>NC_083716.1:63915515-64540515 GCF_028564815.1 Eubalaena glacialis
TTCCATGGGATGGACAGTCCACAGTTCACTTAACTATTCTACGTGGAAGGACATTTGGGTTGTTTCCATTTTTGATGGCCTAGTATAGTGCTGCTCTGAACAGTCTTTGTTTGAACACATGTACACATTTCTGTGGGGTATACACCCAGGAGTGGAATTGCTGGACCCGTGCATGCCCGTGCTGAGCTTCAGTAGATACTGCAGAACAGTTTTCTAATGTAGTTGTTCAAGTTCACAGCCCACCAGCTGGGAGGGAGAGAGCCAGCTGCTGCACATTCCAACCCACACTGGTATTGCCTGTGTCTTTGGTTAGAGTCATGCTGGTAGGTCCAAGGGAGTGACTGCTGTCACCTCTGTAACATCTCCAGGGAAGTCCATGTTGCTCACTAGTGCAACACTTGGACAAGGGGGTTTTGGGGGGAAGTCAAAGGGATGCCGTGCTCAGCCCTAAATGGGCCATCGAGGGAAGACAGAGACTGTTCTCGTGGAGGCAAAAGAGGGAGCTGACCTCTGCAGTCCAGAAGGGAGCTGGTTCCATGACCCCCTACCACTCTCAAAGGGCCCAGAACTTCCTGCCCAGCTCACAGTTCGGCTCTCAGAAAACTGTCCCCTGTCTGCCTTAACTCCCACCCAGTCTGAGTTATCGCCTCTCTGTATCTCTTGCCCCCTCCTCGTTACCCCCAATCCCCTGCAGGACTCCCAGCCCACTTCCCACCCACTAGACTGCACCCCCCCTCTCCCCACTATCAATCTCCCACATAATTTATGGGAGCCATCAAAGTTAATTAATGCTGTAGTTACAGAGCCATCCCAATGTAATTATTGTGTAATTGGATTATAACTTAGGTAATTTCCCGCAAAGCACCTATTGGTTATGCAAGAAAGCCAGGGATTTTTACCCAGTGATGGATGGGGGTGTCAGAGCCAGATGGGGAAACTGGGAGACTATGTGAGGCCAGGGGATGCCACCATGAGGAGGGCACAGCCTGTGGGCCTCGGCGCCCTGTCCGAGCCTGGGAGTGAGAAAGGCAGGTCTCCGAGGACGGTTCCTGCCCTCCGAGCCTCAGGCCTTCCATGTGCATGACTGGCTTGGGCCAAGCCACAGCCTCCTCCCCACTCCTGGATGCTTCTGCCTCCACCTCACAACTAATTTCCAGCTAGTCCCACCCAGCACCACTGTGAGCTCTCAGTTCATTCAGTCTGAACTGCCCAAGTCGCCTGCCCCACTCCAGCCCCAGGAGCAGGGGGGTATATTTCGTACCGCAGGACTCTCTCCCCAGCCACCGGGCCACAATGGATTGGACAGCCAGTTAGCAATGAGTGGCCCCAGGTGGCCCCTCTACCCACGTTGTAACTCCCAGGCCTGCTGCGCCCACAGCTTCTCTCTGTAGGTGTATAACCTCTCCTCCTTCTGCCCCTCAGGCCGCCATGGAAATACTCCCACTGTTGATAGCCAGGTATTATATCACCTTTGTCGCCTTTCCTTAGCCCACACTGTTCCCACTAAACTCCCCTCAAATAGGCCCTAGGCGTGTGCCGTCTGTTTCCTGCAAGAACCCCAACTTACGGGGGCTCCCCACCACTGCCCTGAGGACATCACCCCTCCCCACTCCTCCATCCCAGCCTCACCCACTGAGGATCTGAAGTGGGGAGGATGTCTCATTGGTGGCTTGGATCTTGGTTCCCCTCCTGACTGTCCCTACCTAGAGTGGGAAGAGGAAAGATTTACCCCCTCCAGTGTCTGACAGTGAGTGTCTGGAATTGTCCTTCCTCCAAGACTTGACACAAAAGGGGCTACTGGGAAGGGGGTTGGATGTGAGCACTCACCATGCTTCCTCTTATTCTCTGCAAATGTAAAATAGTGCGTATAAAATGCTCAGCCCAGTACCTGGTGCACAATAAGCAATAGCTAGTGTTATTGGGCCTATTAAAGTGGAATCCTGGCCTCTGTCATGGCCACAGATATCCTCACGCAGACCTCATTCCTTGGGGCAGCCTAAGTGAGCCTCTGTCCCTTTTCCCTGGGATCCTGGCTATGCTAGGGGCAGGCTCACTTTGCAGGGCTCTTCTCACTACATGCTGTTAGCCCCGCGCGTGTGCAAGGAAGATACAGGACCTGCCTGCATGGAGCGTCTATCCTTGAACTCAGTGTGGCCACTTCTCCAGCGACTCTTTCTTTCCACAGGCATTTACTGAGCAACGTCTATGTGCCAGACTGTGTACCTGGTACTCGGATAGAGCAGAGAACAAGACCGACAGAGTTCCAGCCCTCAAAGCAACAGATGCTACACATGTGGTGGTCACAGGATGGTGATTGATATGTGGTAACATCTACACTGTGACCTGGAGGGTGAATAGGAGTTTGGGGAACCATCCAAGTCTGCCCACCCTGAAGGTATATATTTCTCCAGTAACTACTTTCTACTGTGTGCCCATCCTGTACACACAGGTGAGCTCAAAAAGTGTCCTGTCCTCCAGGCACTCCTGTTGCCAGCTGCTCATAACTGAGCCAGCTGAAGCCTGCTGACAGTTGGGGCTGGACGTGCTTCAAGAATGGAGCATTCCCTGTGGGCTTCCTGGAGGAGGCTGAGATTTGAAAGGTAATGGGTAGTGACCGGGCCAAAAGGATTCCATTTGGCACTCCCTGATCCACCAGGGGGATTCCCTGTGGGTTCTATGAGCACAATCTTGGAGGAGCCCCTGGGGTGCTGGCTGGGCGAGTGGCCACCAGAGGCTGGACGCAGTCTAGCCTAGCACTTCCTGTTCCACGGGCTGGAGTCCAGTAAGGGCCACGTGGACCTGCCATGCCAGAGTTCGGTTGGTGTTCTCTGCGTGTGCAGCACACACACCGTCAGACCTGGTCCTCCTCGTGTGGGCACCTGCCGTAAATGTGTTAGCTCCCACCAGGTGTGTTCAACCAGTGAATTTCTAGGCTCTGCTTCCAATCCAGTCTTTACTAGGCTTTCTGGTACATTTGAGTTATTTTCTCTTTCCAAAAACAACATGCCTTGATATTGTTCTATTGAAGTGCAGAGCCTCCATGGGTAGTGTTTACTCGGTTATATTTAGATATATTTAGATACAGCGTGTCTCTGTCCCCATCTTTCTCATGTCAGCTTCCCGCCAAGCAGAGCCTGAGGCAGGGATTCAGGGGCACAAGATTACAGAGGGGGTGCTTCTTCAGGAAAACCCGCGTGAGGGGGTGGAGCAGGATAGGAAGGGGAGGGAAGGGTCTCAGGGAAGGACTGGTCTGGCCTGACTGGGAGGCTCTGGAGAGTAAATCATCACTCAGCAAAGTTATCCTGCCTGAGGCAGAGGCCAGGCTCCTGTCCTCCCGTTGGGAAGGCACTGGAAAGAGGCACTGGAAGGAGGAGAGGCTGTTGCCTTCCCAGCTGTGTCATCAGCAGCCCTGGCTGGCCCTCGGAAGTCTCTGGAGTTGCAGGCGCTGGTCACCGAACAGCAGCTGGGAAAGAGGTGGCCCTTTGGACAAAGGGGCCCTGGGTGGGCCCAACAGCACTTTCTATAGCATCTTGTCACCACACCGGGCCCCCTTAATCATTTTCTTCCCGTGTGCCTGAAAGATTGTAACTGTCCATCCCTCTACAAAAAAACAACAAAAACAAAAGCAAAAACAATTCCAGCCTCTAGTCTAGAGCCAGCACAGAGTGGAAACATGTAAACTCTGTGTAGAAAGAGAATGAATGCAAAAAGAAAATGTGAATGCACCAGCTGTGCCCTCTGAGCGCCCCCAAGAAACCCCTGGTTTCTGGCTGAGTTGCCTGAAAGTCCCTCCTCTGCTGAGGGTCTGGGAGGGGAGTGCCAGTGGCAAGAGCTAGGCCTGGGGTCTGGTGTTCAATCAGCAACTGCATGCTTCAGGGCAGGTCACATCCTCTATCTGGGGCTCACAAAACTCAGCGGGGAGGTGTGACTGACCCGTCCTGCACTATAGGAGTCAGGACAAGGCAGGCCCAGACTGGGTCTGGCCCAAGGCCCCCAGAGGTGGCAGGCAGGTACCCCTGTAGCCCAGCAACACCCACACTGCTCACAGCCCAAGGAGTCAGAGAAGGGGGCTAAAGCACTCGGGGGTGCTGAGGACCATGGTCTCCTGGCTGGGCCCTAGCCTCCAAGCCACTCCTGATATGCCCTCTGTACCAGACAGTGACCACTCCCTGGTCCTGCAAGGACTGGGGAATAGGGGTGCTGGGAACACCCCCAGATAACCCCCAGCACTCAATGCACCCACAGCTGCAATCTCACTCCCCGTGGGTGATGCTGAGCCCAGCCCCGGGGCATACAGAGATGTCCAGAAGGTGTGGAGGGGCGAGCCTGGGGTTTCAGTAGGTGGGTCCACCCACATTTCTGTGCACATCAGTGTGTAAGGCACTGTGCTGGCTGCAGAGTGACAGGGAGGAATGGTACCTCATGCGGCCTTCATGGAGTCCTCAGTTTAATTAGGGAATAATATACCCATTATTCTCAATATCTATACAGCTCCATATGGTTTACCAAGGCCCTTCACACATACACACACTATCTTTGAAATCCTTTCCACATCATTCAAATGGAGGACTCTTATCCCCATTTTATAGATGAGGAAAAATGAGGCCTGTAGCTTCAAGGTCACCCAGTTAATAAGTAGCACAGACTAGACTCAGAATCAGACCTCCAGACATTAAATGCTCATGCTTTCCGCTGAGCCACACTGAAATAGGAATTAATGAGGCTGGTGTCTTGGAGGCAGTGAAACAGTATCATAAATAACCTCAGGGGCCCTAAGCTTTCTTTTTTAATAATTGTTTTAGCAAAGTCAGAGGCATATGGAGCATGCTGTTTTGCAACTTGCTTTTTTTTTTCCTTAACAGTATCTTGTGAACATTTCCCCATGTCGTTAAATATTCTTTTACTGGGCCATCATTTTTAATGGCTGTATGGTATTCCATCACATGAGTGCACCATAATTTATTTAACCAATCTCTCTGTTGGACCTTTAAGCTATTTCTAGTTTTTTGCCTTCATAAACAAGGCTGTGATGAGCATCCTTGTACATAAATCTTTGCACCTATTTCAAATTGCATCCTTAGGCCAGAAAGGATACATTCTTTTTAAAAAGGTTTTGATGTCTATTACCACATTTCCTGAGGTAGTTCATTTTCCCTCATCCTCAAAGATGGTTTTAAAAAAAAAGAAACTAACAAAATGAAATTTTAAAAACCACAAAATTTGCATCATTGTCCCAAATCAGCAGGTAATCAGTTGTATGACTCTGGCAGGTCACCTCCCCTCCCTGGTCCTCTGCAAATCCATGTATGAAATGAGGGGTTAGACAAGCTGGTACCTACATTTCCTTCTGATTCCCTCCTTCACATAGGACACAGGGAGAGCCCCAGACTGCTCAGCTCACAGGAGAGAGCAGGCCCTGAGGGCTTCCTAGAGGAGGCAAGGCCTGAACCAGCCCTGAGAGATGCATAGATATTAGGAAGAGGGCATGGAAGGAAAAGTGAGTCCAGGTGGGGTCCCGGCATCCTCTGCTCTGCTGAGCTTGGAGATGGACTCGTGGAATCTTGTGTCCATTTCAGAGGCCAGACAGAATGCCTGCTGCACAGTCTTCCCGGACAGCAGGTCCCAGTTATCCAGCACAAAGGGCAGGAGAGATTTTAGGGACATCCGGACCTCATGGACTGATGCATGAATGACACAGGACCTCCACCAGCTTCCTCTGTTGCCCTTCAAGGGAGTAAAACTCCTGTCTTTGGAAGCAGGTAAGCAAAGATTAGCACCTGTGAGCAGGGATCCTGCCCCCAGGGAGGGGGTGAAACCAGGTGGCACCAAGCACTGTGACTTTCTGGTTCTAATAAGTGAGACTTTGGCCAACTGACATCACCTCATTATGCCCCAGTTTCCAAGCTGAAGATCAGGAGTAACACACACCACACTCATTCGCTGAAGCATTCACCAGTTGGCCAGATGAGTCCCTGCTTGGTGCTGGGCACTGCGCTAGAGGCCGGGCATTCAACAGTGAGTGGACAGTAAGCTCTCCCAGAGCTGACACTCTAGCGGGAGACAGGGACTAGAGAAATGATCACTAAATGAATAAACAGATACGCACAAATTCAGACAAGGGTTCTAAAGACGTACAAGAGCTATAAGAATATGAAATGGGGAGTATGAAATGATTCAGCCTCTGGAGGGGATTGGGAAAAGTTTTCCAGAAGAAGTGACATATATGATGAGATATAAAGAATAAGGGGTGAGTGGATGAAATCTGGGGAGAAGGGAGAGGCGTTCCAGGCGGAGGGAATAGCATGTAAAAGGCCCTGTGGCAGGAGGGAGCGTGGAACCATTGAGGCCTTCCCAAGCCAGTGGCTGGTACACAGAGCACAAAGGGAGAGAGGAACCATTTTGTTGAGAGGCTGCCAGGGGCATACAGGGAGAAAGCCACGGAAGGGCTGTGAGCAGGGACAGGTACCCTAGCCAGCCAAGCTCACGGTGGAGAAAGAACAGGAGGAGGGGAGATCAGGGGAGTAGAAGCTGGGAACATATTCCGTGATTCTCACTTGCTCAGGTGCGCAGCCAGGGGGTTGAGTCTGCGCAGGTGCCACTGTAGGGGCAGAGCTCCTCCTCCTTCCTGGAGCCCCAAGGAGCTGGAACCAGCTGCTTCACCACGTGGGCTGGGGACCAGGGGTCTGAAGGGGAAAGGGTCAGCCTTCGCTTTACTCATCACTCAGCTTGTGGCAGGGAGTCGGGGACAGGCCAGGGTCCCAACATGGACCAGCTGTCATACTGCTGTCACCGGGGGACCTTTCATGTAGAATAAGACTTTACCACTGGCCTCGGCCAGAGAGTACACACACACACACACACACACACACACACACACACACGCTTGCTTGCTTCTCTTGCTTGCACATGCAAAGGGAGCTTTTGGAAAATTGTCACTGAAGGCCATGGGTGACTCTTCAGCCCAGCTCAAGTGAAAAAACAATCCTCCACCGCTATGTGCTGAGTTCTGACCTGAGGGAGAGACACGTGGGTGCAGCTCAGGAGCCTGGACAACATCCAGCTCCCGAGCTTGTACTTCCAACAACGTCCTTAACCCTCACCACGACACCAGCAGGATTAGGTGCCCCAGTGTGGCAGATGGGGAAACTGAGGCCTGGGGTGGCGGGGACACAACTTGCTCAAGGCCACACAGCCAGCAAGTAGAGAAGGTTGCTTCAACCCATGCCTGTCAGCCGCCCAGTCCAGGGCTCATCAGATTAAGCCCAGCTGCTGATGGGGACACACAGGAAAGGACTACAGGACTAGAATCAAACGAGAGAGGGTGAGAGCTGACAGCTGGTTTGGGGGTGAAAACCCTGGGCTGGCAATGGCTAGAGCTGGGCTCCCTCCCTGACTTACTCACTGACCTTGGCTAATCAGTCACACAGCAGCTCTCTGCCTCAGTTTACCCATTGGTACATTAGGCTGCAAAACCTTGCACCCACAAGGAGGGGTGAGGATCATGGAGGGAGTATGTTTCGAATGAAAACAAAAACCTGGTACAAGCAGTGGATGGTGTTGTCGGTGTCATTATTAATGTCATTAATAATAATGCCTGTAATAAATCGTGAGGCTGCCAGATCACGTGCTAAGTAAAAGGGTGACTACTAATTTCCCCTTACACTTGTCTGCCTCTCTGGGCTCCTCCAGGCTTCTCCCATCCATCATCCTTTTAATTATCCCACAGCCCGCCCTCCACCCTCCGAGGGAGGCCCGGGGTAGGGGCTGCAGGAGGCCAGGCCTCAGGGATCAGTCAGTGCCACCCCCTGTAATAGATGCAAACCTGAGGCCAGGGAGGGAGGGACTCACCCAGGATCACCCAGAAAGGGGGAGGAGGAGCTGGGACTGGGGCCCAGCTTCCTGATTCTGAATGCAAGCTGCCCATCCCCACTCCCACCCCACCCCACCCCACCCCCGTTCATCCAGAAGAATCGGTACCTTCAGCCTGGGCTCTGGTGGAGACAGAGACCGTGCTGTCCAGCTCTGCAGGCCTCTCCCCCGCCACTCCCTCCATTCCCGGGTTCAGACTTTGTTAGTACCCCTCCCTGCATCCAGCATCCTCCCACAGACATAACCCCCCCACACAGTCTTCCCCAGCAGACTCCCCTGTCAGAGGCTCTCAGTGGTCTCCCAGAACCCAAACTCCTAGGCCTTCGTGATCAGCGGTCAGACCCTAACTAGCACGCTCTGCCCCACCCAGATCCAGTTCTCCAGCCAGAAGGGGACACTCACTTTTCTCCAAGTTCGCTCGGTTTACCTGCCTCCACACCTTTCCCTTGCAGTCCCCTGCCTGGAAGCCAGCCCCTCATCTCTGTGGACTGAAATCTTTCCCAAGTCCTCCCAATGCCCCTTCCTCCAGACTTGCCCATTTCCCCACACAGATCCCCACATAGACAGGTGGCCCCTGCACTGTGAACCCCCAGGGCTCTTGTTCTTTCCTCTCTGCTGGCACCTCCATTTCAGACCTGGTTTTTGCTGAATGTGTCTAGTCCCCACTCCACCCTCCGTACACACCACCCGCCTCTTCCAGGCTGGGAGCTTTCTGAGAGAGGAGTTTTATCCAGTCCAGGAAGTCTCATTCAGGAACACATACACCAAAGGGACTCAACAACTATCTGTTGCATCAAAACTGCATTCAACCATCCCCACACCCAGCAATGTTACTCCCAGGCACACACCCAGCAGAAATGTGTGCATATGGTCTCCAAAATCTATGTCCTTGTATATTCCAAGCAACAGTATGCAATAGCTTAAAACTGGAAACAAGTCACATGTCCATGAATGAAGAGTGGATACACTGTGAAATAGTATACAGCAGGAAAAATGAATGAAATACTGCTATACACAGCAGGCACATGTGAGTATCAGAATGCTGGGGAAGAGGCAAGACAGAGATGAGAACACATTATATGATTCCAGTTATATAAAGTTCTAAATCAGTCTAAACTAACATGACAGAAGCCGGAATAGTGGCACACTTTGTGGGGAAGGAAATGTCAGGGAGGAAGCAGAAGGGGAAATTTGGGGGGGGTGGAACCATAGACTTTCTTCAACTGGGTGCTGGTTTTTAAAAATTGAATTGAATGATGTCAAGCAAATTACCTGACCTCTGAGATTTTTCTTTTTCCAAATGTTAAAGGGACATGATGCCCACCCCAGCTTCCTCCAGCTATCCCAAGGCTGTATGAGAATGCTCTGGGGCTAGAGATGAGGAGTGTCCCAAAACCTGAGAAGGGTCCCAGAAAACCTCCACCTTTCTCTGGACATGAGATCCTCAGAGGGCTCCCAACACAAACCAGTCAACCTTGATATTGTTTGTTCTGGGCAGGCAGCTGGTGCAGCTCCATCTGGCCTCAGACGGGCAGATGTTTGCCTGGCAAATGACCTGGTGGCGGAGATACTGCACAGCTGCTCCCGCTCTCTGGTTCAGTGGAACACTGATGTTTAACAACCTGCAGTCGAAGGGAGGGGATGGAAATGCCCTGATTTGTAGTGTCTGCCAACTTCCGTGGTGTAAATACTCCCACCATGGCTGATTTCAAGCTGCCAACATGACATCACAGAACAGGTGTGGGGAAGACATAGGCACAGTTGGTTCTGTGCTGGGCACCATGCGAGACATTGTATATGTATGATTCCATCCAATACTCGCCACAGTCCTATGACATAGTTACCACTAGCCCCACTTTACAGGTGCAGAAACTGCGGTGCAGAGAGGTTGAGTACTTGCCCGAGGTCCACAGCTAAGAAGTGCAGGTGTACTTTCTAAGAAGTACAGGGATTCTGACCCCCGGAGCCTAGGCTCTCCCCCCACACCAGGCTGGCTCACCAAGTTGCCTCCTTGCCAAGGCTGCTCTGCCAGGGGTCCAGGGGCCTGGTTCCTCTAGGGCCGTTCTCCCCACAGCTTACTCTCAGCCTCCCAGCTCCAGGACTTTGCTCTCCCAGAAGGTGGGCTTGGGGAGAAGGAGGAGCCATCAGTGAGATTCTCTGACTGTGACCCCTCTGAACCAGCCCTGCCCCCAGCAGCCTAGCCTCTAGCACCAGTGCCCCTGAGGAGCCCCCGCCCATCCATAATCCCCTTGTGACCAACCTGATTAACTCCCTTGCACTCACACCTCGGGTGGACCACAGGTCACAGGCCTGTTCTGCCCCCTTCCCCTCTCACCCTAGACCCACAGGGAGGGGCTTGTGAGAGCCTGAGAACTATCAGGGCTCACAGCTGAGAGCTGAATGCATCCCTTGGGGAAGTTCCCAGGCTCTCAAGAATCCCTAGAGAGCCACTGCCCCCAGAAGCTGAAACTTGGTTCCAGCTGCAAGTGACAAAGAAAAAAAATCACTCACTGGGGTAGTGAACTCACTCAGTCTACCTGCCTACTCCTGGATCTGGGGCCAGTTGCCTGAGAAAACTATTCTTTTTTTTTTTAGCATTTTTTTTTTTAACATCTGTATTGGAGTATAATTGTTTTACAATGGTGTGTTAGTTTCTGCTTTATAACAAAGTGAATCAGCTGTACATATACATATATCCCCATATGTCCTCCCTCTTGCGTCTCCCTCGCATCCTGCCTATCCCACCCCTCTAGGTGGTCACAAAGCACCGAGCTGATCTCCCTGTGCTGTGCGGCTGCTTCCCACCTGGGAAACATGCCACTGTGAGGTGCAGTGGAGGTAGGGGAAGAGTGGGTGACACAAGGAAATAGCTGCTAGCTATTTTACATTTGGTGGCGTATGTATGTCCATGCCACTCTCTCACTTGAGAAAACTATTCTTGGGTTGGGGAAGGAAACATGAAGCCAAGGGCTGACCACGAGCTCCCTCTCCCACCCTGTCTCCATGGCCTCATCCCCTTGAACCCCAGTCCCTTCCCCCTCAGCCTGGGCCAGGGAGGCAGGATGTGATGAGGGTACTTAAGGGTCAAAGCCAGGTTTAGGACCAGGAGTTCTGTGCTTCCAATCCAGGGCACCAAACAATCAGCCTGGAGGCGCACAGCGGATTGTAAAATAAAAATCATGTCCCTCATTTGGGTAGTGTTTTAACCTTGTCAGTGTGAAAAACAATAACAACAGCAGTAGTCACACTTTCCAAGTCCTACTGTGAGCCAGGCCCTTCACACCCTTCTAATCATCCCTGCTAATCCTCACAGACTACGGAATGGGTATTCAGTGCCATTT
This sequence comes from Eubalaena glacialis, assembly GCF_028564815.1. Classification (NCBI taxonomy): domain Eukaryota; kingdom Metazoa; phylum Chordata; class Mammalia; order Artiodactyla; family Balaenidae; genus Eubalaena; species Eubalaena glacialis. The sequence goes on from NC_083716.1 coordinate 63,926,726, forward strand.
GGCCAAAGAGGAGCCTGAGGCGAAGAGGGTGAGGTCCCCAGCATTGGGAAAGTGCACCGCTTGTGTTCCTTTCTTGTCTCGGCTGTGCCCATAGGCAACCTCGGCCTTTGTCCAGCTACTCACAGGAACCATGAGAGAGGCAGAGCTGGCATCGGGGAGACTGAGGCACCAGCCCAAGCTCTCCTGGCATGTCAGGAGCAGAGCCAAAACGGTTACCTCGGCTTCCTGGCCCCCGAGAGTGACCTCTCTGCCCACACGCAGGAGTGGATGGAGTTTTGTTGTTCCCGGAGAGGCTTGACCTTCATTACAGAAGCCAATGGTTTAAAAGGGAACCAGCACAATCTCAGGGCTGGCTTCACAGACAAGTGCTTTGGGAGTCACTCAGTGCGACCACCTCTCACAGGGACACGGGGCTCTCAAGTACAGAGCCCTTTCTCATGCATTGTAAAGTTTGATCCAACAACAAGCCAGGCAGGGATTTTTTACCCATTTTACAGATAAGGAGCCTGAGGCTCTGAATGGTTGTATGTGGTCCTCTGAACAACAAACATCCCATATGCAGCCCTAAGAAGAGGCGTGTTTGCAGGCAGCCTGATGACAACTGTCACAGGGCCACGTGCATCTGAATGCCCTTGGTCCAAAAGGCACTAATGAGCTGGGGGGCAGGGCAGGGACTTGGGCACGGCCAGGCTCTCCGGGTCAGGGCTGACGCCAGGACATGAATGAGCTGAGGTGTGCAGGGAACCCCAGGAAGCCGCGGCCAGGAGGCCACCGCCAGGCCTCTCTCCCAGCACACTAATTGGAGCTGAGCTGGGTCAGAGGGGCCACGGTGCCCCACCAGAGCTGGTGTGTGGAGCCAGGCAGGGGGTGAGCAGCCTTTGTCTTGCCTTTAGGCCTGTTGTCTCTGACCTCAGAGCAAAGACCTGCATGAGGTTGCCCCTGGGGGCCTGGAATCTGAGCTAATGAGGCAACTTCTGGGCCACGCCAGTCCACTGTTAATAGTATGCCGGGGTGACAGGTGCAAACCAGGACTGTCCCAACGAAACAAGAGGCACAGTCACCCACCTGTACAATCGGCTTTGTCCCCATTTAAAAGACAAACCAAGGGTCAGAGAGATTGCAACTTGCCGAGAGACCAAGGGGGCCAGAGGCGGGACACAGACCCAAGTCAGATCTGACTCCAATTTTGCTCCTGCCCCTGGTAGACCCTCAGCCCTCGCTTGCATAATAATATCTCTCATTGATCACCACTCACCCCAGGCCAGACACTGTGCGAGCACTTTACAGTCATTAACTCATTAAATTCTCATAATCAGCTTAAGAAATGGGACAACTAGCATCCCCTTTAAAGATGAGGAAATGGGGCACAGGAAGCCTAAGTAATTTGCCTAGAGTCACACAGCTCAGAATGTTAGAGCAGGGAGGACAAACCCAGACAGTCCAGGAAGTGGATGAAGGAGGCTGATGTGGGAGACCCAGAGCCAGGCCACCTGGGAAACATGCCACTGTGAGGTGCAGTGGAGGTAGGGGAAGAGTGGGTGACACAAGGAAAAGTGTTAATCTTGGAGGACTTCCTAAAGGAGGCAGCCACCTTCTAAAGGAGGGGCCGGTGTGGAAGACCACAGCACAACCTCCAAGCTCAGCCTCCTCTCTCCTCCCAGGACTCCCAGGCCCCCAGCAGCTTGCAGAAAAATGCATGTTCAGGGTTTGGCATACAAACCTGGAGGGTCGAGATCTTGTGTTTCCACAGCAACCATATCCTTAACCACATCCAATAAGGACATTATTTGGCTGCAGTGAGCACACATGATCTTTTGATTAACGCTGAAGGTATCAAGAGGCAGCCCTCTCCAAGGGGCCCCACCCCTCCTTGGGAAAATGGATGCTGCCCCCCCAAAAAGTGGGGGGGATGATAAAGGAGGAAGAGTCCTCACACGAGAGAGGGAGAAGTGGGGGAAAAAAATCAGTGTTTGCATTAATGGAGTTGCCTGTTCAGCGTTTCCCCTCTTTTATAGATTGAGATAACATTCTCGTCAGGGATATCTTCATTTCCCAGGGCAAAGAAATTAATTACACACTAATGGCGTGATTCAAAAATTAATTTGTACTACCATCTCTAATATGTCGTTATTAATCAATTGACAGTGTGGGACTGCCTGAGAGAGGTGTCCATTACGGTCTGGGGTGCTCAGGCTGACCTGGGGCTAGACTCACAGGCTGGGGTTGGAGGTCGCAGGCCCGAAAGGAGGGCTTGGGTATGGTGTGGGAAGAGCACTCGACCAGGACAGGGGTGGCTCTGGGCAAGTCCTCGGAGTCTCGAGTCTCCTGTCTGCACACCAGGAGGTTTGGACTTGAGCGGTATTTCTCAAACCTCTCGTAACTTCAGAGTTTCTTCAATATAACAGTAAGCAGAATCCAGCATCCGAGACACATGGGCTGGGGCCCGGAGCCCCTTGGCTCTGCCCCCGACTCTCCCTGGTTATAGTTCTCAAGCTCTGCAGAGCACAGTTTGAAACCCTTGGGGTTTTCCCCATCATTTTACAGAGGGGGAAACTGAGTCCCAGAGAGGGGAAGAATTGACCAAGACTGCCCAGCAAAGGAAGACAGGGATTCCCTGGGGATTTCATACCACCTGAGGATGGCACTTCCCTAACCTTTCTGGTGGTGCAGTGCCACCGGGAATTTTCTTTTAATTAATTTATTTATTTATTTTTGGCTGCGTTGGGTCTTCATTGCTGCATGCGGGCTTTCTCTAGTTGTGGCGAGAGGGGTCTACTCTTTGTTGTGGTGCGCGGGCTTCTCATTGCAGTGGCTTCTCTTGTTGCGGAGCACAGGCTCTAAGCATGTGGCTCGCGGGCTCTAGAGTGCAGGCTCAGTAGTTGTGGCGCACGGGCTTAGTTGCTCCACGGCATGTGGGATCTTCCCGGACCAGGGCTCGAACCCGTGTCCCCTGCATTGGTAGGCAGATTCTTAACCACTGCACCACCAGGGAAGCATCAGAATGGCACCTTGCTAAATCAGGAGTGGGTCTCACTAGAATCTGGATGCTGGACAGGATGACTCTCAAGTGCTGTAAGACCAGAGGATGCTATGAGTCAGAAGTGGAAGCAGCAAGTGAACTGGCTAGGAAATAGCAGAACTGAAGATGGTTTTCCATATGATTTGTGGTCCTCGGGAGAAGCAGTGAAAAGAGCTGCATGGTGGAGGAGCTACTTCCCCCATCCTGGCCTCGCCCCTGCTGGCAGGGAAGGAGCCTTGCACTCTTCTAATAAACCAACATTTATTGAGCACCTACTGTGTGCCAGCCATCTCCCACCTGTCATTCCACTTAGCCTTCAGCACCACCCCATTAACAGGTGAGGAAACTGAGGCCCAGAGAGGGAAAGGACTCCTCAGAGTCACCAAGCCTGGCACAGGGCCCAGGGTGCCTGGAAGCAAGGGAGCTGCAGAGCAGGTATGAAGAGGGATGGGGAGGAGAAAGAGAATGTTCAGCTTGGTTTCCCTGGCGACGCTGACTGCCCACAGCCACTCTCACCCAAGGCAAATAATAATTATAATCCACAACATCGATAGACACTCACAGCAGCTCTCCATGCCCAGGGCAGGGGGAGGGGACGAGGCAGTCTGCTCAGGCTTTGAAGCCAGCAGGGCTGTGCCCTAGCCCCAGCTCTGCCCACTGTGGAACTTTGGACAAGTGAGCCCCTATCCCCTCATCAGTAAAGTGAGTTAAGCCCCTCAGGTTTGGTGTTGGGTTGGTTCGGGTAGAGCTGGGTGGGTTTGAGTGTAAAAGATGGATTTAAGCTACAATGAATGCCAATGGAGGGTGGTGAGCTTGTTGAGTTGGGTTGAGTTTGGACTGAATTGGACAGGAGAGTTGCCCCTGAGTAAGAAGTCTTGGGAGCTCAGTTTATGTTTATGGAGCCACAGCAGCCCTGGGGACCACATGTGTCTGGTTCCCTGTTCCTTACTCAGTGCCTATTACAACAGAACTAGGCTCAACCCCAGGGAAAGTAAGACGTGAATAAATGTGTGTTGCTTCAACTGCCTTGGAAAACCTCTTGGTAATCCTCCCAGTGAAGCCCCCTCAAACTGCACAGGGCTTGGCTCCTCTGTCTATCCAGTCATGTCCCCTCTGCTTCCTGAGGGGTCCTCCTTAAATAATCACACCTGAGGGACCGATGGGAAAGGGTTTGCCAAGGATGGAGGGAACTAGGTATCACAGGGACTCGTGGCAGGACTTTGGGGCCAGGTCAGAACAACGGTAAGATAGATGAGTGAAGACCATTATGGGCTGGGATATTCTCTCTTTTGCACGTTTCAACACATACCTGTCCTGGGGGCCCAGTATTTAGAAACTTGGGGAAGTCTATCTAATCCAATCTTAGTTCCTGCTACATGTAGTCCTCCTCACGACGATGTTGCCTTTCCAGAGGAGCCTTCTGGATGTGATGCTCTAATGCCAAGATATGAGCTCTTTGGGGGTCTCTGTCTCCTTGGTAGTCTAGGAAGGGGGGAGACATTTTGAAAATTCAAGGACTTTTTGTCCCCATCAAGTCACAAAGTGAAGGGAACTGCTCACGCCCTCTAAGTCAAAGCCAGCCTCAAGTTTGGGGATGTGCCCCCAACATCATGCCATGGTTATGAGAAGTTACCTCAGGGAAGGGTTATCTCTAGAACCCATTTTCCTCTATGTACAATGTGGCCTCTCCACATGGTTAGCTTGGGCTTCCTCATGACATGGCAGTCTCGGCATACTCAAATTTCTTACATGGCAGCTCGTGGCTCCAAGAAATCAAGGTAGGAGCTGTCCATGCTTTTTTTTTTTTTTTTTTTTGTTTAGTTGGAGTAAAATTGCTTTACAATGTTGTGTTAGTTTCTGCTGTACAATGAAGTGAATCAGCTATATGTATACCTATATCCCCTTCCTCAGAGACCTCCCTCCCTCCCCCCACATCCTACCCATATAGGTCGTCACAGAGCACCAAGCTGTGCTATACAGCAGGTTCCCACTAGCTATCTATTTTACATGTGGTAGTGTATTTATGTCAAACCTAATCTCCCAATTCGTCCCACCCTCCTCTTCCCCCCCTGTGTCCACATGTCTGTTCTCTACATCTACGTCTTTATTCCTGCCCTGCAAATAGGTTCATCTGTACCATTTTTCTAGATTCCACATATATGTGTTAATATACGATATTTGTTTTTCTCTTTCCGGCTTACTTCACTCTGTATGACAGACTCTAGGTCCATCCACATCTCTACAAATGACCCAATTTTGTTCCTTTTTATGACTGAGTAATATTCCATTGTATATATGTGCCACATCTTCTTTATCCATTCATCTATCGTTGGATATTTAGGTTGTTTCCACGTCCTGGCTATTGGAAATAATGCTGCAATGAACATTGGGATACATGTGTCCTTTTGAATTATGGTTTTCTCAGGGTATATGCGCAATAGTGGGATTGCTGGGTCATATGGTAGTTCTATTTTTTGTTTTCTAAGGAACCTCCACACTGTTTTCCATAGTGGCTGTATCAATTTACATTCCCACCAACAGTGCAAAAGGGTTCCCTTTTCTCCACACCCTCTCCAGCATTTATTGTTTGTAGATTTTAAAATATTTATTTATTTATTTATTTTGACTGTGTTGGGTCTTTGTTGCTGCACTCAGACTTTCTCTAGTTGCAGCGAGCAAGAGCTACTCTTCGTTGCGGTGCGTGGGCTTCTCATTGCAGTGGCTTCCCTTGTTGTGGAGCATGGGCTCTAGGCACGCAGGCTTCAGTAGTTGTGGCACACTGGCTCAGTAGTTGTGGTGCACAGGCTTAGTTGCTCTGTGGCATGTGAGATCTTCCCTTACCAGGGGTCAAACCCATGTCTCCTGCATTGGCAGGCAGATTCTTAACCACTGCGCCACCAGGGAAGCCCTTCTCCTGGGCATTCTTGAGCCCTTCTTCCTGCTACTATGGATCCAGTTAGGTCCTGGCTATGCATACTTCCATTTAGTCCATCCTCACTTCTAAGCCAGGCAGGTTAAGAAAGGTGGCACATTTCACTTGTGTTGTGTGACCTTGGGTAAGTCAGTAACCCCCTCTGGGCCTCAGCTGAATAAGGCAGTCAGAAAGTTCTTGAAGGCCCTGGAGCTCAGTCTATGACCTTGTACACCCTGTTTGGGGAATGCCCTTGCCTTATTCTAATCTCACCCAACAGCAGAGCAAAGCAAGCCGGACCTGCAGGGGAAGAGGGGACACCAGGCTGTGACCTGGTGGGCTGCAGGAGGTGAGAGTGGCAGCCTGCTCCCCACCTTCCAGCACACACCCACCACTAATGAGGCCTGTCTTTGGAGTAATTAGCCACAGTCACAGCGCAGTGCATTAGGCAGGCAAGGCCTTGGTGCAGTTGTGACTCCCAGGTCACAGGAGCCCAGGGCTTTGAACACTGCATTACAGCGGGGGATGCGTCCTAATGTCACTTAATTACCCCAGACAGCCTCAGATGTAATCGAGCCTGGATGGGCTGGCAGGAACGGGTGCAGACATCCAGAGGAGGCTGATGCGTTTATAATGATGCCACTTTGCAAGACAAATCTGGTCTTAGTGGGCTGAAGATGAGGAGGACGAGGTGAGGGTGGGAGGGAAAAGGCTGCAGTGGCATCGAAACAAGGGCCCCTTCATTCCCCAAACCCTAGGAAATGTTGACCCTAGATTGGCTGGATGTTTCCATTCATCTGCCTGAGGCAGCAGGAATTTGGGGGGATGGGAGGCATCTTTACTTCCTATCCTTCATCCAAGAGCTGTAGGGGTCACTGGCAGGAGGAGAGCTGAAGACAGAGTACTGGCAGGGGGTCAGTGGACACTTCAGAGAGAGTGGAAGTGGTGCCCTCAAGGATGCTGTAGATGAGTTTGAAAGAAAGCCCCAGGGGCGGGAAGACAAGCTCTAAAATACAAATCTGGACCCTGAGCTTCAAGGGCACACTCTCAGGACAGTGCTCCTGTCAATGTGTGTCCTTCCAGAGGCCAGAGACCCAGTGATGCAGGAACCTGGGGTCTCTGAAAGGTACTTGAAAGCAGGGACCATGTCTGCCTTGCTCACCTTCATATTCCCAGCACCTAGCACAGTGCCTGGCCATAGTAAGTGCTTAAGAAATATATGTCATCATGAATAAGTGAACGGATGCCACTCACCCACTTGTCTCCTTGGGCTAGTCATTTCCCTGGCTGGACCTCAGTGTCCTCATCAAGGAAATAGAGCTAATGATTCCCAGATCACCTCCTGGGGCTCCAGTGGCACCGGTCAGGTGAGCTAATGACCACCAGAGCACTTTGAATGAGAGGGAGCCCCTAACAGAGGTGAAGGAAGCCACCACAGCTGGGGACCGCTCTCTCTCCCGTCTCTTCAGCTAAATCCCACAGGCCCACCTCAGGCCAGACTGACCACCTGGACCAGTGGGAAGTGAAGTTCTCAGTGACTAAGACTGTGGTAAAACTGCTGTAAGCTCAGAGAGGCCAAGGACTCACTTGCCCTTTTCTCCTTCAATCTCTCTCTCCTTCTTGGGCCTGTCTTGTTCCCCACACATCAGGAAAGTGGGCCTCTGGCAGCTCGAGTAGTCATGCTTCCAATAATTTCAGGAATGGCTGCCATGGAAGAGAAAGTTCTCTGAGGAGGTTCTCCCTGAATAATAATGGAGGGGGTGATGCCACTCCGGTGGGGGCTTGTGCAGGGGTTATTTCCGAATGCCAAGTAGAAAGTGCTACTATAAAAGGCATTTGGGTTAATGCTTCCCATAGGTTATTAGATAGACAAGAGGGGCTTGGAAGACAGCCTGCCCTCATGGGGTGTAGGCCGATGGCTTGGGCTGCAGCGTGAGGAGGAAGAGAAGGGGCAGACAGATCATCAGGGCCTCCAGTTCTGGGCAAGAAGTTGGGACCATACCCTCCCACCCACCCTCAACAGGTGAGGACAGTGATACAGTGAATCATCTTTTCCTCTTCTCCCTCTCCCGGACCACCTGGGACACCTGGCTTGCTGTGTGAATTTGGTTAATTCACTACTCTTCCCTGGGTCTGTACATCTCCACTTAGACAGTGAGCAGGCTGGACTATATTGTTGCTCTGTCCCTTCTAACTTTGACATTCATCTACCTGTCACACAAAGGGGGCTATAGGAGGCACTGGCTCTCCTGAGGATCCCTGTCACTGCACCCCAGAGCCCACACATCTCCTCCCTGGGGACCCAGCAGTCACTGTGACCCACAATGACATTGAGGGACGTGCTGCTCTCTACCCTGCCCAATGGGCCATGTGCCAACACCTGCCTTCTCCCCATGAGCCATCCGTCACTGTCTCTGCGCGTCGGTGGGAAGACAGCTTCATTAGCTTCTCCAGAGCCACCCATCCCCTGGTGCAGAGACAATGAAGCCCTCCCACCCACATCAGGCTGGGAGGGCTTGGAACCCTAAGAGCAGTTTCTAAAGGGCCATCCTGCTGTCCCTGCTCCCTGTATAGTTCTCCCGCCTGAGGTCATAGGCATTTTCCACAAGGCAGGAGGCACCAGCCCCTCAGGATGTATCCCCAGCAGCTCTCTCACCACCGGTCACCATGCCTGGAGTCCTACCATTAGAGGGGTCACAGAGGCACTTCCGCCTCCACAAGTCTATTACGATGCAAACACCTCCAGCACGAGGAGGAAGAGTGCAGGACTGGAGCCAAGCATTGCAGGTGCTCCTTTCTCTGCTAGGTGACCTGGGCAACTGGTTTCCATTTCCTGGGCATCAGTTTTCCCATCTTTAAATGAAGGAGTTGATCTAGAATCTAGATCATCTCCAAGCCTCTTCACATCCGATATTATGAGGTTACATGGGGGAACCCTGGGGTCCTGAAAAGATGCCAGTATTTCTGGGGGAAAGACAGTACTCTAGCCCACTCCCTCTGTAGGAACTGAGGCCACAAAACATATGGCTCAGGTTTGTGAGACAAAATCATATCAGTTAATGAGCATGGCTCTCCCCTCTAAGCCACTTCTTGACAGGTGGTCCCCAAATAGCACTTCCAGTTACCAGTCATGGTCTCAGAGACTCTACCAAGCAGTGGGCAGAGTGTCGCACACCAGTGCCTTGGTGTCTGGGCTGATAATAGATGCAGGAAGGAGAGTGATTTCTTCCAAAGGGTCTTCTAGACCCGCAGGAAATGATTCTGCCTTCCCTACTGCAATGGAGAAGGGATGCATAATGCCCACTTCTGGGCCATCTTGAGTTCCTCATGGGTTTCATGGAGAAAAGAGAGTCACCTCTCTTTTCTTCCCACCTTTCCACCTGCTTGTTCACCTCAACAGATGGAAGCCCTTTGGTGGGGGGCAGGGGGAGAGGCAACTCATCTGTATTGCAACAGTGTACAAGCACACTCCTATCTCCATGAACAAAATCACGGTGGACCCTCCAAGAACTCCAAATTCTTTGGAATTTGAGTTCCAAAGAAAGAGCCTCTCTCCATGGAACAGTCTGGGCTGTTCAGTTAAAACTGACGCAGCCATGATAACTGTGAGGATGTTAGCCCTAACTGATAACAATGAGGATGTTGGGTCAACTCCCAAAGGCTCTGAGCAAACAGGGAGATGAAGGCTTGTGTACATGATCTGGCATGTCTCAGCCACCCCAAGGGGAAATGAGGCAGGGTCCTGTGTCTACATGAATGCAACCCTGCCCACTGAGGCCAACATGGAGTGGGAGCCCCAGAAGGGTTCTCTCTCAGAGAAGGGGACACAAGCCTCAGCCAACTCTTCCTTCATTGATAATCTTGAAAGACCAATAGTGGTTTTATTAAAAGTGTTTGGTGGGTCAAAATACCACAAGTAGTCACCCATGACCCATTCACACAGTCATGAGAAACTCCAGCGAGCCGCTGATCGCTGACTCAGAGCATACGTCTGAGTCAGCATATGGCCCTGTAGAGCCATATAAGACATAGGCCTGCTCTCAAGTCTCTGACACAAAAAGCTGGAATCACACTAAGTGTAAGGCTATTGTTGCTTAATGAGGGGCCCAGACAGTCAGCTCTTTCAGAGATTAAGAAAGGAGAGAGCCAGAGGAGAGGGTCGAGCAGTGGGGATGGCCAAGTCTCAGGGGAGAAAAAGAAGATTGTGTCTGGGAATGGAAAGCAGCCTCTTCTGGCTGGAATGAGGATAGTGTGAGGAAGTGGAAAGGGATCAGAGAGGGCCTTCAGGGCCTGGTCAAGGAATTTACAACTTGATCCTATAAGCAGAGGGAATCTATTAAAGGCTTTTGGTAGCAGAAAGGGCTAGAGCTTGGAGGGCCCTGAGGGGACGCCTAATCCAGCTCTTCATGTTACAGGTGGGAAGCCTGAGACCCAGAGAAGGGAGGGACGTGCTTCAAATCATCCAAGGTGTTTAGAACCAGGGCCAGGCATGGTAAATTTAAGCCACTGTTCACTCTGTGCCGGAAGTAATTGTGTTCTATGCGGAGAAGGAGCACTCCTGCCACTCCAGCCCTGAGATCTCTGACCCCTCTGGCGCTAGTAGATGCTTTCAGCAGTATACAGGTTGTGTACAGCTCCCAGCCACCCAGCCTCCCCCTGGAGCCACAGGGTGCAGTGGGCTTTCAGCACCACTCTGATCATGGACAGTTCCCACCCGCGAGCTTCCCACTAGGTGGTTTGTAGGTGCTTTCAGCACCCCACAAGCCTCAGACAGCTCCTGGCCATTCAGTTTCCCTGCCAAGAAGCCCTAGAGAAGGGGTGAGGAAGCAGCGGGGAGAGAGGCTGGTGTGTTGACTTCTATTATCAGGGGGCCCAGATGTAAAGTGAATGCCTGTGATATTTATCCCTGTCATCGCTAATAATAAATGGCCTGATTTGTCAAGTGAGGACAGATTCAAAGATGTCAATTAAGAAGAGAAAAAAGCCCAGCTGTATGGTATTTATCTGCTGTGCAGATGCTTGGTAGAGAAAAGGACTCCAGATCTGGGGCCTCCATGTCCCTGCCCCTACCCTGCTGTCACTTCCCTTCCACCTCACCTCCCCTGCCTCACCTTCTTCATCCCCCTCTCTTCTGCCTCTCTCTTTTCCCCCATGTTTTTTCCCCACATTTTACTGCACCTTTTTTCTCCCTTTTCCTCTTTTCTTCTCTCCTCTCTCTTTTTTCCTTCTCCTCTCAATTCTCACCCCTCCCTCTCCCAGCCCACTGGATGATTCACCTTTCACTGTTACTCTTTTGCTTACTGATACCTTCTCTTTGCCTCCTCCACTACATTCCTGAATCTCCTCTCCCAGGTCCCCCTCCCCTGAGCCTCTGGCTGCTATGGCTTCGTCCTTCCAAACTGGCCTCCTTCGTAATATCAGTTCACAAAGCATATTCTGGATTCAGAGTGTTAAGTGGATGTAAGCCATAGGAGAAAAAGGGGAAAAGCCACAGATCTGAAGGTTTTTACCTAAACTACAAAGTGAGCCAACCTTATAGAGGTTTTTGCATTGAAAAATAATAAAATAAAATATCAGGGAATCAGTTTGACTGGGTCCCTGAATATAGATTAAAACTGAAAACTAGCACCCACACCTAAGCAAAAACTTCTCAATACTGTATTCCCTGGCCCTGAACCAATCATGTCTGAGACTTGGGATTCCATGATACAGGACTTTCTCAGGAGGCTGAGGGGCTCTAAATAGCACTAAGAATCCTCCTTCTATATCTTGGATCTCTCCAATTAAGAAGTCACAGAGAAATACCCCCAGGGTGGAAACCAGCCCTGCAAGGGCTATGGTATTCTAAGTGGGGTCCAGGAAGGATGGCAAATTTGTCCACTTTGGTACTTTTTATGGGACCAAGGGAGCTCAGAGAGAGTGATGATGCATCAGCCTGGTATTCTCCACCCCCTGGCATTGTGGAAAACTGTTAGCCTCTTCTAGAGAATACATCCCACCCAGACATCCCAAGCTGGGGTATGAGCTCTTTCCTGTCTCTGCCCCCACTAGGGCCATAACCTTCCTTCTCTGAGCAAAAGTGAAAATGGTTCCCTGAATGGTTCTCTGGAAATGGGTCTAGAGCTACTTGTGTAAGCAGAGAACCCTCTTTCTAGGCCTCCATCCCCAGCCCTATATCCTCTCCAGCCCACTGTGATCTCCCATTGCAGAACACCAAGACTGACCTGGGGCTAGAGCTGGGTTCACTCTGGCTGGGATCAAAGGCTAGATCCCAGCCAATCCCAGGGTGGGTCAATCTATGGTCAGGGAGAAGGGGGAGTCACATGGCTTCCAGCAGACCACTAGTGTTGCCTACCCGGCCAGAGCCAGCTTCCCTGGGCCTCACTGATGGGGTGTGGACAGGAGGCCCTTTAGCCACATCCTGAGAGGTCCCTGCATCCATGGGGAAATGAGGAAACCTATCCCCAGTTGGTTATAACTCTTCCCAGATAACCACACCGCCTCTTGGTTTAATAACTGCCAATCCCATCTTCCTCCTTCCCATCCTCTGAGAGCCAACTGAGAGGATCCCCCACTGATGTCCCTGAGCAGGAACATCAAGCCTCTCTTCCAAGGACCAGGGTTTCCCAGGTACCCTTCTTCTTCCCTAGCTGCCTGCCCCAGAGGTCCAGCTGAACCATCCTTGGTGTGGCATTGACGACATCTGTGGCTTCTCCAGTGGCTGTGATTACTAAGACCCTTTGAAAAAGCCTAGGGTCAGGAGTCAAGTCACCTGGCGGTAGTCCCAGTTCTCTGCCACTGGTAAAGACTTTGGATGGTGATTTGTAGTTTTCAAAGCAGTTCCATATTCATGACCTTTTTTTCCCTCATAATCTTATTTAATTCTTAAACAACCCTAGTTGGAGACAGAGACAATTTGGGTTTAGTCCCGCATTCCAGGTGAGGAATCTGACATTCATTCTGGAGCCTGTATTAGAATCCAGACTCCTTGCCCAGTGTTCCTTCCTCTGCTCCACATCTTCAAAGTCAGCTTCAGGGACAGTCTAAAGATAATAAAATGATGACAAGATAATGTCTGAAGCTGATCTTTGAGTTTTTGAGGAGACAGATGTCATGGACAAAGAAGTGATTGTCACAGCCAGTATCTACATTAACAGATATATAAGGTCACTTGCCAATGGCTCAATTTGAGCTCACAAAATCCAGAAGTGCTATGGGAATCTGCTTTTTAACTCCCAAGAAGAACATGGGCCACTAAAAATTACTCTGGGCTGGTACGATGGCAGTGTTTTCTGCAAGGCTTTATCTTGCCCCTCCCTTCTTTATGTATCACTGGAATAATAATAATATAATAATGATAATAAACATTGATCTGGCACGTAATGTATTCAAGGCACTGGGCTAAATACATCCCATTCATTATTTTGTTTATTGATAACAACAATCCCATGTATAGGTACTATTATCTCCCCTTTTTCAGAGAAGACTGAAGTTCAAGGGGGTTAAGTAATTTGCCCAAGGACACAACTTATAAATGGCAATCAGCTCTTGAACTCAGATCAATTTCTCCAAAGCTGGAGCTTAGGACCAAATTTTCCCCTCCCTCCTGTCCTGAGAGCAAGCCCCCAGGCTGATGTCTTGGTGAAGGTGAACATGGAGGCAATTCTTCTATCAGCGGCTGACCCTGGGATCTGTTCAACCAGGCAGTTGATGACTGAGGTTTAGTGGAAACTAACCTCTGCCCTCCTTTCTAGGAAGTTCTTCCTGCTCAGTCACGGCAGCAGATGCTGTGGGTGCTCCATCCATATGCTCTCACCCTTACCATTTCAGAGCACATTGACCCAACTGCCAACTGCCAGCATCTTCATTTCTTTGCCTGAGGATTTCTCTGACAGCTGGGGTCCTCTTTGTTGACTGTGTAGGGAAGACCAGATATGCCAGGGAATTGATGTCTCCTGGGAGCAGCCCTCAACCAACGACTGATGGGAGCTGGTGGATAAACACCCCAGCTCCCCCCCTCCTTGGGTGGTCCAACACTGGAGCGTGACCTGTTCCAGCTCTCAGAGCTCCCCAGCTCCACTCATCTACAGGGTAACTGGCTCAAAAGTGGTCCCACTGCCTTTCTTTTCCTACTAGTGTTCCTGCATTTAAATACATGTTTCAGGCTCGGCTTCTGGAGGAACCCAAACTAACCCCCCTCATCCCCACTCTCAGCAGTGTCCTTGGTACCCAAAACAGGAAAGTGGCAGGGTGATCTGATCAGGGTGCAGATGCCATTTTCCTATTCAAATCCCCCAGTGGCTCCCCAGTGCCCTCCAGATGATGTCCAGAGTCCGTGAGCTGGCACGCAATGCCCTGTGTGCTCTGAGCCCAGTCACCTAACTGTTGGACCCCCTTCTTCCTACTAGGCTTCAGCCTAGTAGTTTCACACCTCCAGAATTCTACCCACACAGCTCCCTCCCCACGTCTGGCCCATCTCACAGTCCTACCCCTCTACCTGGTGAACATCAATTCATTTTTTAAGACTTCACTCAAGGGTAACTTCCTCTAAAGAAGTCACCCCTGACCACGTCCCTCAGGAAAGTGATCCGTCCTGCCAGGGAGCCTCCAACAGACCTGAGCCTGCCTCTATCCCAACCCCCGTGATCCATCGTGGAATTATCTGTCTATGGGGCCTTCTCCCCACTAAATTTGAGCTCCTTGGGGGCAGCAACCAGTCCAAACTCATCTTTAGTTGTCAGGCCAGCCCCCAAGTAAATGTATGTTGAATGAATGCCAGTCTGTCTGTGAGATGAGAGGAGGAAGGACAGAGAGGAGGCAGCTCAGGTGGTTGGCTGCTGGACCTTACAGCGCAGGCTGTGTTTGGCTCTATGATGGTCTCAGACCTGTCCCTGCCAGGCTCCAGTAGCCTGACAACTGGGCCTAGTGAGTCGCATAGGGTGCTCTGTCTTCCTTTCCCTCAAACCTACCTGCCCTGGCCAGTCAGCCAACATCTAAACTGTGGTCTCCTCTGTACCCATCCCACCCCAGGTGATCAATGGAGGTGGTCTGATATTCTGGAAGGAGCACTGACCTAAATTGAAGACCACCTGGGAGCTTGAGCAAGTCACTTAGCCTCTGTTTTCCCATCTTAAACTCAATTTTGCCAACTGTGATGGGGGATAATACAAGTATCTCCCTCCCAGGGCACTGTAAGCATTCAAGATGATAACCACAAGAGGGCCCGGCGCACCTCTTAGAAGGCGGGTGGTGCTCTCCAGAAGTGATTATATGGGATACGGGAGGTGTGGAATGCATCGGGCATTAGAAGGGACTTCTGCCAATTTTAGCCCAGTCACTCTGTTTCACAGACAAGCAAACTCAGGCCCAGAAAGTGGTCACCCCCGCCCCAAGGTCACAGAGCCTGTCAGGGACAGACCTGGGGGTCTGAGCTCCTGGGTTGTGTTCTTTCCATTGCACCAAATGGCTTTCTTACAGCCATCGCTGTTTACCTAAAATAGTTTAAAATCGGGAATTCCCTGGTGGTCCAGTGGTTAGAACTCAGTGCTTTCACTGACGAGGGCCCAGGTTCGATCCCTGATCAGGGAAATAAGATCCCACAAACTGCATGGCGTGGCCAAAAAAAAAAAAAAAAAGTTTTTTTTATATCTCTTTTTGGGACTTCCCTGGCAGTCCAGTGGTTAAAACTCCGTGCTTCCACTGCAGGGGGCACGGGTTCGCTCCCTGGTCAGGGAACTAAGATCACACATGCCACATGGCATGACCAAACAATTAAGTAAAACAATTTAAAAAATTAAAAAATCTCTTCTTTTCCCACCTGTTCCCATGGTTGGGGGAGGGAGGTCCTTGCACAGAGTTTACTGAAGTTTCCCCAACCACCTAACTACCCTAACCCTGGCAAGCCTTCCCCACACCTGGCTGCCCACACCGGCAATGCATCCCACCTTCATCAGCAAAGATCTATTCACTCCCCAGGTGTTGAACTCCGGGGCTGCAAGGCTGAGGGGGCTGAGAGGGGCTGGAGGGCTGGGGGAGTCTCTCTGCCACAGTTCCCTCCACAGACCTCAGGGTCTCTCAGCAAGAAGTAAACATCTGCTGACCTCCCATGATGCCCTAAGCTCGGTGCTAGGCTTTGGGGATCCAGAGCCAACCCAGTCATTATCTGCACCCCAAGATGCTCAGGGTCAGGATAAGGGGGGCAAGCAAGCAAAGAAAGACCTCCTTGTGTGAGAGCAAACACTCCTCAAGGCAAACACCAGGAATGAGGGAGCGTGGGCAGCAATGGGCCGGGGCTGAGCTCTCGCAGGCGTGCCTCCCTTTAGGACCGCAGTCCACTTACCATCTCAGAATAGTCTTATCTCCACCAACACATCTGAACACCACAGGGCCCAGCAGGGAACCCCAGATCTTCCAGGGAATGTCTGCAATGGGATGGACTCGCAGAGGGAAGCCCACTTATGGAGAAGAAAGTAGGGGACCATGCTCTCCCCTCCTCCAGCCTTCTCCCTCCCTCCCATCCTCCACCGCCCCGGCTCCTGCCCCCTCCCCCTCTTTAATTGTTCTATTAATAACTTGAGATACCATTAGCTTTTGCTGTCACCAGCACTGACAACTCAGAAGCCCCCAAGAGCTGTCTGCAAAGACACAGTAAAGGAGAACTCTTAATTAACACCTTCCTTAACTAAATAAATTAATTTTATGCGGTCGTGATGTCAGTGATATGACTTGCTGATGACTGAGGCGACTTGGACAGACATGGCAAGGGCTGCAGGGCAGGCACGACTTGTTAAACTCTGCAGGGCATCAGTGAGCAGCAGGGCCATGGATGTGAGTGCCTGAGGATGGTATCCCGCGCAGGGAACGCAGGACCGGGCAGCAGTCAGGCAATCGTGCGGTAGCGCACCAGATGGGAAGTCAGAGACTTTTGCTGTTTTGCCTCTTTGCCTCTACCTCCTGAGTGGCCTTGGGCAAGCTTCTTAGCTTCTCTGGGCCTCTATTTTCCTTATCTGTAAAATGAGCATCATCTCTTGTCATGCCTGTTTTCTCAGGACTGTGAAGACGATTAAAGGATGCTGGAAAGGAAGGAGTTTTATAAACTGTAAGGTGCTGTGCACATGTGGAAATCATGATGCCATCCCCTTCAGCTGCTGGAGAGTCAGTGCTAGCGGGGCAGTTCTCCTGCACTTCCCGTCACAATGCATACACAGGAAGAAATGGTCCTGGGTCCCTGGGCAGCCTTGAGGTTCCCTAAGAACACCTTTGGGAAAAGGAAGACACCTCGAAGGCCAATGTCCTCAGAAAGCCTCCTGTATCAGCTGACTGTTGCTTAGAGCAAATGAGGCCAGGGCAGCAGAGCTGCTCCTAGCAACTCCCATCAAAGAGAAAATATGCTGTGGCCCCAGCCTGACCCTGTCCCTACCTGAGGGAACCTCTGATCCAGGCTTGGGCTGAAGTCCTAAAATCAGCCCCAGGCCCGACCTCTACTCTGACTCTGTCTGAGAACTCAGCCCAGCTCTGCCCAGGCCCTGACCAAGTTCTTCACTGAGGATCCAGTGTGAGCCCCCAGCCATTGCTAGAGCCAGCCCCTGACTCCAAGCCCTGGCCAAGCCCCCAATCCAGCCTGCTCTGGACCCCCCAGTCCCAGTGCCAGCCCATGTGCTGACACTGTGCCAGGCCCGGGATTTCCTCCTCCCCAACCCCTCAGGATCTTGCTATGTTCTAACCTGTGTCAGCCTTGCCCTCGGGGAGGGGGAGAGGCCCCCACTTCTCCTGTGGTTCACACTGCAGGCACCTTCTACAAAAGGCAGAACCCTTTTGTCCACTCTATCCCCCCAACACTTGTATGTCATTAGCCATTCTCCCCAGTTAGCACCATTCCCAGGGATCTGAGCACAGAGATATCAAGCAGTTCACCTAGGGCCATACAGCACAGCCATGACCGAGCAAGCACTGAGGTGGTCACCCAGAGATTTCCCTCTGAGAGGGAGGAAGAGTTCACTGTCCTCGCCTTCCTGAGTTGGGGGATCAAGAGTTCTAATTCATTCACTCAGCCATTCATTCACTCAGCAAACATTTACTGAGTACCTACCACGTGCCAGGCACACTGTGGGAGAGAGGGGTCAAAACAGACATGGCCCTGCTCTCATGAGGCTCACAGGCTGAGCAAAGACCCTTGGGAACTGCACCAAACTTTTCACAGTTGCTGCTTCACTTACATGTACACACACACATGTACACACACACACACACACACACACACAGAGCAGGCTGGCAAAGTAAGGACACACCTTGAAAGGAACATGCTGACCTCAGGGAGCCCCTCCAGCCACTTGCTGGGCACAGGGCCTGGGAGAGGATGTCTCTGTCCCTCTGTGACGCTACCAGGAAGAGGCCCTTGTTGATGGCTGTGGGAACACAGAGTGCTGTATTAGTAATCAGGTCCATGCAAAGAGGGGATGAGCAATGATGTCATTTCCCCAAGTGCGAGAGCTGACCCCGAGTGGCCCTGCCCAGAGCCCGCATCTCTAAGGCCATGAAAGAATAGCTGTGAGCCGAAGGTGGGCTGAGGCTGCAGAACTGCCTCCAGCCCCTCCCACCCGTGGGGCTCTGAGCCCCCGCAGGATGTCAGAGAGGCTGAGGCCAGAAGCCCAAGGCTGGGTGTGCCTGGCTTGTAACATCAACGGATTGAAGAACTTCACTGCCTTGGCTTCTTGGCATCATGGAGTGCTTGAGCTCAGGTCCGCCTTTCAGCATGTCCACCTCAGTCCAGCTCTCCTGACTTCCTAGAAGCCTCCTCAGACTTGAAGTAGTTCCTGGAACGCAACAGACCCAAGCTTGAGTCCCAGTTGTGTGTGAGAGCCACGTGACCTTGGATGAGTCACCTAACCTTGGGCACAACAGTGTCCCAAACTAGGAGATGGGGCTAATAGTGCCCTCTCACAAGGCTGTGCTGACATTAGAGACTGTCACTGTGCTTGGCTCAGGACTGAGACACAGTGGCTGCCCAGCCATTCGGATGTACCTACTAAGTTGGGATGCACCTCCTTGGGGAACAATAACATGCCCTGCATAGACTGACCCTACCCGGCTCCTGGTGGCCCTTTGCCTGCAACCATCACCAGGGTCTGGGCCTGAGTTCAGCCTTCTCTGTTCCTTCTCCTGTGCCTCCACATTTTGGACTCCTGGACTGTTGGCCTAATTCATCCAAAGGAATGACTTCCTAATGGTGGAATTATGAACATCAGGGCATCTCAGTAAGACGGGGATTTGGGTAAAAGGGACTTCTCTTTTTTTCTTTTTATATAGCAGGTTCTTATGAGTTATCTATTTTATACATATTAGTGTATATAGGTCAATCCCAATCTCCCAATTCATCCCACCACCACCACCACCCCCACTTTCCCCCCTTGGTGTCCATACGTTTGTTCTCTACATCTGTGTCTATTTCTTCCCTGCAAACCAGTTCATCTGTACCATTTTTCTAGATTCCACATATATGTGTTAATATACGATATTTGTTTTCTTCTTTCTGACTTACTTCACTCTGTATGACAGTCTCTAGGTCCATCCACGTCTCTACAAATGACCCAGTTTCTTTCAAAAGGGCCTTCTTAACACCCTGCCAATCACACCCTATGGACTACCATGCTTCCCTTCAGGGTAAAACTTTTCCTACACAGAACCCTGGACCTGCTTTGGAACCCGAAGCCTGCTCTTCAACAGGGGGCTTAACCAAAGCAGCTGGGACAGCTGTGGTTTTAAGGATAACTCCTGAGCCCAGAGAAGGGAGGAGTGGAGGGATGGATTTTGGGGTCTTCCTGGAGACTGGGATCTGAAATCAATCTGGCAATTAACAGGCACGGTGTGAAGTGGCTGCTGGATTCCAGGCTCCCCCATACCTCCCAGGCTCGTCTCCTTTCCTGGAGGAGGGCCTCTGCTGCCTCTGTGCTACCTCCGCCCCCTGCCTCGTGGGGTCCTGGCGACAGCTTCTGAGGAGTCCAGCTGGCTATACCTCTTTCAGGGCCTTGTCACCTCTGCAGGGCCACAGCAGGGCTGGGCCAGGGAGCAGAAGGGCCCTCCCCAGGCCCACAGCACAGCATGGGGGCAGCCTGGGCTCCTGGGCGTCACCCTGGCCAGATAAAGGGCAGCCTCTAGGGGCCCTTTCCAGCCCCACCACCTCTATCGCCACATCTAGGTAGGGAGGAGGATGTAGCAGGGACTTCCAGGGACCCTGAATTTCCTGAGGGCCAGTACAGTGGGAGCAGAGAGCTGTCCTACATACTCCGCCCCCTCTGCTGACCAAGCCTGAGGGACTCTGGCAGTCGGGATGATTTAGCTCAGCATCCCCCTAACCAACCTCCACTCCAGCCCTCCCATACCTGGAGAAGAGAGTGGTTCATGGGAATTGCCTAAAAGAAGAAGGTATGGGATTTCAGAGAAGTGGCACTGTCCCAGGAGAGCCATGGCACTGCCTTAAGAAAGCTCAGGACAATGGGGGCTTTGTTTTCCCTCTGCCCCTCTCCTGTGCT
This sequence comes from Eubalaena glacialis, assembly GCF_028564815.1. NCBI lineage: Eukaryota > Metazoa > Chordata > Mammalia > Artiodactyla > Balaenidae > Eubalaena > Eubalaena glacialis. Next base: position 63,947,184 of record NC_083716.1, read on the forward strand.
GTGTGATCTTGGATGATTCTCCTCCCCTCCCTGGGCCTCCAAGCCTGCCAATTCTTAATTAGTTTCCCCTCCTGGCCCCTGCTTGTAGAGTTTAGCCCCCTTCTGGCAGAGGCCAGTGGCAGCAGCCATGGCGCCTTGACCTGGGAAGAGGCAGGAAGGGTGCCTTCCTCTTCTTCGGGGCCCGTAGTTCAGATTTGAGCTCGATTATCCAATTCCTCCTTCCTTACCTCCTCCCTGCTTCCCCCTCCTCCTCTCCCTCCACCCGCCCCACCCAGTGAAGGATAGAATCCTTCTAACACAGCTAACTGTGCCCTCTGCCAGATGGCATACAGGTGGTCAGATTGAATTGCTCCATCCATCTCTCCAGCCAGCCAGCCACCCTCCCCCCAACCCTCTACACCCATCCATCCATCTATCCATTCAGCACACCCTCTGCCCTTGGGGCCAGACCAGGGACCAGGCACACCAGAAAGAATCCAACAGAGCCTCTGTCTCCAGGGAGCCACAGGCCAACTGCCCTGGGACAGAGCAGGGTAGGCAAGGCCCCAAGGCACCAGCATCTACTCTTCCCAAAGAGACAAGGGTGAAGACAACTAGTCACCCAGGGAGTGACTCGGGCAGCCCCTATACCCACCATTCAAGAGGCCAAGCAGAAGGATCCTTGGAGGTCATTCAGGACAAGCCCCCCACTGGACAGAAGGAAAGTGGCCAAGTGAAGAGATAGCATGAGTGGAGGTCGGGGATAGGAGAAGTATGTCAGTGCATGGTGCCTGAGGGCAGGCAGGGGGACACAATGGCCCGGCTATAGAGCCTTGCAAGTGCGGGTAGGAGGTGGTCGCCCACGTTGCTGTCTCCCGCATTCCATCGCCAGCTCCTCTCTGCCCTGCATGGCATGTAGGAGTCACCCCAGACCCACTGATCTGCATCTCTTCCTTGCTCTCCAGAAGGACCCTCTCTCTGGCCAATTGGCTGTCAGTCAATAGATGCATTCACAACCTCCATTACATCTCCATTGCCCAAATTTCTTTCCCTCATTTTTCTTGCTAAAAGGCAGTTTTTAAAAATGAGTCCCTGAGTTCAGCCCTTCCCAGCCTCGTTAATTTCGCGCCCCACCTCATTTGTTCAGGGGACCTACTTTCCCCTCGCCCGCTGCCGCCTTCCTCCCGCCAGCTATATTGGGATCTCTGCTTTGTCCTCGGTAACCTTGTGCGCCTCTCAGAGTTCTGTGGGTGTTTTTTTCTGCCAAGGAACTCTGGACTCAAGGAACCACAGAGGTCATCCAACTCCCTCCTCATGCCCCAAACTGGAATCCCTTTCCTGCACCCCCTGCCCAAGGTTACCCCATCCCAGTTGCATTCCTCCAGGGACAGGCTGCATACTGTCCACGAGACAGCCTGTGCCAGTGCAGGACAGCTCTAACTGGGCCCAAGTTCTTCCTGAAACGTGGAATGGACCTGACACTCCTTGACGTTCCTCTAATTCCTTTTGGGTGTTTTGTCCGAGTCAAGTTTCCCAGATGATACCATCAGCCCCCAAGAGCAGAGATGATGTCATGAATTTCTTGGGTGTCCGTTGGACCACATATTCTTTGGGTACCTCGGATGTGCAAGAAGTATGACAAAGCAGCATCCTTTGCTTGCATTACTGCCAGTGACAGGACTCTCACAGCTGTCCCTGTGCCCCCATGAGCCAATGGGGGACACTGCTGACCTAGAGACTTCCACATTTGAGCTGAACATTGCCTCTTGACTCTCCCTAGCTCTGGAGCTAGCTCTGCCTTCAGGAGTTACCCTGGTCAGGTAGAATTCCTCTTGCTTGAAGGGACAGACTTTCAGACATTTGAGAGCAATGATCACGTTCCCCTCCAACTCCAGAATTCCTTCAGTCATCCTGCCCCCAGCTCGGTGTTTGTGGCCCAGGCACCACCACTCCTCTCCAGGGGACATATGGCAGTTTGCTCATGCCCATCCAAGGAAGAAGTCCCTGGGGCCGTGGTCTGAGCAGAGCGGGACAGATGTCACCTGTTAATGCAGCGTGAGCTCGCCCTAGAGCTTTGGCAGCTGCTGTTTGCACTGTTGGCTCCTGTGCCCCCCCCTTCCTCCCCCAGGAGAGCCAGGCACTGAGCAGCAACCCCACTATCCATCTCAGGGGTACATAGCAGGCAGGACTCAGGGCCCTCTCTCACCCATGAACCTCCAAAGGAGTCTACGCCTGCTGTCTCCACACCTCACCTTCCCCTCACTCCTCACCCCTGCAGTCAGGCCATGCCCACACACACACACGGAGCTGCTCTGACCAGGGTCACCAGCAGCTTCCCAATTGTCACCCTGGGCCCCTTTACAGCAGCTGACGTTGCTACCCGCCTCATTGCTTTGGGGAGGCACAGCCCTCTTCTAATCCTCCACCAACTCCCAAGCGACCCTTTTCCCTGTCAGCTGCTCTGGCTCCCTCTCCACTCCTTCAGTGCAGACCCTCCATGATCTGCACCCTCAACCCGCCTTTCTCACCCTGCACTCGCTCTGACTCATTCCATGGCTGCAAAGGCCCTCTAGGCGGGCCATTCCCCAGCCGACATTTCTAGCATCCCCTGAACTATGAACAGAACTTCCACCACTCTTTGAAATCCTGCTTCTCCTTCAAGATAGGGCCCTGACTCCCTCTTCCAGGAAGCCTTACCCAATGTCCCCGTCAAGCTGTAATGGTCCTGCCCACACCCACAAGATGGCACTGATTGGACCGGGAGTGAACACATGGCAGCCTGGGGCAGATCACATGGTCTATCACCAAGGGCGGCCCAGTGGAGCGGTAGCCCCAGACAAGGCTCTTTGGGATTTGGATTGAGGCTGTGGCCAGAACTAGAGCAAGAGTCTAGAGCAAGACAGATGAACAGGTAAGCGGGACCGGGAGATGGGGGAGGGGAGGACGATGGAGAGACCACCGAGGGAGAAGCAGCCAGAGCTGCTGGTCCCCGGCTCCACCTGACCTTCCTCCCAACGGGCCCCTGGATCTATGGCCCCTTGCAGGAGCCTCTGGCCTTTGTGAGTAAAATGTTCTGGTGCCCCAAGCAGGTGAAAGCCCGTGCTCCTGCAGGCTCCTACACAACCTTTGCGTGTCACATTTCTAGTGCATCTCGTAGCCTCTGAGGGGAGATCTGGTTTCCTTCCTGGTTTCTGCACAACCTTGGGCCAGTCACCTCCACTCTCCCACCTTGTTTCCTCCTGCTTTTTAAAGAGGCTTAAAGTTTGGGGTCAGGGATGTGGAGCTGAGAGCACCCAGCCGCTGCCAGGAACCAGGCTGTGAGGGGGGAGCAGGGCCCCCTGGCACCCCTGCAGGGCTCGGTCGGAGGGGACAGGGCGTGGGTGCCCTACTGACCCACCTCCCCACCCTGCTGCTCCCCAAAGTCTCTGAGTCCCACCCATGCTGCAGAGCAAGCCTCTCCAGCAATTCTTCATCCTGACATGTCATCTCTCCTTGTTGCTTCATCACCTTCCCTGGGAAGGTAGCTCTGGGGATGGGGGTGGGGGTGAATGTGTGTGTGTGCATGAGGGTGTGAAGGCACGGAGGGCTATAAAGGTGCACGGGAGTGTCTGAAGGGGTGTATGTGTGGATGCAGGGGGTGTGGGTGCATGGAGGTGGGTGTGGGTGTGTGCGGAGTTGGGTGTGGAAGCCATGAGGGAATTTGCATATTGCTCAGTGTGTGTGATGAAGAACAAGACTGTGGGTCCACCCCCTGCTAAGCTGAGCAAGAACCAGGCCTGCGATAGGGTGTTCGTGTTAAGAATCAGCCCCTGCATCCCCGGAGGTGTCAGAGCTACAGATCCTGCCAGCCGGGCCACAGAGCAAATGGCAGGAAGGGAGGACTTGCTCCCACCCCCATGCGGACACCAAGGCTCAGGGAGAGGCAGTGGTTTACGCAAGGTCAGTGGTGAGGTCAACACAGGGTCTGAGCTTCCTGGCTCCTTCCTGGGGCCATCTGCTGCCACCCTGCCTCTGCTGAGCGCCAGGCCACACGGAGGGCGGAAGCCCAACTATGGTGAGCTTCGGGGCCCCAGCCCAGCCCAGCCCCACTGAGGACTGACACCTGAATGGCAGCTCCGTTTCTCCGAAGGGGCCTGGGGGCCTCCACACTCTAGGTCTGCCCTCCAGCTGTGAAGAGCAGACTTGAACAGGGGGAGTCTCCCACCTCAGCCCACCCCAGTCTCCACCCCCTCCACCTCCGCTTTGCAGGGAGCAGGGAAGCCGGGGCAGGAGGAAGCAGGTAGGGTGACAGACAGCGGCCAGGGGCCTGGCTGGGGACAGCCTGACAGACAGCTGGGGCAGACAACACCCAGGAAACTGGTGGAGGGCAGGTCCCCCGTCCCTCTGCCCACCTGCCAGAGAAAGAGGAACAGAAAGAGTCTTTCCTGATTTTAGCACTGAGAGTCCCACATCCTTGGAAATCCCTTAGTCTTGAGCAAACCAAGTTGATGACCCCCCTCTAGCTTCCTGGCAGACTCTTTCAGTGGCTTCCGTGTATGCCGGGGCCAGGCTGGAACCAAAGAGGGTGAGGAAGAGTCTTAGAGGCCATCCAGCTTAATCGCCTTGCCCCTCAGCTCATTCTTACAGCCTCTGCTTGAATGCCCCCAGCTCTGGGGAGCTCACCACATCAGGCAGCTTGTTTGTTATGGAGCATCTCTGATGTGCTGGATAAAACAGAGGGGCCTAGAAGGCACTGGCTGGAGAAGACATGACCCAGATGCCCCCCCGGGGTGGGGGTGAGCTCAGCCTCAAGGGTCTGAAGGGTGGTGACCTAGGAAGAAGGAGCAGGCATGTGTATTCTCGGTGCTTTGGGGATGGGGTTGAGGCAGGGGAAGGGGAGGGGGAGAAACTGCCACAGAAAGGCACCTGTCAGCCTCCTATCCAAAGAACTTCCTAGCACCCCACCAGGCTTCACCTGCCAGCCTGTCACACTCCCACCTGAGCCCTAGACCGAGACAGCCCTCTCCCTCCTGCCTTGTATTCCTGGTCTCCTCCAGGCTGCCGTAAACCTGTCTTGTAGAAATCGATGGAAGGCCTGGCCACAAAAGACTTCTTGGGCCTCCTCTCGGGTCGCATGTGGGTCCTGGAGAAAGCGGGAGGGGGCAAGATGCTGGCACTCAGCTGCTCCGTAAATCTATCGAAGATATTTTTTTTATCACTTCCCGACATTCCTCTGTAAAAGCCACTCAGCTGCGTTTACAAATTATGGAATTCATTTGATGTCAGGGACCTGGCTAATGGCCTGAGCAAATCCAGCAGGAGCAGGTGGGGGCCCTCCCAGTGCTGCTCCCGTCTGGCTGTGCAACCCTTGGCGACCGAGTCGCCGCGTCTTAGCCTCTGCCTCTCTGTAAAATGGGGATGCAGAGGGCTGTGAGGATTAGTGAGATCACAGACCCACATGCCCAGCTCAAGGCCTGGCAAGAGTGAGCCCTCAGTAAAGAATGGTGGTGATGACCTGCATTGGAGCCTGTTTGGAGCCAAGGGTTGGGAAAGGGCAACGGGTGCAGAGCCCAAGGCCTGGGGTTCCCTGCCCCCAACCTGTACCTCCCGGCCAGGCAGGACCTCCTGTATCTCAGGGCACCCTCTGGAAGCAACAGGTCTTATGCTTACAGAGGGATTATCATCTTCCTCCCCCCTACCCCTCCACCTCTTCTTCCTCCTCTTGTCACACTGCAAGCTTTAGGTCCTCTCCCCTGTAGAATCGTTGAGCCTTCCCACATCAAGACTGTTCTAGCCCTTAGAAGTTCAAACCCTGCATGAACTGATTGGTTGAGGTTTCCTGGATCCTAGGTTAAGAAGGATTCTGAGGCTGCTTCCAGTTGATTAGTGATATCTGCCCTGCCCCTTGGAGAGTGTGGGGTAGCCCCAAGAATGGCCTCATGCCTTGCCATCCTTTCAAGTTCCAACCACCTTATCCTGTAGATGAAGAAGCTGATATTCCAGAAGGGGAAGACTTAGGACTGGGGAGTCGAGAAAGGGGGGCGTACTATTTCTTAAGCACCCGCTGTGTGCTACATGCCAGCCTCTATGTCCATACACCACCACACTGGACCCTTCCAGCAACCCCAGCCATTTGACAAAAGCCCTGAGGTTACAGCAGTCGCCCAGAAAGCTGGTGGTGTCACAGCTTCCAGGAGCCATCGTACTGGATCCCAGGGTATCAAAGAGACAACCAAGATCGGATCCTCAGAGCAGAGAGGGCTGGAGGTGCGGAGTGCAGGTGGAATGGTGCAGCAGCAGGCTGCAGGAGCTCACAGAGAGGGGATGAATCATCTCGGGGTGGAAGCTTCCTCTGGCAGGAGTCTCTTCTCTATCATTTGAGAGGTGAAACAGAGTAAATTATTGGTAGTACTGGAAACACCAATCGTCCTCTGATTTGAGCAATGCTGGGAACTTTTCTGAGACCTTTCACATCTGTGACATAGTTCAAGCTGCTGGCCAGCCCTGGAAAGGCGGACGACGGTGGCTCAGCCTGTCCCATTTCATAAAGGCGGAAAGAGAGGCTCAGGGAGGTGATGTGACCCCACATCCCTAGCTCCAGGCCTAGCACGTGGTGCCATCGGCCTCCTCCCTCTGGCTGGGAAAGCTGGGACCAGGAATTTCCAGGGACATTTTCCCACGCTTCTTAGCTTAGCTTCTGCAGCAAGGGAGTCACTGTCTCGCCCCCTTTCCTCTCTCCTCCTCCTCCTCCTCTTTCATCCTGACCTACTCTATGCGGGCACTGTACCAGCGGCGTTACACACACAGCATCTCACTTCATCCCCCAAGAGCCACGTGGTGGGGGGGGGGTGGCACGCTCTCATTAGCCCCACTGTACAGGTGAGGAAACTGAGGCCCAGAGCACTTGAGGCTTCAATGCCAAGACTGTGACTGCAAAAGTTTGCTCTTCCAGCTACAAGCCTCTGCTGCCTTCAGCTTTCCTGCCCCCCGACCCCGTATCAAGTGAATTCTGGCCAAATTTTGGCACAGAAACACCCACGGGGAAAAGAAAGTCCTCACTCAGTTTCCTCAGCTGAAAATGGGCATGATGATAAAAGCACCTCCCTCCTTGGGTCATTGAACAAAATGAGATCAGGGATATGAAACCAAACCTGACACAAATAAGCAGCTTTATTATTGTATCGGCCTTGCTGCCGCTGCTTCTGCTGTGTTGATATAACACAAGACGATAAAAAGGTCTTGAGAACCTCAACCATGCTGTATCCAAGGCAGGGACCAAGGGCGCTGGGCTGCTGCCAAGAGGATTTGGGAGAATCAGGGCTCAGGAGAGGCACAAAGATAAAGGACTGTTGAGGTTTTCCATTTTTAGGCAGGATTTTGTGGGAGTGAAGCATGCTAGGGTGGCTCGGGGCTGGGACCAGACCGGGGCTGGATTCCAAGCATCTCAGGGCAGTCCCAAGTGGCCCTGTCTCTGAGCTGTGACCAGACCAGCTCCCCCAGGACCCCATCTCCCTGCACTGTCATCTCCTTGGTTTGTGAACGCAGCCAATCCTCAGGCTTCTATCAAGCACCTTTGCAGCACCTCCTTCTGAGCAGGAGTGGCGCAGGGAAAGGCCTGCAATAGAGCGAACGACCAGGTCTAGTCCCAGCTGGGCTGGGTTTCAGGCCAGCTCCCTCACTTCCCGGCAAGGACCCAGCACACAGTGCGCCCGCCGTAAAGATTCTGATGAATGCATGCGTGCATGCATGAATGCGTGAATGAGTGAATGAAGCACCCTGGCCTCTCTGTTCCTTCATCTATAAAATGGGGCAGTAACAACTACGCCACAAGGTTGTTATAAAGTCCAGAAATGATACACATATAACACTCCCCACAGAGGGCTCGCTGAGTGCCCGATAAGCAGGAGCTATCGTTATAAGGAGAGACCTTTGCCCTCCCAGAGATTACGAGCTAATTGCCTCTCCATGGTCAGCCTTCACCCCCAACTTTTGAATGAACCACAGGTCAGCCCAGAGCCCCTGAAACTCAATCACTGTCTAATAAAATCCAGGGGCTTTGTGTGCATACACAAAACACACACACACACACACACACTATTGGGAGCTGATGTTACAGAAAATCAGGATGACCTGGATTTGAAAAATTCTGCATACATTTCTGAGTTTCGTTTCAGAAAATGAAGTCATCATGTGTGACACTAATCAATATAAACATAAATGTCCACCAGCCTGGCCAGCCTGCACTGTGAAGGAGGTCACAGTGGTGGCAGCCCCCGGAGCGTGCCAGCTCACCATCTCCACCTGCAGCCCCACCTCACCCCCAGAAGAGCTGGGGAGGCTGGGAAGGGAAGGGTGCTCTCCCGTGTGCTCATGCCCCGGCCACACCTGTGGCCCCACGAGAAAGGAGCTGGGGTGTCAGATCTGATCCCTTCTTGGGGCCAGCCTGGCTAGTTCTCAGCATCACAGAGACCTCTGTGTTCTGGGCAGATGTGGACTAGGGATGCTTCTGTCCTCAGGTCTGGGCCGTGCTGCATCACCAGGGACCCGAAGCAGCCCCTCTTGGGAACTCCATGTCTCCAAATCCCTTCAGGGAACCCGCACCCTTCCCTCAACTCGTCTTCTCCTTTGGCAAACTTTCATCATGGGTCTGCCCTGTGCCAGGAGCAGAATCGATCGCTTCGGTCCTGCCCCGTGAGGCCAACAGCCCCAAAAGGGAGCCTGCCCCACCAGGTCCCTGCCCAAATCAACTCCAGTGCTGCCCAGGCCTCTGGGGGCGTGCACAGTGCGCAGGGGGGTAAACCCGGACTTATCTGGGTGATCTGTGGCATGAGATGGGTGGATGACCCCAGGAGACATGGGGGTGGAGATGTGCAGAAACAGCCTGTGCAAAGGCCTGGAGGTGGACGAGTACGGAAGGAAAGTCATGTGCTAGGGGCAGGGGCGGCATCCCACCCCAGGTTCCCAGCTCCCCGGGTCCCCTCACCCCATCCCTGACCACCACATCCACACGTGGAATTTCTTCTTCACACGTGCACCCCCCTTGCAGATCAACTCCTGCCACCGGTGCCTGGGGCTGCTTCCAGTCCAGCATCCAGCAGGTGTGGTGTGATTTCGAGTCCCGGTTTAGACCCACCTGGAAGCTCCACGTGAGACTTCCTGGGCTCCCACCTGCCCCCACGCACACAGCAGCCACAGGCCAAGGGAGCCTGCCATCCGTGCCAGCACCTGTGACTCCAAGCAGCTTTGCACAAACGGTGGCATCTCCAAAGCCATGACACTTGTGGTGTGACTAGCAACTCACTGAACTTGGCAGTGGACAAGGGCTAGGATGGGAAGAGTCTGTCGAGAGCTGAGTCTCAGCACCTCATAGTTCACCCCCAAAAGAGATGAGACAGGCACTTGAGGCCTAGGAGTTAGAGCCTGGGGGCCAGGGCAAGGCAGGTTATGCTCCAGGCCCAAGCTCTTTGCAGCCTGACCCGAGGCCCCATCGCCACCTCCTCCAGGCAGGCTGCCCTCTTCTCTCCATGCCCCTGGTTGCCCTTATCCCCATTAGAGGCTGAACCAAGGACTTCATTCATCCACAAGGGCCTGGGAACCTGGACTGAGACCACTCTGCCCCAGGGACGCTGGCCCAGGGAGAGTCACGGTGAGCAATTCAAGATGAGTCCAGGGCCACTACCTCCAGTAACAATCCTGCCTCTCACTAGAAAAGAAAGCCTTGCTTCTCTGGTTTGAGAGACAGAGACAGAGAAAGATAGGGAAGGGGGGACCTGGAGGCAAAGAGACGAAGAGAGAAATAAATGTAGTGTCATCACTCACTACTTGTCTGTATCCCTAAAAGGCCTCTCATCCATCTTGCCCTGCACGGCACCCGGAAGAGACCGCGACCCACTGCAGGGCCAGTGAATGTTTGTTAAATGAAGGAAGGAGAAAAGTCACCAAGCAAAGAATGAAGAGTAAGAGGAAAAGGTAAGCCGCAGGTCGAGAGAGGAGCTCAGTCAGTCTCTCTGTCCCTTGCTTTCCTTTGTATTTTGTTGGTGAGGGTAGCAGGTGATGTGTGACAGGCCTGGCCTTTCTAACCCAGGACGTCAGGCGTCCCTGGTGAAAGGGGAAGCCCGATGCTGGGTTCCTTTCTCTCCTACTTCCCACCCACCCAGGCTACCCCAGCACTCACAACCCCAGCCAAAACTCCGCCCAGCCAGGGGGCCACACCCACTTGCTCCTCTCCCTGGCCTGGACAGCCGAGGGTCCCCAGGCACCGAGGAAGCCAGGGCAGCACGTGGCCCAGTCCTCTGGGTGGCTCTACACCACCGTGTGCCGACAAAAAGAAAGTGTCCACGTGTGCGTGTATGACTTATGGCTTTAATCTCCCTGATAGAAGGCCTTTAAAGATTATTTCAGGGATGAAAAAAAATAATCCTGGGTAATGAATCACGGTCTTAAGAAGCTGATAAGCAGCAAGGAAGCTGGCGGGGCCTGAGTTCCTGATTTAATTAAAGTCTTACAGATACTCCCTGAAACGAAATCCATTGTAGCCATCAAGGTGATAAAAAGACTGCAAGTTCCTTTAAACTAACTCACCTGCCTCATGAATCTTCTTCCCGGTGAGGAGGGCTGATGAGGACAGCTCTTCAGGCACCAGGCTGCATCACTGCAGATGGCCTAGTCTAGGGCCTGCTGGGGACTCCTGGGGGACAGAAGGTGCCTCATGGAGCCCGAGAGCTAGAGCAGATCAGAGACTGGAGGACACAGGGCAACACGCTCAGTCAGGAGCAGGACACTGTGTGGCCTTGGGTCACTCACTGCCCCTCTCTGGGACTCAGTTTCCACATCTACTATCGTGGGAGCAGGAGATGAGGCTGGTCTCCAGGAGGCATCCCTGAGGTGGCCTTCTGAGTCCTGAGCCCCTTGTTCCCCGGGGAGGTGAGGAGAGACAGATGGTGTCTCCACGTGGAAGGCCCCTCCTCTGGACCTGCCCACAGAACGGGCCTCCCTCGGCCCTTGTTTCCCCTTTCCCTTCCCTGCTCTTCCTGGTCCCAGTCATGCGCACGACTACCTAGTAAAGGTGCAATTGCCAACACTCCGAGCCACCCCAGCCCTCTGAACACCCCAGTCCAGTGAGGGGGCAAGTGGAGTGTATGTGTCCAGCCAGAATGGTGGGCACAGCCCTCAGAGCAGGCAGGAATGGTGGATGCCATCTGGCTCCACCACCAGGCTCTGCAAAGGCTCCAGAGAGAAGCTAAGTGGGCTGGAACTAGAAAGACAGAAATAGAGCCCATGAGAATGTGAGGACAGTGGCTGGCTGTCTCTATGTCCTCAGAGCCTAGCCAGTCCTCAGGGAGTGAATCAGAGATGTGGGTGGATGGATGGATGGATGGATGGGTGGACAGACAGATGGAGAAGCATCCAGGGGAAGGTGACTGTGACCTGAAGCTGGGCCTGGCCCACCTTGTGTCAGCTCCCTCTCTGACAGCCCTCAGCCCAGTGCTCAGTGCGGATGTGTGATTGACTGGGCTTGTCCCCCAGGATGGCTGGTGCCACAGGGCCAGGGTTGCCAGACAAATTTGAATTTCAGATTAATGATGAATAATTATTAGCATAATTATGTCCCAAATAGTGTATTTATTTGCTACATCTGGCAACCCTACACAAGTTGTCCCTTGCTCCCTGTGCCTGGCACAGAGCCGTCCCAGAGAGAGGCTCCCACATGGGCAGTGTGGCCAGCGAGTTTCTCATTCATGGCCTCCCCTCTGGGCCCCAAGGCCCCCGAGGCCTCTGTCTGGACTGGAGCTGGTGGGTGGGTAAGGAGAGAAGATTCCACCAAAAAGCAGCGGGCTGGGATGAGGCAGCACTGAGCCTGGTCCCCTCAGGGGGAAAGTCCCCTGGCCCAGGCTTGGGGCTGCAGGTGGGGCTCCTGGGAGCTGGCTGCCACCTAGCGGCCAGTGTCAGAATTGCAGGCCATGGTGTCCAGAGAAGATGAGGCAGGTCAAGGCCCACGTAAAATGGCCTCTTTCCACAAGGTTAGGATGATTACTCACCTGACAGAAAAGGAAACTGAAGCCCAAGGTCATCCCAAAACCTAAATCCGTGTTCAGACCCCAGCGTGAACATAACCTAGTCTCCACCTCCAGGTCCGCCCCTCTCCTATTCGTAGCCACTAAGTGACCCCCAAGGCCTGCCCTGTCATGTCTGTCTCCTGCTCATCAACCTTAAATGGCTCCTCCCAGTGGAATGAAGCAACCCCTGTCTGTGCTGACATCCAGAGCCCTCTAAAACGCAGCCCAAACTTCATTTCCTGGACTTTCTCTCTGCCTTTCCAAACCCTCCTGTGCTCTGCCTCCCCCCAGCCCTCCTCTCCCTCCTTCCCCCCGGGAGGCCTATGACCTCGAGCTCAGAAGTAATTGTGTAACCTCCCCTTCAAAGCTGAGGCTGTGTTTTCTGGAGGAAGAGAGGATAGGGAGAGGTGAAGGGAAAGACTTGGGGGAGAACGAGGAGGCAGCCCGAGGACGGGGGAGCGGGCCCAGAGGTGGGGTGCGTGCTATGAGCCGAGACTGGAGGGTCAGGCAGGGGTAAGACCCTGTTGACCTCACAGGCCTCTGGAGGTGGTCAGGATTTTATCCTGAGGGCCACCAGGAGCTCCTTTTCTGTGGGAGCTGGGGGTGAGGGTGGGCAGGCCCTCCCTTCAGGACCCTGGACTCCTGCATACAGGATTGCCCACCCATCCCTAACTCTGGCCAAACAGGGGGAATGAGGGGTGAATGAGATACCAGAAACGGAAACACTAGGTCAGGCTGGTGATTTTGGCGCAAAAAGTCCCACCCATAAAGGCAAGGCTCGGATGGCCTGCCTCTCCACGGTTCCCAGGTGCTGCTCTGTCCTGCACGACTGGTGGGTGTAGAGACCCCTGTGCCAGCCCCAGCCAGCCCAGACAACACGGGAGAAGGGCCTTTGCTGTGGCCTTGATAGCAGTGCTGGCCTTCCCAGAGGCAGGGGATGGATTGAAGGATCTCAGCCTGGAGTGGACCCAACTCTCACATGGACCAGAGTGTTTCCAGACCCATCCATCTTAGGAAGTGATCTGGGGTTGCCAGGAGGGCACCCAGTGAGTGAGGGAGCAGTTTTCAAGGGGGCCATGTGAGGCAAGGCTTCCTGGAAGAGGGGGTGAGGAGAGAGTCTTGCACGTAGAGGGAGTGGCAGAAGCAAGGCTGGAGTGGGTTCAGGAATTGCAAGTTGCAGGCGGACAGGGGTGGCATCTGCCTGGCGTGCACAGCACCCACCCTCAGGAGGGGCTCAGGAACTAGGTACTAAAGGACGGATGGAATGAGTGGATTTGATTGGAGGAAGGTGAGAAGGACAGATGTGCCCAATGGCGAAGATGGCTGAGGGGTGTCCCTAACTCAGGGTACGGGTAGCACTTTGAGGTCAGCACTGGCCTTCTCAGTGGTATCAGGGGCAATGATGCTGCTGTCGCTGTATCTGGCCAGCACGATGTGGCGGCACCCACAGGACACACACACTGGAGGGAATTCTCTCCCAGCAGGCCCAGCAGAGCCCCAAGAAAGCAGGCCCTCAGTCTGGGGCAGAAGGGAAGTTACCAAGAGAGGGGACACAGTAGCTCTTGCCTCGGTGCCCCGGGGGAGGCAGAGGAAGTTGGACCAAGGGCAGAGGGAGGTCAGGTGGACAGGGATTCTGAGAGGTGCCGCAGAGTCTAGGAAGAACTGGCCTCAAAGCTAGCGGCACCTGGGACTCTGTCCTGACTCTTCGCCTCCCAGAGCCTCAGTTGCCTCATCTGTCAACTGGAGAGATGATCCTCCATCCCCCAAAACCACGGGTGGCCAGGGGTGACGTTGGCTGACACAGAGCTGTGCCTGAATGCCAGGCCTCCTTGAGGGTATGGTTCCTGGTGAGGCTTGGGATGGAGTCAAGTCTTAAATGAGGTCCCCGCCTTCCTTCTGCAGGAAGAGTCAGGAAGGGCAGGAAGCCTTCCTCTTGTCTGTCCTCCTCCCCAGAGCCCACAATGGCCCCGTTGTCCCTCACCCGCCCAGCCCAGTCCTGCCTGCCCCACACAGGAGCTGGCTGGGCTTCCCCCTCACCCACGAGCCCAGGAGGAGGCTGGCTCTGGTCCTCCTGAGGCTCCTTGAGGCTCCCGACGGAGCTCCAAGTTCATTGTTAACCTCTGGTTGTTCTCATTTATCAGAAGGAAAACTGAGGGCCTCTTTCCCACCACTGAAAAATAGGAGGGCATAGGGACCAGAGCTCTGTTGCTTGTCCTTGTCTCCAGGAGAGGAATGCGGACTCCCCCAGGCCCTGCAGATTAGTCTGCAACAAGTCCCCGGGGTAGCCCAGAACCTACAGGTTATGTCAGAATACATGTGTCAGCCCAGGCTAGCCTAGAACTCACTCACAGCTTAGCCCAGACTCAACTATTCACCCAGAACGCACACATTAGCCAGGGTTAGCCCAGAGACACATGGTAGCCCAGAGTACTTGGGTTGGCTTGGAACACCTGCTAGCCCAGGATAGCCCAGAATCAGGGTCAGTTCAGGACACACACATTAGCCCAGGTTAGTCCATAACATGTAGGTTTCCTTGGCACACCCAGGACAGATTAAAATGAATAGAATGGTTCAAAACAATGATTTTCAAAAAAATTTTTTAAACCTTCCTTCAAATGAAATCTCACCCAGAACCCAGTGTAAAGAACAGATAAAGTGGAGCTGCGTGTGGGAGGGGGATGGGGCCCAGGCAGTGGTGTGCTGGTAAAGGTGCAACTCAGCATCCAGGGAACCACTCTGCCTTGTACCACTTGTCGATTTCCACGGTGTCAGTACTACCGTCGTGGCCGATTTCAGGGCACCAACCTCTAGGCACTGACTGTGGAGCTGGGGAGAGATGCTGATAATCGTCTCCACAAGCCAGGTGAGCCAGCGCCAGCACCGCAGCGGCCCGCTCGGCCTCCCAGACTCCCCATGACCCCGAGGCTCTCCGTTCAGGGACGCCCAGCGCCAAGACACAGAGGTCACCCCATGTGTGCGGGTTTACTAGGTAGCCTCAGGCTTCCGAAACCTGAGCAAAACTCAGAAAAATGCCTCCTGGCCCCTGGCAAGTGTGGGGCAGGTGGGAAGTGGAGTCAGTGGGGAAGTCTGGCCCCTAGAATTTCCCATGTGACGTGGATCAAGTCCCATCTGCCCTCTGGGTCTCGGTCTCCCCATCTGTACAATGAGACTGTGACCTCTAAGGGGCCCCACCCTGACTGTGACTCTGGAAGTCAGCCGAGCTCGCCTCTGCCACTTCCCACGTCTGCCCCCTCCCCGGGCCTGGCGCCTGGCTCTCGGCAGGCAGCGCCGGGCATGGAGTCACTGTCCCTCAGCCCCGAGCACACCTGTCCTCAGCCAGGCGGCATCCGAGGGAGCATGCGGACTAATCACACGGGGCGTGAGTCCTCCTTTGTCAGAGCTGAGTCCTACACGTGGTGCGGGTGGCAGCCCCTCACAGTGCCCGGCCCCATCGACAGGTGATGCTCCAAGCAGCAACAGAAGGGGGCTCCTCACAAGCACCCACAGGACTGGAGGAGCCCAATCTATGCTTTCATATTTTAATTAAAAAATTTTTTGATGATGAAATGTTCTGAACAATCAACAAAGGACATTTAGCCACCACCTGGATCTAACTGATGTTAATATCCCGCCAGGTTGCCCCCACCGGGACATGCCTCTGCTGCCTCTGAGCGTGCTCAGTGCCTCTCTCCCAGGGCCCCTCCCTTCTCACGTGACTGCAGCGGGGCGGGGGTGCCTGACATCTCCCCTCCCAGGTAGAGGCTCCCCGATGGCAGGAGTGGCTTCTCGGTGCATCTGCATTGTGCTCCCGTCACACGCTCATCTGGCATCTCATCTACCCTTATAACCACCCGGTGAGACACAGGGGATGAAAGATTTATTCTCCCCATTTCACAGAAGAGGAAGCTGAGGCATAGAGGTTAAGAGATTTACCTGAGAGCACATAGCATATTGGCAGCAGGTCAGCACTAGACCTAGGTCTGTCCCTGAAACAAATGTTCTCTTCCCCATCATTCCCTTGGTGACCCTTCCTGTTCCCCTCCCCTTGGGGCTTCCAAGAGGGGCTATCATAACCATGCTGTGTTAATAGGTATAAACTGGGACCGTTGCAGGCAAACTGGGCTATGCCTCCATCCTACCTTTGAAAACCTACTACAAGAGTTAATTGAGAACCAGCATCGTGTGAGGTATAGGGCAGCTGTGACAAAGAAGACACCATCCTGCCCCAGAGGTACACACAGAAGCCAGGTGCCCCTCAGCATACATTTATTGCCTCCGATGGGCTACGTGCTCTGATGCATACAAAACACAGGGGATATTAACTATGGAGCAGGGAGCAAGAAGGGCCAACTTCCTAGAGGAGGTGGAGTTCGATTTAGGTCTTGAAAAGCAAGCCCCAGTGAGACGGAGAAGAGGGGGAGATTCCTCCTGTCAGAGGGCACCCCACGTTCAAAGGCTCAGTGGTGGCAAGGTGAGGGGTTCTGAGAGGACGGGAAGTGGGTGATGAAGATAGAAAAGCACATTTCCTGTGCATATAACCAATAGATTAATCAAATCCAGAATTTTAAAAGGAACAAAGAAAAATATCTCCACATCAAGAAAAAAACAGACAACCCAATAAAAAACACTGGCATAAGACTTAGCATACAAAAAACGATCTCTGGCTATCCAATAAGCATGTGAAAAGTTTTCAACCTCATCAATCATTAGGGAAATGCAAATTAAAGCTGCAATTAGATGCCATCATTCTCCCACCAAAATGGCTAAAATTAAAAAGGAATGATAACTCCCAGGGTTGACAAGAATGTGGAGCTACCAGAAGGCTCATACATTGCTGGTGGGAGTGTTAATTGGTTCAACCCCTTGGGAAAGTGTTTGGCAGTATTTACTGCAACTAAACACATGCCTGTGTGATGATCTAACTTCCACTCACAGGTATTTACCCAAGAGAAATGAAAGCCAATGACCACCATGGATGTGTACAAAAATGGTCATCACAGCCAAAAACTGAAAACAACTCTAATGTCCATCTACTGGAGAGTGGAGAAATAATTGATGACATGCCCATTCAGTGAAATACTACACAGCAATGACAAAGAACTAATTCCTGATACAGGCAACTGTGTGCCTGGATCTCACAGACGATGCTGAATGAAAGGCAGACAGAATGACTATATGCTATGTGCTTCCATTTAAACGAAGTTCAAGGATAGATGAAATTAACTTTGGGAATTAAAGTCTGAATACTGGTTACCTCCAGGGAGATTATTGACTGGAAAAGGGGCACAGGGAACCTGCTGGGCTGTTGGAATTGTTCTGTATCTCAATGGATGGGACATGTACATGGTGTATACACATGCAGAAATCCACTGAACTACACATTTAAGATTTGAGCACTTTATACTAAGAAATGCTCCAATAAAATGCTCTTTTTTAATCTTTCCAGATGAAGATGGAGAATGGAGTGGAGAGGGCAGGGGAGAGCCAGGACAACCACTTGGGAGGCTTTTGTGACACTCCAGGTGAGAGAGAATGAGCAAACCAGCAGGAAACAGGTGCCAGGTGTGGGCTTAGGCAGTCATGCTGCAAGAGGCCAGAGGAAGAAGTCAGCGGTGTGGGCAGGTGGGGGAGGCTTCTGGAAGGAGAAAAAGGACAAGTAGGCAGAGACAAGGATTCCTTGGGGCACTGAAGCATTTCAACACGCCAAGGTGTCATCTAGAATGGGCACCCCCTCCTATCCCATCCCCGCTCTCTGAGCAGTCTCGGGCGGCGTGGGGTGGTTTGAGCTCCCTGCCCCTGGCGGAGCTCAACAAGAATAGCCAGCCCCATTTGTTGAGCCTTCTGATGTCCACAGAAGGCCCTATGCCGAGGGCTTTACAGGAGCTCTCTCATCAAGCCTGTGAACGGTGCCTTGTTCTTCCTATTTTACAGACGTGTACTGAGGCTGGGAGAATTGAGTGGTGGCTCCAGGACCCCAATCTGTTAGCCTACCCTATTAACCATCATGACACACCAGAGGTAGATGACAGCTTTTCAGGGACAACTTGGCAGGGATACAGCGTGGTGGAACCAATTGGGCACAAGTGAGCAGGGAGAATGGGGCTTGGGAATTTGTACCTTCTCAGGGCTTCCCAGGAGTCCTGGGCACGTCCAAGTTGGGGAATGGGCAGGTTGGATGACCGTGGCAGTAACTCTGAACCCAGGTGGGGAGAAGAGGGAGCCTTGGAAGGTGCCGGGCACTGTCCTCAGCCCTCAATCCCACAATGGCCCTCTGAGGTGAGAACTGTTATTCCCATTTTACAGATGAGGAGATGGAAGCTCAGGGTGGTCAGCCAGGGAATGGCAAAGCCCCCAGCCCTGCAGTCCCCAAGCCTGGCCTGTCACGCTCGACTCTACACCTCCCCCTGGGTCCTGGGCACTGGAGAGTTTGGCATTGCCCAGTGGATGGGGCAGAGATGACCAGTTCTGAGGGACTCAGAGAATGAGCAAGGGAGGAGAGAGAAAGAATCAGAGACACAGAGAAACTGAGAAAGCTATAGAGAGAGGCAGAGCGGGTGGGGTGGCAGAAGGTGTCAGGGTGGGAGACGGAACAGATGTTCGCCAGCAGCTGTGAACTCATGACACAGACGCTGCTGACACAGGCTTGTGGGGCAGGTGCCTGTGCCCGCCTGCCCTCCTGCACCCGCTCGGTGCCCACCTTGTTCTTGGTGGCTAGGGCTATACACGGGGGGAGGGTCAGCAGAGTCCAGGCTGGACTCTCCCTGGGAGACTGCCACCCAGTCTGTGTGACCTTGGGCCTCAGTGTTCTTATCTGGGCAATGGGCCTCAAGGACCCTGCCAGGTCCATCAGGCTCTGAGCTACCAAGGCTTGTCCCCTGCACACAGTCCCACTCCTGCAAAGATGCCACTCTGCAGAGCCCCACCCCTTGCCCAGCCTCCTGGCTCCCTGTGGGAAGTGTGGCCAACTTGGGCCACAAGGGTCTCCATCTTCCTCTCCAAAGGACAGGACCAAAGGCTGCCTGCAGCATCTCTGTCCCTGGGGGTCCCTCCTGTTCCCCTGACGCAGACCTTTTCTTCCAGCTCTGGGGAGGAGGGAGGTGTCTTGTGACTGACTGGAGGGGCTGATGTGGCAATAGGGTGGGGAGGATGCCACGGGAAACATCCATCAACATCATTGTCACCCCTCCTAAAACTGGCTGGGCTCAAACCAAGAAGGTCTGCCACTTAAGAGCTGTGTGGCCTGAGGCAGGTTACTCAACCTCCCTTGAGTTGCTCATCTCTAAGGTAGGGATGAGGTTGCCCACTTTCCAAAGCTGGAATGAGGACTGGCTGACCCTGGAAGTGTGAGAATCCCCCAGCCCAATGCCTAGCACTCGTGGTGTAAGAACAGCTTCCTGGGCACAAGAGGAAGGACGACCAAGGAGTTAGAAGTGACCTCAGATAATGCTGACTCCAAACTTCACTTACATCCCGAAAGATGGAGGCCCGGAGAAGGCAGCTGGGAGGAAGGCCACACGGTCCCCCTGGCCAGTGCTCCCTGGTCAGGGAGGGGTGGGGAGCGTGGAGGTCATTTAAAGTCACTCCTGCCTCTTCTGCAGACACAGCAAATGCCCGCTCCACGATGGCATCTGGAGATGCCAGGCAAGACTGGGCACGGGGAGCACGCCACAGGCCTCTGGAACTACGGCTCCATTTAGAGGACAAAAGAACAGCCTTCCCGGGGCACTGGGCGGGGCATCTGCAGGAGGAGGTGCTGCTGAGCTGGGGCCGGGGCTCACTCTGCCCGCTGTCCAATGAGGCCCTGTCTCTCTGGCAGAGGCTCTGGGCTTGATTAAGCTGTCACTGCCACTTGCGATGTCACTTCTGAGAGAGTCCAAAAGGGACAAAGGTCACAGGAAGCACAGGTCCCTGAATCAGGCTGCCCTGATATCAGCAGCCTCCCTGGGTCTCTAGTGCCCGTCAGCTGCCCCGCAGGTGCCCGGCCCAGCCCCTGCCCGGCTCACACCACGGAGGGGGGCGCTGCTTACAGCCCCTGCTTAATTAAATCAATAAACTACCAATGCAAATCTGGCTGAAGGCCAGCTCTTTATGGCGCTCCACGCCGAGGGGAGGACTGAATTAACAGCTGCAGCAGGAGAACAGAGGAGGCGAGGAGAGACAGAGGGAAAGGAGGGAGAAGAGGAAGGCCAGCCTGGGAGGAGCTCAGAAGCAGGGGAAGTATCTGGCCCCCAGACCTGTTCTCTGGACCACATCATGACCCATATCTCAGAACTCCAGCACCCTGTTCCCGCCTTCAGCCTTTCCCTCCCCCTTCCTGCCAACATGGCTTCAGGAAAGGTTCTACTATCAGTCATTTGTACCATAGTGAGAACTTGAAGCTGGATTAGCCTGCAGAGGTGTGCTGATCCTGCTTCATTTTGGGGATGAGGTAGCAAGGCTCAGAGACCGGGTGCCCCAGGCATCCCTTATGAGCCCCAGGCCTATAGCCTGGTCTGCATGCTGCTTGGCCTCCCCAGGCCTAGGGCTTGCTCTCCTTACTCTCACAGGATGGGAAGGATGTCAAAGTACCTGACTTGGTAGAAAAGCAAGGCACGTACTAGTGCCACGCTGGCCAGGGCAGGCTGCCAGAGCAGGAGTTCTGCGGGTCCCTCTCTTCAGTGTCTTAGGGTCTGGGCAGAGTGAGACCCCAGCAAGGGCCCAGACACACAGCTCGGCTCACCCTCTATTCTGCATTCCTTGTGAGACCTGGTTGTCAGGAATGGACAGGCTGTGTGGCCTGGGGTCAACCCCTGACCTTTTCTGGGCCTCATTTTCTCCATCTGGATCACAAGGGGCTCAGAACTAATGGCCTGTAAGTGACTTTCTAACTCACGCCCTTTGCATCAGCGTCTATAAGAGGAGACCTGCCTCTTTGACCAGCCTGGGGACTGGCCTGAGCTGAGACCGCCTATGTTTGGAACCAGAGCCACTCCAGCCACCACCAACCTGCTGGGTGGGCTGGGCCCTGGGGTCCAACCATGAACCCCATGCTCCTTCCATTTTCCCATCAGTAAAATGGGGATAATGACAGGTGTGGCTCCCACATTTGGGAGGATGTTGCACTAATGAATGCTCTCAGAGTCTCAGATGAGAAAAAGAGGAGCATCTACATGGGCCAGGGAGGTAGCCTAGGGATCCCGATGCCTGGCTGGATGCTGGGCCCTGCCCCACCAGTCTGAGAAACACCCGTCAGCAATACAGCAACCTCTAGTGCCCAGCAAAGACCTTCCCAGAACTCACTCCCTCTGGGATCTTGAGAAAATGCTTTCCCACTTTGGGCCGCCCAGGTCTCTCCTCTGTAAATGGCTCTGATGCCCTATGACTTATTTCCCAGCTCCAGGGAAAGTGACAGAATTTTACTCACTGCCCCTCCATCTGTCTAGGGTTTGTCGAGTCTTCACATGTGCCTAGCACTATGAGGGACACAGAGAAAGCGTGGGCGGGGTGTCTGCCATCAGGAACTTGTGTCTCCCCTGGGTAGACAGAGGGTAAAGAAATGAGCGAAGTTTAGCGTCAACACGTGCACAATTGTTAAGATAAATGGCCACATGGCCCAGATGCCTCTGCAGGGAAGCAAATGTGAGGGACTAGTCTTCTCTTCCCTGACCCTGGCAGACATCACTAATCAATCACACACCTCTTTCCAGCTGCGCCTGGATGTAGCCTCCCCAGTCCTTCTGTCATCTTGCTCCAGACAGCCCCCAGCCTGGCCACTGGAGTTAGCAAGCAAATGGGGATCACCTCCCCAGAGGTCTAAGGGTTATGGCTGGGCTGGCCATAGGAGGTTTCCTGAAGGCAGAGGTCTTCACGTAGGCCTTGAAAGAGGAATCTGGATAGTTGAAAGGAAAGGAGAGGTGCTCCAGGTGGCAGGAGCAGTGTGAGTGGAGATCTGGAGAGGAAAATCCACACAACATATTCAAGGACAGTGGGATCAGCTGCCAAAGGGGAGAGATGCCTGGAGAGCAGGGTGAGGCAAAGTGGGAGGTGGGTGGGGTGCCCAGAGTCAAGCCAGTTCCACCTCTCTCCCTGGTCTGGTTAGTTGGACCCGTGGCCCCGTTGCCTTCTGCACACACTCCCTGGAGGGGCCTGGGATAAGCCAGGTGGTGATGGCCATGCCTGTCAACCTCCTGGGTGACAAGGAAATTTGCAACCTCGTTAAAATGACATGTTACTGCCCGTTCTGAGTTGCAGGGTAGATGGCTGAGATGCATAAACCATCTCCACCAGCCCGGCTCCATGGGTGATTTACAGCCATGTCCAGCCCAGTCCAGCCGCTGGTCCAGGGACAGCCCACAGCACAGGGAGAGGTGTCTTCCATCACTGCACACCAGAGACCAAGTGCAGAATGGCCAACTCAGACACCAGCCATTTCCCGGGCTTCTAGAACCCCAGGATGCAGGAGGCACACAGGCCAAGGACAGGTAAACAATCCAACCCCTTTCCCTTCCCCTGGAGCCTCTCCCTAGAAGATAACTCTCCACTCACACTCTCCTTTGGAGCCTACCTTAGCTTTCACCTCTATCAGGGAGCCCACCAGGATTTACCCCTAAGACCCAACTGACTGCACAGAGCTGCAGTTCCTACCCAAGGCTAATATGCGGAGGGACCTGGGCAAGCCACCCCTGTACCCAGGCCTTGGTTTCTCTATCTGTCACCAAGGGAGTCAGACAAGAGAATCTATAGGCCTCCAGCTCTAAGATCTCACCCATTATTTCTTTTTTTTAATTTTATTTATTTATTTATTTATGGCTGTGTTGGGTCTTCGTTTCTGTGCGAGGGCTTTCTCTAGCTGGGGCAAGCGGGGGCCACTCTTCATCGCAGTGCGCGGGCCTCTCACTATCGCGGCCTCTCTTGTTGCGGAGCACAGGCTCAGTAATTGTGGCTCACGGGCCCAGCCGCTCCGCGGCATGTGGGATCCTCCCAGACCAGGGCTCGAACCCATGTCCCCTGCATTGGCAGGCAGATTCTCAACCACTGCGCCACCAGGGAAGCCCCCATCACCCATTATTTCTGAATGGAGGAGTCTGGTTGCCTGGCTGGCCTAGGGCCACTGCGTCATCTGGAGTCCATCCACCTTGTCCTGCTGCGCTCAGAGCCTAGCCCAGGTGCTGACTGGCAACCCAAGGAGGGTCAAAGACCAGAACCTTTGATCACCACAGCTGGAAGGGCCTTCAAAGACCGTTAGTCCAAACCTTGCCTTACCCAGGTGGTCAGTAGAGGCCCAGAGAGGGCAATGACTTGCCCAAGATCACACAGCAAGCCACCCACAGCCAGGACTCATACCTCGGTTGGGGTCTTGCTTGGTGATGTGGTTCATGGGTACAAAGGCTGTGCTTACTGTTCCATCCCTGCCACTCACAGGGAGCCCCCTGGGTGAGGGCGGAGGGGCTCACTGACCCTGATGGGGGACAACAAAGAAACAGAAGAAATGGCCCCCACCTGCCAAGAACCTCCAGTTAAGATAAAGAGGAAGAGATTCCAGTGGGAAATGGGAGCCAGAGAGAGCACCTCCCATCTAAATCTCTCCCCACCAGCTTCCCACGGCCTGTCATTCCACCATAAGTGAAGTGTCCCTTTGGGTTAAAAACTGCCCTCTTTAGAGGAAGTTACAACGTAATTTCCTAGCATCTCAGTATAAACAAATCTGTCAGAAGTCTTTCTCTGGGGCGATAGAGGGCTGAGATCAAATAAGGGATCCAAAGAGACACACTCCTGCTTCCCTTTGGGGTGTGGAGAAAAGTTCCTAGAAGTCTCTCCCCACAGGCAACCCTGTGACCTCATGTGCTAGCTTACAGCTTACCCCAGCACACATGTGTGCACACACACACGCTTGCGCGCACACACACACACACACACATACACCACGGCCAAGACCAGAGGGAAAGCGTCAGCCTAGCTAAGCCCTTCTCAGCATCAGAGCAGGCTTTCTTGTTTGGGGGGTGAGGGGGCTGCCTGACCCTGGAGGCATCCAAGCCGAGGCGGTAGAATGATGAGAGGGGACTTTTCCATCCCAGAGAGACTCAGACATTTGGTCACTCACCCCCCTCCTTCTCCATTCACCGCGGGGCTGGCTGGCTGTGTACGTTCACAAATGTCCCTTCTGTGTGCCACCTCAGCCCTCCCACCAGGGCTCCAGCACTCAGGGATGTTCCCTGAATGGCCAGAGGACACGGGCCGCGGCAGGGGTGGCCCCTCTCAGGGGCTGGTAGCCCCACTTGTCACGAAGCTCCAGGGCCCGCAGAGCCCCCATCAATCAGGTCACAGCCCACTCCTCGGCTGCTAGCCCCGGGTTGCAGGCTCCCTCGCCAGCCCTTGTTAGGATCATGAATGCGTATGGCCTTTGACCAGGAAAATGACAGCCTCAAAAGACCTTCAGTCAAAAGGAAGTCTCCCACTGGCCCTCTGGAGGGTCACTCTGTCAGGGGACAGGGGACCTGGCCGGCACCTCTCTTTCTCTCTCTCTCTTTCTCTCTCTCTCTCTCTCTCTGTCTCTCTCCATTTCCTGAGCATGCAGCCCTCTCTCCTGGCTCTCTGCTTCTCTAAACTCTGAATTTCTCTCCATCGCTCTGTCTTTGTTTCATTCTCTGCCAGTCTCTCCCTCCGGGTCTCTTTCTGTATCTCTCATCTCCTCTCTCTCTCAGCCTCTATCCCTCTGCGTCTGTGTGCCTTCTTTCCCTCGTTCCCCCACCGCCTCCCTGCTCCCCTCTCCCTGGCTGCACCCCAGCCGCCCAGCCCCACAGAGCTTTGCACTCAGAAGTGAGTGCTGAATCGGTGTTTCTGAGTGCAGTTGTGAGCTGACATAACTATCACTGGCTCCGAGGCAGAGCCCGCCTGGGCAGCCCCCTCCTGCTATTTCCCCACATTTCAACACCTGGATTTTTTTTTTTTTTTAATTTATTTTTGGCTGTGTTGGGTCTTCGTTTCTGTGCGAGGGCTTTCTCCAGTTGCGGCGAGCGGGGGCCACTCTTCATCGCGGTGCGCGGGCCTCTCACTATCGCGGCCTCTCTTGTTGCGGAGCACAGGCTCCAGATGTGCAGGCTCAGTAGTTGTGGCTCACGGGCCCAGCCGCTCTGTGGCATGTGAGATCTTCCCAGACCAGGGCTCGAACCCGTGTCCCCTGCATTGGCAGGCAGATTCTCAACCACTGAGCCACCAGGGAAGCCCCAACACCTGGATTTTAAACATCTCCTGGGTACTCAGCCCTGAGCCAGACCCTTAGTCGGGGAGGGGAGGGGAGAGGCAGCTCAGATGGCCAGGGAGAGCCACGCTGAGCCAGACACTGTCCCAGGCACTTTCCATACGTTTTCCTGGGTCATCCTCAGATATCCAAGGTGGGTTTTAATTTTCCCATTTTATGTACAAGGAAACTGAGCCCCAGACTCAGCACAGCCCAGGGACCATCTTGGCCAGGATGAGGGGGACTCCAAGCAAAGATCACCCAAGGGAGGGGTCCTGCGTTGGGCAAACGAGGTCCAGGTCTAATACCCTCGACGTGCTCGGCCATTAGCCAGGTAGGCAGCCTGGGAGAGGAAGGCTGGGTGAGATGCCGCAGCAAGTCCTGAAGATGCAGTGCCGGGAGTGGTGCGCCAACCGTGTCCCTCGCAGGGACATGTGACTGGTGCACCTCTGTGGCCACTATGCTGGCCTCTTGGGGCAGAACCCTTCCGGGTGTTGGCAGATGCCCCCCACACAGAGGAAGGGGTCTCCTCCTTTGCCTCAGCCCCTCCTGGGCAGCCCCAGCACGTACTGAGCACCCTCATCTCCTCCCCAAAATGGTACAGTGGTGTTGGCCCAAAAGCAGTGTTGCCGGCCGG
This sequence comes from Eubalaena glacialis, assembly GCF_028564815.1. Lineage (NCBI taxonomy): Eukaryota > Metazoa > Chordata > Mammalia > Artiodactyla > Balaenidae > Eubalaena > Eubalaena glacialis. The sequence goes on from NC_083716.1 coordinate 63,973,051, forward strand.
GGCGGGATGGCCTGGCTCAGAGCAGGACCCCGACTCCCAGGCCTGCCCTGTGCCTCAGGCCCGTGCTCCCCCAGGTCCCACAGGAGCCCCGGGTCCACCAGATGCCCAGAGACTCATCACTGTGGACCACAAGGTGGGATCCGGGTCCCTGGTCCCCCTCAAATTATTCCCAGTCATAGCTTCCCGTGGTGCATGCGCAGATGGGTCTCTACCCGGGGGCAACCACCTGGCGTGAGGGGTGGCAGCAGGCACCGAGAGCCCCCCAGCTCCCCCAGGGCCAGGCTCTTTGCCCTGAATCGTCGAGGAGGGAGGGTCGTGGGGGGCTTCAGACTGTCGAGGGTAAGTGGGCAGAGGTGTTTAGCTGAACAAAGGCTCTCACACGGCTGAATGTGTGTGACACCCCCCCCCACCCATCATCCAGAACGGCAGGAGCCGTCCCAGAATGGAGTGGACTTAAGGGAGTGAGCGCCCTGGGGCCAGAGGCATTCAGCACACCCGGGGACACCCCATCCTGAAAACCAGCGGCCACTCCAAGAGTGCCCAGGACATGCAGGACAACTCCCAGGACGGTCCTGAGCAACAAGGAATCCTGGCTCTCCACTTCCTCACTGTCAGTCACTTAACCCCTCTGCCTCAGTTTCCTCATCTCTAGACAGTGATAATAATACTAACACGTCATAAGCTTGTTTTAAGGATTAAATGAGTACCTGTAAATTGATTAGAACAGTACCTGGCACCAAGTAAGCCCTCCATAAACATCGGCCATTATCATCATCATTGTTGTAGCTATGAGGAGGAGGAGGTGGATGGATGGATGGATGAAAGAATGATGGATAGAAGGAAAGAAGGAAGGGAGGGAGAAAGGGAAGAAGGAAGGAAGGATGGATGGATGGATGTGTGGATGGATGGGTGGATGGATGGAATGAAGGGAGCATTAATCCCCAAGTCAGAAAGTCCTAGAAGATGGACAGAGCATGAGTCCAGTTTGGGACAGGCTGCATTTCAAGTGCCTCTGCAAGGCTTCGCATCCAAAGCATCAGGGCAGCTGAAGATACATGCTGAAGCCCAGAAGTGTGGTGTGGGCCGAGGATGTGGGGATTGTCAGCCATAGGGAAGGAGGGAGCCTAGGAAGGGGTCAGGGAGTGGCACGGGGGTGAATTGGGACAGGAAGCCAGGGTAGTGGGCCAGTCAGGACTCTTGCAGTTACAAGTGCCAAAAAACAAACTCCGAATGGCTTTAGGGAAAAAATATACATTGGCTCCTGTGATGGAAACATCAGAAACAGTTGGGTCCAGGTGCTCAGTTGAGGGCTTGGGACTCTCTCTTCTCCTTCCATCATGTGCTTCTGTTTTCCTCCCCGTTGACATCTTCCTCAGGCAGCCTCTCCCTGTGGCGGCCAAGGCGCCCTGGCAGCTCCCACTCGACATCCCACATTCCTGCCAAGAGGAAAGACCCTCCTTCCCGGTCCAGGTAAAACCCAGGATGGGCTCCCACTGGCCAGGCCTGGTCACACATGTGTCTCTGAAGCCCAGAGCTGGATCAGACCTACTCAAACAACAGGGACTGAGACGAGGTAAGGGGTGGGAGGGGTCCGAGGAAAATCCGCGTGTTGGTGGCCAAAGAAGGTGGGCGGGCGCTGGGCAGACACCTCCACAGCTGCCTGCTTCATGGCCACCACCAGCAGCTAACGGCAGGGATGGAGTGGCACCCACAAAGCTTGTCTAGAAGAGGGGGAGGAGACCTAGAAGCGTTCAAAGTCTTAGACACCAAGAAAAACCAGGTTTCCAGAAGGAGGGAGCGATCACTGTGTCAGCTGCTGCCACAAAGGGGCCTCTAGATTAGCCACCAGCAGTCAAGTGTGACGGTGACAAGACGGGGCACTACCCGAGAACTGCTCCCACCCAGGAGAAGCCTTGGGGGGAGGGGGGCGCTAGGATGGGGCAGCAGTTGGTGGGGGGGAGAAGGACAGAGCGCTGGGAGGCAGAGGCCGAGAGGACAGGACAGGAGGGCTGCGGGGAGGGCAGAACAGGCGGGGACCCCGGGAGGAGGGCCGGAGAAGAAATGAGACAAAGAAAAAGGAGAGGAAAAAAACACCCTGCCTGCGCCCTTCCTCCCCTCCCACAATGCTGAAAGTTAAAAATAGGCTGTGTGGTGAAAGGGAGACAGAATGAGAGCAGTCGTCTAAAGAGAGAGGAGGTAAAGGAGCTGGGGACCCCAGGAAAGTCCCCGCAGGCCTCAGCGAGGATGAGAGGAAGACAGCGGCAGGGAAGACAGACGCGGCTGCATCTCCCCACAGGCAGAGACCCGAGCCTCACATTCACACATTTGGTCCAGGTTGGAGGGGCTGAGCCCTGCGGGAGGGCTGCCCGGTCATAATGCCCGCCCGGCTCACTGAGCCCAGGGTCTGGACATCCACAGCTGGCAGGATGGGAATTACAACCCCACTTGGCAGATGAGGGAACTGAGGCTCAGAGAGTCTCCCGGCAGGCCTACTGGCTCCTGGGCTCCACCGAGAGGACTTGGCCATAGAGAGGATGCTCGGTGGGACCCCGGGTTCAGAATTACAGCTGCAGGGGCCCTGAGTGCTCTCCCCGTGCTGGCACCTGGCATCAAGGTGGGCAGAGAGGAAAGGGCGGTGGGCAAGCCAGCAGTCGATCTGGCCACGTACCCCATGATACCTCACCCCTTCCTGCCCTGGCAGCTCTGGTGAGGAAACTGAGGCCCAGAGAGGGCAAGCTCTCTGCCCAGCTGCTCACTTCACCAGCGGCAGAAGTAGGCGCTGAGAACCGGAAGATCGTTCTGTTCCCAACCCAGCCCTTCCCTAACCAGCTGGGTGGCGAGGCTATACCCCCCTTCCCAGAGCTTCAGCTCTCATCACCCCATGCCCTTCCTGCCTGCCTCCTGGGCACGCCCATGGAGGGACTAATTAGTCGTTGGTTTGAGGAGACAAAGCCCCACATAAACACAGAGGGTTATTAGCCCTCAGAGCCCGAGAGGAAGACCAGCTAGGAGCTGCCTCCATACTGACAGGGCTGGTTTCCCTGCCTGACTTTAGGGCGGCATTACTTTTGTTAGCAGACAGCGTGATTATTGGATGCTGTTAATAATCTCTTACGTTTATAGATGGCGATGGCCTCTCTTCCAAGGATCTTAAAGCTCTTCTGTATTTAGCTTCCCCTTGCTGCCAGGAAGTCAATACCACAACATGGAGAAACATTGATCTCCATGTTTTTATGAGGCACAGAGAGGTTAGACCCCTCGCCCAGGGCCACACAGCAAATCAGCAACAGAACTGGAGTCAGTATTCTCAGTCTTCAGAGGCCCAGGAAGGAACCATCTTCTGGACACTCGCTGATACTCTCAGCCTCTCTCTGGCCAGCTCAGAACAGGCCCACCCCTTACATTTGTCTAGTGTTTTCTTTCAGATTTGACCCCCTTGATCAAGGCAGGGCTGGTAGAATTATTACCATCGTTCAGGTGAAAACATGAAGGCTTAGAGAAGTGAAGTGACTTACTCAAGATCATACAGCAATGGGCGGAGAGAGGACTTGAATCCAGGTCTCTGGACTCCCCATCCAGTGCTCTAACCAGGGCAGCAGCTGCCCACATCCACCCCAAAGCTGAGCTGGGAGGGTCCAGGGGGAGCACTGAGGTGGGTCCGATACCTAGAGGGGGAGAAAGATGCTGTCCTGTTAGTCCTTCCTGCAGGAGGAGGGGGAAGGGGCTGAGCCAGAGGCAGCGGGGGCGGCTGTCTCCCTCCCTCGACCTACAGGTGCTTCTGAAGGAGGCCAGTGAGGAGGAACAGCGTGGCCCAGACGGGGGGGAGATCCTCAGTGGCCTGGTGACCAGGCAGATGGCTCCCCTCTCTGGGCCCTATTCCACAGTTGCTCTATGAGGATGGGGCTGGGCTAGGTGAGCCCTGAGGATCCCCAGGTTCTGAAGTTGCAGAGGTTTCTAAGAGCCCAAGGTCTGCCAGCAGGGTCCAGCCCTGCAGAGCCCCACCAGGATCTTTGGGTGGGGGGCAAGCCTGCCCAGCTCCTCCCATGTCTGGGTGGCCCACTGTAAAGGGAAGAACCCAAGCAGTAAAGCAGAAGATCTGGACCCTGGCCCACTGTACCACCAGCAGGCAGTGACCTTGGGCAAGTCCCTCCCCTGTGGTCATCTATGTCATCTATCTCTTCATCTACTGAACAAATAAGGGAGCACCCTAATGTCCCTTGTGGCCCTGGGGCAGCCGTGACTGAGGCTCCTGAGGGACCAGCCCTGACAATTCGGGCTGGTCTGGGCGTACAGGAGTCTGATTCAGACATCGATAAACATGGATTGCCTGGTCTCCCTGGGCCACCGGGCTACAGAGAGACACCAGTTAGGCTGTGTTCATCTTCCTTCAAGCCACTGGCCCCAGAGCTCCAGCCCAGGGTGCGCAGGCCTTGGGGGGCTTAGGTCAGGAGGGTTGGCTCCTCACAGGCCCCAGCTCTGGACCACCCTGGAAGCCAAAATCTCTGGTTAATGAAGACAGATGGGCTTCCCTGGGATGCAGGGCAGGTAGGAGGTAGGAGGGCTGGGACTAGTGGAACTGTTAAATGGGCAGGAGCTGCACGGAAGGATGATAATCAGGAAAGATGAGGAAAGGGAACTAACATGGGGAAGATGATCCTAAGGCCTCCCCCTGAGAAACCTGTCCATGGAGTACGTGGGGCTGCAGCCCCAGAGGGCGGCCGTGCAGGGTCTCTGGGTGGACGCGCCCATCCCCCTCTACCCTCCTGACCTTGGGGTGGGAAGGAACAGCAGATCTCAGCCCCAGAATCCAGAGGCAATGGAGGAATAAAGCTAGCCACGTCCTCCTCATCACCAGGCACAGCACTTCAGAGTTTGCCTATGAGTTTCCAGAGATGACCTCCCTGGAGCCTCACAGCCACTCCATGAGGCAGGTACTACTGCCTCATTTCATAGCTGGAGAAACCGGGGCCCAGAAAGGGCCCGAGACTCACACCGTGTCAGCCAGAGTGGGCCTGACCATGGGCTCACTGACCTCCAGCCCCGGAGGCTCCCCCCACACCTGGCTTTCCGATCTGCAACCTGAGGCAGGCAAGAGCTCTGTGCCCGTTGCTCCCAACGGCAAGCCCTCCTGATGGCTGCGGCCCAGAAAGAGGGATGCTCCATCGAGGCCCCAATGCCCTCTGTCACCCTCTCTGATAACAGACAGGGGACTCTGTGGGGTGGCGGGTGGGGAGGGAAGTATGGGGGAAGAGTGACCTTTACCTAAGGATGTGTTACAAGGTCAACCAGAAGTGACTGTGGCAGCATCAGTGACCTGGGTATGGGATGAAATCAAAGAATGACTATTAACTTTGTTCAGATGTGAACATGGTAGTGCAATTACGTGTTCTTAAAGCGTCCCTAACTTTTAGACATGTATCCCAAAATAGTTATCTATGAAATGATATGTGATTTGCTTCAAAGTAATCTGAGTGGGGGGAGGGGTGGGTCGGTCCAGAGCGGACACGAGCTCGGCAAATTGTTCACTGTTGAGCTGGGTGGTGAGTCTGTGAGGGTCATTATCCTAGCTCCCTGCTTTTGTGTGTGTTTGAAATTTTCTCTAATAAAAAGGTTTTTTTTTTAATCTGGAGGGAGAAAAGATGAAAAAATGGAAGAATCTGATCATTGTTGGAAGGCACATGGGGGTTCATTATATGACGTTACTTTGGTATATATTTGAAAATTTTCATAATGAAAACTTTTTTTTAAGAAAATTCTGTCTCATCCTCCCTGTTGCCCCAGGGTGGAGCTTCTTAGCACAGCTCCAGGGCCCTCCAAGAGTGCTTCCCACAGCTGCACCACGCCTTGCTGGTCCCAGCACCCCTGCCCCTTGTACCTGATGCTCCAGGACCTGGGACTGCAGTCAGCAACCAGACACTGCCATCTCTGCCACACCTCATGTGTCGTGCTCTGTCCTCTTGGGATGGCATGTCTCCCAACCCTGGCAGCCAAGAGGGCAACTTCTCATCTTGGTTCAGCTCAAGAGTCTCCTCCTTCAGGAAGCTGGTGCTACTTCTCCGGCCTCCACCCTAGCGGAACTGACCACAGCTGTCTTGCAGTCCCCACAGTCCATGTGGCCTGGGACACAGGCTGCAACGGGTGGGGTTTGTCTTAGTGCCCTCAGAGCCCAGCACGAAGCCTGAGGCTCAGTAAATGTCTACTGAGTATTGAAAGGTCTCACCTAATATAGGACTTCACCTGGCTGCCTAAAACCCAAAGAAGGGGTATCGTTTCCTGAGGTCGTCCTGCCCCCTGTTGTTCGAAAGAAGCATTGCAGGGATGGCTGGAAGCAAAACTGGATCCCCTGCCCACCACCCCAGTCCAAGTTCAGCATCCCACTTCCCCTCCCCGCATTACTGAGCAGAGCTCTGAACTAGGCTCTAGGAGGGAAGCCCACCACAGAAACATGCAGAGCCTGTCACCATCAGCCTCTCCCAACCCCTCCAGGCCCAGCTCTTACAGGGCTCCCATGGCAGTCTCTTTGAGGACTCCTCTTAGGAACAGGCCACACCTGGACTCAGGCCACCTGACCTTTGCTCAGGCTGCCTTCTCTGCCTGGAGGGCCCATACCCGCCCCCCCCCCACACACACACCCTGTCTCTGCCTGGCCAACTCCTAGTGAATCTTCAAGGCATCCACTTCACCATCACCCACATGTGGAGTTACTCTGTGTCACTCTATTGCAGCCCGGCCACATCCCTCTAAGGTAGCACTTGTCACCTGCATTAGTGGTGTGACCATCTCCTTCTCTAGACCAAAGGGTCCTTGAAAGAAGACACTGGGTCTCAGTATGGCAGAGACTCGTTACGAACTGAACTGTGTGTTTGGTTTCTACTGCTGTAGCCAAAAACTCCCTTCTGTCCTTGGGAAGGACTCATCTTATCCAGATGACAGGTTTTGTCCCCCTAAAGAAGAAACTAGGACTTTCTATATCTAATGTCTAAACCTGTGCTATCCAATGTGGTAGCCATTGGTCACACGTGGCCCTTAGACAATTGAATGTGTCTAAGCCCTCGCCCATCATTGAGAACTTCTGCTCAGATGGCTGGAGCCATCCCAGAATGGAGTGGACTTAAGGGAGTGAGCGCCCTGTGGCTCACTGGCCAGCACACCCTGGGGGACACCTCATCCTGAAAACCAGCGGCCACTTCCAAGAGTGCCCAGGACCCCTGGGTTGCTCCTAACCTGTCTTTCATGCCTCATTTTACTTGATAACATTTACTAAGTGCCCGTCTGAGCCAGGTGCTCAGCTGAGCCTGGGATGTGATGGCAAAAGACCAACTATCACCTGGGGGAAAAAACTGCTGCTGTCACCACCATCCCAATTGAGAACCCCTAAGGGGACAGGGTGGGGGAGGAGCTCCCAGAATATATATTGCCCTTCCAGTCATTTGGGAATGAAGAGTCTCTACCACATTCTAAATTCATTTGAGAATATTTTAAGTGACACTGCTTGCTTCCCAAGGGTGTGAAGCATTTGATACCAGCAACCATCCCCTCAACGTCTCCTTCCCTGCCTTCCTGGCAATTGGCACAGTGCTTGGTATGTGGAAATCAAACAAATACAGGGAGGAAGGAAAGGAGGGAGGGAGGGAGGGGAATTTTCCCTCGATTAGCATGCAACTGGAGAGACAGTGCATGAAAACAGACACAGGGACCAGAATTATGGATTCGTAAAAGCTTAGATTTGGAAGGGATCTAAGGGCCATCTGCTCAAAAGCTCTGCCCGCGCAGTAGTCCCCACAGCAGCCCTACAGGGTCAGTGCATTCAACTACTGCCATCCAGGTACACAGAGCCTTCGGCTCTTAAGGAAGGCCCATCCTGTCCCATATGGGACAGGCATGACTGATTCGAAGTTCTAAGCCACAGAAAAATATTAGAACTAAATAGAGAGTTCATCAGCATGGCTGGAGGCAAGATAGCATCCAAATTCACACCTCTCCTATACACCCAGCAATAGCCAATTAGAAATGCAGTCGGGGTGGGAGGAGTCAAGACGGCGGTGTGGGAAGACGCAGAGTTCGTGTCTCCCCGCAACTAGGGTGCCTGCGGACGCGGGTGGGGGAACCGGACGCCCAAGGAAATGGGAAGAACCCCCAAGCGAACCGGTAGGACGTGGAGGGACTGAGGGGGGAGGAGAAGTGGAGGCCAGACAGGACCTGCGCCACTGAGGGGTGGCTGAGATGGGGGAAGGGTTCCCATGCCTGGAGGGACCCTCAGGGGCTCGGATCAAGGGGGAGCAGGCCCAGCGTTACCCCTGCCCACTCGGCAGGGGAAGTCGGCCTGGTCCTAGCCCTCAGAGGTACCCTCTGGGCCGGGTTCGTCCTGGGGATGTAGGAGGGAGGCCAGGAGAGAACAGAGAGGCAGGTGGGAGGGGCTCTCTGGAACCAGAGGAGCCGGAGAGGAGCAGAGGGCTTTGCCCCGCCCACTCGAACTCAGGAAGCCTGCTGGGCTCCCAGGTGGGGTCCTCCACCCTCTGAGACCAGAGGTGGGAGGCACACCTGGGCCCCTTCTGTTCTGTTGAGCCTAAGCCGCACCCCCCCCACCCCCCAGGGCCTTTTCCAGCCCTGTGGGTCCTCAGCATAGGCCCCGCCCACCACCCAAACTTCGTCCCTGCTTAGGTCCCGCCCTCCACAGCCAAGGCCTTTTCCATCTTGTTTTTTTTTTTCCTCCTCCTCTTTTTTACTATTGTGGTTCTGTTTTACCTTCCAGTTGTTATTTCATCTATATTTTTATTTTTATGTTTTTTCTAACATATCTGTTAGTTTCCTAGTCTAATTTTATTTTTTACTTTGTTATTGTTCTCCTTTTCTTTTTTTTTTTGCCGCCCTGCACTGCTTGTGGGATCTTGGTTCAGAAGCTGGGGGTCAGGCCGAAGTTCCTTTGGTGGGACCTCCAAATCCAAACCACTGCACTAATAAAGAACCTCAGACCGCAGAGAATATTCATCAGAGTGAGGTCTCCCGGAGGTCCTCATCTCAGCACCAAGACCCAGCTCTACGCAACAGCCTACAAACTCCAGTGTTGGAGGCCTCAGGCCAAACAGCCAGCAAGACAGGAACAAAATCCCACACATAAAAAAAAGGGGAAAAAAAATGAGATGGCAAAAAAATATGTCACAGATGAAGGAGCAATGTAAAAACCTACAAGACCAAATAAATGAAGAGGAAATAGGCAATCTACCTGAAAAAAATTTCAGAGTAATGATAGTAAAGATGATCCAGAATCTTGGAAATAGAATGGAGGCACGGATTGAGAAAATACAAGAAATGTTTAACAAAGATCTAGAAGAACTAAAGAGCAAAGAAACAGAGATGAACAACACAATAACTGAAATGAAAAATACACTAGAAGGAATCCATAACAGAATAACTGAGGCAGAAGAACGAATAAGTGAGCTGGAAGGCAAAATGGTGGCAATAACTGCCAAGGAGCAGAATAAAGAAAAAAGAATGAAAAGAACTGAAGACAATCTCAGAGACATCTGGGACAACACTAAACGCATCAACAGTCAAATTATAGGGGTTCCAGAAGAAGAAGAGAAAAAGAAAGGGTCTCAGAAAATATTTGAAGAGATTATAGTGGAAAACTTCCCTAACATGGGAAAGGAAATAGCCACCCAAGTCCAAGAAGCACAGAGAGTCCCATACAGGATAAACCCTAGGAGAAACCCACCAAGATACATATTAATCAGACTAACAAAAATTAAATTCAAAGAAAAAATATTAAAAGCAGCAAGGGAAAAACAAAAAATAACATACAAAGGAATCCCCATAAGGTTATCAGCTGATTTTTCAGTAGAAACTCTGCAGGCCAGAAGGGAGTGACAAGATATACTTAAAGTGATGGAAGAGAAAAACCTACAACCAAGATTACCCAGCAAGGATCTCATTCAGATTCCACAGAGAAATCAAAACATTTTCAGACAAGCAAAAGCTAAGAGTATTCAGCCCCACCAAACCAGCTTTACAACAAATGCTAAAGAAACTTCTCTAGGCGGGAAACACAAAAGAAGAAAAAGACCCACAAAAACAAACTCAAAACAATTAAGAAAATGGAAATAGGAATATACATATTGATAATAACCTTGAATGTAAATGGATTAAATGCCCCAATCAAAAGACACAGACTGGCTGGATACAAAAACAAGACCCAAATATATGCTGTCTACAAGAGACCCACTTCAGACCTAGGGACACATACAGACTGAACGTGAAGGGATGGAAAAAGGTATTCCATGCAAATGGAAATCAAAAGAAAGCTGGAGTAGCAATACTCGTATCAGATAAAATAGACTTTAAAATAAAGACTGTTGCAAGAGATAAGGAAGGACACTACATAATGATCAAGGGATCAATCCAAGAAGATGATATAACAATTATAAATGTTTATGCACCCAACATAGGAGCACCTCAATACATAAGGCAAATGCTAATAACCATGAAAGGGGAAATTGACAGTAACGCAATGATAATAGGGGACTTTAACACCCCACTTACACCAATGGACAGATCATCCAAACAGAAAATAAATGAGGAAACACAAGCTTTAAATGACACAATAGACCAGATAGATTTAATTGTTATTTATAGAACATTCCACCCAAAAGTGGCAGAATGCACTCTCTTCTCAAGTGCACATGGAACATTCTCCAGGATAGACCACATCTTGGGTCACAAATCAAACCTTGGAAAATTTAAGAAAATTGAAATCATATCAAGCATCTTTTCTGTCCACAATGCTATGAGATTGGAAATCAATTACAGGAAAAAAATTATAAAAACCACAAATACATGGAGGCTAAACAGTGCACTACTAAATAACCAAGAGATCACTGAAGAAGTCAAAGAACATATTTTAAAAATACATAGAAACAAATGACAATGAAAACACAATGACCCAAAATCTATAGGACGCAGCAAAAACAGTTCTAAGGGGGAAGTTTATAGCATTTCAATCTCACCTCAAAAAACAAGAAAAATCTCAAATAAACAATCTAACCCTACACCTAAAGCAACTAGAGAAAGAAGAACAAAGAAAACCCAAAGTCAGTAGAAGGAAAGAAATCATAAAGGTCAGAGCAGAAATAAATGAGATAGAAATGAAGAAAACAATAGCAAAGATCAATAAAACTAAAAGCTGGTTCTTTGAGAAGATAAACAAAATTGATAAACCGTTGGTCAGACTCATCAAGAAAAAAAAAGAGAGGATGCAAACCAATAAAATTAGAAATGAAAAAGGAGAAATCACAACTGACACCACAGAAATACAAAGGATTATAAGAGACTACTACAAACAACTAGATGTCAATAAAATGGACAGCCACAAAGAAATGGACAAGTTCTTGGAAGGGTACAATTTTCCACGACTGAACCAGGAAGGATTAGAAAATATAAACAGACCTATCACAAGTAATGAAATTGCAACTGTAATTAAAAATCTTCCAACAAACAAAAGTCCAGGAGCAGATGGCTTCACAGGTGAATTCTGTCAAACATTTAGAGACAAGCTAACACCCATCCTTCTCAAACTCTTCCAAAAAATCGCAGAGGGAGGAACACTCCCAAATTCATTCTACGAAGCAACCATCACCCTGATACCAAAACCAGAAAAAGATATTACAAAAAAAGAAAATTATAGACCAATATCACTGATGAACATAGATGCAAAAATCCTGAACAAAATACTAGCACACAGAATCCAACAACATATTAAAAGGATCATACACCATGATCAAGTGGGATTTATCCCAGGGATGCAAGGATTCTTCAATATACTCCAATCAATGTGATATACCATATTAACAAATTAAGGAATAAAAACCATATGATCATCTCAATAGTTGCAGAAAAAAGCTTTTGACAAAATTCAACACCTATTTATGATAAAAACTCCCCAGAAAATGGGCAAAGAGGGAACCTACCTCAACATAATAAAGGCCATATATGACAAACCCACAGCAAACATCATACTCAGTGGTGAAAAACTGAAAGCATTTCCACTAAGATCAGGAACAAGACAAGGATTTCCACTCTCGCCACTCTTTTTCAACATAGTTTTGGAAGTCCTAGCCACGGCAATCAGAGAAGAAAAAGAAATAAAAGGAATACAAATAAGAAAAGAAGAAGTAAAACTGTCACTGTTTGCAGATGACATGATACTATACATAGAAAATCCTAAAGATGCCACCAGAAAACTACTAGAACGAATCAATGAATTTGGTAAGGTTGCAGGATACAAAATTAATGCACAGAAATCTCTGGCATTCCTATACACTAACAGCAAAAAATCAGAAAGAGAAATTAAGGAAACAATCCCATTTACCACTGCAACAAAAAGAATAAAATACCTAGGAATAAACCTACTTAAGGAGGCGAAAGACTTGTACTCAGAAAACTATAAAACACTGATGAAAGAAATCAAAGATGACATAAACAGATGGAGAAATATACCATGTTCTTGATTGGAAGAATCAACATTGTGAAAATGACTATACTACCCAAAGCAATCTACAGATTCAATTCAATCTCTATCAAACTACCAATGGCATTCTTCACAGAATTAGAACAAAAATTTTTACAATTCGTATGGAAACACAAAAGACCCCAAATAGTCAAAGCAATCTTGAGAAAGAAAAACGGAGCTAGAGGAATCAGGCTCCCTGACTTAGAACTATACTACAAAGCTACAGTAATCAAGACAGTATGGTACTGGCACAAAAACAGAAATATAGAGCAATGGTACAGGATAGAAAGCCCAGAGACAAACCCACACACATATGGTCACCTAATTTACAACAAAGGAAGCAAGAACATAGAATGAAGAATAGACAGCCTCTTCAATAAGTGATGCCAGGAAAACTGGACTGCTACATGTAAAAGAATGAAATTAGAACACTACTTAACACTGTACACAAAAATAAACTCCAAATGGATTAAAGACCTAAATGTAAGACCAGACACTGTAAAACTCTTAGAGGAAAACATAGGAAAAACACTCTTTGACATAAACCACAGCAAGATCTTTTTTGACCCACCTCCTAGAGTAATGGAAATAAAAACAAAAATAAACAAATGGGACCTAATGAAAGTTAAAAGCTTTTGCACAGCAAAGGAAACCATAAACAAGACGAAAAGACAACCCTCAGAATAGGAGATAATATTTGCAAATGAAACAACGGACAAAGGATTAATCTCCAAAATATACAAACAGCTCATGGAGCTCAATATCAAAACAACAAACAATTCAATTAAAAAATGGGCGGAAGACCTAAATAGACATTTCACCAAAGAAGACATACAGATGGCCAAGAGGCACGTGAAAAGATGCTCAACATCACTAATTATTAGAGAAATGAAAATCAAAACTACAATGAGGTATCACCTCACACTGGTCAGAATGGCCATTATCAAAAAATTGAGAAACAATAAATGCTGGGAAGGGTGTGGTGAAAAAAAGGAACCCTCCTGCGCTGTTGGTGGGAATGTAAATTGATACAACTACTATGGAGAACAGTATGAAGGTTCCTTAAAAACCCAAAAATAGAACTACCATATGACCCAGCAATCCCACTACTGGGTATATACCCTGAGAAAACCATAATTCAAAAAGAGACATTTACCACAATGTTCATTGCAACACTATTTACAATAGCCAGGACATGGAAGCAACCTAAGTATCCATCGACAGATGAATGGATAAAGAAGATGTGGCACATATACACAATGGAATATTACTCAGCCATAAAAAGAAACGAAATTGAGTTATTTGTAGTGAGGTGGATGGACCTAGAGTCTGTCATACAGAGTGAAGTAAATCGGAAAGAGAAAAACAAATGCCATATGCTAACACATATACATGGAATGTAAAAAAAAAATTTTTTTAATGGTACTGATGAACCTAGTGGCCGGGCAGGAATAAAGAGGTAGTCATAGAGAGTGGACTTGAGGACTTGGGGTGGGAGGGGGAAGCTGGGGCGAAGTGAGAGTAGCATCGACATATATACACTACCGAATGTAAATAGTTAGCCAGTGGGAATCAGCAGCATAGCACAGGGAGGTCAGCTAGGTGCTTTGCGATGACCTAGAGAGGTGGGATAGGGAGGTTGGGAGGGAAGCTCAAGAGGGAGGGGATATGGGGATATATGTATGCATATGGCTGATTCACCTTGTACAACAGAAACTAACAGTATTGTGAAGCAAGTATACTCCAATAAAGATCTATTAAAAAAAAAAAAAAAGAAATGTAATGGGAAAACTATCCCATGCACAATGGCTAACCCAGACTATAAAATACCTAAGAATAAACTTAATGAGAAATGTCTAGGTCCTATATGAGAAACACAATAAAACTTTACTGAAGGACATAAAGAAGGCCTGAATAAATGGAGTGATATATCATGCTCCAGGGTGGGAAGACTCAGTAATACAAAGATGTCAATTCTTCCCAAATTAAATCTATAAATTCAGTGCATTCCCAATCAGAATCCTAAAGGGATTTTTATAGAACCTGACCAGCTGATTTTAAAGCTCATCTGAAAGGGTAAACATGCAAGAATAGCCAAGAACATTTTGAAAAAGAAGAAAAATGAGATGAGGCTTGACCTACGAGATATCAAAACATGCTATAAAGCTAGAGTAATTAAAACAGGGTGGAGTGATGGATCAAAGGAACAGAACAAACAATCCGAGAACCAAGCCACAGGGATTATGTGAATTTATCATAATACAAAAGTAGCAGTCAGATTAGTGGGGAAAAGATGGACTAGTTAATGTATTTTAAAAATAGTATGGGATGGTTGTTTATCTGCTTGAGAAATAAAGTAATAAGTTGTTGTTGTTATTTCACATGATGCCCAAAAGTAAACTCCAGAGAGATTAATAATCTAAACACTTTTTACCGACTGTCAGAGCATTAGAAAGCAGTAGAGACAAATATTTGTTCATCTTGGGTTGAAAAAAGTCCTTTCTAAGCAAGGCCGGAAACTCGGAAACCATAAAGGAAAAATCAGGAGGATTCACCTAAAAATTAAACATTTTTCTACATCACTGAGCTGAAAAGCAAGTGGGATTCAGAGAAAATAATTACATATGTGATAAGTGAGGGGTTATCATCTTACAACTCAACAAGAAAAGCACAACCTTGAATGAAGAAAAATCAAAGGAGACAGCAGGCAGGTTAGTGGAGAGGAAGGAAAGCCAAGAACGTGTGTGGTAGTGAACAGCATATCACCGAGGGCGTTGGGCCTGATCCCGCTGGGGACCCCTGAGAGACTGGCATGCACAGAATGGTTCCACCAAGGGGCGAGTATGTGGATATTTACCCACTGAGCCCGGCTCCCGCTGGTTGAGAGGAGAGTATCAACACCTCTCACTTGCGGAACAGAGTGCCATCTATGGGCAGAGAATGTCCTCAGGTAGAGGGAGGCAGAAAGGCATCGGTGGGAAGAGAAACTGTATGCAGGTGACCTCCAGCATGCAGTTGGGAGGACACAGGTGGCAATGCCAGGCACTTGTCATCTAGTATCTCATTTAATCGTTACAAAAGCCTTCCAAGGTGGCTATCATCCTCATCCCCATTTTACAGTTGGGGAAACTGAGGTTCCAAATGGTTAGGCATATTGCTCAAGATCCCATAATCAGTCAAATGGAGGAGGCTGACCTCAGCGCAGACACTGCCCTAGTTCCCATGGTTGCCTCTGTGTGGTGCCCTGGGCGGGTGCAGAAGGGGGTGAGAAAGGTGGCTTTTATCTTCCTCTTTATGCCCAACCATATTATTCTCGTTCTTATTGTTGTTGTTTTTTACTATGAGCATGTTTTCTTTCTAAAAAAGTTTTTTTTGTTTTTGTTTTTTACTTTTGAGATCCTTAGCCTAGGAACTGGCAACAAAATGAGTTCTACATTAATGTTAGCGTCTCCAAATTGTCATTTTAGATAGTTGAATATGGTGTATGTGTTGTTCGGTAGCCATCTCAGCTACCAAAAACCAACACACAAACATGGATTTGGGAACCATCTGTTGAGAGGGTATTATGTACAGAGCAGAGTGCCAGACACTGTAGGAGATTCAGAGATGCCAATTTTCATCTTTCAGGAGCAAAGGAAAGGAAGAACAGGAAGTATTGAGGAAAGAGGCCAAATAAATGATGGTCAGGAGCTGGGTGGGTTCCTCAGGGAAGGCTCCCTGGCAGGGGTGGGTTTATGGGGAAGCAGATAGAACCTGAGCCTCATGGCCCTTCTTTTGAAGGGGACCAACCCAGGAACCAACATGGTCACATGGTTTTGCAAAATTTGCAAAAGAAAGGTATTTTAAGTGCAATAGATTAAGCCCCTTGTCTTTCGTCACTCCAACTTTCCCTATGTCACACCCCTCATGTTGGGTTGTGTTAAACATTGGGCATATTTGGGGATCATACTAAGGGCAAGTTGTATTGGGGATAGAGTTATTTTGGGTTTAGATGGATACATGAATGAATGATTCTCAGTTACATCCATGTCTAGATTAGTTATTGCTAGCTGTTCTGGTTATAGGAATGCCTTCCAGAAATATCCCCAACTCCTGCTGTGCCGAGTCACCCAGCGTTGTGAGGTGACATAGAGGTGCAGGGCCAGAAGTTGTGATGGGAATGCATCCCACAGCCCCCTGGCAGAGAAGCATGTGGTTAACGGAGGAGAAACAAGGCTCGATGTGTACAGAAACAGCATCTAATGTGTGGAAATTTCTTCCTATCATCGGATGTGTAATATTTGTAAGCAGATGATTTCTTTTTTTTTTTTTTAGCTTTCAGTGTGGCTTCTGTCACTTAGCATGCTTTTGAGATTCATGCATATTGTTGCAGGGGTCAGCAGTCATTCATTTGTATTGCTGAGTAGTTAGTATTCCAGTTCATGAATGGACCACATTTGTTTATTCATTTATCTGTTGATGGACATTTGGATTTTTTCCAAATACAGCTGTTAATACACATTTGCATATAGGTTTTTTTTCCCCGTGGACCTGTTTTCATTTCTCTTGGAGTGGGATTGCTGATTCATAAGGTAAGTGTTATGTTTAACTTCACAAGAAATTGCCAAATTGTTTTCCAAAGGGCTGAACCATTTTGTATGTCCACCGGCAACGCGTGAGAGTTCCAGTGACCTCACATCTTCATCCACACACATGGTATTATCAGGTGGCATTTTTTTCTAGTCCTTCTAAGAGGTGTGTAGTGGGATCTCACTGTAGTACCAATTGGCATTTCCCTAACGATCCCACAGGAAGAAGATGTCTCTCCACATACTCCCCACATTCTTGCCCTTCTCCCAGTGGTACACTACTAGTGCTAGGTTCATGGTAGGGGGCTGAAAATGGGCTCTCTGTTGCCCTGGGTGCTGGAGCTTTCTCAGTGTTCCTGCCCATCCCCCCCAACCCCAAGCCTCGGCCCCGTGGCAGCCAGACTGCCTTATATCTGTGGCTGGACTTGTGTGCAAGTTTCCTGCTTCTCCCCAGAGGTAGCCGACCTCCAGTTGTATTGGTATAGAATCCCAGGCCCAGAACTGTTCCCTGCCCCTCCCTCAGGGCAGAGGGATTTTTTTTTTCCTCCAAGTGTTTGTATGGATATATGCTTTCATATATATCCATATATATATATGGAAATGAAGCCACAATGCATATTTATCTGGGTTCTGGGAGTGACAGGATTTGTTGGCCCTCTCCTAGTGATTTACGGCTTTTGCTCCTTTAAGACAAGGATCTGGAGAGGACTTCAAGTTTGGCCCTTTTCCCACAGCAGCAGCCAATCCCCTGCTTGGCTGGGGGGGGAGGGAAGGGGAGGGGGCGTTTGCTCCCATCTTTTGTCCTTCCCCCACTCTTTCTCCTGAGCACTCAGTGGAGGTCCATAAATAAAAGCTGTTAGTGTGTGCAAACTCTCCCCACGGTGTCTCGGGGCCCCAGCTATTCCAGACTGTATGCCAGCACACACCTGGCTTCCAACAATGTGTTAACATTTCAGCTGATTTCTTCTCACCCACTTTTATGGAGGCTGTGTGTCTTCCCCCTCCCCACCCCACGCCTGGCGGGCACACCTGGCACAGGTGCATCCTGCCTCCCATGGAATTCAGACTACTTGGTTGCCCGGTGATCTCAGCTCCCCGGCCAGCTGAAGAAAAGTGATGATTGTATATTATCTCCAGGCTTTTCTCATTGCTACTGTGGAACACTCTTTCCAGCTGTCTACACCCTAGCAGAGCCCAAATCCTCCTTTCTGTCTTTGAAACTTCTCTTCTGCCCTCTACCCACCAACGTTGCCAAGCTAATGCATAAGTCTTATTATACCAAAATATAAGATTTCTGCCAACAAAGGACATCATGCAAGAAGTTAGTGTACAGATGGCTGAATGGGAGGAGATATTTGCAATATCTAAAACTGACAAGCAATTAAAGTTGAGATATATAGAGTTCCGAAAACCAACTTTAAAAAAGCACTGTAAATTCTAAAAAATAAAACTAAAAACTATAAAATATAGAAGAAAACATAGGAGACAAATCTTTGTGACCTTGGGTTAGGCAAAGATTTCTTAGTTACAACATCAAAATACCAATTCATAAGAGAAACTTTTGATAAATTGGATTTCATCAAAATTAAGAACATTCGCTCTTTGAAAGACATTGTGAGAAAGCAAACAAAATATTTGCAAATCATATATCTGATAAAGTGCTTGTATCCAGAATGAAGAACTCTGAAAACCCAATAAGAAAACAAAAAACTCAATTTTTTTTTTTTTAAACGGGCAGGAAATTTGAACAGGCAATTCACCAAAGACTGACCATTGGCAAATAAGCACATGAAAAGGTATTTAATATCATTAGTCATTTAGGAAACTCAAAACCACAGTGAGATACCACTGCCTACCAATTAGATTGGCTAAAATTAAAAAGACTGACATAGCAAGTATTCGTGCAGCTGGGGGGGCGCGGTGCAAGGGAACCGGAAGTCTCATACACTGCTGGTGGGGATGTAAGATGGTCTGACCACTTTCAGAAGCAGTTTGGCAGTTTTCTAACAAGTTATAAGTATATACTTGCCATATGGCCTAGCCATTTCACTCCTAGGTATTCACGCAAGACAAATGAAAGCATATATCCATACAAACACTTGTATGCAAAAGTTCACAACAGCTTTATTTGTAATAGTCAAAAACTGGAAACAACCCAAACGTCCAACAAATTGTAGCATATCCATTACAATATAATACTATAAAATAACGTCTACTTAGCCATAAAAAGGAAGAAACTATTGATACGTGCAACGACATGGGCAATTCTGCTGAGTGAAAGAAGGCAGATATAAAAAGAGTATAATTTGTATGATTTCCATTTACATAGCATTCTAGAAAATGCAACCTAATCTATAGTGAGGAAGCAGGTCAACAGTTGTCTTGAGTTGGGAGGAGGCAACTTAGGGGTTATGGCTATGTTCATGATCTTTATCGTAGCGATGGTTGCACAGATGCATACATGTCAAAACGCATCAAACTGTACACTTTAAGTATGTGCAGTTTACTGTGTGGGTCAATTTCTCAATAAGGTGTTTTTAAAAAAGAAAAAGTTAGTAATCTCGCGCCCAGGGTTACACAGCTGGTAAGTGGCAGAGCGCGATGCAATTGCTGGAGTCCACGTTTGGAGCCTGGGTCCTCAATCCCCGAGCTCCCTGCAACGTCGGCACGGAGGAAAGTGCTGGAAGGCAGCCCCAGCTGTTGTTAATGATTACCAGTGGGCGGCCCCTTCCCGCCTGCGCTCCCGCCCCGGGGCGGCCCTAGCGCCGCCCCGCGCGACGGCTTCCCAGTGCGCTGGGCGTCTCGCTCGTCTGCTCCGCCGCCACCAGCTGCTGCTCGCGTCCGCGCCCGGCATGGTGAGGGAGTGGGGGGATCACGCGCCGCCGCCGTCGGGGCGTCCGGGTTAGGAGGGGGCGCGCGGAAGGGGCGGAGGAGAGCCAGGGGTCCGCGCTGGGTCCCCGCCCAGGCCAGAGGACGGCGCCGGGAGGTGCGGGGCGGGGGGGGGGGGGGGGTTCCTCTGAGGCCTTCGCAGAGGAGCCGCGCGTCCGGCTGGGAGAGTCGGGGTCTCTGTCCCACCGCCGCCCCCGAGTGGTGACCCCTGGGAAGCTGAAGCCGGGAGAGGGGCAGTGGCAGGTCCGGGTTACACCTAGGCGGGAGCCCAGGCCAGAGCCCGCGCGGGGCCTCAGTGCCGCCTTTCTGGGCGGGGGTGGGGAGGGGCAGCATAGTGAGCCCAGGACATAGTTCCCCTTGGTGGGGAGGTTCTGTCCTGTATTGGGGGCTGGGGTAGGGGCAGGGGGGCGGGGGATGCTGAGGAGGGGCGACTGAATTTGCGTGTGCCTCTGTCTGCCTGTTTACTGCCCTTCTCGCTTGCTCTTCTGCTAAGCCCTCTGTGCTGTCCCCGACCTCAGAGCCGGCCCCTGGCTCCTAGTTTGAGGCCTGTGCCCAGCAATGGGGACATAGTTGCTCAGGGTCACCCGCCCTCCAGGGTGAGCTTTCCTGGAAGGGAGTCTCAGCTTCAGAGGTGAAGGTGAGCCTGCGGAGAAGCTTCTAGACCCAGGAAGCTTTACTAAACAGCAGAGTGTTAGGCCCAAAAGCATTAGGAACGGTTGGGACTGTGGTGCCACCTGGCAGGGCACTTTGAAGGCTATGGCTCAGATGGAGGGGAGGTGGTGGGTGAGCTGATTGTGAGGTACACTGAGGCCCCAAAGCCGCAGTGCGTGGGTAATCAGTAACCCCTCTGCACACTCCCAGAGGCCCAGGCTGAGTCCAGGCCTGACCTGTGATTTACTAAGCAAACACCACCCCTGACCCCTCTCTGATCCCAGATTTCAGAGGGACTTGTCAGTTCAGCCCCAGGCTGTGAAATGTAGGGGATTCCAGAAGACTCTAAAAAGGAGTCTCCTAGGAGCCCGCTAGTTCCTGCGCACTCCCTTCAGAGCCAAAGAACTAAATGGTGGGTTCTCATGCCTTGGCTGCCATGTGGTCGCCCGGTTGGTTGCCTGGATACACGGACCAGGCTTATCAGCCACTGAGACAGGGTCAGCTGTCTGGGGGTTGGGTGGTGATGCAGATCTCGACTGCCCTCACTGGCCTTCCAGAGCCCAGGGGAGGAGACAGAGCAAGCCAGATCGGTCCAGAGAGAAACCGCACTTTCAGGAGGGAGAAAACAGCTATCAGAGCCCTGAAATGTTTTTCCAGTTCTGCCCCAAACCTGAGGGCCTGTCATAAGCTTACTTGCCCCAGGAAGTCTCTTTTTAAAAATGCA
Source organism: Eubalaena glacialis (assembly GCF_028564815.1). Taxonomy (NCBI): domain Eukaryota; kingdom Metazoa; phylum Chordata; class Mammalia; order Artiodactyla; family Balaenidae; genus Eubalaena; species Eubalaena glacialis. The sequence continues at coordinate 63,994,388 of NC_083716.1, forward strand.
GATGAGGGGCTTCCCTGGTGGCGCAGTGGTTGAGAATCCGCCTGCCAATGCAGGGGACACGGGTTCGAGCCCTGGTCTGGGAAGATCACACATGCCACGGAGCAGCTGGGCCCGTGAGCCACAATTACTGAGCCTGCGCGTCTGGAGCCTGTGCTCCGCAGCAAGAGAGGCCGCGATGGTGAGAGGCCCGCGCACCACGATGAGGAGTGGCCCCCGCTTGCCACAACTGGAGAAAGCCCTCGCGCAGAGACGAAGACCCAACACAGCCAAAAATAAATAAATAAATAAATTTATAAAAAAAAAAAAAATGCAGATGATATTCCCTTAATAACAATGGAGTTTATTAAAATGTCTCCTGGCTCCCCTTGCTGATTCCTAAAGTGGAAGTTCTTGTGCCTTTATACCCATTGAGCCAGGGGAGATGAGTGCCCCAGGGCCACCTGGCTTCCAGTTTGCAGGCTGCTTCATAAAAGCTAAATTAACCTCCCTCGCATTCTCTTCCCAGGCCTAACTGATTTAATTTAGCACTCTCACTTTCCTGCCTTGGGTAGTTCTACTTCAGGGGCCTAAATTCTGGGATCCCTTAAGCTCCTCCACCTGGATCTTCTTAGAGGCTGGAACTGACCTTTGCTTTCTTCTGTTCTCCAAGAGAGGGTTCCACTCACGGCCTGAATTGTGCCAGTTTGGGCTGCCTCGAGGGCATTTTGCACAATAGGAAAATAGGCTGAGGCACTGGCTTTGCCATTTGCCCTTGGCCAAGTTACTTCTGCTTTGGGGACTGAGCTCTGTGGCTCCAGCTTCCCAAGCTGACAGAATAGAAAAGAAGGTGGAAATCTGAGAAACGTAGGCCTGGCAGCTGGGAACCAGAGGCTGCATGGGAGTGTGGTGGGATACCCACTAGGAGGTAGTGTCAGTGGTGTTTGACCGCGGTGTGGCTAGGAATCGCCTGGAGCATGTTTTAAGTGCTGGTTCCTTTGCCCAGCCCCAGGGATGCGGACACATGGACCCACCTTGAGAAAGATTCCTGACTTTTGCTGACTGAGGTTGGGGGGTGGGGGAAGAGAGGTCATTTCCCCTCTCTAGGCCTCAGTTTCCTCTTCAATACACAGCAACAGTAGGGGCTTGATTTACGTTTGCTCCCCCATGAACAAAAGAGACCTAGTTTTTTTACGGAGGAGTGCCCTCTGTAAGGCTTTGGGGGCAGGGGTGGGGAAGGAGTGTTTCTCTGCCCCAGCGATTTGCATTACACCTCAGGACTCTCTGTTCTCTAAGAACCTATCAGTGCACCAGCCAGAGCCCCTCCTCCCAGTCTGTTGCTTTAGACCAGCTGCCCTTTGACTGCGCCACCAGAACTGCCAGTGGAGGCTGGCTAAATTTCCCCAAAGGTCCAGAGCCCTCTCTTTTGTCCTGTGAAAAAAACGAATGCCCTTGGTCTTCTGTGTTTTCCCTCTCCTAGGCTGGCAAAGCACACAGGCTAAGTGCTGAGGAGAGGGACCAGCTGCTGCCAAACCTGCGGGCCGTGGGGTGGAACGAGCTGGAAGGCCGGGATGCCATCTTCAAGCAGTTCCATTTCAAAGACTTCAATCGGGTATGGCATCAGGTTGGGACAGAGTTTCCTGAGACTGGGGCTGATCGGGGTCACACTCCAGAACGTGTTCCTTCCCTTAAAGTTCTGTTAGCCAAGACTGTCAGATGCTCCGCTAATCCAGTTTACTTGGAAAGTGTCCTCCTTGGGGATTGGAGAGGGCAGAGATGGGTCTTGGGCTCTCCATACCTGGAACTTTTAGAAACAATCCTTAGAGAAGACAGTTCAAGTGGGAAGCAGATGCACATTTGAAGACGTTTTAGTAGATAACCAAAAGACTGGCGAAGACTCAGAAGCTCTCTGGGGTTTCCACCTTGTTAGTGGTCCTGGTAACAAGACTTCCTACTGCAGAAGGACCGCCTCAAACTCCAGCCTCAGAACCAGTGGCAGGGTGCTAGGCGGAATGCTGAAAGCTAGAAGGATCACCTTGTAGGGAGCGAGGCAATCCTGCATCTGGGCCTTACACTGGCCATAAAAGGGGGCCCAGCAGTCCTCTCTTTCAGGACACTAACCTGGGTCTCACTTCATTAAACAGGCTTTTGGCTTCATGACAAGAGTGGCTCTTCAGGCTGAGAAATTGGACCACCATCCTGAATGGTTTAACGTGTACAACAAGGTGAGTGATACATGCCTAGAACTCCAACTCATTCTGAAGGCCCCTTCCTTGGACTTTCCTGTGAGCTCTCCTCACCCATAGGTCGACTGTCCGCTCCTGTTCCTTTCATCTGCTTCCTAGGATCGACATAAACACCCCTAGAAAATATTCAGTCTCACTACAGATTAAAGAAAAGCAAATTGAAACACTAGTGAGACAACTTGTGGGTTAAGTAGACATTAAGAAGGCAAATCCTAAAGAAGGAAAGGCTGTGAGAACCAGGCATATTCACTGTTAATAGCTCTAAAGGGCTGACATTTTCTGGAGGTATGGAAGAATGAAAAAGTAATAAACTTGAACTAAGAATACCCATGCACACCAAGGAGATCAGCCTGTCTGCTGAATGAATGGAAACAGTCATTAAATGCCTGTCATGAACCAAGAGCTATGCTGGACTCTTTCTAAAAACATTAAGGCTGGAAGTGATGATCTGTAAATGGACAGTGTTTAGGAGTTGGTTTGGGGTCTTGTCTTTGGCTTTTAGGTTGCTCTTGATATTTGGATCTTTCCTTTTTTTATCCTATGCTGTGGTTACCAGTGTTTATGGAGGTTTAATAGAAGACAGTTTTGCACTGATGTTAAAGACTCGTCAGGAAGGAAGCCCCCAGGAGAGGGGTTAGTGTCTGGTTACACTTCTTGGTGTGGCTGAGCCCAGGAGCTGGTGACTCTCTCCTGCTCTTAGGTGCAGTCGGTGGAATCAGCTGGCCCCGAATCTCTGGTTTTGTTTCAGGTCCACATCACCCTGAGCACTCATGAGTGTGCGGGCCTTTCAGAACGGGACATAAACCTGGCCAGCTTCATCGAGCAAGTAGCAGTGTCCATGACATAGACCCTGCCCTTCCTCTCTGAGTTCTTCAGGGGAAAGGGGGGACTGAACTGGGGATCCAGAGAGGGAACTGGGGAGCCCTGAGATGTTGGTGCAGTCAGAAGGGCCAAGTTGACCCCGCTGCTTCCATTTAGGGGCAAGTCCTTGCCGTGGAAGGAGAGGCCAACATTACTGCCAGGACGAGGAACTTAGACCGTTTTTCCCCACGCCACTCTCGTCCTCCTTGGGGCTCTGTGACATGTACATTGATTTGCATAAGTTCTTCCCTTTCTTTACAACTTCCCAGCAACAGTAATGATTTTCTTTCCTGGCTGTGTCTTGCTCTCTTTCTGATTCATTTCCCAAGAAGCTGTGATAGAAGCTGTGTTTAAGATAAAGTTTTATCTTAGAAACCAGTAACCTAAAGCCATCCTCATCCTGTGTGACAAAAACCCATGTGCTTTTATGCCTCAAATAAAAACACTGTTTCACTTGGCCTCAGGCTCTAGAATCTTCTTTTCCACAAGTCAATCCAAATTGGAGTCAACAGGCATTTAAAGCACCTACTTTGTGCAAGACAGAGTTCAGGCCGCTAGGGGGAAAGGGGACCAGAGCACCCTGCCTTTTAAGCTCCTTATTGTCTCAGGGAAATAAGTAGAAAAATAGTTAACTATTACTAGGCAGCATGAATGAAGTTAACGCCAGATGCAAAGATAAGAAATGAGTTAACGAACACAAAGTGATGCACAAGTGTGAATCAGAAGGCTTCATTTCAGTTCTGCCTCCAAGACCTGATTAGGATTCTGGAGGCAGAGGTGACTGAGGGAGCATCTTGAAAAGATAAAGGTTAGCCGGACATTTATATGCATGGTGGAACCTACGACTAGATCTTCTTCCCGGCCTGCAGGGTCCAACACATGGAGATCTCTCTTTTTTTTTTTTTTTTTTTTTTTTTAACTTGAAGCATAGTTCATTTGCCAATTTGCCATACTGTGTAAGTTTCAGGTGTAAATCAAGGTGATTCAGTTATATATATGTGTATGAGTACATATGTATACACACACACATATATATACAGAAGTGTGTATATCTTTTTTATACTTCTCCATTAAAGGTTATTACAAAATATTGAAGATAGTTCACTGTGCTATACATACATCCCTGTTGTTTACGTATTTTATATATGGTAGTGTGTATCTGTTAATCACATACTCCTAATTTATCCCTACACCACTTTACCCTTTGGTAACGGTAAGTATGTTTTCTATTACTGTAAGTGTTTCTGTTTTTTAATAAGTTCATTTGTACTATTTTTTATATTCCATATATAGTTGATATCATATGATATTTGTATCTGTCTGATTTCAAGTAGTAAAATAATCTCTAGGTCCATCCATTATGCTGCAAATGGCATTATTTAATTCTTTTTTATGGCTGAGTAATATTCCATTGTGTGTGTGTGTGTGTTTGTGTATCACATCTTCCTTATGCATACAGCTATCAGTGGACATAAAAGTTCCTTCCAAGTTTTGGCTATTGTAAATAGTACTGCTTAAATATTGGGGTGCATGTATATTTTCGAATTAGAGTTTTCTCCAGCTATACGGCCAGGAGTGGGATTGCTGGATCATATAGTAACTCTATGTTTAGTTTTTTACAGACCCTCCATACTCTTCTCCATAGTGCCTGCACCAATTTATGTGCCCACCAAGAGGGTAGGAGGGTTCCTTTTTCTCCACATCCCCTCCTGCATTTACTATTTGTAGCCTTTTTGATGATGGCCACTCTGCCCGATTGTGAGGTGACAGCTCATTGGAGTTTTGACTTGCATTTCTCGAGTAATTAGTGATGTTGGCCATATTTTCATGTGCCTATTGCCCACGGGTATGTCTCCTTTGGAGAAGTGTCTGTTGAGGTCTTCTGCCCATTTTTAAAATTGGGTTGTTTGTGGTTTTGGTATTGAGTGGTATGAACTGTTGGTATATTTTGGAAATGAAGCCCTTGTTGGTCACCCTGTTACAGATATTTTCTCCCAGTCCGTAGGTTGTCTTTTGGTTTTGTTTATGGTTCCCTTTGCTGTGCAAAAGATGAGAAGTTTGATGAGGTCCTATTTGTGTAGTTTTGCTTTTGTTTCCATTGCCTTGGGAGGCCGACCTTAGAAAACATTTCTAGGATTTGTGCTAGAGCATGTTTTACCTAAGGTTCTCTTCTAGGAGTTTGGTGGTGTCATGTCTTGCATTTAAGTTGTTAAGCCATTTTGAGTGTGTGTTTGTGTGTGGAATGAGGCAGTGTTTCAACTTCATTGATTTACATGCAGCTGTCCAGCTTTCCCAATATCACTTGCTGAAGGGACTGTCTTTTCTCCATTGTATATTTTTGCCTCCTTTGTCAAAGACTAATCGACCGTAGGTGTGTGAGTTTATCTCTGGGCTCTCTATATTTTGTTCCCTTGATCCATATGGCTGTGTTTGTGCCAGTACTATGCTGTTTTGGTTACTGTAACTTTGTAGTGTTGTCTGAAGTCTGGGCGGGTTATGGCTGCAGCTTTGTTCTTTTTCCTCAGGATCGCTTTGGTAATTGTTGGTCTTTTATGGTTCCATGTACATTTTGGGATTATTTGTTCGAGTTCTGTGAGAAATGTCACGGGTAGTGTGGTAGGGATCGCATGAAATCTGTAGTTTGCTTTGGGTAGTATGGCCATTTAAACGATACTAGTTCTTCCACTCCAGGAGTATGGGATAGCTGTCCACTTCTTTGAATCATCTTCAGTGGCCTTTATCAGTGTGTTGCAGTTGTCAGCATATAACTCTCTCACCTCCTTGGTCAGGTTTATTCCTCTGTATTTTATTTTTCGATACAATTTTAAACGGGATTATTTTGTTTACTTTCCCTTTCTGATATTTCATTGTTAGTGTGAAGAAATGCAACAGATTTCCATATGATTTCCATATGATACAGATTTCTTGTATCGTGCTACCTTGCTGAATTTGTTTTATCAGTGCTCGTAGTTTTTGTGTGGGGTCTTTAGGGTTTTCTGTGTATAGTATCAGGTCATCTGCATACCAAGAGAATTGTACCTCTTTCCTTCCAATTTGGATACCTTTTAAATCTTTTTCTTGTCTGAGTGTTGTGGTGAGGACTTGCAATACCATGTTGAATAAAAGCAGTGAGAGTGGGCATCCTTGACTTGTTCCAGATTTTAGTGGGAAGGCTATCAGCTTGTCCTAATTGAGTATTGTGTTGGCTGTGGGTTGGCCATGAATAGCTTTTATTATGTTGAGATGTGTTCCCTCCATACCCGCTCCGGTAAGAGTTTTTATGATGAATGTATGTTGAATTTTATGAAATGCTTTTCCTGCATCAATGGCGATGATTGTGTGGTTTTTGTCTTTTCTTTGGTTGATGTGCTGTGTTGCGCTGATTGATTTGTGTATGTTGAACCTTCCTTGTGAGCCTGGGATGAATCCAACTTGATCGTGGTGTATGACCTATTTTTGTTTGTTTGTTTTTGGGTTTTTTTTTTGATTGAAGTATGGTTAATTTACAATGTTGTGTTAGTTTCTGGTGTACAGCCAGGTGATTCAGTTAAACATTTATGTATCTCCATTCCTCGTCATGCTTTTTCCATTATCGTTCCTTATAAGATATTGAATAGAGTTCCCTGTGCTATACAGTAGGACCTTGTTGTTTCTCTGTTTTATATATAGTAGTCTGTATCTGCTAATCCCAAACACCTAATTTATCCCTCCCCCTCCCTTTCCCCTGTGGGAACCATGAGTTTGTGTTCTATGTGTGTGAGTCTGTTTCTGGTTTGCAAATAAGTTCATCTGTGTCATATTTCAGATTCCACGTATAAGTGGTACCATATGATATTTGTCTTTCTCTGTGTGACGTCGTATGATCATCTCTTCTGCAAATGGCATAATTTCTTTCTTTTTTATGGCTGAGTAGTATTTCATTGTGCATATATAGATATACATACACACATATCTATTTATACATATGTCTATATATATAGCACATCTTCTTTATGAATTCGTCTGTTGATGGACATGTAGATAGCTTCCATGTCTTGGCTATTGTAAATAGTGCTTCCATGAACATCGGGGTGTATGTATCTTTTTGATTTAGAGTTTTCTCCAGCTATATGCCCAGGAGTGGTTTTGTTGGGTCATACGGTAACTCTATTTTTAGTTTTTTTAAATTAATTTTTATTGGAGTATAGTTTCTTTACAATGTTGTGTTAGTTTCTACTGGACAGCAAAATGAATCACTATACATATACATATATGTGTATACACACACACACACATATCTGTTTTGGATTTTGTTCCCCTTTAGGTCACCACAGTGCAATGAGTAGATTTTGCTGTGCTATACAGTAGGTTCTCATTAGTTATCTTTTATACGTAGTAGCAGTAGTGTATATATGTCAATCTCAATCTCCCGATTCATCCCACTCCCCCTTTCCCCCTTGGTATCCTTACGTTTGAACTCTACGTCTTTGTCTCTATTTCTGGTTTGCAAATACGATCATCTATACCATTTTCCTAGATTCCACATATATGCATCAATGTACCATATGTGTTTTTCTCTTTCTGCATTTCTTCAGTCTGTATGACAGTCTCTAGGTCCATCCACATCTCTACAAATGACCCAGTTTCATTCCTTTTATGGCTGAGTAATATTCCATTGTATATATGTACCACATCTTCTTTATCCATTCTTCTGTTCATGGACATTTAGGTTGCCACCATGTCCTGGCTATTGTAAATAGTGCTGCAGTGAACATTGGAGTCCATGTGTCTTTTTGAATTATGCTTTTCTCTGGGTGTGTGCCCAGTAGTGGGATTGCTGGGTCATATGGTAGTTCTATCTTTAGTTTTTTAAGGAACCCCCATACTGTTCTCCATAGTGGCTGTATCCATTTACATTCCCACCAATAGTGCAAGAGGCTTCCCTTTTCTCCACACCCTCTCCTCATTTCTTGTTTGTAGATTTTTTTGGTGACGGCCATTCTGACCAATGTGAGGTGATACCTCATTGTAGTTTTGATTTGCATTTTTCTCATAATTAATGATGTTGAGCATGTTTTCATGTGTTTGTTGCCCATCTGTATGTCGTCTTTGGAGAAATGTCTATTTAGGTCTTCTGCCCATTTTTGCATTGGGTTGTTTGTTTTTTTGATATTGAGCTGCATGAGCTGTTTTTATATTTTGGAGATTAATCCTTTGTCAGTTGCTTCATTTGCAAATGTTTTCTCCCATTCTGAGCATTGTCTTTTCATCTTCTTTATGGTTTCTTTCCTGTGCAAATGCTTTTAAGTTTAATTAGGTCCCATTTGTTTACTTTTGTTTTTATCTTCATTACTCTAGGAGGTGGGTCAAAAACGATCTTGCTGCGATTTATATCAAGGAGTGTTCTGCCTGTTTTTTCCTCTAAGAGTTTTATAGTGTCTGGCCTTACAGTTAGGTCTTTAATCCATTTTGAGTTTATATTTGTGTATGGTGTTAGGGAGTGTTCTAATTTCATTCTTTTACATGTAGCTATCCAGTTTTCCCAGAACCCTTATTGAAGAGGTTGTCCTTTCTCCATTGTATATTCTTGCCTCCTTTGTTGCAGATTAATTGTGAAAGTGAAAAATGCCATTGGTAATTTGATAAGGATTGCATATATATATCTCCCCATATCTCCTCCCTCTTGGGTCTCCCTCCCACCCTCCCTATCCCACCCCTCTAGGTAGACATAAAGCACCAAACTGATCTCCCTGTGCTATGCGTCTGCTTCCCACTAGCTATCTTTTTTATATTTGGTAGTGTATATAAGTCCATGCCGCTCTCTCACTTGTTGCAGTTTTCTGGTAGCATCTTTAGGATTCTCTATGTATGGTATCATGTCATCTGCAAACAGTGACAGCTTTTCTTCTTCTTTTCCAATTTGGATTCCTTTTATTTCTTTTTCTTCTCTGATTGTTGTGGCTAAAACTTCCAAAACTATGTTGAATAATAGCAGCGAGGGTGGCCATCCTTGTCTTGTTCCTGATCTTAGTGGAAATGAACTCAGTTTTTCACCATTGAGAATGATGTTGGCTGTGCGTTTGTCATATATGGCCTTTATTATGTTGAGGTAAGTTCCCTCTATGCCTACTTTCTGGAGGGTTTTTATCATAAATGGGTGTTGAATTTTGTCGAAAGCTTTATCTGCATCTGTTGAGATGATCATATGGTTTTTATCCTTCAACTTCTTAATATGGTTTATCACATTGATTGATTTGCCTATATTGAAGAATCCTTGCATTCCTGGGATAAACCCCACTTGATCATTGTGCATGATCCTTTTTTTCTTTTTATTTATTTATTTATTTATTTTTGGCTGTGTTGGGTCTTTGTTTCTGTGTGAGGGCTTTCTCTAGTTGCGGCAAGCGGGGGCCACTCTTCATCGCGGTGCGCGGGCCTCTCACTATCGCAGCCTCTCCTGTTGCGGAGCACAGGCTCCAGACACGCAGGCTCAGTAGTTGTGCCTCACGGGCCCAGTTGCTCCGTGGCATGTGGGATCTTCCCAGACCAGGGCTCGAACCCGTATCCCCTGCATTGGCAGGCGGATTCTCAACCACTGTGCCACCAGGGAAGCCCTGGTGCGTGATCCTTTTAATGTGCTGTTGGATTGTGTTTGTTAGTATTTTGTTGAGGATTTTTGCATCTGTGTTCATTGGTGATATTGGCCTGTAGTTTTCTTTTTTTGTGACATCTTTGTCTGGTTTTGGTATCAGGGTGATGGTGGCCTCGTAGAATGAGTTTGGGAGTGTTCCTCCCTCTGCTATATTTTGGAAGAGTTTGAGAAGGATAGGTGTTAACTCTTCTCTAAATGTTTGATAGAATTTGCCTGTGAAGCCATCTAGTCCTGGGCTTTTGTTTGTTGGAAGATTTTTTTTTTTTTGAATTTTCGAATTTTCTTTTTTTATACAGGTTCTTATTAGTCATCCATTTTATACACATCATTGTATACATGTCAGTCCCAATCTCCCAATTCATCACACCACCACCACCACCACCCACCACTGCTTTCCCCCCTTGGTGTCCATACGTTTGTTCTCTACATCTGTGTCTCACTTTCTGCCCTGCAAGCCGGTTCATCTGCACCATTTTTCTGGGTTCCACATACATGCGTTAATATGCGATATTTGTTTTTCTCTTTCTGACTTACTTCACTCTGTATGACAGTCTCTGGATTCATCCACGTCTCTACAAATGACCCGATTTCATTCCTTTTTATGGCTGAGTAATATTCCATTGTATATATGTACCACATCTTCTTTATCCATTCGTCTGTTGATGGGCATTTAGGTTGCTTCCATGACCTGGCTGTTGTAAATAGTGCTGCAATGAAGTTTGGGGTGCATGTTTCTTTTGAATTATGGTTTTCTCAGGGTATATGCCCAGTAGTGGGATTGCTGGGTCATATGGTAGTTCTATTTTTACTTTTTTAAGGAACCTCCATACTGTTCTCCATAGTGGCTGTATCAATTTACATTCCCACCAACAGTGCAAGAGGGTTCCCTTTTCTCAACACCCTCTCCAGCATTTGTTGTTTGTAGATTTTCTGATGATGCCCATTCTAACTGGTGTGAGGTGATACCTCACTGTAGTTTTGACTTGCATTTTTCTCATAATTAGTGATGTTGAGCAGCTTTTCATGTGCTTCTTGGCCATCTGTATGTCCTCTTTGGAGAAATGTCTGTTTAGGTCTTCTGCCCATTTTTGCATTGGATTGTTTGTTTTTTGTAATACTGAGCTGCATGACCTGTTAATATATTTTGGAGATTAATCCTTTGTCCATTGATACGTTTGCAAATATTTTGTCCCATTCTGAGGGTTGTCTTTTCGTCTTGTTTATAGTTTCCTTTGCTTTGCAAAAGCTTTTAAGTTTAATTAGGTCCCATTTGTTTATTTTTGTTTTTATTTCCATTACTTTAGGAGGTGGATCAAAAAAGATCTTGCTGTGATTTATGTCAAAGAGTGTTCTTCCTGTGTTTTCTCTAAGAGTTTTATAGTGTCCGGTCTTACATTTAGGTCTCTAATCCATTTTGAGTTTATTTTTGTGTTTGGTGTTAGGGAGTGTTCTAATTTCATTCTTTTACATGTAGCTGTCCAGTTTTCCCAGCACCACTTATTGAAGAGACTGTCTTTTCTCCATTGTATGTCCTTGCCTCCTTTGTCATAGATTAGTTGTGCATAGGTGCGTGGGTTTATCTCTGGGCTTTCTATCCTGTTCCATTGATTTATATTTCTGTTTTTGTGCCTGTACCATATTGTCTTGATTACTGTAGCTTTGTAGTATAGTCTGAAGTCAGGGAGTCTCATTCCTCCAGCTCCGTTTTTCTCCCTCAATACTGCTTTGCCTATTCGGGGTCTTTTGTGTCTCCATAGAAATTTTAAGATTTTTTGTTCTAGTTCTGTAAAAAAATGCCATTGGTAATTTGATAGGGATTCATTGAATCTTTAGATTGCTTTGGGTAGTATAGTCATTTTCACAATATTAATTCTTCCAATTCAAGAACATGGCATATCTCTCCATCTGTTGGTATCATCTTTAGTTTCTTTCATCAGTGTTTTATAGTTTTCTGCATACAGGTCTTTTGTCTCCCTAGGTAGGTGTATTCCTAGGTATTTTATTCTTTTTGTTGCAATGGTAAATGGGAGTGTTTCCTTAATTTCTCTTTCAGATTTTTCATCAATAGTATATAGGAATGCAAGAGATTTCTGTGCATTAATTTTATATCCTGCAACTTTACCAACTTCATTGATCAGTTCTAGTAGTTTTCTGGTGGCATCTTTAGGATTCTCTATGTATAGTGTCATGTCATCTGCAAACAATGACAGCTTTACTTCTTCTTTTCCAATTTGTATTCCTTTTATTTCTTTTTCTTCTCTGATTGCCATGGCTAGAACTTCCAAAACTATGTTGAATAACAGTGGCGAGAGTGGCCATCCTTGTCTTGTTCCTGATCTTAGTGGAAATGCTTTCAGTTTTTCACCATTGAGAATGATGTTTGCTGTGGGTTTGTCATATATGGCCTTTATTATGTTGAGGTAGTTTCCCTCTATGCCCGCTTTCTGGAGGGTTTTTATCGTAAATGGGTGTTGAATTCTGTCAAAAGCTTTTTCTGCATCTATTGAGGTGATCATATTGTTTTTATTCTTCAGTTTGTTAATGTGGTGTGTCACATTAATTGATTTGCATATATAGAAGAATCTTTGCGTCCCTGGGATAAATCCCACTTGATCATGGTGTATGATGCTTTTAATGTGTTGTTGGATTCTGTGTGCTAGTATTTTGTTGCAGATTTTTGCATCTATGTTCATCAGTGATATTGGTCTGTAATTTTCTTTTTTTGTAGTATCTTTGTCTGGTTTTGGTATCAGGGTGATGGTGGCCTCACAGAATGAGTTTGGGAATGTTCCTTCCTCTACAGTTTTTTGGAAGAGTTTGAGAAGGATGGGTGTTAGCTCTTCTCTAAATGTTTGATAGAATTCACCTGTGAAGCCATCTGGTCCTGGACTTTTGTTTGTTGGAAGATTTTTAATCACAGTCTCAATTTCAGTGCTTGTGATTGGTCTGTTTATATTTTCTATTTCTTCCTGGTTCAGTCTCTGAAGGTTGTGCTTTTCTAAGAATTTGTCCATTTCTTCCAGGTTGTCCATTTTATTGGCATATAGTTTCTTGTAGTAATCTCTCATGATCCTTTGTATTTCTGCAGTGTCAGTTGTTACTTCTCCTTTTTCATTTCTAATTCTATTGATTTGAGTCTTCTCCCTTTTTTTTCTTGATGAGTCTGGCTAATGGTTTATCAATTTTGTTTATCTTCTCAAAGAACCAGCTTTTAGTTTTAATTATCTTTACTATTGTTTCCCTCGTTTCTTTTTCATTTATTTCTGATCTGATCTTTATGATTTCTTTCCTTCTGCTAACTTCAGGTTTTGTTTGTTCTTCTTTCTCTAGTTCCTTTATGTGTAAGGTTAGATTGTTTATTTGAGATGTGTCTTGTTTCTTGAGGTAGGTTTGTATAGGTATAAACTTCCCTCTTAGAACTGCTTTGCTGCATCCCATAGGTTTTGGATCGTCGTGTTTTCATTATCATTTGTCTCTAGGTATTTTTTGATTTCCTCTTTGATTTCTTCAGTGATCTCTTGGTTATTTAGTAACGTATTGTTTAGCCTCCATGTGTTTGTGTTTTTTACGTTTTTTTCCCTGTAATTGATTTCTAATCTCATAGTGTTGTGGTCAGAAAAGATGCTTGATATGATTTCAGTTTTCTTAAATTTACTGAGGCTTGATTTGTGATCCAAGTTATGATCTATCCTGGAGAATGTTCTGTGCACGCTTGAGAAGAAAGTGTAATCTGCTGTTTTTGGTTGGAATGTCCTATAAATATCAATTAAGTCCATCTTGTTTAATGTATCATTTAAAGCTTGTGTTTCCTTATTTATTTTCATTTTGGATGATCTGTCCATTGGTGAAAGTGGGGTGTTAAAATCCCATACTATGATTGTGTTACTGTTGATTTCCCCTTTTATGGCTGTAAGCATTTGCCTTATGTATTGAGGTGCTCCTATGTTGAGTGCATAAATATTTACAATTGTTATATCTTCTTGGATTGATCCCTTGATCATTATGTTGTGTCCTCCTTTGTCTCTTGTAATAGTCTTTATTTTAAAGTTTATTTTGTCTGGTATGAGAATTGCTACTCTAGCTTTCTTTTGATTTCCATTTGCATGGAATATCTTTTTCCATCTCCTCACTTTCAGTCTGTATGTGTCCCTAGGTCTGAAGTGGGTCTCTTGTAGACAGCATATAGATGGGTCTTGTTTTTGTATCCATTCAGTCAGTCTGTGTCTTTTGGTTGGAGCATTTAATGCATTTACATTTAAGGCAGTTATTGATATGTATGTTCCTATTACCATTTTCTTAATTGTTTTGGGTTTGCTATTCTAGGTCTTTTCCTTCTCTTGTGTTTCCTACCTAGAGAAGTTCCTTTAGTATTTGTTGTAAAGATGGTTTGGTGGTGCTGAATTCTCTTAGCTTTTGCTTGTCTGTAAAGGTTTTTAATTTCTCCATCGAATCTGAATGAGATCCTTGCTGGGTAGAGCAATCTTGGTGGTTTTTCCATTTCGTCACTTTAAATATGTCCTGCCACTCTCTTTTGGCTTGCAGAGTTTCTGCTGAAAGATCAGCTGTTAACCTTATGGGGATTCCCTTGTATGTTATTTGTTGTTTTTCCCTTGCTGTTTTTAATATTTTTTTCTTTGTATTTAATTTTTGTTAGTTTGATTAATATGTGTCTTGGCGTGTTTCTCCTTGGATTTATCCTGTATGGGACTCTCTGCGCTTCCTGGACTTGATTGCCTATTCCCTTTCCCATATTAGGGAAGTTTTCAACTATAATCTCTTCAAATATTTTCTCAGTCCCTTTCGTTTTCTGTTCTTCTGGGACCCCTGTAATTCGCATGTTGGTGTGCTTAATGTTGTCCCAGAGGTCTCTGAGACTGTCCTCAATTCTTTTCACTCTTTTTTCTTTATCCTGCTGTGCAGTGCTTATTTCCACTATTTTATCTTCCAGGTCACTTATCCGTTCTTCTGCCTCAGTTATTCTGCTATTGATTCCTTCTAGAGAAATTTTAATTTCATTTATTGTGTTGTTCGTCATTGTTTGTTTGCTCTTTAATTCTTCTAGGTCCTTGTTAAACGTTTCTTGTATTTTCTCCATTCTATTTCCAAGATTTTGGATCATCTTTACTATCATCACTCTGAATTCTTTTTCAGGTAGACTGCCTATTTCCTCTTCATTTGTTTGGTCTGGTGGGTTTTTACCTTGCTCCTTCATCTGCTGTGTATTTCTCTGTCTTCTGATTTTGCTTAACTTACTGTGTTTGGGGTCTCCTTTTCACAGGCTGCAGGTTCGTAGTTCCCGTTGTTTTTTGTGTCTGCTCCCAGTGGCTAAGGTTGGTCCAGTGGGTTGTGTAGGCTTCCTGGTGGAGGGGACTAGTGCCTGTGTTCTGCTGGATGAGGCTGGATCTTGTCTTTCTGGTGGGCAGGACCGCATCCGGTGGTGTGTTTTGCGGTGTCTGTTACCTTATTATGATTTTAGGCGGCCTCTCTTCTAATGGGTGGGGTTGTGTTCCTGCCTTGCTAGTTGTTTGGCATAGGGTGTCCAACACTGTAGCTTGCTGGTTGTTGAGTGGAGCTGGGTGTTAGCATTGAGATGGAGATCTTTGGGAGAGCTTTCGCTGTTTGATATTACGTGGAGCCGGGAGGTCTCTGGTGGACCAGTATCCTGAACTCGGCTCTCCCACCTCAGAGGCACAGGCCTGACACCCGACCGGAGCACCAAGACCCTGTCAGCCACACGGCTGGTTTCAATTCTGGATAGAATTTGAGAATCCCGATGATGTTCAGTGATTTTTTTTTTTTTTTTCCGGCTGTGTTGGGTCTTTGTTGCTGTGCGTGGGCTTTCTCTTGTTGCGGCGAGTGGGGGCTACTCTTCATTGCGGTGCGCGGGCTTCTCATAGCGGTGGCTTCTCTGGTTGCAGAGCATGTGTTCTGGGCGCACGGGCTTCAGTAGTTGTGGCACGTGAGCTCTAGAGCGCAGACTCAGTAGTTGTTGCACATGGGCTTAGTTGCTCCACGGCATGTGGGATCTTCCCAGGCCAGGGCTTGAACCCGTGTCCCCTGCATTGGCAGGCAGATTCTTAACCACTGCGCCACTAGGGAAGCCCCTCAGTGATTTTTTTTTTTTGTTTAGAGTTTCCAAAACTCCTGAATAAATTTCCAGGTTCTCTGCATTTAGTCAACACTGCTGCCCAGAGAGAGACCATCTCCTTTCACTGGATGAGAATTCTTTTATTCGTAACTTATTTCCTGTTTCCTAAAAGAGAAATTTCCATTTCACCCTAGCCCTTGTGCATCACAATGCACTGACTGGCGATAATAGCATGTGCAGCAAAGGAGACAAAACAACTCAGAAGTTTGTTTCTCCTTCTCTTTCATTTCTTATTTTTTTAACTTAAGTCCTCTTTCTTTTCTTCTTGGTGTTCCCGTCCAGAGGTTTGTCGATTATGTTTACTCTTTCAAAAAACCAACTCTTGATTTTTTTGAACTTTTAAATTTTTATTCATCTCTATTTTATTTTCTCTCTGATCTTTATTATTACATTTCTTATGCTACCTTTAGGTTTTGTTTATTCTTTTTCTAATTTTCTTAGGTGGTAGGTTAGGTTGTTTATTTGAGATTTTCCTTATTTTTTAGGAAGACTTGTATGGCTCTGTACTTCCCTCTTAGGACTGCTTTTGCTTCGTCCCAGAGATTTGGTATGGTTAGATTTTCATTGTTGTTCATCTCATGGTTTTTAAAAATTTCCTCTTTGATGTCATTGTTCACCCATTGGTTTTTTAGTAGCATGTTGTATAGTCTCCATGTAAGTCTTTTCCTTTCTCTCTCTGGTTGATTTCTAGTTTCATGCCATTGTGGTTAGAAAAGATACTTCAAGTTTCTATCCTCTTAAATTTGTTTAGGCTTGTTTTGTGAGACAGTATGTGGCCTGTTCTAGAAAATGTTCTATGTGCACTTGAATAGAATGTGTATTCTAGTTTTTTGGATGTAATATGCTGAAAATATCTATTAAGTTTAACTGTTCCGTTGTGTCATTTAGGATCTCTTTTCCCTTATCAATTTTCTATCTAGAAGATCTGTTTATTAATGTCAGTGGGCTGTTAAAATCTCCCACTATTATTATATTCCCATCAGTTTCTCCCTTTATGTCTCTTAACATTTGTTTTATGTATTTAAGTGCTCCTATAATAGGTGCATATATGTTAACGAGTGTAATATCCTCTTCTTGTATTGATCCCTTTATCATTATATAGTGTTTTTCTTTGTTTCTTTATGGCCTTGGCTTTAAAGTCTATTTTGTCTGATATGAGTATTGCTACCCCTTGCTTTACTGTCATTTCCATTTGCATGAAATATTGTTTTCGATCCCCTCACTTTCAATGTATGTGTGTCCTTCACCCTAAAGTGGGTCTGTTATAGCCAGCATATTGTAGACTCTTGTTTTATTATCCAACCTGCCAGTCTGTGTGTTTCGACTGGAGCATTTAGTCCATTGACATTTAAGGTAATTATGGAAAGATATTTTTTTATTGCCATTTTAAACCTTGTTTTCCTGTTGGTTTTGTATTTCTTCTTTGTTTTTCTTCTTGTTTTTCCTTTTGTGATTTGATGGTTTTCTTTTGTATTATGCTTTTTGTTCTCTTTTTTTTTTTTAAACATCTTTATTGGAGTATAATTGTTTTACAATGGTGTGTTAGTTTCTGCTTTATAACAAAGTGAATCAGTTATACATATACGTATGTTCCCATATATCTTCCCTCTTGCGTCTCCCTCCCTCCCACCCTCCCTATCCCACCTCTCTAGGTGGTCACAAAGCACCGAGCTGATCTCCCTGTGCTATGCGGCTGCTTCCCACTAGTTACCTATTTTACATTTGGTAGTGTACATATGTCCATGCCACTCTCTCACCCTGTCACATCTTACCCCTCCCCCTCCCCATATCCTCAAGTTCTCTTCATTTTTTGTGAATCTATTCTATGTTTTTGTTTTGTGATTACCCTGTTTTCAAGTATGTTTACCCATTACTGTATCTACTTGCTTTAGACTGGTAGCCATACAGGCTCAAGCATATTCTAAGAAGAAAAATCTACATTGTCTTACTTTCTTCCCCCACATTTTATGATTCTGATGTCCTCTTTTACATCTCGTTTATACTTTTGCTGTTCAATGTGGTTATCATCACTTTCAGAAAAATTTTGATTTTTTTTTTTCCTCAATCTCTGTACTGGTTTATTTAAGTGACTTCTTTTCCAGTTGTGTGATTTTCTCTTTCCTATAGATTCTTCTTTTCTATTTAGAGAATACCTTTCAATATTTCTTTTAGGATAGGTTTTAGTATTACTGTATTCTTTTAGTTTTTTCTTCTCTGAGAAATTCTTTCTCTCTCCTTCTATTCTAAATGATAATCTTGCTGGTTATAGTATCCTAGGTTGCAGGTTTTTCCATTTCAGGACTTTGAATATATCTTGCCACTCCCTTCTGGCCTGCAATGTTTCTGTATTGGAATCAGCTCATAGTCTTATGGTGGTTAACTTGTAATTAATTCCTTGTTTTTCTCTTGCTGCCTTTAGAATCCTCTGTTTATTTTTCACTTTTGCCACTCTAATTATGTCTTGGTGTAGTTCTCTTCAGGTTCATCTTGTTTTGGACCCTCTGTGCTTCCTATACCTGGATATCTGTTTCCTTCTTTAGGTTTGGGAAATTTTCAGCTATAATTTCTTCTAATACATTTTCGATCCCCTTTTTCTTCTTCTACTGGGATTCCTATTGTGCGTAGATTGACATGCTTTATATTATCCCATAGATGTCATATATTGCTTTTTTTTTTTTTGGTCTGTCTGTCTGCTATTCTGATTGGGTGATTTCCATTACTCTATCTTCCAGATCACTTATTCATTCTTCTGCATTATTTAGTTTGCTATTTTATTGCCTTTAGGTTGGCTTTCATCTTGGCAAGTGAGTTTTGTAATTTTAATGGTCTCCCCTTTATAGTTTCTAGTTCCTTTTTACAGTGATTTGTATTTATTTATAGCCTTCCTTAATTCTTTCAGTATCTTTATTACCTCCTTCTTGAACTGGGGGTCTAGTAGTCTGTAGAGGTCTGTTTCATTGTTTGTTCTTTCAGGGGATTTTCTTATTTTAATTGGGAGCAGTTCCTGTGCTCTTTCATTTCACTTAAATTTCTCTGACTCTCTGAATTTAAGAGAAAGTTATATACTGTGGTCTTGAAGGGCTGTTTTTATGTGGGAGCATCCCTGTGTGGCCTAATATTTTTGGTGCGAGGACTTTTTAGTATGGATGCCTGCCATGTCTTTCTTCAGTGTGTGCTGGATGTTATAGGAGGTGTGATAGGTGTTGTGGTGACCAGAGCCTTCACTGGATGTTCAGCAGGGCCTCCTTTTTGCTCTGTGGTTGTCACAGTCCTGTTTGGGGCGGGTCTGCTCCCCAGTTGTTGGAGAAGCAGCCCCAGATCCATTTCTGAGCTGTGGTGTGAGGTAGGCAGGACTGGAGCACTCCCGCTGAGAGAGGAGCCACTGAGTATTCTTCCACCAGAGCTGTCCACTGGGAAGTGCGCTCTGTGGTGTTGCCTGTCACCTGTTGTGCGGGCTCACAAAGTACACTGTTGTTGGCACTGCCCTTGGCCCCTAGTCAGCCATTGGAATGCAGGCAATCTACCAGGTGTACCTCAGGCGCTGTGCTCACAAAGCCACTAGCACAGATCCGCCAAAGTCAGGCATGGGGACCGCTGTAGTTGCACACCTGGACCCGCCAGGGGAGGTGTGGAGTCAACAGTTAAACACCTGGGAGCTAAGGAGTCAGCTCAGGCCCCGGCCACGCAGCTGCACGCGTGGGGCCCACAAAGCCTGCAGCTACTAATGCCAGACCCGCCGTAGCTACAGGAGCACCAGTAATCTGCTCAGGTGTCCCACAGGCAATGAAGTTACAAAGCTGCCTGCAGCAGCATGAATCCACTGAAGTCACACGCCTCAGATTTCAGCCCTGCCTCTGCATATGGGCAACCCGCCAGCACGCACGTGCCCCCAGAGCTGTAGAGGGGGAGCCGTGCCCACTGTAAGCACCGAGAATGAGGCTGCTATGGCAAGGCCCCCTCTCCCTTGGTGTGCACGTTAATAACGGGGCTTCTGTGACCAACCCATACTCTGTCCTGCGCACACCCCTGGTTGCAGCCTGGACCACACTCCAGCCCCTTTGGGCTATCTCTGTGCAGCCAACCCCAGTCCTCTCCCTGGGTCTATCTGCTGAAGCCCAAGTTTCAGCACCCAGCCCCACATGCTCCAGCAGATGCGCATCTGGGCTGCGGAGTGCAACGCGGTGGCCGGGACTGTCTGTGCTGGTCTCTCTCTGTGCTGCATGCTGCAAGCCAGATGGCTGCTCTCTCCTCTGAGCTGCTGAAGCTCCCTATCCCGGCTGATCTCCCAGCTGGTGAAGGGGGTTCCCGGGGTGAGGAGACCTTTCCTCTTTCACAGCTCCCTCCAAGGGGCGCAGGTCCCATCCCGATTCCTATTTATTTATTTTTTCTTTCATCCTACCCAGTTATATGGTGATCTTTCTTGAAGCTTTGGTTGTACGAGATCATCTGCCAGCGTCCTGTAGGTATTCTGTGAGAATTGTTCCACATGTACATGTATTTTTGATGTATTTATGGGAGGAGGTGAGCTCCATGTCCTTTTATTCTGCCATCTTGATCTCTCTCTCTCCAATACCTTTTTTAGTAACAAGTTCTCGGTAAAGCTTAATGTCGGACCAACAAGGTTCAGACAGTGGTTCCCCCATCTGCTTCACTTCTGACATAAATTCTTCTAAATGTGCTTTGACCTAATGGCTGTGGATCAGGGGACAAGCCACTAGACGTGGTGGTATGGACTCTTATGTCACCTTTCTGCCTCTGCTTACTCTCATGGATCGAAGACTGAAAAACGCCAACCCAGAGGGCACTACAGTTATATGAAGCACCTTGATGTGGTACAAAGACACAAGCAACACTTTTTAGAAATAAACATGTTTATTCTAAAATTAATGCAAATAATTGAAATTACAGGGGAGGATGTTAAGGAGCTATTATGGACCAAAAAAACACAAGAAAAAGTAAGGCAATTACAACTCCAGCTCAAGAAAAGGCTCTCAAACACCTGACTTCTACTTACAGGCTATAGCTGGTGGCTACCAAGTTAGGCCTCTGTCATTACTTCTGTCACTACTGGGTCTAGCTAAAAGCAGCTTGTTGCTGTCAAGACCCACAGAGAAGGCAAAGGGGCTCATAGCTGTAAGGAGCAGCTGTAAGCATCAAGACACCACTTCTTGGGTGGACCACGCCTCCTCACCAAACATATCCTGGCCCCTTTTTCTCTAGGGTTTACCCCAAAGCAAGTATAGGGGCTCAGGGAACCAAGTCATTTGGCAGAAACTATACGGCAAAGGTGGTATTCCTTGGCTTGATTCTGGCAAAGTGTGAATAGGCTGAGAGCCAGAATGAAAAGCTGGGTTACCTGAAGGACAGAACTTCAGAGCCTGAATAACCCTTCAGAAAGACTTCTCACTTCCTGTTCATAATGGAACAAGAGGCCCAGTGGTTACGTGTGCAGATATCTGAGGCGTTCCGTCGGCTCCCAAACCAAATGTGGGCTTGAAATCAGTGTCCTTTGGTGAAATGGATCCACACTGCCCAGCTAGGTGGAGACCACCCCAGATGGCTCCATCCATCAGTAAGATGTAAGCAGGTGTGGATGAGGGAGGTGACTGAAAACTTAAGACAAGGCCCTGGCCCCAAGGAACTGAAGATGTGAGTTCCAGACCTTTAAGCAGGTGTGACCGCCACTCCTGGTGGAGCTGCCAAGGAAAGTGCTTGGAACTGAGCAGAACTGCTGCTCACCCATGTCTGTGAATTGGTTCTGGTATTAGTGGTCACACACAACCATTTCAACACAAAGGGGCGCTTTCTCGCCAGCAGCTGGTTTGGAGCTGCCACCACCCCAGTAGGTATCTTCCCTATGTGCCTAAATAGACAAATGAATATAGTCATCCACAATGATTAAAATTTGGGACATTTTATTACTTAATTGCTTCTTAAGAGATTATTGCTGCAATTAGGAAGGGAGCCTTGAGATGGAAAAGGGGGAGGTTAAAGACAGAAAAGATCTAAAAGAGGCAAGTACCGTTTTCCAAGTATAAAACTGGTCATGTTAAAAGTGACATGGCAGTATATTCATGCGACTACTTAATTCTAACCCAGAAATGAGTACAGTTTTTACAGAGGCCGATGTGACACCTGCTAGCAACAAGACATCATCAAGACATCCCACCCACCTCTGCCAGACTGTTACTCACGTGCACAGGTGTACAGAATAGAAAGCCCACAAGTGTTGGGTTAGACTGACGCTCGTGATCATAACCTGAAGTGGCAATAGCAGGTCCCTTTGAAAAACACCATCGTGCCACCCCCCCACCGCCCCAAGCAATGTCACAGCACAGAGGAAGGTCCTGGGAGACACCGGAAGCAACAGCACACTCTGCAGGGCACGTGCTTCTCCATTTTAGCAGCTGACAAACCACAGTGGTGCCTGCCGGGTGGTTCTGGGCCCCTGGACTTCCTCTATCCAACCTGAACGCACTGGAGATCCAGGGACGGTTCATGCACAGTCTCTCTCTCAGGAGGTGCCCAGCAGTTCAGCCACCAGGGGGAACGTGACTCTCACGTCCGAAGGATCTCAGCCTCTAACACAAACACACCCGAACCATCCTTGGAACCCACAGAAGACAGGATGAAACACACCACACCAGCCCTGCAACAACGCGGCCAGCTGGCCACAGTTAGTGTGGAGGAAGTACAGAGCTAAAGAACACTTCAGACAACCGTGCCAAGGAGCTGGCGGGAAGTCCGGGCATCGTGGCTCTCCTGGCCGGCGTTCCCAGCGAAGAAGTCTAGAGGAGACCAGCCTGAAGAGGCTGAATATTCAGGAGTCCCTGAGAGGGGTAGGGGGACAAAGGAAAGTTCCTCCTGACTTGCCCCTACCCAGGTGAAAGCCTCAAGGACTGATCCAGCTCCCCTCGGCCCGGGTCAGGAGCAGCGCGTCCCCGTTGAGGAAGAAGGCACAGGGTGTGTCGGCTCAACCTACATCAGCGCCCCGTGTGGCAGGCAGAGGGTGGGGAGTGGGCGCAGGGTTGGGTCCGTCCCTGCGCCACCCTGAGCAACTAGTCTTACGAAGGAATCCCAGGCCCTAGGCCACAGCTGACACTTGCCATCATGTCTTCCTAGTCCAGAAAGTTAACCTCATCCTAGCCAGGGCCGAGGAGCTTGCAGTACCTGAGGCTTAACTGCCGTCGTACCTTTGGGAGCTGAATAAAGGGGGAAGAGGCAGGAAGAACACATAATGGAGAGAGATTTTCCTTGCCTTGGGGGCTCTCTCACGCGCTCCTCACACCCACCTCGGGTAAGTCAAGGCAATTTGTGAACGTGCTTTGAGCTGCTCCCTCAGGCAAACAAACATGCTTGACGGCTCAGAGCAGCAGGGAGGTGAGGACTGCTGCCAACTCTGGTGACACATCTGAATTTGGGTGCTTACCCCACTCTGATCCTCAGAAAAGTATAGAAAAGGGCCTGGTTCCGATCATCACCAGCCCAAGAGAGTTCAGGTGTGCTCTCACACTGCCAATTCAGAGAGGCAGCGCCAGAGCCCCAGAAGGTCCTAGATTCTCTTCCTCGTCCATGGAAACAGGAACAAACCAGTGGGAGCATAATTTCCAACAAGAATCTTCAAAGATGATGACAACCAAGTATCGAATGGGAACTGCAGGCACAGACGAGGACCCGCGACTGCTCCAGACCGTGCCTGGGTGGACTGAGCAGATCTGCTGGACCACGCCGGCCCCGCATAACAAGAACAATGGCTGGTCAACCTGTGTCCTCAAGAGACAACACAAGCTGCAACAGAAGGGACCCTGAGACAGCCAACCACTCACACAGGAGGACTGGAGAAGCCTCCTGCTTAGAGCAGCCCTCACCCCCACCGAGGGAAACCTCGGTTATGGAACGCTTCCCGTCTGACTAGCCCACCTGCCTGAGGTAACAAAGCAAACCTTTTCCTATCTCGTAAACTGTAGCCCAGCTTCCCTAAGGAGTCAGGACAGGTCAGAGCTGCCACACCGTGATTAAGTGAAGCCGAAAGCAAGAGAGGTTAGAGAAGGAAATGGTTAAAACAAACAATTCCCAGGGTAACATTTAGAACAAGGGCAAAATAATTACATCATGGAATCCTTTAGAGTCTTCACATTAAAAACCACAAAAGGATGGAAACAAGAATCCTGAGGCTCAAGCTGTCTCATGGTCTGCTTCGTTGTGCTCTATGGAGCAAAGACCAGATATGTTGAAACCACGTGGCCTGTCCCACACCCCGAGCACCTTCTGAAGGCCAGATGCACCTCGGGGCCACGGAGGATCCCAGCTCAGCGGGGTTTTGGAGAACCATTCATCTGGCTGCCCTGAGTTACAGTGTCTGTGCTGAAAAGGCTGTCCAAGAAGACGGAGGACAATTCTGCCACCAGGTTCCTGTCGACTGTAGCCTGGGCCATGCCGTAGATCGCACCCTACAAACCCAGTCAAAGAGTGTCATTAGAGACGAGGGGTTTGGAGCAAACAGCGCTGTGGTCATGCGCTCCTTCTCCCACCATGCCCCCCTCCCCAGCCCAGGCACTATTCTAGCAAAAAGGCATAGGATGTTTTTCACAGGCATTTGCCAGTCTGCCTATCTGCCTAAAGGACTGTCCTATGGGATTTGGTGTAGAAAATTCCGGAGGAAACAGGCTTATTGCCTTTCCCGTGTCAAAATTTTCTTTTTAAATGGACATTACCACCACCTGCCTTTGTACAGCACTTTCAAATTTACAAGGTGCTTATTATATCTAGCATACCTCATTTGAGACTAAAACAAACCCTGGGAATGGGTGAGCAGAGATCATCAGTTCCAACTAATAAGGAAAGAGGTTTGTGGATAAGGGACAGAGGCAGGAACAGACTGGAGGTCACCTGATTCTTTCAAACCCACCAACAACACCTAAACTTCCACAGGAAGAAAAAACCCCCAAGTATCCCTACCATTCCTGTGGTCTTTGCTTTTGGATTCTTCATGATTTGAGTGACAGATTCCCGGATGTCCTTTAGGAACTGTATCGCTACTCGCTTACGGGTGTGTACCAACGTGATGCAGAAATGTATGCTATGGGAGAAGAAAGACAAAGTGAGACGAATTGTGGAAAAAGGGGGGGAAAAAAGTTCTGAAATAAGCAGCCCCAAATACAGGAATTTATTGATTGCTTCTTCATGTTACTGGTGACAAGTGTAGTCAGAGTGTTCCTAGTCCTGGGCATCAGGGCTGTCAAGCGTGGGCTGGCACGAGGGCTTCACGCCCTCAGCGTGACCAAGAACCACCCTGATGAGATGAATACAGCTGGCTGTTCTGTCCTGCCCCTCCCCTCAGAAACTGTCCACTGCTGTTCCTTCAACCATGTGACAACCCACAGGACGCTTTTATCTTAGGTGATAAACCCTCATGGGGCTAGGGCCATATGGCTGGGGTCTCGAAGGTCTTCAGGGCAAAGAAGAAACTGACTGCCCCTGGAGGGAGATTGGGGTACAGCGGGATTGTGAAGAGGAAAAAACGGAATCCAGATGGGATTGGCAGTGGCACGACACATGAAAGGATCGGGGGGTGCGTGGAGGACACTAGGAGACCTGCTCTGTTGAAGCAGAGTGTTTATTTAAAGGCATCCTGGAAGATTAGGTTAGAAATGCCTATGGAAGGCGACAGCAGCCGGCCTGAATGATTACAGGCCCTTGATTAGAGGCCCTCCATTACTCAGGTCATGAGAGCACCTGCGGATGGGACAGAACAGAGCCCAGAAAGAGAGCAAGTGTGTTTGTGGGGCGGTGGGAGATGATCTCATGACCGACCACTCGTCTCAAGGCTGCCACCTAATTTGCCAGAGTTTAAAGCTAACAGTCTTGTTCTTGATATTGAATAACTCCAAATGGCAAGACAGACATCCTAAGATACTACAGTTGCCACTAAAGTGCTGAGCTCTAGCAGTCACTCTCTCTACTTCAGGTCACCTTGCTGCCCAAGTCCTTCAGCAGTCATGGAGCAAAGGAAAGTCTTCAAGCTCACCTGGGTGGGAACTGCAACTGGTTCAAGCTCCAGCCCTTGGCATTCATCAGGTTGAATAGTCGGTAGATGTCAAAATCATGGGAGCCCAGAGCAATGACTGACAATTGAGGATTCCCAAAAACAAAGATGCCTTTGATATTTTCCAGTCTTAAAACAAACAAAAGGAACAAAAAGGAAATTCAGGCACGTACATTCTTCTGGTCATCTCATGTCTCCCTTATAATAAATCTAACCTTTGGGGGCTTAAGTTTTCTCATAAGGTGGCTAGACTGAGATCAGTGGTTCCTAAATATTAAAAATATTTTAAGGCTCAAACGCCACTAGATCCAATGAATCAAGACTGTTGGCTCTTAACCTGTCTGCCCAGCTCCCAAATTATGATATGCCCCCCAGGGGTATCTGAGGGATAAACAAACAATGTACTTTTTTGTAAATCCTGGAAAAATAATCCATCTCTCTTTAAAAAAAGTCATCCATGTAGGGCTTCCCTGGTGGTGCAGTGGTCAAGAATCCGCCTGCCAATGCAGGGGACACAGGTTCGAGCCCTGGTCCGGGAAGATCCCACATGCTGCGGAGCAGCTAAGCCCATGCACCACAACTACTGAGCCTGCGCTCTAGAGCCCGCGTGCCACAACTACTGAGCCCACATGCCACAACTACTGAAGTCCACACGCCTAGAGCCCGTGCTCCACAACAAGACAAGCCACTGCAATGAGAAGCCCATGCACCGCAACCAAGAGTAGCCCCCACTCGCCGCAACTAGAGAAAGCCCACGTGCAGCAACAAAATAAAAAAATAAAAATAATAAAGTCATCCATGTAATCCCTAAAGCAAGAAATGGTACAGCACTTCTCAGCAGGTGGGTGTATCAGGACCATATGCAGGCCTTTTTCAAGTGAGCCGTGCCTACTGGCTGCTTTCATTCACCCTCAAGATCGTGAAAAGGCCTCCCCAATCCTGGTGACACACGGAGAGCCAGGCAGGCGACACACGAAGAGGTGTGTTAGACAAAGCACACAAGCTGGTTCTAGCCTTAACCCCAGATTTCACCACCCCTTCCACCCTCCCCCTCTCCAATTCTTCTCTTACTCCAGCGATTCTCCAAGTGTGACTCAGACCAGCAGCATTAGTGTCCACTGGGAACTTTCGGAAATGCAAATCTTCAGACTCCCGTTCCAGACCTACTGAGTCAGAATTCTAGGAGTGGGACCCGGCAATCTGCGTCTTAACAAGCCCTCCATGTGACTGATTAGGATTCAACCTCAAGTTTTGAGAACCACTGTCTTAACCATTAAGCTGTACATCAGCACCTGGTAAGAGCTGCCAGTTGTTAGGGACATCCTTGGAGACAAAATGGCCTACAGATGGAGCCCGGGTGTGGCCTCCAAGTCACAGCATGGCAAGGGAGCTCATCCCCCCTAGGCCAGCACCACACCCCTAAGCCGCGGGGCCTGCAGATGGGCTGGAGCTATGGCACTTGGCCTAGCAGCTGCCTTGAGCCTATAGCAGACAAAGCAAGCGACACGGCAGAGCCCCCCAACCTTTCACACATACTCTGACTTGAGGAAGCGAGTGGTTTTGATGATCTGCTTGGTAGCTTCAACGTAGCCGCTCTCACCGAAGTACATCAGGGCGGCCCAACAGGCTGCACTGATGCCACCAGGCCGTGAGCCCGCGATGGTTGGGGAAGCGTAGATGCCGCCCTGCCAATCTGTGTCAACGAAGAACTGATAGTGCCTGTACTTCTTGTCAGAGTACAACACCACTGAAGAGCCCTTGGGGGCGTAGCCGTACTGAGGGGGAGAAGCAGACAGGTGAGTGTACAGTTCCATGCGGCAGACCTGCCCCAGAGCTCTCGTCATGCAGATTCCCCCTGTCAGTTTCCCTGTGTTCCCACTCACATTAAGATTTCCAACTTGTTTATTAAAGAGTATAAGAAACTTCAGGGGGGTTCATGGGGTTTAAATTCTCTATTTTAGGAATGAGGAATCTGAGGCCCAGGAAAAACAACGTCTTGTCTAGTTAATGGGTTTGTTTCCTATCTCTCATGCAGCATAGAGTTTTCCATATTTAAGACAGTACCCCAGGGAGGTATGTCAGGATGGAAGCAAAGATAAATTTCCACTGGAAGCCAGGATAGGATGGAACTGAGGTCACTTGGAGCAACTAAAATCACGATCTGACTCCCTTTCCATCTTTTTTGCTTAGTGTCATGCTTCCTTCTTAAGAACACCATGGTGCTCAAGATCTAGAAGCTACTTAATCCAGCTTTAAAATGAACTATGTACTTCATGAGTGTGCCCTCCTAATTAACTCACTGAAGCTAGCATGTGACTGATGTTACCCCGAGCCACACAAGGATGGACAGGAAGAAAAAGGGCACTTTGCCTCAGTGCACCAGGGGTGGCAGGCATGGACATTCCAAACATTACATCCTGAGCACATAAGTTCATCCCTTTTTCAAAAGGACTCTTCCAGTGATAAACTCCAGTCACGCAGGTGCAGGAGCCCCAGGAGCACGGGGGCTGCAGCATCAGCATACCTCCCCTTAGGAACTCTGGTATCAACCTCACTGCCTCCCCCACCCACACGGATCTCAAGGCTTCAGGGAACCTTTGTGTAAGGGCCACTACACCAGCATGTCCCAGTTACATACACTCACTGGATACAGAAATTCTCTTAGCTGTGACATAAAGATAACAGGTTCCTTTTCACTACTGCTGGTCACTTCTAGCACTGTCCCTTGTCATACGAATCAGCTGCCTTGGTGAGAGCAAAGAGCCAGATTTAATTTTATATGAATGGGGGAAACTAATGCTTTAACCGATTTATTTTATTGGGAGTAGTCAAAATAATCAACTGTCTACTTTGATTAACATGTGGTCTCTTCCCTCGCTCACCTTATGAGTATCAGCTGAAATGCTGGTCACACCTTTCACCCGGAAATCAAATGGTTGCTCCAGTGGGTATCCGGCTTTCTCCATAAAGACGATGAGGAAGCCCCCCAGACAAGCGTCCACATGAAGAGGTATTTTGTATTTGACAGCCAGCTAGTTCCAAAAACCAAAGAGCATAGAGAGTATCAGTTATAGCCCTACAACAAAAACTTTGCAAAACACGGGTGGAATGGTGGGATACAGGCCCAAGGCATTACGTACTGTCTTCCATGTTTTAAAAACCTGGCTATTTTTGACATTTTTAATAAAGCTTGTCTTTCAAATGTAGTTAGCCTTCAAAATAATTCATCTGAATGTGGTTTCTATTTTATATTTAAATACGCAGGGCCTCAAACTCACCTGCAAAATCCAGCAAGAAATGAGAAGCACTCTGATTTAGGCTGGGGGCGGGGAAGGAGGGAGGGGTGCTCTGGGGCAGCACGGTGGGCTCTGGCAGCCATGCCCTAAATGGAGATTATTTCCTGAGCTGAATCAAAATGTCAGTACTGCTTCAGAATGTCCAGTTTAAACAAAGGCTTCCTCCTTGTGTTATCCCTCCCCCCCAGCAGAAGCTAGTCGCTTTCAGAGGCTTCGGCAGAGCTGTGCAGCTTGTCACGGGGCGGATGAGAGCTGTTCATCACCACTGGGCTAGAATCCAAACTCAAAATCGCTTCTTTTTGCCAAGTCCTGCACCATTAGATTCTACTTTAAAATCTCAGTCTGCCTGCCTAGTAGTCCATTCTCGCACATACCTTGGCCACATCAGGGACAGGATCTATCACACCGTGAGGAAACTGGGGGGCAGAACAGACGAGCATGGCAGTGTTCCTGGAGATGGCTCTTTCCATTGCCTAGGGGTTTAAAGTTGAAAGGAAAGTGAGAAGCCACATCACAATTCCTCCTCTCTCCTGCTGCCAGGAGCAATCTAGGCTACCAGCCTCGAGTTCCAGGTCCACTAGCACCCCCGCTTCACCTCTCCAACCTGGAAGAAGACCACCTCCCTGCCGTGCTGGCCGAATACAAACATTTGGGGGAAACAGTCCGAGAGCACAATACAAAAACAGCAGAATCACTGTGAGGGTAAAAAAGAATATTGGGCTAAGAGGCAAAAGAGCCAGATGTGAGTCCTCGCCCCACCTATTAGCAGTGAAGCCTTGAGGAAACTACGTAACTTCAGCCAGTGTGTTTCCTCGGCTGCAAGAACACTAACAGCTTCTACGACGTCCCCAGGTTGTCATGAGGCTCAAATGCGATTCTGATAACACTCTGAAAACTAGAGAGTTCTTCTACGTAAATGCAAGGCATAAAAATAATTACTAAAGGAATATTACTCTGGCTTAAAAAATCCTGCCATTTGCGACAATGTGGATGAACTTGGAGGACATTACGCTAAGTTAAATAAGCCAGACACAGAAGGAAGGACAAATACTGCATGATCTCACTTATATGAGGAATCTAGAACAAACTCATAGATGCAAAGAGTAGAACTGTGGTTGCCAGGAGCTGGAGGATGAGGGAAACAGGGAGATGTTGGTCAAGGGGTACCAAGTTCCAGTTATGCAAGATGAGTAAGTTCTGGAGATCTAGGGTAGAGCCACGTGACTATGCTGAGCAACACTGCACTGTACAGCGGAAATCTGCTGCGAGATCTGCAGGGTGGTCTTAAGTATTCTAACCACGAAAAAAGAAAATGGTAACTACGTGAGGTGATGGAGATGTTAAATAGCTTGACTGTGGTGATTATTTCACAATGTATACATATATCAAAACACCAAGTTGTATACCTTATACACAATTTTTTACTTGTCAATTAATTAGTTAATACCTCAATTAAGGTGGGGGGGAATAATGCTAGTGCTAATAAATTGTACAGTTTACTTCTGAAAAAAAAAAATTACTATTATAATGGCAATGGTACTAATTCAGGCCAATCGAAAACAACAGTGAGAGTCTTAGGGCAAGTTAGTCCTGGCTCATTTTACAGACAGAAGAGAAAGTGATGGTGCTGAAGCAAAACCCAGGTCTTTAAAGTCTCAAGTTAGTCTCATCTTCCTATTAGAGTTTATGAAAAGACTGAAGCTGCAGTGACTCACCACTGCCAGTGGCAGTTTTTGCAACTCTGGCTACTACAATCAAAGGCATTTTGAGCCTATCTATCTGTGTGTGACACTGGAAAAAGCACTTCCTGCTTCTTGCAGCCCAAGACAGACAACAGCCCTTCATAGGAACTCACCCGAACATCCACCTCCATCACTTTGTTCAGTGGAACCCGTTTAATCTTCATCCCAAAATAGTTGGCTGCTTTGTCAAATGCAGCATGGGCACTCTGGGGGGCTACACTAAAGGACAGGGAAGAAGAAAACAGTGAAATTCAAATCAAAACAGGATTCAAGAGGTAACATGGTTAGCAGCTAATCTAAATCACCAGGAAGAAACTTCTGATTATTTTTAGTCCAATTTTTAAAACTGTTTATATTGTTTTATTTTTCTTTTTAAGCATAGACAAAAAGAGGTCAACTGATTTTCTAGAGAAACCTTCTCCCTACTTCTTCCTGCTACCAAATCATTTTGGTAGCAGGAAGAACTTGGAAATAATGCCACATGGAGGGATCCCAAGCATAAATCAGGGCTGACAGGGAATCTGGATCCGATCAACATGCGGTCGAACCCTCTAGTGGTTGCCTACCCAAAGGCGGGTACCTCAGTCAGGAGCAAGCTTCCTGACACAACACGTGTTCAAGCAGAAAACATAAGAGTGCTCAGCAGGGATATTAAAGCAGCAGTCAAGCATCAGATCAGTGGTCTTCTCCATCTCTGAAAGACCATGATCCTATGAAAAACTAAAATCCCCATTTTTCCTACGTATTTGGGAGCAGCATTTCAAACAGTATTGAAAAAGGAAACCAAGTCATTTGCTTTCAGACTTCCCTCAATTACTCCTCTCTTACAATTAATCTGTTCCCTTTAAGGCAGAAAAATCGCTATCACTGAATAAGTACCAAGCATCAAAGATTCATGCATGAAGAAAGATGGCAGCCTGACTTACTCTCTTAGGCTAGGTATGAATCACAGCATGAGATCATGTACAACAAAACCCCTAGTCACTGACACTTGTGGAAAAAAATTAACCCAAAAGATGCGGTATAAACACACTGTACAAGGAGGGAACCTAGAGAAAAAAAAAATGCGACCAAGTATCAAAATTATGTCCAAGGGGTGGCAATATGGGTAAATCTCAAGAAGATTTTAAAAAATTTTCCTCCCAGAACACAGCTGTCAGGCTGAAATTTTCTTAGGGAGCACCCCGAGGCAGCCTATTATATTTATGTAACTTTCACTGAACTAAGTAGAGCTTTCCTTAGGTGCGAGATAAACTTATAGCATCACAGAATTCAAAGATGTAGTCCTATAACTCTGTCAACTTTTAGAAAAAGGATCTTGTTCTTGCTTGCAATATACACCATGTATAAATCTGGGTGGTTGGGAAAGGGAATGACCTTCAATATTAACTAGCAGATCCACTTAGGACCTTGCTGAATGTGAAGGATAATGGTCAAGGGCACAGGACGGGAGAGAAGAGGACTGGAATTACCAGAGGAAGACAAGAAGCAGAAAACAGATTATCAGGCTGTTTCACATAGCAGTATTCCACACAGACAAACCTAAAAGGGGAAAAAACCCAGCCACACATACAGTCAAGCCCTCTGTATCCATGAGTTCAACCACCCAAGGAAGGAAAATATTCAGAGGGAAATAAGTTCCAAAAAGCAAAACTTGTATTTGCTGCATACCGGCAACTGTTTACATAGCATTTACACATTAAGTATTCTAAGTAATCTAGAGACGATTTAAAACCATATGGAGGGGCTTCCCTGGTGGCGCAGTGGTTAAGAATCTGCCTGCCAATGCAGGGGACACGGGTTTGAGCCCTGGTCCAGGAACATCCCACATGCCGCAGAGCAACTAAGCCTGTGCGCCACAACTACTGAGCCTGCGCGCTAGAGCCCGTGCTCCGCAACAAGAGAAGCCACCACAATGAGAAGCCTGCGCACCGCAATGAAGAGTAGCCCCCGGCTCACCGCAGCTAGAGAAAGCCTGCGTCCAGCAACGAAGACCCAATGCAGCCAAAAATAAATAAATTAAAAAAAAAAAACACTATATGGAAGATATGCATAGGCCATATGCAAATACTATACCACTTTATATAAGGGACCTGAGCATCGAGGATTTGGTACCCATGGGGGTCCTGGAACCAATCCTCCATGGATAGCAAGGGAACTGTACATACATTTCTGGAGTTTTGATCCCATTCTCGAAGGCCAGTTCCCGATAAGCTTTACAGGCCATCAGAATACTTTCTGTGCCCCCGGAGGTCACCTGTAATAAAAAAGAGAGGCCATCTGTGGAAGGGAGTTAGGGATAGCTATCAGCATGCACTTCCTGCCTTGATCTTGAGGGTATCTGATGCAGAAACAGGTGAGCTCTTGGATGCATGCTGCAGAGCAGATGCTTCTGTCCACCAGAAGGAAAATTTGACTTTACTGGCTAAGCCCAATCTTGGTTCAGGAGAAGAATAAAAACTACTAAATGATTAGAAGCTCCACACTGTATGAACAAACGTACATCTGCCCAGATCCCATCTGTGCACAATCCGCCTACACTTCTGTTGTTCATCCAGTTGCAGATAGCATAGGGCATTTTACCCCCTCCAAAAGCATCAGGATTACTGACTTTGATTTAAATTTTTAATGCCCATTGAAGAATGTGAAACTGTGAAGTTACAACTCTAGTCAGCTATGCAATACATTAGAAGACCAAGAAGAGACACTCAGATATTCCAAAGTAAACTTGTGGTTTTGACAAGTTTGAAACACAAAAGAAAGGAGAAGCCTCTACTTAGAAGCTTGTTAACTTACTTATCTGAAATTAAAAAAAAAAATCCTAATGTTTTTAAAATGAAGAAAAATGTTTTCCTGAAGCTAGGCCTAGCACCTCTGATACAGGCAAATTTCTTTACCAGAGTTGATACAAAAATACTCAGAAGTCATTTCATTCATCTTGTTTTCCTCACTGGACTACAAAACTCATGAAGGTGGGGACCGTTCTGTTCATGACAATATTCCTGGCACCTAGCTAGTAGCTGACACCTACCAGACCCTCCATTAACATTTCTTAATGCCTGATTTGACTCTCAGTAAACCATGACCAATACAGGCATGTCATACCCATCTGGCTATCCTTTGATAACATCTAAGAATGAAATAATTTCAAAACAAACAAAAAAAAAAGCCATAGCACTGAGCTAGGTGGATATTTCCTTAGATTTATCATCTCCAAAGATTCATATAATCTTAGAAAGCTTTTCCATTTTACAGGTAAGAAAACTGAGCCCCAAAACTGAGAGACTAAGTGATTCACCCAATGTCATCCATCTTTTGATAACAAGTAAAACTTTATGTATTTTCATATTTAGTGTAGCTTAACATGAGATGAAATGAGAGCAGGCGATGACTGAAATTTCCTAAAGTAATATCCACATATAAGACAAAAATACCACAGGATACAAAATCCCAGTGGAGGGACTTCCCTGGTAGCACAGTGGTTGAGTCCGCCTGCCAGTGCAGGGGACATGGGTTCGAGCCCTGGTCCGGGAAGATCCCACATGCTGCGGAGCAGCTAAGCCCGTGCGCCACAAATACTGAGCCTGCACTCTAGAGCCCGTGAGCCACAACTACTGAAGCCCGCGCGCCTAGAGCCCGTGCTCCGCAACAAGAGAAGCCACCGCAATGAGAAGCCTGTGCACCGCAACAAAGAGTAGAACCCGCTCGCCACAACTAGAGGAAGTCTGCGCGCAGCAACAAAGACCCAACGCAGCCAAAAAAATAAAATAAAAAATCCCAGTAGTCAGGAATTATATGGAAGATTAGCTGAGAAGAGTCAGTCATTTTGTAATTGAGGAAGCCTTCAGGAAACATGTGACCGTCATCCACACAGTAAGGCACTGAACTCGGGCACAGGACACTTGTTTGTAGGTCTCTGCATTTCTCTGCTTACAGTTGAGGTCAGCGCTGCAAATCGCAGCATGTCCCGTGGTCCAGTGTAAAACCTCAGAACATCACATGAGGAACCAAGCCAGCTGTGAAGGAAGTCAGGAAAGGATCAAGTCCTCAGTGCACTGATCTCTCACTAAGGTCCAGTAATGACCTAAGCAGAAATATTTCCAAACCCCTAGTCACTCACTCACTTCACATGTCCTATTTTCAGTCCAATAACTAATCCAATCAACATCATTATCTGTTAGGCAAACACCAGTGTACTTTGGACTGTAAAAGCAGGAACACCTAAATTTTACTTCCAATTTTTATTTCTGATTCCTAAATTCTGTGTTCAAATATGCTGCTACTCTCCCATTTCCCTCCACCCCTGGCACCACCCCTCCAAAAATGGAAATCTAATTCTGAAGTAAGAAGACAGAGGCCTCAATAACTACTTATTACGTTAGTCAACATCTGTCAACATTTTTAAAACCTCTCACTCTAATATATGACATCTAAGAAAACAAGAGAACAGGTCCTATTTGGAAATTTTTCTTTTAGATACTGTTTGGACCTGACGGCATTTGCACAAGCCAAGACTGTTTCCCATGGCAACCTAATTTCTTTCAGTATATAAAGTCACCTCTCACCCATTCTAACTGGGGCAAATGAAGCTAATAAAAGGACAGTTTAAGGTTGAAGAATAAAGAATGACAAGAGCTTAATACCTTAGTTGGGAACAGGCTAAAGACTGCCCAGCCAGTTGGCCATGTCCTCTTGTTTCCCACCTCTGAACTCTGAACTTTCTTCACCAAAAGTGGCTCATTGAGAGAGAGAGATACAGAGACGAAAGAGAGAAACAGAGAAACTCACATAATCCCAGAGGTAATTAGTTCTCTTATAAAAGTCTAAGTATCAGAAGAGACTGGGGATCTTAGACTCTATCTTTCCTTCTCCTGACCCCTGACACAGCACTAAAAAGGGTCCTAATGGGAGAGGCATGGTTTAACTGTAGCAATGCAAAAAACCCCCCCAGAGTTGGATTTCTGGATTAAGATGGAAGACTGAAACTACTTCACAGATTTTCTGTCCCCCAGTACGTGCAAGAATAAAGGAAAAAAGCAGTAAAACCCTGCAATAACAACAACCAAACAAGGAAAGAGAGGGAAATACTGATGATGAGAAAAAGAAACAAGTTTCTAAAGCACAGCAAAGAGTAAAACCCAGTTCTTAATCCCTCCTCCAAGACATGGAAATTGTCCGGGTAAGTCAGCAAAACCCTGAGAATTCTCATTAATACCCCCCAAATCTTCAGAGAAGCAAATGGAGGCGGTTTCTTTATCGTCAGATGAGCGGGTGATAGACATAGCGGCTGGGGAGAAACAAGCAGCCTGGGGAGAGAGAACACCAGGACTGACTTTTTAAAGTGAAGACTCCAGGGATACAGGATGAGCTAAAGAAATAAAACCCAAAGAGTATTATTCTCTTCCAGCTAGGCAGAGTGAACTCTAGTAGGTAACTTTTAACAAAATCTCAGAAGAGGCCTAGATACTCTAATACAGGTGGAACAAAGCTTTACCCAAGCCTTGCCTCTCAGACAAGAAATGACCCACCATGCATCAGAACAAACAGAATGTCTAGAGGCCGTCACCGAAGCATGAGCCAAGATGAAAGCAATGGCCTCGTAACTATGCAAACGTATAAAAAGAAAAAAAGGTAGCCTGCAAAATAAAGGCCAACTCAGAAGGAAATTCCTCCTGTTTCTCACTATAGGACAATATCATAAGAACATGAATTCAAGAAAACAAAAGCTGAAAGACTGGACGCTGAAACAACAGAACGAGACCACAGACCTGAAAAAAACCCCAAAGTACCAAGTAGCATGATTCCAGAATTACTAAATACATTAGGAACAGCACGAAACAGACTAAACACTGCTGAGAATAAAAATATTGACTTAGAGGAAAGGTTTAAGGTAAATTTAGTGAACCCAGATAAGAAAGAGATTGAAAGCTCAGTGCTGCTCTACATTTGCAGAACTGTGTCCACCTGGCTAGTCATAGATAACCAAAAGGCGTTCAAAGAGGAAGGACGGGCATGGGTGGAAATCTGTGAAATCATATTCTCTAAGAAAAGCTGAGAATCCTAGGAAAACTGTGATGAAGAGAAGATTCAGGGGGAAGGAGGCTTTCAAGTATACAAAAGTCTCCCACATGGAAAAAAACAATCATGGAACTCCGATTTCCAGCAATATACATTATATACCTTGGGTAACCCTCCTTACTAGAACAACTAAAAAAGCCTGATAAAACATTAAAAAATATTTTTACATCCACCACTGAGTTAACATAAAGGAACACACTGAACCCCCAAACAAAGCAAAATCAAGAATCCTACAAGATAAGTGAATGTCAAAGCTGGTTTTAACTTTGAGGGTTATTGCCAACTCCTAGATCTAGACCTCAAACTCCCACTTAGACAAATAAACAGGAAATAAATGTAGGGCCTGCTCAAGATAAGGAATCTAAGAGGGGATGGCTGAAAACAGAGACTTCACCCACACTCTTAGCAGTACAAGAAATAAACCCCGCTGGTACAGAAGAGAACAGCAAGAAAAATTACTTTTCTCAACCCAGATGCTCAGGGTAAAGAAAAATAAGGATCTCTCAAGAATGTATGCCAAGACAGCTTTTATTTGAGTTTGTGGTCTGAGTTCAGACTACTTCCATAGTACAAAACTAAGAGCTGAAAATCAGACTTAAATTGGTTCCAGTGTGGCAGCACTTCCCAGCAAATCCCCAGTAACGGGCAGAAGTAAATACAAAAATACAGATCTTCTCTGGAAGAACTTAACTTCAATCTAGGACTCAAAGTTAAGTTTCCAAGAAAATGAGTGACTCACAGAAAAAAAAAAAACCACAAATATAAGGATACAAGACAGCGTAAGTGAAACCAGCAGAAGCAGACAGGTAAGGCTCATGAATAATGGAATTATCAGACGTAGGCTATAAAATAATTATGTGTAATATATTTAAGCAAAGCATAAGACAAGGAAAGGGACTACAAAGAACAACCAAGCAAATTAAAAAAAAAAAAAAAAAACAGAATTCTCAAGAATGAAAAACACAGTAAATGAAATGTAAAAACCCAATGGAAGAACTAAAGAGTAGTTTATACACAGCTAAAGAGGGAATTAATAAAACCCCTGCATGTATCACCCAGCTCCAACAATTCTCAACTCATAGCCCATCTTTCTTCTAACCGCAACTGCCCCAGCCATTGTTGCTATTGAGAATATCAGTTGTTCTAAAAGTTAAACCTTTACAGGTTATCTATTTTTTCTGGCTGCTTTTAAATACCAACTAGAGGTGTGTTAGCCTTTCTCACTCTATCATTCATGTCTCTTAACTTTCTATTTGTCTCTCCAGGTTTTATTCTGGTTAATTTTTAAAACTGTCTTATTCCATAAATTTGACTTAGGAACCATGTAAATATTTTACGTGGCTATAAATGAACTAGGGCTCCTTGAACGAACGGCTGATTCTGGGTCTGGAGCAGGAAATGTAAAAGGTAAACCTGGAATATTTCATCAAATAAAAATATTTTGTCC
Organism: Eubalaena glacialis; assembly: GCF_028564815.1. Lineage (NCBI taxonomy): Eukaryota > Metazoa > Chordata > Mammalia > Artiodactyla > Balaenidae > Eubalaena > Eubalaena glacialis. The sequence goes on from NC_083716.1 coordinate 64,032,858, forward strand.
AAAAAAAGGAAGGAAAGAAAGGAAGCTTGCAAAGACTACTTGAGTCATGCAAAAAGACCCAGGAGCCAAAATTAAGAAGTTCCCACTGGCCAAAAATGGAGTAATTTGAGTATCATTCTGAGTGACAGCTACAATAGACTGACACACACACACTATTCTATGATTCATCCACCCCACTGTTGATAAGCATTTGAATTATTTCCAGTTTTTAGCTATCATGAACAATGTTGCTATGAATATACATCTATCCTGATACACACATGTACGTTTTTCTAGAATATATCCCAAGTAGTGGCATATCAGGGTCATAAGATACGGGTATCTTCAACTTTACTGGATAAGGCCAAACTGTTTTTGTGCTTGTTTAACCTGTGGTCTCTTAAAAGTTCACAGAGCCTGTCATACAGAGTGAAGTGAAGTCAGAAAGAGAAAAACAAATATCATATATTAACGCATATATGTGGAATCTAGAAAAATGGTACAGATGAACCTATTTTCAGGGCAGGAATAGAGACGCATGTGTAGAGAATGGACATGTAGACACAGAGGGGGATGGGAAGGGTTGGGACGAATTGGGAGGTTAGGATTGATACATATACACTACCACGCGTAAAACAGATGGCTGGTGGGAACCTGCTGTATAGCACAGGGAGCTCAGCTCAGTGCTCTGTGATGACCTAGATGGATGGGATTCGGGGGGGTGGGGGGTGGAAGGGAGGTCCAAGAGGGAGGGGATATAGGTATACATATAGCTGATCCACTTCGTTGTACAGCAGAAACTAACACAACACTGTAAAGCAACTATACTCCACTAAAAAAAAAAAAAAAGTAAACTGAGCAACTGATCTTCAGAAGAAATTATTTAAAAAAATATTTAGTGAGGCTTAAAAAAAAAGTTCATAAAGAGTCTAATGGCACAGAAGAATACCCACGTACTGTAAGTACACTGGCATCTCCCCTCTACATCATCCCGTTCATCTAAATGCCATAAGGGAACCCACTGCTAGATTATGGTTGGTTTTTAACAGTTTTGGAACTTTTGGGGGGAAAATGAATGCCAGGAATACCAGTTTTGTTAGCTACTGAGTATTTGAACATGTTGATTTTTCATGGTGCCAACTTCAAAGTAAAACCCAATGCTGCTTATTGGGAAAAAACAAAAAAGTAACTATAAAATGTTCTCGTCTTTGGATGGGCCCTTCAAAATTAAATTTGCAGACTTTCTAATGATTACAAAAGTATTTGATATGATAGAATTAGCACCTCTAGGTTACCACTCCAGCACCCTGGGTTTAAATCTAACTATCTTGATAAGCTGAAATTTACTTTTTTCTAGAGAAGGCAATATCAGTTTGTGGTACCAAACCTCAACAGAAGTTTATCAATCACAGTTTAGGAAAACTAACAAACATCTACTGGAAAGAATAGTTGAAAGAAGGAATCCTCATGTGCATCTTTAAATACAATGACACCCTCTTCCTTTATTCCTAAACCAACTGAGATTCGATTTATAGCAAAATAATAAACATCCAGCTCAAGCAAAACACGTATATCAAAAAACTATGAGATGGTTTGAAAAAGTTATATAGATAAGTGGGTAGGTAGGTAGGTGGGTGGAAGAAAGGGAGGGAGAGAAAGAAGAGAGAGCAGATATGACAAAATATTTATATTTAGTGAATCTAGGATGTTCTTTAAACTATTCTGACAACTTAATGTAAGTTTAAAGTTTTTCAAAATAAAAGACTGAAGAGAAAAAAATATCTAGAAGATATTTACCAAAATGTTGATACTCCATGAATTACAAAATCATAACCTTTAAAAATCGCTGTTAATCTGGATCTTCCTACAATAATCATGTATTGTGTAATAAAATGTTTTGAATAAACTCTTCCATTTTAAGCTAAAAAAATCAGATTATAGGATGCCACCTGCATATACTTACACATCCACAGGAATCTGGTCCCCCACTGAATAGGGAACAAGCCATCCTCACAATCTCTGCTTCTATCTTACGTAGTCCTGGGAAGATATCTGGATGCAGCGGATTACTCCATGCAAAATCTCCATAAGCCTGCAGAGAAATGCAAGCAGATGTGAAGACGATTACATTGTATAAAAAAAAAGAATCACGCAAAAAACAAAAGTTTCTAGGTATCAGACACAACACTAGAAACTGGAAAAATGGTAAGATATGTTCCCCAATCTAAAGAAGATCAAAATATAGTGGAGGAGACAGGCATAAAAATTATCTTACAATGTGGTAAGAGAGGAAGTATAAATGCGGTTAAAAGCACAGACTAAAACACCAAACAGCCCCAGTTTGAAATCTTAGCTTTACCTATCACTTCTAGCTGTGTCAGATAACCTCTCTGAGGCTCAATTTCCTCATATGCTAAAGGGGATAATCATAGTACCTACCTGATGGGGTTCTAGCCATAAGTAAATAAGATAACGCATGCGAAGCACTTGAAGTAGAGTGTCTGGCACAACTATTTTAAGTGCGATACCAGATGTACATACGTACATGAGGGTAAGGGGTCTTAAAGAGGGAATAACGAACATCCTGAGTGTTCTGGAGGTTATCTGTTCAGTGGAACCTTGAGACATGAATAGGAATTCATCACTTAGAACAGGAGGGAAAGGAAAACAACATAGGAGCAAGGTGTACTCAGTAAAGAGAAAAGGCAGTGGTTAGTATTCATGAGGGAAAATAACAGGAATGGTTGAAAAAAATAGGTGATAGAGAATGGACTTGAGGATATGGGGAGGGAGAGGGGTGAGATGTGACAGGGTGAGAGAGTGTCATGGACATATATACACTACCAAATGTAAAATAGATAGCTAGTGGGAAGCAGCCGCATAGCACAGGGAGATCAGCTCGGTGCTTTGTGACCACCTAGAGGGGTGGGATAGGGAGGGTGGGAGGGAGGGAGATGCAAGAGGGAAGAGATATGGGAACATATGTATATGTATAACTGATTCACTTTGTTATAAAGCAGAAGCTAGCACACCATTGTAAAGCAATTATACTTCAATAAAGATGTTTAAAAAAAAAAAAAAAAAAAAAAAGGTGGGAGCTGGCTCACAAAGGGACTTGTATTTTCTCCTGCATGAGCAGCTTGAGTTTTGTCCTGTATTTAATGGGAAGCCACTGAAAGATTCTTAAGCACAGAAGTAAGGTCAGGGTATTACATCAAGATACAGCTGAGCAAAACCTATAATATTTAGTAAGGTATGCAAAGTTTCATAGTTACAATAATCAAACACAAAGACCTTAGAGACCAGCAGTCCAATGCCAATTTTATACGACAAAGTGGGGTTTAAAAAATAAATTTGATTAGAAGTGGAAGAAGCTAAAGGCAATTTTAAAGTCAACAAAAAATGAGAATTATTTGAATTATAACTGAGACCACTGCTCATTCTCAGATCATGTGATTTGAGACTCATGCAGTACAGGAAATTATGACCCAGTTTCCATCCCTTGTCTCTTCTGATCCAACAAAATATATCTTGTCATTAATAATCTCAAATGATGGACTACCTTCCCTAGTATCTGCCTTCTACACAGGGCGTCTATGAAGCCTGGAAACATAAGTAACATTTTACTTTTTTACAGATTGAAGATGTCTTTGATCAATATTATGCATATTCGCCTATGTCTGGGTAGAGACACTTTCTAAACCTCTTTAGTTTTATTTTAACAAACTTTCATTAAGTAATTTTTTTTAATTACAAAAATAAGGAGAAAAAAATGCGGTAATCTAAACTGGCAGAGCCACACTCCCTTCAAGTACTAGGCACTCGCTCACCTTCACAAGGAGTTCAGTGAGCTCCTTCTCCCCACTGTACACCGCTCCGGAGGCTTTCCCTTCTTGCCACAAGACATCTACAGAGAAAGGGAAGACCACTGGATCAGTAAGCAGGAGCCTTTGGGAAGACAGGTTCTAATAAAGAAGAGAGAGGAAGAAACTCCTCTGTGTACAAAAGAAAAAAAAAGTTGGAGTGGAAACCCAAAGGTGTTCTTACATAAAATCAAGAAAAAGAACTCCAATAAAGAGCTATCACAGCAAAATAAAGATGAAAGGTCAACAATTACCATCAACAACAGTGTGAAAAAGGTATTAACAGCATCTAGGTACAGTAAAGATAGTCCAATAATAATGTCATCATCCCCAACTGCCTTCTAACAGCAGAACAATTTTCCTTTATCTGTACTCCTTTTCTGTTCTCTGTATGGCTCAGCTTGACTTTTTTCGGCAGTGGCTTCCTTCTTCTCTCCCTTCCTAGCCAGTCAAAGGAAGTGTGGGAACTGCTATGAGCAGAGTTAGCAGAAAAGAGTAAGGCGAAGGTGCGGAATTTCAGTATACTATCACCAGAGCTGGAGCCAGGGAACTGGATCCCTGACTAGACAAACCGTGGTGAGATATGAACCATCAGCATCCTGTCCTCAGGGACCCCTCCTTCCGACAAGCCCGGAAACCCATACAGAATTAGCCACCTGCTTCCAGCAACCTCTGCTGCAGCACTCAGCATCAGGAACACAGCCATCACTGGGAGAAGGCTCAGAGGACAGGTTCCTGACCAGAATGTAAGGTCCGACTTCCCACTTCCTGTCTGAGGTGCTCCCCCAGAGACACTCTACAATACCAACAAATCTGTTCATGTGGGTGTCTCATGTCCTTTTATGACAACATGGCTGTGCCCTACTGAAAATGGGTAGTGAGAATTACAGAAACACCCTAACTGAAAACTGTTGCCATGGGCTCTACAAAGCCAAGATCTGCAGTTCCAATGAGAGCAGAAGACTGAGTAGTGAATATCCCGACAAACCCCTCCTTCTCACGTGATCTGCCAGCTCTGGCTTGTGGCCAGTTTGACTTTCCCTCTTTCTTTAGAGGACACTGGTCTGTGCCATGCATGTCTTCAGACCAGAGGTCACTAGCGTTTCAAAAGTAGGATATATGGTTTTATTTCCTGTTCTTTTACTGGGGCTACAGAGTATGGCAATGGACAGCGACTTAAAAATGGAAGGGAAGGAAATACGGGGCAGCCAACCAGCCCTCATAATCATAGACATCTTTAATACACAGGCCTCAGAGAATGCTAATCCTTGCTTTATATCATATATAAATCCTGCACTGTATCTAGTTTTGTACCATCTGATGTCAAAAATTCAACAGATGTCAATTAGAAATTTTAAAATGTAATATGGTATCCTGGACTAGATCCTAGAACAGGAAAAAGGACATTATAGAAAAACTGGTGAAACAGGAATAGAATTTGTAGTTTAGTTAATAGCACTGTACCGATGTTAATTTTTTAGTTTTGACAAATGTATCATGGTTATTTCAGATGTTAACATCAGGAGAAGCTGGGTAGGGGGATATGTGGGAAATCTCTCTATTATCTTTGCAAATTTTCTATAAATGTAAAATAATGCCAGACTAAAAAGCCTATTTTTAAAAGGTATTTGTAATATGATCGTAATTTGTAACAAACATGTTTGTGTTAATAATAGTTAACATTTATTGAGCACTTATTATAAGCCAGGTATTATATATTTACATGCATAATCTCATTTAATCTCTACAATTATCCTTTCAGATAAGTACCATTGTTATTATGCTCATTGTAGAGAGACAGAAACAGAGGCAGAGACAAGTTAAGTAACCAACCCAAGGCCATATTTTAAGTGGCTGAACCAGATGTGAATCCAGGCTGAGTGAATCTGGGCTGTACTCTTAAACATTAAGCTACTTAGTTCATTTATCCTTCCCACACGTGCTCATGCATATATGTATGTGTGTGTGCTTATTACACAAGACACTATTAACATTCTGAGATTATACATATATATCATCTGTGTTTATCTTTTGAGGATGAAATTATACTGACTTGTTATTTTCTTCTGTGCCTCTAAACGGATTTCACAATTTCTATAATGAATCTGTATTTCATTTTATTAGATATTTTCTCTTTCCAAAAAACAAATCTGTCTATTTTATTCAGGCTTAGAAAAGAAAATGAAAGCAAGTTCCACCATCCCTGAGATTTGTTTGCTTTATGGGTGAAGGATGAATCTATATAAATACAGTTTTTAAAATACGAAATTCAGCCTTTGAGACAGGGAGTGGGCCCTCCTGAATACAGAAGCACCAGGGAGGAACTCTTCTTAACATCTGCCAACATCAAATGATGACCAAATGACCAGCCACATTAAGGAAGTAGGGAGCATGTATCTGCTGAGAATCGTACCCATAGAGCTGTATTCTTTGAGCTTCTCCAGAACTGCAGCCGGGCTCATTCCTTGAGAGGGCAGGGCTTTCACGTAATCTTTGTCCACTTTCAGGAATGACATATTCTTGCTAATATCTTCCTTGGTCTTGTTCAACTTATCTTGGATCTCCAAAGGTAAGGAAGATAAAGTTAATAGGGAGCTAGAAGAATACAGCACGGAGTAGAAGAACCAGTTACAACACCAAACCAACTGCTCAACGCTGGGCACTGAACAAGTGCTTCAGAATAAGGATGGTATTTTTTCTTAAAACGGTATGGTGACATTTTGACCATTCAGCTATTTTCTGGCCTGGGCAATTGTCTCTTAGAAGTTTGAAAAGTCAGCTTTCTCTCTGAAGGTCAAAGATACACTCCATTCCCTACTCCACCCCCACCCTTTTCCTCTGCCACGTTGACCTCACCAATGCTTTACTTGGTTTGCATTTGCTAAAGTCAGCACTTCTCTGAGGGCGATATTTGGACCTTGTTCGTCCCCTGGCAGCAGCTACAGTGTGTGCACCAAAGAAACCAACGTAGAACCATGAACAGTAGCCAGAAAACAGGCCAAGCAGCAGTAAAACAGATTCTGGTGCTTGAGCAAGGGATGAGCTCCTTCACCAAGGCACGCCCAGAGCACACCAGGAATCTGGAGGCCCTACACAAATCCCCACACAGAAGCACAAGCCATGCTGGGAAGAGCCAGGGAGGCTGCCACCTGTCTCCTCAGGTTGACAGCTTTGCACTGCTTGACTCTTAAGTGCTAGGAGGAGCTGAAGTCCTTTCTGCTACATCATTTATCAGCTACAGCTATTTCGTTTCCATCCTCATCATTTTCTTTCATTCATTCACTTACTTACTTAATAAATATTTGTTGAACTACTACTGTGGGCCAGGGATACACAGTGAACAAAACAAACTTAGGCTGGGGGCGGTGTGTGTGTGTGTCCTGTTCTCCTGAGCTTATTTTTAGCATCACAGTCAGACACTAAAAGTCAGGTAATGAAAAGCGCCATGGATGATTAGAATCCAAGAGGGTCTTCTTAGACGTGGCCCTCAATGAAACCACAGGGAAAGCCTCTCCTTTAACACATGTCTGCAAAGTCTAACAGGCAGGCACTGGCAAGAAGCAGAGTCCACACTCCTGGGCAATGCCAGGGCATGTGATGGACATGAAGATATTTTTAAAGTTGTAAATAAAGAATTATGCTGCATAAATGTAACCAGAACTATGAAAGCTGAGCTTCCGTGCATAGATGATGCTCAGAATCTCCACTGCATTTTCATTTCTTCACAGTATTTATTTCAAAGTGAAATTCTTATGTATTTGTTTACTTATTCACTTTCTGTCTTTCCTTAGTACTGAAATATAGATTCCATGGAGGAAGGACTTGGCCTTGTTCACCACTGTGTCCCCAGCACCCAGAATAGTACCTGACCCTGAGCAGGTGCTCAATGAATGAGAGGGACACACACACTCACTCAAAACAAGTAACTTTTGTCTCTGCGCCTCAAAATCTGCATCTAAAAATTGAAAGGTGATTATACAGTTTCTAAGTACCTTCCAATTCTGTTATCATATACATTTAATGGGTTCTGGAACCCCAGCATTTATTTGTCTCAAAATCTGAAACTGAAGGAGAAAAGTGTGATGAATAAAGGCAGAAAAAATACAGGGAAATACGGGGAAAAGCTATTATCCTTTGTGATCAGTCCATCCTTTCTATCTTCCCTCTCCCCTACCCTTCATTTTCTAAGGACTAAAGTAGATTTAATTTTAGGGCTTAATATGATTAGAGGTCAAATAAAAGCCCTCATTCTCCTTCTCCACCCCAGTTATTACTTCCACTTCCCCACAGGAAATGAACCTGAAAATACAAAGTTCTGGGAGACATTTAGCAAAGTGGTCTGAATGGCCTTCAGTCAAAAGCTAAAAGATAACTGCCATCTTTTCTGGTTTGGCCAGGAAAGGGGAAAAGGAGCTGAAAGCCAAAAGTGAAAGAAAGCTTGCAGCAAAGTTGAGGGGCAGGGCAGGGAAGCAAGGAAGATGAAGCCATCAAGGATCATGTGCGTTCCTTACAGCCTGCAGTGGGGCCTGCCCTGTTTATTTTCACCTGTGATAAAGCATCTGTGGGAAGGGTACAGACGTGACTGTCTTAACCTGATCGTGGATGAGGATAGAGAGGATCCAGTGAAGGGAACATACTAGACTACAGATATGAACAAAGAGCAAGAGAATGGCTCTGCTCTAAGTTCCTGAACCTGGGATCAGCAAACTACAGGCCAGATCAAACTATAGGCTGAATTTGGCCTGTGCCTGTTTTTGTAAAGAGAATCTCACTGGAACACAGCCAGGCTCATTCCTCTACCCATCGTACTACCACTGCTTTCCCTCTGCAAGGGCAGAGGTCAGGAGCTGTGGCAGACATGGTATGGCCTGCAATGTCTAAAATGCTTCGTACCTAGCCCTTCACAGGAAATGTCTGCCAACCCTGATCTAAACCATGTAAGCACTCAATCCCTGATAAGTATCTAAATTCAGCCAAATATTGCTCCAAAGCTTCATGTCACTTCTGTCAGGTTGTCTAATTTCAAATTTCTCCTGAATAGCATCTTTCTCCTTCGGTCAGATACGTTGGAGAAAGGGCTGAGTCAGCCTTCTCAATCTTGGCACTTCTGCTATTTTGAGTCAGCCAGTCCTCTGCTGTGGAGGCTGACCTGTGCGCTGGAGGGTGTGTTCCGCAGCACCCCTGGCGCCTATCCACTAGATGCCGACAGCACCCGCCTCCTCTTGTGATACCCAAAAATGTCTCCAGACATTGTCGAATGTTTCTTGGAGGTGGGGGACAAAACTCACCCAGCCCCCTTGAACTTCGTTTCAGTGACTATAAAGAAAGAGGTCTGATGACCATGGGGGTAGGAGGCGGTAGGGAAAATCTACAGGATTCTGCTTACCTTACGACCAATAATAGGCATCTTCCGGATAAGCTTAAAACATCTCTTTTTAAACCTTGACCATAAACCTAAAAGAAACAAATGGTTCTATTATCCAAATAAATTTCCACAGATTATATGACCTGATAGTCATAATGTATGAACTATTCAACATGTCCTCCGCAATCTCACCTGCCCTCAGATGGCAAAGGTAGTTTCTTTCCTTTTTAAAAAAATCTTTTAATTTTTGAATAAGTAATATATTTACATGGTTCAAAAATAAAAAAATAAACACACACACTCTCTCATCTATCCCCCAGACCCTCATCCTACCCCCAGGTTAATATTACTACTAGTTTCTAGATACCCTTCTAGAATTTCTTTATGCATATACAAGTAAGAATAGAGGTATGTTCTTATATGTCTCTTTTACACAAAAGGTAGCATACTCCAGCACTGTACTATACCTTGTTCTTCTACTTAGCAATATTCTTTTAAAGATCTGTGCTTCCTCATTCATTTTTATACCTGTAGAGTATTCCATTAGATGGATGTACCCTAATTTATTTAACCTGCCCTTTCCTGATGGAAACTTAGGTTGTTTCTAATATTTGCTATCACAAACCATGCTGAAATAGCTAACCTTGTAACACACACCATATGTGTACGTGACAGTATACCTACAGGATAAATTCCCAGAAAGAGAATTGCTGGGTCAAGTATATTGCAGAGCTCCTTACCTTCCCAAGGTTTCCGGATGCCCAACATTTCTCTCCCCTCCCTCAAAACAAATGCCCAGCCCATGCTTTTCTTCAGGATCTATGCTCCAGTCTCTCATTCAACACACATCCCAACAACATTTTCTGGACCTAAAAAGGCCTTCAAATATCACGGACACCAATCAGACTCCATTCTGTTGGGCAGCACACAGGACAAATATGGAATTCTGATCCTGTCAATGACAATAGTTATAAATACATGGCATCTAAGTAGACAGTCGTGCCTTTTAATGAATTCACATTCAGTATATCTCAACTGACTCTGACAACAAGATTTTGAGGTTGGCAAAGAAGGCACTACCTACTACCCAAGGGCAGCTAAGGATCAAAGCATTAATAACTTGCTCAAGGCCACGGACCAAATCAGTGATGGGGCGGGGATTTAACTGAAGTCTTTGTTTTTCTAGTCCTAGACTCCCAGGCCTCTACACTGCTTCAAATGCACAACAGGAATTTTCAGTTATCCCAAATGAGTTTCTAAGGAATCTACACGTAGGCTTTCTGCAAAGATAGAAGGCATGAACTGAATGAACGTCACTGCTTTCCTAGGAGATCTGGGAAATTCCAATTTCCTTAGCCAGAAGGTGCTTCCAACAGCCAAAGAATGTGTCTGTACCTTCTTTGGGTATTTATTATATGATGCCTTGCATCTTTACTAGTTGTTTTTGCTTAGGTTGCATCCCTAAGTGCGGTCAACACTCTGTAAATGTCTGGGACAAAACCCAGTATCTAAGACACAGACTGACTAAGACAAAGGGACTGAAACCACTGTTACTTTTTGTTTAAATTTTGGAGTATTTCCTTTCGGTCCTGAGATCTTACTGTATGTACAATATCATATCCTCTTCTCATTTACAGCATTTTCTACATTATTAAAAATTCTTCCTAAACGTATTTTTCAGTGTTACCACAGTAGTCCATCAAATGAGCATAACTTACCGTTGGATAGTTAAGCTGCTTGTTATTTGATTATTCCTAACAATGTTAAAGCTGTAAAGATTCAGAACCACTTCCTTATTTAATAGATGAAGTAATTAATTAATGAGGTAGAAAGAGGTCTAAAAATCAGCAAGCTGAGTCAGGTGTCCAAAAGTACATTAATGTGACTAGGTGGAGGAGAAAAGAATAAACTAATTTTGTGAAAGTTGTGAGATAATATGGTACAGGGTAAAAAGAACAGAATGCAGACCAGAGATGGAGAAATTGAGAATGAAAAGATTATGTGGTCAAGACCTAAAAAGATCATCTCAAAAGTAAAATTTCCCAGAGGTACAGGAAAAAAAAGTAACGAGAATGTTTTAAGGTAATACAATAAGAAATGCCAGTGTAAGAACGACAATGCGTGGCTCTTTACAGTTTACAAATTCCTTTCACACCACTTATGCCACTCGATCCTCACGTCACTCTTTGAGACTGGGTAAAGCAGTATTATTATGCTCCTTTTACTGTGAGGAAACAGGCCAACAGGCTTAAGGGTGTTGCCCAAGGTGCCATGGCTAGAAACCTCCTCCTACCACAGAACTCAGATTTCTGTTGATGAACTGCAGACAGTCCCACAGTTTTAAGTCAACATGAGTTAGTAAGGATGGAGCAGGATTAAAGGAGAGGTCACACCCTAGAGGGCTCCAGCCCTGCCCCGCCCCACCCTCCTGCCACCTCCAGTTCTTATCTACCCGTGTCCGTCCTGTGTTCCGCAATTACCCTCCCCACCTCAGAAGGGTACCCGGAATTTGAAGATCAGCAAAATTTATCACTAGACGGACTTTAGACTCCTCTAAGGCAATATACTAAAAGTGACTGCATGTTCAGTAATACGTGGAATACTTCTATATGAGCAAGGTGCTGAAGAAATCGGCAGTTCTATCAAAATTACCTCCGATCTCTGGCGGGAAGACATGTCTGTGTCTAAAATTCAAGTTGGAAGTTACAAAATAAAAAATGTGTTGTGTGTGTATATGTATTAAAGCAATATGAAATTGCCAATATTCAACAGTTTTTGACCGACAAAAACTACATTTTATATGATTCAACCAGATTCAGATATAGAAAGAGATACAGATACATAAATGGTGGTTATCTCTAGGTAATAAGATTTGAATTTTTTTCTTATGGTTTAGCTATATTGCCTAATTTTATACAATGAACATGTACTGCTTTTATAATAAGAAAAAATGTTATTAAAAATAAAACAACCACAATGGCTTGGAGTTCACAAAGATTTAGATGCCACATACCATGGACACACTGCTCCTATTAATCTTCTCATGGTGTACTCAGAAGCCAGCACATTCTTTTTTGTACACTAAAGGCAAGTAAGTACCTGAGACCTAAGATGGCTTGCATCAACTACCGGTTAAGCAAAATGCACACGGGCACCAAGGGCTGCACAATGAAAAACAGAAGTAAATACCTAAAGCTAATACCAATCACAGCAAAGAAATATAAACCTCAAGATCTCTGGCCTTAGTTCAGATTTACAAATGCACCATCTTAAAAGGAAAGGTACACAGAATGGTGGCTGCCAGGAGCTGGGGAGAGGGAGTAGTGGGAAGTTTGTGTTTAATGGGTACAGAGCTTACAATGATGAGAGAGTTCTAGAGAAGGATGGTGGTGATGGCTGCACGACGATGTGAACGTACTTAATGTCACTGAACGGTCCACTTAAAAATGGGTAAAATGATCAATTTAGTTATGTATATTCTATCACAATAAAAAAAAAGAGAAGTACATTTACTGCTACTCCTTAGAGGCCTCTGGAATCGGACAGGAAGGTGGGCAGCACTGAATCAAATGCTTCCCAGGAAAGGAATAAGCCTGAGCAGAAGGGACAGGGGTTGCGTCCATCTCCAAACCATGGAGCAAATGAAGCACAAGGGTTAGTCTGTCTAATTTGTCAGAGTTATGAGAAAATCTTGCACGGACTAGGAGCAGAAATTGAGGACAGGGTTTTTAAAGCTGGAGTGAGCTAAAATTCAGACAGGGCAGTCACGTCTCATTTCCATTTTAATTAAGTGCAATGTTGACTCCGCCATAACTCGGCAATGTTACTAGAACAGCTGGATGGCTGTCTGCATGGTAAAGAGAGGAAACAGAATCTGGCCTCTAAGTTGACTTTTCTGGGGGAAGAGGAAGAAAAGCAGAAACAGTATTCAGTTAAAGAGCCCCTTCAAACAGATGTTATCGGGGAAGCAAACAGTTATGGAAATTTTAAACAAATGAGAAATGGCAAGCAACTCTCGTCAAAGTTATTAACTCAGATACCCTGCTAAGGGTGAGGAAGGGGCGCAGGGGGGTGTACAGAGCACCCACCACCTCTCCTACCATTTACTTACCAGACACAGCCTGCAGGGAAAAAGAATTTGTAAGGAGGTAGCACACAACCAGGCGGTGGGAGGGTGGGAGGGTGCGGGGAGTGTGGGCAGGATCTGAGGAAGGATGGAGGATGTACAAACTGATCACTAATAGACTTCTCATCTTCCACACTCCCCGAGAAGCAGCCTCCTCTTCCCATGTCAGTCTGGCTCCCGGAGTCACTACCCAGGAAGCTCAAAGTGTACTGTCCCCTGACAGCAGAGGTTCAACTCCAAGAGCACACGGACCCTGTATTACTTGTATAGATATCCCTAGAGCCTGGCAGTGCCTGACACATAGCAGACATTCCAATGGTCACTGCATGAGTGCTGTTCCAATGTCACATAATCTTTATTGAAACGATGGCCTAAAATGAAAGCAATAAACTCATGCTTGGGGAACTCCAGGTGACACAATTATGTTCTAGGCAAGAAGCTGAAAGTGAAGAGGGTTTAAGCCATACTCTGTGGATCCTTACCAGGACTAATCTCTCAGGGGTTTTAATGTAAACTGCAAATCCAGAAAAATCAACATAACAGTTACAGTTACACAAGTCCTATTAAAACTTTACCAGTCAGAAAGCAATGTCCTTTCTATTTAAACAGATTTTAAAAATCAGAACCAAACCAACCAGGCAAGAAATTAGTACAGTCCGTTAGCCATCAGTTCCAAAGCTAGTGTAACTCCACTGTATCTTTACAGGGGGGACAGTATACTTACTCTCTGGCTGGAAGACAAACTCGTATACCCAGACTATCAGCAGAGTCCACACGACACTCCATGCAATTAGCTGCCAGGGCTCATACTTGGTGCAATGCCCGTTTACATAATTCTTGGCCTTTGTGGAATACACTTCCAAAATCTCGAAGTAGGGCTCAAAGGCCTTCTAGAAATACAAAAGAAAAAAGAAATATTACATTCAAAGAGAGAAAGGAAGTCTATTCTTAGTTTGCTCTTCAACTCATTTTTCAAGGGCAAGGCCACTCATGATCTGGCTCTACCCCAGCAATAATCTTATCATCCTGCTTCTGCTCTAGGAACTCCAGTGCACACTGCCCCTTAACAGACAAGTGGACTTTGACACAGTTTTTGATCTTCTATCTGTAAAATAAAAGGTTAACTGGACTTCCCTGGTGGTGCAGTGGTTAAGAATCCACCTGCCAATGCAGGGGACACAGGTTCGAGCCCTGGTCCGGGAAGATCCCACATGCCACGGAGCAAATAAGCCCATGCGCCACAACTACTGAGCCTGCGTTCTAGAGCCCGCGAGCCACAACTACTGAGCCCACATGCCACAACTACTGAGCCCGCATGCCACAACTACTGAAGCCTGCGCACCTAAAGCCCATGCTCGGCAACAAGAGAAACCACCGCAATGAGAAGCCCGCGCACCGCAACGAAGAGTAGCCCCCGCTCACCACAACTAGAGAAAGCCCGTGCGCAGCAACGAAGACCCAACGCAGCCAAAAATAAATAAAATAAATAAATAAAAGGTTAAGCTAGATCATCATTTCAGCTCTAAAGTTTCTAGATGACTGCAGTATTCACTGTCCCACTCAACTACTCTTCTCAATATGAATGTCTTTCTCTTCTTCTCTACTTGAATCTTTCCCATCCTCTAACACAAAAGGCAGCAGACTGTTTCCGTAAAAGGCCAGAGAGTAAGTATTTTAGGCGCTGCAGGCCAAAAGTCTCTGTCACAACTACTCAACTCTGCTGCTGTAGCGCAAACGCAGTCACAAAATAGTGGGTAAAGAAATGAATGTGGCTGTGTTCCAACAAAATTTAATTACAGATGCTAAAATTTGAATTTCATGTAATTTCACATATCACAAAATATTCTTTTTATAAAAACAATTTCAAGTTAAAATATCATTTTAGCTCATGGGCTATACAAAAACAGGCAGGAGGCCAGATTTGGCCCGTAGGCCATAGCCTGCCAATCTCTGCTCTAAGGCCCTATTTGACGAAAACTCTTAAAGCCAGGAACCATATCTTATCATTATGTGTATCCCTCACAATACATAGCACAAGCAAGAAAAAATCCTCTCCCCTGAAAAGTTACCAGAATACCCAACTCATGAGAATTAATCTCCCCCATTAAATTCTCATCAAGCATTCATTTGTGCCTCTCACAGAGCTTATCACAATGTGCCTTGCAGTCTACTCATCTGTTTCTCATCTCCTTTACAACATGGTTAGGTCCCTGAAGCCTGACCGGATCCCAGTCACATTCACAAGCCACCGAGTGCCCTGTACAAAATAAGTTCATCTTCAGTTTGCCATTCACTCACTTATTCAACATTTATGAAGCTTCTCCAGTGTTTAAGGCATTAAGCTGGGGGAACATTAAGGTATATATCCTAAGTTCTTGCCCTTACTGAGCTTACAATCTAATGAGAGAGGTCCATACATACACATGCAGACACACATGGGCACACACATATATAAACAAGTAAATGGAACTCTTCAGGATAAACACTATAAAAAGGATGTAAATGAAGTGCTAAGAGAGACCACTAAGGAAGGCCTATCTAACTCTACCTGAGGGGAGATAAGGAAGATATGACAGAGGATAAAATCTAACAATGATCAAAAAAAATTCTCTAGGCAGAAGAGTTAAAAGAAAAAAAAAGGCATACCAGGAAGACAGAATAATAGCTGCAAATGGATAAAAAGAGTCTGAGAATGGCAAAAAGGTCTGTGTAGTAAGAGCACAGGCTAGATGAGGGCAGAGACCGTATCTGTCTTCTCCAGCACTAAATCCTCAACATATAGTATGGTGCCTGGCAAACAATTTGTACTGAATAAAAGCTTGGAGAGTGGCTTGACAGTGACCAAGTAAATGAGTGAACACATCAAGTTACAAGGGAACTGAGGCTGGGAGAAATACACTAGGTCCAGATTTTAAATGGTCTTGGAAAGAAAAAAGCATAGAGATTGGAAGTATAAATTGATGGGTACTTTTTGTAAAGTGATTTGTCAGTATCTATTAACATTTTAAATGTATATTCATTTTTACCCAGAAATTCTTTTTGGTATCTATATAATTGCACCTATGTACATGTTCAATGACTTTCACTTCAGTATTCTTTGTAACAGCAACAGAAAAAATATAAATAACATAACTGTCCATTGATAAATGGTTAAATAAACTATAATATATACATTTTATGTACCCATACTATGCAGCATTAAAAAGAAGACAGATTTATGGACTTCCCTGGTGGTGCAGTGGTTAAGAATCCGCCTGCCAGTGCAGGGGACACGGGTTCGAGCCCTGGTCTGGGAAGATCCCACATGCCGCAGAGCAACTAAGCCCGTAAGCCACAACTATCGAGCCTGCGCTCTAGAGCCCACGAGCCACGACTACTGAAGCCCGTGCACCTAGAGCCCATGCTCCGCAACAAGAGAAGCCACCGCAGTGAGAAGCCCGGGCAGCACAACAAAGAGTAGCCCCCGTTCGCCGCAACTAGAGAAAGCCCGCGCGCAGCAACAAAGACCCAACGCAGCCAAAAATAAAAAATATATACATAAATAAATAAATTTATATATTTTAAAAAAGACAGATTTAAATGAACCACATGGAAAAATTTCCAGAACACGATGTTGAGTTAAAAAAAAAGAAAAAAGCAAATAGCAGAACAACAAAAACAAAACGAAAGGTATGGGTATTAACCAAGAGAGCAATTTTTTTTTTTTTTTAAGATAACTTCATGGGAAAGGAATAGAAGGAGGACAGAAATTAGAGACAAAAATTTTAGTTAAGAGGACTGTTGAAATAGTCGAGGGGAGAAATAAACTGGATTTCACCTTAAGCAGTATGGTATCTGGGCCAAAACATGGTATGGATTTGAAAAACATTTTTAGAACAGTGTTTGATAACTTATTAGATATAGAAAGTATGGAGTGGGAAAAATACAGATAATTCCAGATTTTCAAGTTTGAGAGACTGGGTAAGTGGTGACAGCATTAACCATAGCACACTAGAAGAGGAAGGGAAGCTGAAGATGGTACAGGAGATTTTGAGAACAAGATAATGCTGTAGGTTTATGTTCCTGTTGGATATCTACATGCAATGTTCGAGGAGCAGCATGAAAGCTCAGAAGGAGGATGGGTGCTCAACTAATGTTTGTTGAAAACATTTATACACTTAGCAATTAGGCTGCAGTATAAGGTAATTAGCATTAGACAAGTACTGGGTTCCCAGAGGGCTATCCATGGAAACACAGTTTATCTGCAACCCCCTCATAGTTCTTGGTGGCCATTCCCTAGAGCCCACTGTTGCTATCAACAATCTCAATCCTGCACAGCAGTGGCAGTGCTGGTCGAGACCCGAGAAAGACCAGAGGAGTCTACCATCATTGAAGGTATGTCATAATTTCAACTATTATAGAGAATCTTCTAGTGTTAAAGCTGTGATCAAACCAAATGGTTAAATAGTGTGTATGAATGGGATGACGGAAACAGTCATACAGATCAGCTTTTCCTCTGGTGATTCTAGTTCCTAGTTCACCCAGAAATTAGAGGTTACCAATTGCAAAAGATGACTGTAGATATTATCACAGCACTGACTAAACAAAAAAGTAACATAACTAGTATTAGGGAAAGAGCAAAGAATCAGCACATGCAAACTACTTCCATTTTTAAAAAGCCTATTAAGATATGAAGGCATTCCTTGCTAACATTTACAAAATTATATTCAGCAAAAGTATATTTTCTTTGTAATTGCTATGAGAAGATAATGGGAGTCCTTGAATATATCTCCTTAAGAGGAGATACAGGGCGTCCCTGGTGGCGCAGTGGTTGAGAATCTGCCTGCCGATGCAGGAGACACGGGTTCGAGCCCTGGTCTGGGAAGATCCCACATGCCGCGGAGCAACTAGGCCCGTGAGCCACAACTACTGAGCCTGCGCGTCTGGAGCCTGTGCTCCGCAACAAGAGAGGCCGCGATAGTGAGACGCCCGCGCACTGCGATGAAGAGTGGCCCCCGCTTGCCGCAACTGGAGAAAGCCCTCGCACAGAAACGAAGACCCAACACAGCCAAAAATAAATAATAATTAAAAATGAATATCTGCAAAAAAAAAAAAAGAGGAGATATAGAGAAACACCTCTCAAGGAGATATATTTCTATATTCTCTTACTCCAGTGACAGAATGATACTGTACTTGGATGGGTCCTAGCAAGCTTTTTGAATGGGCAACCAGTTGGTCACAGAAATTATATCTCCTGGCCTCATTCCAAGGTCCTTCTAGGTTACTACAAACAACCTAGGCTCGGTCCCAACGAGGAAGCACCTCACAACACTGACAACTCGCTGCACTACAGGGCTCTGTGGGGTAACGTGTGCTGTCTCCTTGGAAAAAAGGTTGAGGCAGTTCCTTGGGGCCTTGCAACCAGCACCAACCCCAGGCCGGGTTCTGATGCAATATTCCAGCCCTGGGGAGGTATACAATCTAAATGTTGAAGAGAACTTTAGAGATCAAGCCCACATTTTCATTTTACAGAGGCCCCGAAGCAGCACGGTGTACCTCAGCTCATGCAGACGGGCTTGTGTCAGAGTGGAGACTAGGAACCCACGCCTCCTGCCAGTATTTAGTACTCTTTCAATTCTTCATTCTCAGTGTCACAGGCAGAGGATCACTAAACACATTACAATCCAGTGCTATCCCAAGAATTTTCTTTCCACAATTTATGTTCCTGGCAGACTATACCTTGGATATATGGTAACATACAACAAACCAAAATTGTATTGCTAGGTCATGACTACAGAAAAAACATCTAGACAGAGATGGCACGAGAACTTAATATAATTATAATTACTATTTCCCACCACATCTTTCTTCTTATAGAAATATATTTTGTCTATATACACCTGCATATTTATTTATAATTACAATACTTAGGCTTCTGTCTATTTCAACTTAATCTCTACATTGTGTCTCTGGAAATACAAGAACCATAAGTGGTCATCTATGAAGGCCACTAGCTTATTGTGCAACTCCAGGCAAATTATTTCACCCATCTGTGCCTTCATTTCTTTATCTAGAAGGGACACAGAATATTCACAAAATAAAGTGTCTGTGTACATGTGTGTCTGTGGGTATGTGTGGGTGTTTGTGGCTGTTTATCTCTAATCTTTGCTTAACAGAAAAGTAGTTTTGGTAAAACTTCCACAAAAAAAGCATTCTTTCCTTCACACTTTGTTATAAAATTGGAAATGTATTCCCCTAGAGGAAAAAACAAAATACTTTGCCCAATGAATGTATATGAAATGATAGTAAAGAATACCATAATTCTTTTAAAAGTATAATATTAAAGGAAAAAAGATCAACTTTAGTGTGAAGATTTAAAATATTAACTACTTTGAACCTATTGTCAAATAAGGATGAATAAACTAACCAGACTTTCTCTTTTTATTCATCCCACTTCAATCTAAAGATTTAGGTTTTAGCAGATACCTAAAAGACATCAAAATAGTACTCAATAATCCTAATCATTATTAGACAAAAGGCAGCTGCTAGAATGTATGGCAGCTTGGTAGTCTACTATTCTCATACTGAACCCTCTCACCCCCCCCAAATCACTTCAAGGGAGCAAGACACTTCTGTGAACATGATAGTAGCAGTCTACAAATTTGGTAAATTTGGGACCTGCCACTTTTTTTTTTTTTTTTTTTTTTAAAGCATATGGTTTGGTTTTTTTTGGCTGCGTTGGGTCTTCATTGCTGCGCGTGGGCTTTCTCTAGTTGTGGCGAGCGGGGGCTACTCTTTGTTGCGGTGCACGGGCTTCTCACTGTGGTGGCTTCTCTTGTTGCGGAGCATGGGCTCTAGGCACATGGGCTTCAGTAGTTGTGGCACACGGGCTCAGAAGTTGTGGCTCGCGGGCTCTACAGCGCAGACTCCGTAGTTGTGGCACATGCGCTTAGTTGCTCCGCGGCATGTGGGATCTTCCCGGACCAGGGCTCAAACCCGTGTCCCCTGCATTGGCAGGTGGATTCTTAACCACTGCGCCACCAGGGAAGTCCCAGGGCATGTCACTTTTTAGACCAACGAGTTTCAAACTTTTCCAATACAGTCCCACAGAAATGTACTTTACAACACAAACTAGCACACACAGCAACAGAAAGATATAAAACCAAAACAAAAATTTCCAAAATAATACTTAACACCTTATTACTTGTGATACACTTACATTTCTTTTCTATTTCTTCCTTCTTTTTTCAAAGGCTTGGCCCACTAAATTGATTCTGCATCCCTCTAAATGGATCATGACCTTCAGGTTTAAAACTAGTGTCTTAGAGTGGTTTCACTCCTGGCTTCCTTAAATTTAGAATGCGGTTCTGTAATGCAGTGAAGGGAGTTAACACTAAGGTTATTTTCCACTCAACACAATCTCAGTGCTTTTTATACTTAGGATTTATTCTCTTAACATTTTTGTGAGGCCAGGATTATGACGTGATGGAGTGACTCAGTCCAGGAAACTCAGAATTCTTCAATCACAAATTACTTTCCTATCAGTACTAGCCCACGGCTCTCCCCAATGATACTAAACTCTTTCAGTCCTTAAATCACTTCAAGAGAACAAGACTCTGTAAGCAGACTTCCCATAATGGCACTATCCACACCCCCATTCCCCACAGAAAAACTTCTTTGAGAACTATTACTATACTTAACCGACTGCCAGTTAGGCAGTGATATTTTTCCCCCCATTAAATGTCCTTAATTACCAACTTCTACCAGAAGAAACGTTCTAAAAATGACTATCACTGAAAGAAGACATTTCCAGACCCACACTGGATGGTGCTTCTTTCCTTAATAATAACAATCCTTTCACCATGATTTAATGGGGGTTAACCAGTAGAATGCATCAAAATCATCCAAGGAGCTTTTTTCAGAACACCCCACCCCAGAGGTTTAGTAAGTACAGAGTGGAGCCCAGAAATATATATTTTGGAAAACTTCCCCCAGGTGATTGTGACAGACATCCTTGCTTGGTTAAGAACCCTTTCTCTACACTACAACATGGCCCTACTCTCGCCATCCCCTTCTTTGATAAAAGAATTACCCAATAATTGAGTTAACATATTACTAGACGGGGGTAAAAAGACATCCACCAAGTTTTACTGTAAGTGTTAAAGTTGGGACCAAGCCACATCAATCCACAGATCAACGCATTACTCATGGCTAATATTTATTCTCTGGCCAGATACTAATGAAAATCAAAATCTTCCACTCTGCAATGCTGCAGAGAAAAAAAGGATTTTGTTTTCCTCTTCCTTCCACTTTCTTCACCTCTAATACAAGTGCACAATTCAACACTCAATAGTTTTTCCAGAAGAGACAGAAATCTGAGCTTTAAAGCAGGAATGGGCTGTTGAGGAAAAGAAAAACCTGTTTTACCCAGTTCATCCACTGCCTGAATGTCTTCAAATCAAATGGTACTCTAATGACTGAGACTCAGATAAGGGAGTGAAGTTAAAATACAGAAGAAAGCCTAAAAGTTAAGTATTTATTCTTACTCTACTTCTGCTCTAAAAATGGAAAAAAAAAATTAACTGAATCTGATTCTCTTTCATATTACATTCTGCAGAACTTCAAAGTGCAAAGTAAACAGGTAAGAAAACACTATTGTCTTTAGAGCCTCAAAAGGCATTAAAGTTTATCAGCAAAAACAGATCACAAGCTCAAAGGGAAAACTCCCTTGGGTCATTAAAGAAGTAAGAATTGAGCAATAAACCAAACAGCCATTCCAACCAACCAACGGTGACTGTGTGATATAGAAATGTTT
The DNA here is from genome assembly GCF_028564815.1 of Eubalaena glacialis. NCBI lineage: Eukaryota > Metazoa > Chordata > Mammalia > Artiodactyla > Balaenidae > Eubalaena > Eubalaena glacialis. Next base: position 64,054,985 of record NC_083716.1, read on the forward strand.
AAAGGGACCAAGTCATCATTTCTTAGGAGGTAAAGAGCAAACCATATACTTCCCCCCAAATTCCACTATGTAAGTCAAAAGATCCAGTATCTGAGAAGTTCATCTCAAAAAGCTTAACTGTCCACATTTCCCTTCCAGCCATGCCTCGAGTCAAATATACATGCTCAGTACTAGTTCACAAGCACTTGCAAAGTCTAATAACTCTACACTTAACACTGGAGTATTTGGGCAAAGCACCCCGTCACTGAGACACAATCTTGGCCTCAGAAAGGAGAGACAGCCATGCAATGTTCTCAAGTCACTAGGAGTGCACTCACAGAAAATCCAAGCTCCTGGGTTCATAAAAGCGGGCAGCCCCGAAGACTGCCAAATGGTTGCTGAAAACTTTTTATTCATTTACTTGTGGTCAGGACCAGGCATCAAGTGAAGACAGATGCTGATTCTGTCAACTAACAACTCTGAGCACCTCTCTTCTGAAGTCTATCAAGAAAGGCACTACGGGGAACTTAACCTAGCAGAGAAGACTGAAATGCATAAAACTAAGTTGAACAAGCAGAGGAACAGGCTGAGGGATGTAGAGGTAAGGGCAATCATGGGTTTTCTCGGTAAATACATTCTCAGCCTGAGGGAAGTAGGGAAGATGCGGGGGAAAAAGTACTCTGCAAACCTGAACATGTCATGTTGCCAAATTTGCTATGAACTCCCAGCGTCTCTTAAAGTCAGTAGCTAAACGACTTACTGTACACGTGCACAGAAGTTACCTTTCAAAGTAAAAAAGAAGTTCATTATCCTCCGAAGACTGGAAATGAGAACTCCTTGGAGAATAAGCAAGGTCTAGTGGAATTAATCCTACGTTCTTCACACACAAAGGAGAAGTCTTGACTTCCCTGAGCATACCACAACTGGGGAAGAAGTTGTCTAGGCTTCTCCCTTCCCGTACTTCTTTTACTAATAGGATTATCTATCTACCTTTGTCAGAGTTAAGATAGCTAGACTTTTTTTTTTTCTAGAAAAGCTAGACTTCTCTAAACTAGTTATAGAAATCCCCTCCTTTCAATAGTCATGCTGATATTAGAGATGAGAAATACTGAATATATGCCCAAAAGTGTAACCTAAGTTAAGTTGCAAAGGCTACTTCTCTGGAGATTTCTAACAAATAATCCTGTTCAAAAGAATAAACCAGAGACCTATCCCTAGGTCTCTGACTGATACTCAACAGATACAAACATTTTTCAAAGTCTAGTCACAAAGGAGATGCTTTTTAAAACTGAAGTAAAACTCTAAATTTAAAATTAACACTTGGAAGACTTTCAGACTTTTTGGATAATCTATTGAAAGTGCAGGAGAAAATGTGTGTTTCCAGCGGAAAATCATACATTGTCTAGGACATCCCTCTGATTCTGATTATATGGCAGTTATTTTACAAGTCTGGAAGTTGTAGATAACTGATAGCAATGCAAACTGATCTTAATCTATAAACATAAAGTCTGCCATGTCCAGTAAAGGTTCAAATGACCTCCCTCTCCACTATTGGAAGAAACTAGTTTTGCCTCCATTTGCATACTCATTTTAATATTCCTGATCTATAAATGTGTCTGTTCTTTGGACTTCTCCTTTGAACACTGTGAGTAAAATAAAGTGTGTATTCATTTCCTAATCATGTATGAGTATCATGATTTTACCTTTTTTGGGAAATTATCTTTTAACAAAAGCTAAATGTTCTCAGTCCCCTAAACTCCACCAAAAAATACTTGGGAATATAAAATCTTGCAAATAATTACAAAGGGTTCAGGACATCCTGAAGGCCAGTCATATATGGAATCCATATTCCTCAGATTAATAATGCCTTCTCTAAAATGAATCATAGAAGTAGCCTTAATATGACAAACTATCCTATTATATATAAAGCAAACAACATTTTTGAGAACAAAATAGAAACACTGGATATATCCATTACTTACAATTCTTCAGGAAAAGCCTCATCAGTATAGTAAAAAGGAATGAAGTTCTGATCCATGCTACAACATGGATTAACCTTGAAAACATCACGCTAAGTGAAAAAAGTCAATTATAAAACACCACATAGTATTTATATGATTCATTTATAGGAAATGTTCTGAATAAGGAAATCTATAGACAAAAAGTAGTTTGGTGGTTGCCTAGGACTAGGAGACTGGGAGGAAGTGACTACTAATGAGTAAGGGGTTTCTTCTGAAAATGTTCTAAAATTGTGGTGACAGCTGTACAACTCTGTGAATACACTAAAAACCACTGGATTGTATACTTTAAAGAAAAAAAAGCATTATGACTCAGCAATTCCATTTATGTTCACCAAATGTTCTCTTGGCTAAGACCAACCACCTAAGATTGTTTGGATTCAAAGACTTTCTTTAAAAAAAAGTCTTTCTGAAAAAAAGTTTCCATATGGCCAAAGATAGCAGAAACTTTGCAATTCCAGAAACAGAGATTAAAGCTTTGGACTCCAAATGAAAGCAACCCTAAGTATCTTAAAAATAACGTAGAAATTTATAGAGTAATTATGGATAAACTAGACAAAAAGGGTCATTATTGTCCAAAGGTATAGTTTTTAAGAGTCTATAAACAAAATTACTAACTGCTAAAATGACAAAACTTTTTAAAAACACTTTTTGTGTTTTTTCATGAACACATACTCCAGCCACTACCCAGGATATCTGAAAAGGACAGAAACCTCTGAGTAGTGTCCTAAACTGACACCTCATCACAACTCCTGTGAACTCTTTGAGAGTCTGAGAGTCGTGTTAATAGTGTTTTACAGGCCACTGTGGTGTCCTGGAAAGTCTGGATAGTGTTCAAAGGCTTCTACTCTAATTTTAGCTCTCACTTAGAAGCTGTGTGACCTCTGGCACTTATTGAACCTCTATGCAACTGGATTTTGCTCATCTGCAAACAAAACTAGATGCCATTGTTATAATTCAACAAAAAATTCACAGGGTTGTTGTGAATATTAAATGCAGCAAGGTAATGAGCAAATGACTGCAGATAATGAACACTTCACAAATTATTTGATGCATCTGAATTCTCTGATAAACATTTTCCTTTCCTTTTCAATTAGCAGCAAGGAAAAGTGACCGTTGCAATGTTCCAGGCAAAGCCACAAAGGCAGAGCTGCGAGAGGCTTTAAGTAGTTTGATTTCCATGCTTATGCTGTATTTTCCTACAGATGATGTAATAAATGCAGGTAAATCGTGAGCTGCTCCTCAATTTTGTAGGACAGATGTTAAATCAACTCAGCCTTCAACAATCTAATTCAATCAGAAGGTTGCAAGTGTCCCCTTACCTACTAACAAAACAGGATTAAACCAGTTACCTACTTATGTTTACAGATCATAAATCTGATTTCAGCCATACAGATAGACTGTTATTGACTGCTGCAGTCATGACTCATGCGAAAGCATCTGAAACCTTAGGCTTATCAAAAAGGGCTGGGTAATATTCTAATCCTAGGCTTTCTTCCACCCTGGCTGCAATACAGCTCAACAAGGAGCAGGTCCACCATGGCATTCTCATATTTGTCCTCAATTCCTCCCCATTAGAATTTGAAACAATTATCAATTTCCCTCAACTGTCTCAAAGACTCAGCACCATTAAGACCGGAATTCAAGGCAGAATTAATGTATTCCTTTTTAGACTCATCTACCAAAATGCAATTCAAAGGAGTGAACTCAAATGCCTCTCAGGAAAAGTCTCCAAAAAGAAGGTCTTCCCACTACTGAGTACAAGGCGTAAATATACCACAACTACTTAGGTTCCAAAGAGTTCCAAAGGATTATGATTCCAGCCTTGGAATTAACTGCTACGAATGGTGTTTTACAAATCTAAACTCTGCTCTTAACAGAGCCCTTTTAATACTCAAAAAGAACCAAGGTTTTTTTTTCCATCAAATGTTTATTAATAGTTATAGACTAGGTAAACGAGAACGCAAAGAAAAGGGCATTTCACATTTTAGAAGTACCTATACTACTTCAGGAAAGAGTTCTTAAAGCTCTCTCCACTGTGCAGGTAACAAAAAGTTAAGACTTGTTGCCCAAAGCTAAATCCAAAAGTTATATACTAAGAAAACCCTATAGGAGTATAAACTGGTACAACCACTTTAGAAACCTGTTTGGCAGTATACCTCATGACCCAACAATTGTATTTACATTTACTAAAAGACATGTTCAAGAATGTAGCAATGTCATTCAAAACAGTCAAAAACTAGAAACATAAATGTTCATCAACTACAGAATGAATAAATTTTGATATTTTATACACCATAAAACTACACAGCAATAATTCTTAAAAATACTGCTACATCAGACCATGGCTGAAACGCACAGATACAATCAACATTCAGAACAAAAGACATTCACAAAAGAAAATAAATTGTATGTTTCCATTTATATAAAACTGAAAAATAAGCAAAACTATCTACAGTGAGAAGAATGACAACCTTCGGTGGTTATCAACTGGGAGGGATATGAGGAGCTTGCTGGGATGCTGGACATTTTTCACATCTTGATCTGGGCAGTGAGTACGTGTATCCATATACAAATATTCATTGGCCTGTACAAATAAGATTTGTGCCCTTTACTATACACAAGTTATCCCTCCAAAAAGAAAACTCCACACTTTTTTTTTTTTAATTTAAAAGTGCTTTGTTCACTTTGTAGGATAACAGGACACATAAATAACAGTGTGCCAGGAGAACAGGTTAGGACGAGTGCTCTGTGGTTTCTGCCTATACAACAGGCAAGTGATTCATTCATCAAACACTTATAGTTTGCCTATTTCATGACAAAAAGCTCATATAGCTATGTTATATTATAGCTAGCTCATATAGCTATGTTATATTAAGTCAAAAAGCATTATTAGATAAAATCACAACTTACTAGATAAGATGTAACAATTTTAGATCTGGATGCATCTAGTAATAAAACATCAAGTTATGTACAACAAAATCTAATAGAACTACAAGAAGAAATAATTAATAAGGCATAAGGATGCTTAAAGAGGCATCCACAAAACAGAAAATCCAAATAGTCAATGAACATTTAAAAGGACACACCTCATTAGTAACCAGGGAAATGCACAGGGAAAGCAATTAGATTTCAACCCTACTGAACTGGCAAAAAAATTAAAAGCCTGTTAAATATCAAGTTTGTCAAGCTGTATAGGAACAAGAACTCTCATCCTACTGTTGCTAGGAGTATAAACTCTATCAACCTCTTTAGAAAAGTTTGGCATTTTCTAGTGAAGTTAAGGCTATATACCCTTCAGACTGCAATTTAGACCAATTCCACCACTAGGAATAAATCCCAGAAAAACTCTTACACTTGTGATCATTTGTCATGTACAAGAAAGATCATAACAGTAATTTCAAAAAAGCCCCAAACTGGAAACAGTCCAAATATCCATCATCAGTGGAATGGCTAAATAAATTGTAGTAATCATATAATGAAATGCTATATGACAATGAAAATGAATGAAATAAACTATAAACTACATGCAACAACATGGATGAATCTCACAAATACTGGGCAATACAGGAAAATCACCAAAAATACATATAAATCGTTCACTGCAATCCCTATCAAATTACCAATGGTATATTTTTCACAGAACTAGGACAAAAAATTTTAAATTTGTATGGAAACATAAAAGACCCCGAATATCCAAAACAATCTTGAGAAAGAAGAATGGAGCTGGAGGAATCACACTCCCCGACTTCAGACTATACTACAAAGCTACAGTAATCAAAACAGTATGGTGCCGGCACAAAAACATACATATAGATCAATGGAACAGGATAGAAAGCCCAGAAATAAACCCACACACTTATGGTCAATCTACGACAAAGGAGGGAAGAATATACAATGGAGAAAAGACAGTCTCTTCAACACGTGATGCTGGGAAAACTGGACAGCCACATGTAAAAAACTGAGATTAGAACATTCTTTAACACCATATATAAAAACACACTCTAAAAGTATTAAAGACCTAAATGTAAGACTGGATACTATAAAACTCCCAGAGGAAAACATAGGCAGAACACTTTCTGACATAAATCGGAGCATTATTTTTTTTGGACCTCTCTCCTAGAGAAATGGAAATAAAAACAAAAATAAACAAATGGGACCTAATTAAACTTAAAAGCTTTTGCACAGCAAAGGAAACCATAAACAAAATGAAAAGACAACCTATGGACCAGGAGAAAATATCTGCAAACAATGCTACCGACAAGGGATTAATTTCCAAAATACACAAACAGCTCGTGCAGTTTAATATCAGAAAAAGAACCAACCCAATCAAAAAATGGCAGAAGACCTAAACAGACATTTCTCCAAAAAAGACACACAGATGGCCAACAGGCACATGAAAAGATGCTCAATATCGCTAATTATTAAAGAGATGAAAATCAAAACTACAATGAGGTATCACCTCTCACCAGTCAGAACGGCCATCATTAAAAAGTCTACAAATAATAAATGCTGGAGAGAGTGTAGAGAAAAGGGAACCCTCCTACACTATTGGTGGGAATGTAAACTGGTGCAGCCACTATGGAGAAGAGTATACAGGTTCCTTAAAAAACTAAAAACAGAGTTACCATATGATCCTGCCATCCCACTCCTGGGAATACATCCCTAGAAAATTCTAATTCAAAAAGATACATGCACCCCAATGTTCACAGCAGCACTATTTACAACAGCCAAGACACAGAAGCAACCTAAATGTCCAGCAACAGATGAATGGATAAAGAAGATGTGGTACATATACACAATGGAATACTACTCAGCCATAAAAAAGAATGCAATAATGCCATTTGCAGCAACTTGGAGGGACCCAGAGATTATCATATTAAGTGAAGTAAGGCAAAGACAAATATCATATGAAATCACTTATATGTGGAATCTAAAAAATCATACAAATGAACTTATCTACAAAACAGAAATAGACTCACAGACATAGAGAACAAACTAACAGTTACCAAAGGGGATAGTGGGGGGGGGGGGGCGGGAGGGGGGATAAATTTGGAGTTTGGGATTAACATATACACACTACTATATATAAAATAAACAACAAGGATCTACTATATAGCACAGGGAACTATATTCAATATCTTGTAATAACCTACAATGGACAAGAATCTGAAAAAGAATATAGATAGACACATATATATCTATATATATAACCAAATCACTTTGCTGTACACCAGAAACAAACACAACATTGTAAATTAACTATACTTCAATTTTTTTTAAAGGTTAAAAAAATACATATAAATCCATTTGTATCAAGTTGAAAAACAAACAAAATTAAAATTCAGGATGCAGAAATAGGTGGTAACACAATTTTTTTCCTTAAACAGCAAGGGAATAACTATCCCCAAAATCAGGATAGTAGAGTGATATCAGTAGAGAAAAGGGAAGGAGATGTAACCAGGGTGGGGCACATGGGGTTGGGGGTGAACGCTCTATTTCTTAACCTAGGTGGTAGATATATGACTGTTTTCTTCATTATTATTCTTTAAAATGAGGATACGTGCTTTATACACTCTTCTGTTTGTATAACAAATTAAGAATGCAGGCAAGCTCTTTTCCTTCCCATTTCCTCTTCCTGCCGAATGAAACGCGGACCTGACAGCTCAAGCTCAAAGCAGCTATCCCGACCTGGAGAGGATGTACTGAGCGGTGGAACCTCCTCAAAGACCTAGGAATGGCGGTATCAGTCACCAACTGTTGACTCTGGATTTCTCTTACTTTAGAAAAATTTATTTCTACTTTTTAGAAATCTCTATTTCTGCAGATTTTTCTCTTATATTCAGCCAAACCTAATCCTGATACATTCAGTGATTTGGACAAATAAAAACTTTCTAACATTTAAAGCTGTCCAACAATGGAAAGGACTCCCTGAGAAACTATACCGCACCCACTCCTGGCCAGGCATTGTGGAAGGGATTCCCACATGGCAAGGGAAGTGGCACTGCAGGATTTCTAAAGGCCCTTCTGGCGATTAAGATTCTAAGGCTACTACGGGAACAAACTAGCTCTGAAGCTGTGGCAACTCTCTGTCTCTGAATTTATCCTTCTGTTATCAGCGAGAACATTCCTTTTCTATAACATTCCATGACCTACGTTCTTCAAGACTCCTCCAACACTATCTTCTCACTTGTACCTTTCAAAACTAACTTGACCTTGACTTCAGCATACTCCTCTACCGAACCTTCCTCAACTCTGTTATGTGCTTCATGGGGCTGTCCTATAAATTACATCACCCAGGTTCCTATATCCTCTGGTTTCCAGTTGGGTTTGACCAATGAAAAGCTCCAGCAGACCAGAGGGTGGGAAAAGAAAACATGTGAGGTGTTTATTCCCCTTGATTCCCTTCCTGCTAGGCCACTGGTTGGAAGTGGTTGCATTCCCATAGGTTACCTTCTCTTTCTGCTAAGCTCTCTCAAGTTCCAGAAATTACTCCCTCTCTTGCTCCGTCAGGCCTAAGGGTGCTAATAGCTCTTAGCCCTGAAGTGTTTCACCAACCCCTGTTGGTGTTCCTTAACTCTGGGCAATCACACTGTTGGAGTGCACCAGGAGATAACTGATAGACCCAACAAACTATTTTCAGCCTGCACTGTTCCGTCGTCCCTGATGGCTCGTATCTCCCCTTACCCCATAGCATGGTTTTTCTCTCAGTAATTGCATTCTGTATGCTTCCACATATGGACTGATTCACTATAAATCAGTTCCCTATGAAAAAGTCTTAATCCCAGGCTGATTCCCATTTCTGCCACCAATGTGTACAAACTACATGTAATACTAGATCAGGCAATGCCTAATTAAGAGGTAAATGTTACTAAAAATTCCTGACACACAGACTGCAAAGCCAAGCCAAAGACTGAGATTTGGGGTTTATCTATTTATAACTTTCCTTTCCTTCAGACCAAAAGCTGGAGAAATTATCATACTTGTTATTATATTTTGCTTTATTTACAAGAATGGAACAAGGCCAAAAACAGTGCTCATCCTACAATGGCCACTCAAATTGTCAACAAAAATTGAAATGTCCTACCAGTTCCAATGAATCCTCCCTTTCTTCTAGACAGGCCTACAAATAAGACACCAGATTCAAATAATAGAAATGAGCTTTTAGTGTCAATCTTTCAGTTTATTGCTTACATCCCGTTTGAGAGTCATAAAGAAAGCATCCCTGAAAAAGATTCAAGGGTCAAAGATAAAGCTCTAATATCTGGAAAGATTTGATTTTTGCACCTGAAAAACAAAACTGAGACAGGCTTACTGTTTCCAAATCAAGAGTGCTGCAGAAATGCTGCAAAAGACAGCATTTCTTAGGACTTTTACTGTGCTTCAGAATATCATGCTGTACACTCTCCAATATATATTCCAAAGTAGCAGAGCTTGATCCATGGGCAAAATAACCCAAGTATCACCCATTAAACTCTAAGAAAAGACCTACTGCCCCATCCACATGAATGCCAGGGCTGCACAGATACTGTTACTTACGTTAAGGAACCTAGACCAGGGTTTCTCAACCTGGGCGCTTCTGACATTTCGGGCCACATAATTCTCGGTTGTGGGGGACTATACTGCAGAGTAGGACAATCAGGTGCATCTCTGACCTCTAGCACTCCTCCAGTATGACAATCAAAAGTGTCTCTACACACTGTCAAACGTCCGGGGGATGGGGGTGGGGGCAAAAATTGCCCCTGGCTGAGAACCTTGACCCTAGATCAACTTTTATCACTCACACCCCACCCAGCACTACCATGGTGCATACGGCAACTCTGAGTCATCCATCTGGATGGGTCTATGGAGTAGACTTAGCTTTATAAAGTACCTTTTTTTCTTTTGTTAAAGCTAGGAGTATTTGGCAACTCGAAAAGCGATACAGACCCCTAGCACTAGGAAGGAGGAGAAGATGGATGAAAAGAATGGTTGCTAAAGTGGAGAAAGACTGCTAAAAGATTTCCAGACTTGAATTCCCTCTGAAAGCATCACAATTCTCAGATGAGTGAATACACTCACTCATTTTATTCTCTCTGAGACATAAGTGGAAAGTATCACAGTCCGTGGCATAAATGAACAAATGGAAAAAGGCAGGCAAAACCCCTTAATCAAATGAGGACAAAATCAAAGGCAGGAAAGCACTGAGGGCTGACAGCCCAAGAGCCTTCATCTGGAATCCAAAGTTTGTCATATATGGACTCCAGTCCATCTTCAAGTTTTATTGCCACAGCATACTGTCCACAAAAGTGGCTTTCTACCCTCTCAGACACAATGCCCCCTTCTGTAACAAATATTTTGTAATGCTCTTTATTCTGAAATGAAATTCAAAGATTATAACATTTATACCCACAGACATAACTTTTAAAATTTCAATATAGTGCCCCAACTGCAATGTAAGGGAAGAGAAACAAGAAGATTTGTATAATAAAACGTATGTTCAGACAACACGAGACTGGAAGACAAAAGCATCCCCACCACTCTTCCAAAGTGTCCCCTAGAGGGCAGAGCTATCCCACTCCTGCTCCACACAAACCTGCTCTCAACAGTCACACAGTTCAGCAACCTCCATCCCTTTCGATGACTATGACACACAGGCAGCATCACAAAATAGGTAAGAAAGAGGGCTTTGGGGCTTCCCTGGTGGCGCAGTGGTTAAGAATCCGCCTGCCAATGCAGGGGACACGGGTTCGAGCCCTGGTCCGGGAAGATCCCACATGCCGCGGAGCAACTAGGCCCGTGCGCCACAACTACTGAGCCTGTGCTCTAGAGCCCATGAGCCACAACTACTCAGCCCGTTGCCACAACTACTGAAGCCCGCGCGCCTAGAGCCCGTGCTCCGCAACAAGAGAAGCCACTGCAATGAGACGCCCGCACACTGCAATGAAGAGTAGCCCCCGCTCGCCGCAACTAGAGAAAGCCCACGCGCAGCAACGAAGACCCAACGCAGCCAAAAAAAAAAGAGGGCTTTGAAGTCAAACCAGGCGTGGCTAAAACACAGCTCCGCCACTTCACTGCTATGGTACCCTCTCTAAGTCTAGTTTCTCACCTATAAAAGGAGAATGCCAGCATATTTTTCAGAGTTTTTGGGAAAATTAAATGAGTATGTAGAATATCTATTTCTGCACCTAACACATAATATGTGCACAATAAATGTTAGCTATCAGACTTAAATTACTATTCCTGAATCCACCTCGTATTATGTCTTAGCTTATGCCCATCTTACTCTCCCAGGAGAAAGGATGGATGACTGGATATTCATTTAGCAGAGATAGTCTAAAAAGGATTCAGGTACAATATAAGAAAGAAGTTGCATCATATGACTTGTAAGGTTGTTTCTAATTCTGAGGTTCTACCATATGCTGCCCTACACTGAGGTTATCTTCTATTAACTGGGGTCCTTTTTTCCCAGTTAGAGGACCAAGAACATGTCTAATGCATCATACTGTACAAAGCAACTATAGAGAAACACCTTGAACTCAGATCATGACAGTTTAGTGTCCTCCTTGAAAGCCCAGCCCTGGTCACTGGTTCTTTACCATTTAGCACAGGACAGTCAAAGAAAGAAGGACAACTTTTCCAAAGAGAGCACCTCAAGCAACATGTACAGTGTCTTCAGAGAGTGATGATTCAAGGGCCAGCTGCTATCTATATGAATTAATTCCTTACACCAAGGAGCAAAGCAACACCCCTAAACATCTAGATTTTCAAATGAGGAAGTGGAAACTAGTGGTGACAGCTAGAGAAATACTTCAAACTGATTCCAAAGTTAATATTCTGAAAAAAAGCACTCACTGCTCAGACTGTTAAAGGGAGCCCACAGGCCCAAGAAGTAATAAGCACATGGCTGGGCATGGAGTTATATCCTACTGACATACAGGAATCTTAATTTACATATACATACTGCTTTATGAAACAGAAAACAGAAATTGCCAATTATTGCAAATCATTCTGCAAGGTGCTAACAGTGGTTGTTTCTGAGTAGTGGAATTATTGGGGGTTGCTTCCTTTTGCTTATTAATAGTTTCCAATTCTTCTAACATATTGCTCTTGTAATGAGAATTCAAAATTACACAACACAATTCATTATCTACTGACAATCCATTAAATCTGAGGCAAAAAAAACTATTTTAGGTGAACTCTTCATCTGAACCTGTGGATAAACCACAGGTTGTCTCTAAAAATCATCCTTGCTCCCCACCTCAAACCGGCACTAATCACAACTTTGTTGCCCTCTTAATCTCTCCTGCAGACATTACAGGTTTTGACACTACAGGACATCATTATTAGTTTTCGCCAATTTCCCAGTGACAGCTACCAACTCTCTGGGATAGTGAGATAAAGAGAAGGAAAGGAAATGTTTTAAATCAATGTTTTTTTGCACAAAGCGACATCAGATTCAAAGAAGTGACTTATTCAAAACTAAACGCAGACACTTCTACATCGCTATTTGAAAATCACGGGCTCCTCACAATCCTCACACTAACAAGCCTCTATGAAAAAAATAAAAATCAATAAAGAGCCTCTGTGGAATCATGAATGTCCCAAGAATAAAACGTCATTTTGGTAAACACTCATTTGGCAATTGTATTTTCCCTGCTCAGTGAAAAAACAGCACAGAAAGATCTCAAGAGGAGAGGGGAAAAAAACAGCCTCTACCAAAACAGGCATACCCCTCAGCACAGCAGAAGAAAGTAAATTCAAACCAGCTCAATTCAACAATTAAGCAACTCACCATATACGAAGCACCATGACAGGTGTTTATCATCTCTAAACAAATAAGACAAGATATCTGCCTTCCAGGGAATCATAACTCTAGTCTGGGAAACAAACACTTATAAACTAATATACGGCAGATCCAGACAAAATTTAATAGGAGTTTTAAAACTGTTCTGGTAGTATAAGAAAGTAGAGATTAAAATCAACTGCAAGAATTTTGAAAATGATTCTTCATATTCATTATATATACACACACACACATACACTTAAATCAGTCACTTATCCACCTTAATCATTAAACCCAAAATAAAAGGTGGCAGAAACTCTCAGCTACCAAAAGCAAGCATAGAGGTGAAATCTACACACTCATCCTTCGGACTAAAAATAAAACGTAAACGACAAGTGACTTACAACAAGGAGAATAGATGCAAAAAGGACTCACCAACATCAGAAGGTCCGTACTCGGCATCTTCCTCTTCCAGGCGTCCTTTCAGTGCCTCCCCTCTGCAAAAGGGAACCACGTTTGTTTACTTCTAACGCTTTAAACGGTCCAGTCGGCCCGCCGAGATTCGCCAGAGCTGCAGAGAAACGGTTCTCTCCCTCCTTTAAGAGCTCAGATTTCACTCCTAGCTTTCACACTCCACCCCAGCACCCCAAACCAGCGAATCAGAATCCTGCTGGCACTCTGCTTCCCTCCCACAGCTGCCCAAACGCTTCCACAGCCAGCCTCCCACAAAGCAATCCCCCCAGGTAGCTACCGGGGGAAACGCCCAACCTGCAGCGGACCAGGGCCTAAAGGCCAGGAGCCCCGCCCATTCAAACTAACCCGGCCGAGACGCGGACGCTACAGGCAGTCCAGTCCCAGGGTCCAGCCTCCGGTGGACTCCCTTTAGAAACAGGTAGGCCTCGCTCTCGACTTCATCCCTCCCTCCCCACAACCCTCTCCTCGCCTGCGAAGGACCAGCAAACCTGCCCACCCCAAGACCACTCCTACCCCGCCGGCGTAGTGGAGTTTCGGACCCCGCTCCTTCTCGGCCCTGGCGCCCTCCCCCACCCACTCGCGAACCTTGCACTCACTCAGACGTCGGGTGGTCGGCGCCCCTACCCTCAGCCCGAACCCGAGCCCGCCCCGAGCTGCTAGCCCCTCGATCCGGCGTGGCCCTTCCTCCTCTCCTCGCCCTTCCAGCACTCCTCGCCCTTCCAGCACTCCTCACCCCTCCGCAACAGGACCCCTCCGCAACAGGACCCCTCCGCAACAGGACCCCCCGCAGTCCCGACACTCCTCCCTCTCCCCGACCAGGACCCGCCTCCCATTCAGTCCTGACTCTCCCCTATGCCAAGCCGAAGCCCTCCCCCTCAGCCCGGACCCTCCTCCTTCCTCCGGGTCCGCGGCGGCCCCGTCCACCTCCTCAGCCGGGAGCCAGCTTCTGCGCTCCTTCCCTCGGACACTGTCTCGCTGGCCCTGCTTCTCTTCACCGCGAGACCGACTCGCGGGCCGCTGGGCGCAAGCTCCCCAGGCGGTGTCTACTGCTGCCGCTGCCGCTGCTGCCGCCGCTGCCGCCGCCGCCGTCGAGATTAGAGATCCGGCCGCCGGCGGCCCCGCCCCTCCCCGCCCCGTCCGGAAATGGCTCCCACGGTGCCCTCCCCGTTCCCCAGCCCTGGCGTGCGCAGCTCCGCCGCCTGTCACGCGCACGCCCCGGCCTGGGCGCCAGGCCCGCTGTCCCCTCCGGGCCCTACGGCGCGTGCGCGCCGCCTGCTGGCCTGGTGGGGGCGGCGCTCAGGCCTTCCGAGAAAATGGAACGCGCCCGCCGCAGACGGTACCTAGCTTCTTCAGTCTCTCTTTTTAAAAACCAACTTGCTGGTCACTTTTGGTCACTTGGAGCCCCTGAGAGAGTCAGCCTGCAGAGCACTGTTCAAACTGATCCATAACAACGACTCAAGATGGGTCTCTAGAGAGGCCTTTGGGATTTTAATGAGTGACTCAGAGATTTGCTCCTTGTCTCCTTCCTGGAGACTTCCATCGAGGTCAGCGATGCCTGAAGAAAAGCGACAGGAAAACGCCCTTATTGGAAATATTATCCCCATCCTCCCCTCTCCCCACAAAAATGGATAACAGTGACTATAGGTGTTGGGCAAAAATGCTACCAATACTACTTTATTTTCTTGAGCAATGTTGGGAGTCATCTAATATTCAAGTGAGAGCACCCACCAGGATCACAGAGGTCACCCTTCATTTCCAGAAGAACTAACTCTTAAGTCAGTTTCATGACTTGCCCATGTTGTCATGGCACTAATTCAGCAGAAGCAGAAGACAGTGTAGTTACTTGTAACTGATCGGTGATCTGCATACAGTATTTTTTTTCAACAAATTATTTAAATGACACCTACATGGCATCTTGAAATCTTAATAAAAATGACACTTATGAGTGTACCCAATTCCATCCCCTTGCAAAATGTTGTCATGACACTAATTTGGGGTGTCATCACTACCATCGTTACCCTCATCTAGTGCTCTTAGGATGGAAGTCCTTGTTATCACATCTGCCCTTCTCTGCACGGCCCCTTTAGCACTTCCCAGTTTCCCAGCCAGAATGGTCAAGACTATGAAAGAGTCAAACAGGTTATCTCTGGGCTTCGTTGCCCTCACCCCTACCCATCAGAAGTCCCAGACATCTCTACTATCCAGAGCTCCTGAATCAGGCACTAACACCCCCATACCCTTAGTCCTCTTGCTGTTCCCCAGCAGACATGCATTCTCAGTGTTGAAGGGTCAGAAAATGTCCTGGGCTTCCTGCCAATGCCTACTCATCAAGAGTAACTTCGGGATTCCAGGTATGTCCTCCCCAGCCCTCATCCCCTACCCCTCTGCTTTATTTCTTCTTCAGATCCTAGGATCTGCTCTCCCTAGCCTCCTTAACTGCCACCTCTCATCCTTTAATCTAGAATTTCTGTGCCAGCTGACTGCAGGGCAAGGTCCACGTCTGATTGCTCCCTAAACCTCTGTGGTACAACTCCACTGCTCCTCACACTGCACAGCAGGTGGTCTGTTCATTCTTCCCAGATGAATGAATAAATCCAACCATATTGTCTAACCTTTATTGTTATGGACTGAAGGTTTCCCCGCCAAATTCATATGTTGAAGCCCTAACCCCCAATGTGATGGCAGGGGCTCTGGAAGGCAGTTAGGTTTCAATGAGCTAATGAGGGTGGAGCCCTGTAATAGGATTCATGTCCTTGCAAGAAGAAGAAGAAAGACCAGGCAGAGCATTCTCTCTCTCTCTCTCTCTCTCTCTCTCTCTCTCTCTCCCTCCCTCTCTCTCCCTCTCTCTCTCTCTCTCTCCATGCACAAAGAAGAGGTCATGCAGGCACACAGTGAAACAGTAGCCATTTGCAAGCCAGGAAGAAGACCTTACCAAAAACCAAATTTGCCAGCACCTTGACCTTGGACTTCCCAGCCTGCAGAACTCTGATAAATAAGTGTCTATGGCCACTCAGTCTGTGGTATTATGCTATAGCAGCCTAAGCTAAGATACTTACTTTGCCAAGAACTATGCTAAGGCAACTTTACATCCAAGGCTGTATTTATGTCCTAACTTGCCTAGATCAGGTGACTCTCATCATCTCTCAACTTGTAAACAAGGACATTAAGGCCCAGAGAAGGTAAATGATCATCCCAAAGACACACAGGAGAATGGAGTGGAGTTTGGATGGGAAGTGAAGTCTTCAGATTTTGTAGGAAGGACCTAAAATATGTTTGTTAATGAATTGGAATCAAAGAATGTTAGAGCTAGAGGGGCCTTCAACTATTTGCAGTTCAACCCCATAATACATGCACGAAGAAACCAAGGCCTGGAAAGGAACATGACTCTTGGCAGTTCCTGGCAGAGCCCAAGGGCCCTGTATGAGGGCGTGTGCGGGGAGGGGCGCAGGGGCTGAGACTTCAGGCCCACTGCTCCTGTTCCCCACACTCCCTCTGACTGCAGCTTAACATCAGGGATTACAAGAGAAGCATCAAGTAGAAAATGACCAGAGATAAAAGATGCATGAGGATTAAGAAAGAAAACTTCAGCCTTCACAGGGGGAATCACAAAATGGAGCAAAGTCCCCACTGACTATCGGACTCACATGTCCTAGCTATATTGGTGAGCCCTTGGGAGAAAGCAAGAGAGCAGAGAGCAAAGGGGATATAAATGAGAGAGAATTACAGTTCAGAGAGAAGAGGGATGTACCAAAGCAGGAGTGATGGCTAAGGAGGGGACAAACGTCCACCTCTTTCCCCTCTCCCCCCAGATGCTCGCACAGTAGGGGCTTCAGAAGTTCTACAAAGGAGGGGCTCAGGTGGCTGGTGGGAGGCAGAGGTGGGGTGCTGGGGCTCCCATACTCGCGGCGTGGTCTCCCAGTGAGCGGCCCTGGCATCACCTGGGAGATGATTAGAAATGCAGTTTCCTGGAGCCCCACTCCAGACCTACCAAATCTCGATCTACAGTTTAACAAGATCCGCAGGTGAGATATATGCGCAATAAAACTTGAGAAGCAATTCTCTCAACACCCTGCTTGCAGAGAAAGCACAGTGTTTTTTTAAGATTGTGCATTTGTTTGGGATGGTTTAAGGAGGTTGATGAAGAAGATGTACGAGGGTGAAGAGGAGAACTAATGCTCCCCAAGTTGGCCTTTGGTGCCATCATGGTGCCTTCCAGGATAAAAAAAAGATTGGGAGGGATTAGAAAGGCCTATGGGGGACCAGGGAGAACTGAAATACCTGCTGATGACAGAGGGCTGGGGATGGCAGGGGGCAGAAAGTGGAGGAAGATAGTCTGGACTTTTTTCCCCATGTGGCTTCTTTTAAAATAATCCATGCTGGCAAATCTGGTTCTGCTTAAAATGGCAGCTAGCCATGGCCAAGTTAGTGACACCCCTCCCTCTAGACACAAGCACACAGTCCCCACTCTAAAAGCAGGAACATGCTATCATGCCTCCACTCCTGACCCTGACACCGCCACCCCCAACCCACCCAACTGGGGACTTTCTGTGGAAGCTCAGCTTAGGACAGGGCTGCGGGCAGATCTCAGGGCAGTTGCAGCTTCTAAACCACCCCTGGGAAGGAATGGCCCACAGGAAAGCCCCCTGCAGGACATCTGGTCATGGAGCCTAAAACGCCCTGCCCAAGGAGGAGCAGGAAACCACCCAACAGCAGCAGGCTGGGATGATCGTGACAGAACCGGCCACTGGGGAAAAGGGTGCTAAGAGCCGGCCAGGGCAGGGAGCATGTGCCCAGAGGTTGCCACACTGGGATAAAGAGCAAGGTACAGTGGATCACTGAGCTACATGTCCCAGGTGCCAACTCAGCCAAAAGTCAGAGTGGCCAGGCCAGATCCTGAGAAACAAGTTATTTCCCAAGGAAGCCCACCTTTCCTGAGGAAGCCCCCTGTTGCTATCCAGGATACACAATCACTCCTAGCAAAGCATCAAAACCAGAGAGTGACTGCTTATCAAAAACCAAATAAATACAAACTTCCTTGGGCAGAAGGAAACCAGCTGGGCCTGCGATGACAGAACAGCTTTGAAGGCAGACGAGCCTCTACCCAGAGATCACTGTGTGGCCTCAGGTGAGTGGGTTTAACTGAGCCTGGGCTTCCTTGGTTGAAAAACAAAGGTTAATAGCATCTACCCTGGGACTGTGAGGGCGGGTGGGTATGTGTACCCAGCACAGGGCCCGATCCACAGTAGGCACTCAAGAACTATTAGTCTAACCTCCTCCACCATGTGCATGATGCAGTTCAGATAAGATGCCAGTCTAGGCTCTGTGACCAGCTAAAGCAAGCCTAGCTCTCTCTCATCTCATTGCTCTAGGTCTGGCTCAGTCCCCATCAGGACCTGATCCTGACAGTTGATTAGTCTTTCCAACGTGCCCCTTGCCCCACTGAGTGCACCCTAGGCCTTTTCAAGGCTTACCCAAGAGCTACAGATCTATCGTATTCCTGCAGATTTTTGGTGTTTGTAGATCAGTAAGACCCAAACCAACTAAACCCAACACCCCTTGTTTATGGGAGTTACAAAATATATGTCGTAAACAGGGGTGAGTACCTACCTACATAGCAATATAGTGTCCTAACTTTAAAACTGAAAGCCATCAGAAAAAAATCCTATGTGAAGTTAGCAGATGCATGAACTTATGATGGATAAGTATGCACTGAAGAGAAGATAATATTTAATATTGTCATTTTTTCCTTTATATTTGCCATTTTGAAATAAGGCTAAATTAGTATTTTTATACAACTACATACAATTGTTCTGAACGGGAAAGCTACAAACGCAGTCCAGTATAGAGGTGTTGTCTTGTTGACTCTAGTACTATGTGAGCAGCATTACCATGGGTGATGTGATTTTCCAAAATGATGGATTAAGAGTTGATAAAGTTCCAAACAAAATGAAGGATG
Source organism: Eubalaena glacialis (assembly GCF_028564815.1). NCBI lineage: Eukaryota > Metazoa > Chordata > Mammalia > Artiodactyla > Balaenidae > Eubalaena > Eubalaena glacialis. Next base: position 64,074,177 of record NC_083716.1, read on the forward strand.
ACCTGCCTGCAACTTTCAACATGGTAGATGTGCTCCAGGAAGAGTGTATGATAAAACCATGTTTTTAAAAAAATCTACTTTTTCTTGTATGAAAGTGAAATTGAGTTCTTGGCCCATGTGACTATGAACTGGTTTTCCTCCTACATGATTGTTCTGGCAGGATGTTAAAAAAAAAAAAAAAATGTGTAGGACTCAGGACAGTTCTTCATTGTGAGGGACTGCCTTTGCAATGTCTGCATTATAAGACATCTAGCATCCATCACCATTACCAAATGCCAGCGGAACTACCCCCATCATTGTGACAACCAAAACTTTTTAAAATTTTGGGATTCCCCCTAGGGAACCAAACTGTCCCACTGAAGACTGATAACAGGAATGCACGCTAACACAAGCCTCATGTTACTATCTACAGCTGAATGTCTGTCAAGTTAGGAGGGACTCAAGCATCATCCGGCCCGTCCTTCCCTTCTAGCATGGCACATCAGAACCTCCAAAGAGCTTTTCCAAATCCCCATGTCAGGGCTTTCCTACATTCCCTGGTGAATGAGGGGTGGGGCCCAAACATCTGTATTTTGAACATCCCCAGATAAAAGTTGCTAAATTCTATCCATTCTCATCAATTTCTATGCCTTGGTCCCACAGCTAGTGGAAACCGAACCTAGAATTCCTGCTCTAGAAGCCCAGGCCCATAAAACATGATGAAACTTACAGGTTCTCGTGCTGGCTTTGAGACTCACATGCTGTGTGGCTTTGGATTCACCCTTTACCCTCTCTGGGTCTCAATTTCCTGAGCTCAAAATTGGATAGAGAGGGGAAGCTGCTCTCCAACTCTGTCAGTCTAGAATTCTCTATGCCCTACTTGGGTTACACTTCCCAGAAGCCTCTGTTTAGAAACTCTACCTCTCTGTGCTCAGGGTCCCAGGAGGGGCCCTTGATCATAGAGTTATTTGGTTGGGGAGGGTGTCTGCCCTGGTCCTGCGCTGAGGATGCGTGGTGTGGCCAGAATGCCCTGGGAGGCCAGCGCCTTCTCCCTCTCCCTCCCCTTCAGTGTTGACACAGATGGGATGCAATGAAGAGTAATATAAGTCCTGTGTAAACAGAGGACCAGGGGGCCAATTAGTAACCTTGACCCATGGTTAGTCCTTGCCTGGCCCTGCAGAACTGGTTTCCAGGACTGACTCACTCAGAGGAGCTGGGCTTTGGACAGCTGGGCGGGCAGCAGCTATATCCCGAGCTCAGGGTCAGGGTAGAAGGAGAGAGCGTCCATCTCTGCAAGCAGATGGAAAAGATTTTTTGTCTTACAAAATTAAAGAAATTTTCCCCAGTTTTTTTTTTTTTTTTTTTTTAAACTAAGGGCAGTTGTTCTCCATGCTCCATGCTCTGGGGAACGGACCTAGGCAGAGGGATCGAGGACAGCGTGAGCTGAGGGGGCAGGATGAGCAGGAGTTAACCAGGCAGAGATGCAGGAAGAGTGTTCCAGCTGAGGAAACTGTATATGCCAAGGCCCAGAGGTGGGCTCAGGAAGGCCAGCGAGCATGGCAAGAGTTAGGAGGAGGGGAGGGAGAGGCTGGTGTACAGGTCAGTAGGGACAGATGTGTAGGGCAGGTGTACAAATGCACATGCCTTCAGGGGCCCAAGCAGGTAATGGGAGAGTTACCATTTGGGAATGTAGACCTCAGGCTTGTTCATTCATCCATTCAACTACTTAATGTTAGGTTTCAGTATCCTGGGTGGGGGATGAATCACTGAGCAAAACAAAGATCCCTGCCGTCATGCAACTTACCTTCTAGTGGAAGGAGACAGACAAATAAACAGAATAACTAACTATATGGCAAGTTAGAAGGTGCCAAGGGCTATGGAAAAAGAAGCAAAGCCCAGTATGGGAAATAGAAAGTGTGGGGTATGGAGCAGGATGTCATGGGTGCTACAGTTTTAAGTAGAATGGCAGGCAAATGCAACATGTGATGACTCTTTATCCTTAGTTAGCAACAGGAAACATCAAGCCAGCATAATTTCTGGACAAAAAGAGCACAAAAATATTGTAGGACCATATTGTGTTCTTGTTGCAATTTGCATAATCTGTCTTGTGATCATGATGTAACTTGCTGAATCAACCCCTCTTTGTTAATTCCATCTTTCTCTCCCAAGAGAGAGAAAAGAAATTCGTAGTTGCATAGTAATTGTCAAGTGATCTAAAAGGTCATAAAGAAGAATATGACTAAGGAACTCCCAGAACTTTGGGCAACTTACTCAATTGTTTTGAAGTTTTGTTTTTTCATCAGAATATACTATATGTACAGACCAGTCCACAAATCAAAGAGTAGAGCTTGATGAATATTCACGGCGTGAACATCAGTGTTCAGCACCCCTATCAAGAAACAGAGTATGGCCAATTCAATTGTTTTTAAACAAATGCAACTGAGAACTAGATGGAGATGATAAGTGTCCTGAGACCTCAGGGCCCTGTAGGATATAGTATTTCTAACTTTATCGAAAGAGCAGTAAGCAGCCATTGAGGTCCTTTTAATCAAGGAGCTGGCCGTATCACATTTGTGTTTTAAAACAATTCCTCTGCATAGTATAGAGAATGGCTGGAAGAAGATCCAAATGGCAGACTAGGTACAGGCTTTTGCTTTCATCTCAGCAAAGAGTGAAGACAGTTGGTTCTAGGATAGAACAAGGGCGTGAGCTTAGAAGATGGACTCTTGGAAAGTAAGATAAACAGATTAAAAGGAGCTTCCCAGAACTACAGTCTACCCTGTGCCCTGACCAGCAGGCTGCCATGTGTGACCAAGCTAGCAGCCCCAGAGGAGAAGTCACATTCACAGCTCAAGACAAACTAACCCATGCCTAGTGGGCTATACCTTTAACTTGTTAGAGCAGGATTGGGGTACCTCTCCCTTAACCACGGGACTCTTTCTGACCTGATCATTTCCCACAAAATAGAGCTGGTTGCAGCAGTAACCAATAGAGTGGTTACATTCATGCTGAGGCTATTTCTATCTACCCTAGTGTTGAAATACATAGTGTTGTGGGCTGAATTATGTCCCCCAACAATTCATATGTTGAAGTCCTAACTCTCAGTACAGTACCTCAGAATGGGACATTCTTTGGAAGAGGGGTCATTGCAGATGTAATTAGTCAAGATGAGGTCACACTAGAGTGAGGTGCAATATAACTGGTGTCCTTTAAAAAGGGTGAATGCAGACACATACATGCACACGGAGAGAATGCCATGCGGAGATAAAGACAGAGATAGGGACTATGCTTTTACAAGTCAAAGAACACCAAGGACTGCCAGCAAACCACCAGTCTGGGGCAGAGGCATTGGGCAGATTCTTTCTCACAGCCCTTAGAAGGAACCGGTCCTGCCGACACCCTGACCTCAGATTTCTAGTCTTCAGAACAGTGAGACAATAAACGTCTGCTGTTCAAGCTACCCTGTTTATGGTCCTTTGTTACAGCAGTCCTAGCAAATTAATACACCTAGATTCTCAAACTAGCCCCACACTTCAATAGGTTGACAAAAGAGGAATGGGAAGGGCAGGGTGACACGACCACTCCTAGTTGCCTTACATCCCCTCTGAGCGTCCAACTGTTGGAGCAGTGACTGGGGTCGGGAAGCCTCCAAAAGCCCTGGGGTCCACTGCCGACTGGCTTCCTGGTGGGCAAAAGCAGCCTGAAGCTCGTCCTTGTGGATCTGTTTGAGGGGACTGCTACACTCAGTTTTGGGGTGCAAAGAAACACCTGCCACTTAGGGACAGATGTTGCAGGGGGCAGTGCAAAGGAATCCACTCATTCAGACATATTTCAAATACCCACTCTTACTATCCACTTCTCATGTAATTCACGTACTCCAAATATTTAAACCATTTCCACTGGCTGCCCAGTCAAACATCTAACTCAACACTGCCTTGTTATTGCATCATCTTAGACTCAATTAAAAACTTGTTTTGGTCAAATATCCTTACCAGTCCCTCCAATATACAAATAATTTCAGTCCTTTAAAGCAAGTTGTTTATCGCTATAGGCCTGCTTCTGATCCCGGCTACATCCCCCCGGGGAAGTCTTACAAAGTCTCTCATTGACAGCAAAAGGTCCTGAGGGGATTGCTCAATGTTGTCTCTGGACACAACCTCACAACTATAAAAACAAGTCAAAACCAAGCCTTAGTAGCAGAGAATCAGTTACAGAAAATGCATGAACAAGGGTCAGCAGAGATTGCCCGGGCCACACCCCAGGCTATTTGGAAAGCACTTACCTGATGTCTTCCATAAATGATAATCCATAGCAATAATCATCTATCAATGGATGTACTGATCTGTCTGTGAATTAGATCATATCTGGAGAGGATGCCCTCCAAGGGAAGGTACCATGCAAGGCCCAGTTAATTGAATGTTCTTCTTGAACTTGGTCCACAAGGCCCCTTATGATCAGCCCCTGCCTCTCTCTACCTTCATCTCCCCCATTTCTACCTCACCCTCAGACTTTATACCCCAGGCATAGTTAGAGTAACTATGTAATTAATCATCTAATCTGGGACACTTTTGAGACCGAGGACATAACTAATAAGTTTTCTGGGATAGCAGGCATAATAAACTGGACTGTTTTGTGCCTTCTGGGATTTCTCATTTCCCTAGTCATGTGGAATTACTTAGAGTTGCATAACATGCCATGGGCTCTTACAGAGTTGTCATCACAAAGAGGGCCGAGGCTTGATTTATGTAACCATAAGAATAAATCAAGAATATTGACTGGAAGCTTCAAGGAGATATATTTTGGTTCAATATTAAGAAGAACTTTCTAGCCAACAGGACTACACAGAAAATGAACAGGCAACCTTGGGCAGTAGAGAGCTCCCTGTCACTAGAGCTGTTTTGTTGACAAATACTAGCATACAGTGGGTAGGACTTCTGAGGCGAGGATTCAGGCATATAAGGGGTGAATAGGCAGAATAACTACCTTAGACTCTGATTCATCTATTCATTCATTCAATGAATATTTATTGGGCATGAGGCATTGAACCAGGAGTTTGATGAATTAGTACAAAACAAATACACCCATGTAACCACCATGCAGAGCAAGGCCCTATGCTTGGTGATAAACAAGACAGATGTGGCCTCTAACCTCTTGGAGCTGACAGGCTTGCAGAAGAGATACATGAAACTGTAAGAATTATTGGGTATTCAGAGACAGTATGAGGGGAGAACTTGGGATGGGAGTCAAAGAAGGGACATTTAAGTCGAAAAGGGATGAATGTAGGAAACTTGTCTGGTTCCATGATCTTAGATCTTTCTGGAGAGCTCAGACTTATTCTCTCTTCTCTGATGCCTGCTCTTTCAGTTAGGTAACCTTCCTGAGTGCTGACTTAGACCAGCCTATAGCTGCCAGCTCCAGAGCTGTGAGTCTTGTTCAGATGACACGTTACCAGGTAACTGACCATCCTAGGGGAGACAGGAGGGGTGGATGAGCCACGTGGGGTCGTTAGTCACGCCTCTTTCTTTCCTCCTTTATTCTCTAAAAGATCATCAGAAGGCTAGTCACACAGACTTCAGGACAACAGAGGCACAGGCAATGCCATGGTAGGTAAACCCCAAGAGCCTGGCAGAGACTCAACTTTCAGAGCAGCCAGCTCTCATCAAAGCACCCAGTGATGCTGGCCACAATCCAAAATCTCATGTATGAAGCAGAAGAGACAACAGGTGAGATAAAGGGCATGTGATCACAGGATTTTCTCCTGTACATTGATGGGAAATAATACCAGAATAATACAGCAGATAAATAAGTACTAGGGATGTATTGTACAACATGATAAATATAATTCACGCTGCTGTATGTTATATATGAAAATTGTTAAGAAAGTAAATCCTAAGGGTTCTCATCACAAGGAAAAAAAATTTTTTTTCTATTCCTTAAATTTTGTATCTATATGAAATGATGGACGTTCACTAAACTTATTGTGATAATCATTTCATGATGTATGTAAATCAAATCATTATGTTGTACACCTTAAACTTGTACTGTGCTGTATGTCAATCATATCTCAAAAAAACTGGTAGGAAAAAAAAATCAGTTAAAAAAAACAAAATCCCAGCAAAAATTTTTGTAGATGCAGATAAATTATTCTAAAATTTGTATGGAAAGGCAAAGGAACTAGAAGAGTAAAGACAATCTTAAAAGACAAAGCTGGAAATCTGCAATATTGTGATTTATCATAAGAAATATATATCCATTTAGTCTTCATCTTCATTCCTAGCTCCTAAAACCCTTGGAATTTCCTAAGTGATGAGACAGCTAAAGGTGTCTTTTGTTATTCATAACTGGCTCTTTCAATCACACACCTGACTTTATGTTACTGAGGTAATATTTGGTTGCCAGGGGAACCTTTCAGCCCTACCCCCTGACCTGGGGCTGGTGGTAGACTCAATCACCAATGGCCAATGATTTAATCCATCACGCTTACCTATTGAAGCCTCCATAAAAACCCAGAAGGATGGTGTTTGAAGAGCTACCAGGTTGGTGAGACGTCCACATGTTGGGAGCAGCACACCCCAGTTCCAAAGGGACAGATGCTCCTGCACACGGGATCTTGCCCTAGGTACCTCTTCATCTGGCTGTTCCTCTGTATCCTTTATAATACCCTTTACAATAAACTGTAAACATAGGTAAATATTTACCTGAGCTTTGTGAGCCATTCTAGCAAACTTGCAAACCTGAGGAGGGGATCGTGAGAACCCTAATTTAACACTGGTCAGTCAGAAATACAGATGACAACCTGGACTTGCGACTGGTGTTGTTACCAATAAGGGCTCGTGTGCCTGTGGCCACAGGAAGCCAAATTCTGACAGCGGGTGTTTGCAGCAAAGTAAGGGTTTTATTGCATCACACCCTGCAAGGTAGTGGGAGACAAGTCTCAGATCCACTCCATTTGGTCTTTGAGTGAGGGATGTTTTGAAGGGGAAGAACAAAGAGGCTGGGATTAATCATCATCAGGTGACATTTCTGTGACATTCAGGTTCTGGGGCTCAAGATGTCTCTGGTTTTGGATTCTCTGGCCAGGTGGTCCATGGCTCAAGGGCCTGTTATCTCGCCTTGCCCTGGAGAAACAATCTGAGTTTGTACCTTAACGATGATATCTGTGGTAGCAACCTGAGTACATTAACGATGTTTTCATGTTATCGACAACAGCAATTTTAGTCATCTGACCCTGGTCGATGAGTGTTCAGTTAGCACAGGATTGAGGTCAGAGGGGACAAGAAAGGGAATAAAGTTTTGGATTGAGAGATTAATCATCAACTCAGTACGGGAACTTAGTTTTAGCGGGACACTCAGTTTCAGTGTCTGAAATGGGGGCAGCCTTGTGGGACTGGGCCCTTAGCCTGTGGGGTCTGACGCTGTCTTCAGGCAGACAGTGTCAGAATTAAGTTAAACTTGTAGGGCACCCAGTTGGTTCCTGCTGAAATGGGGAAATGCTTGGTGTGGGGAAAACCCCATACATCTGGTGTCAGAAGTATTGAGAGTGGAGAAAAAAAATAGTTTCCTCCAATGAAGTTTTATACCACTAGATATCAAGATGTATTTAAAACTACAGTTACTAAGAGAGTGTAGTGTTGGCAGAATGCTAGACCCATAGTGCGCTCGAAAAGAACGAGTCCAGAGACAGACCCACACATATATGGACACTTGAATTTTGATAAAGGTGATACCAGAGAGAAGCAAGTCAAAGACAGTGTTTTTAAAAATGGTGCTGGTCAAATAGATATTTGTAGGGGAAAAAACATGGCTCTTGACTCCTATCTTACACCATACACAAAAACCAATTCCAGATTGATCATAGCTCTAAATGTGAAAAGTAAGATAGTAAACTTTCTAGAAAATAATATGAAAAATATCTTCATAACTTTGGGTAGGCAAAGATCTCTTAAGTAGGACACAAACACCATTCATCTCTAAGGACACAATTAATCAATTGGGCTAAGTTAAAACTAGAAATTTCTCTCCATCAAAAGACTGCATTTGATGCATCCTGTGATGTTTTGGTGATACTTGTGAGGAAGGGTTCTGGTGTTTTTCTGTAGCAGAAGGAGAAGCAAGCAGTGTGGTGACAGTACTGCCTATTCTAATCTGTGTACACATTTGTGTTTCCATTACCTCCAGGAAGGACCCTTTACTCTTGCCTCCTCTCTGGGCACTATTTGCACAAAATCAGCTATTCTACTCCCTCAAATAAATCCAGTATGTATATGATATTGTGATATAATAAGAAATATATATTTGGTTTTTGACTCTGGTTCCTGGCACAGAGCTCCTAAATCCCTTGTGATTTCCTGAGTGACAGGGGTGTAAAGAGTGTCTTTTCTTATTTACAAGTTCCCTTAAACCTTATCTGAGTTTCTGAGTTTATGCTAATGACTTGACTCTTATGGGCCCCTAGATAGCTTCAGATGGGGGCTGGTTGCTATAGAGAAACCAAACATATAATTAGAGGGTTGGAACTTTCAGCCCCACCCTCCGACCTCCAGGGAAGGGAAGAGGGACTGGGGATTGAGTTATTCACCAATAGACAATTATTTAATCAACCATGCTTGTGCAACGAAACCTCCATAACTCAGGGCTGGTAAATGCATCCATGTGCTGGGAGGGTGGTACACCCCAGACTCCACAGGGACAGAGAAGCTCCTGTGCTCAGGACCCTTCTGGACCTTGTCCTAAGTACCTCTTTGTTTATAATAATAGGAAGTAAAGTGTTTCCCTGGGTTGTGTGAGTCATTATAGCAAATTATAAAACCTGACGAGGGGGTCATGGGAACCCCTGATTTGCAACCAAGTTGGACAGAAGTGTGAGTAACCTGGGAACCCACTACTTGTTACTGGAGTCTGAAGGGGGCAGTTCTGTGGGGCTGAGCCCTTAATCTGTGGGGCTGCACTAACCCTGGATAGTTCGTGTCAGAATTGGATTAAACTGCAGGATACCTAGCTGGTGTCTGTAGAAAATTGGAGAATTGCTTGGTATGGAAAACTCACACATTTGGTGTCAGAGGTGTTTGAGAAAATATATCTTAGGGATGTATTACACAGTAACCTTGTTGGGAGATATGAAAATAATGATATCCTGAAAAGTTATTTTTTTTTTATCTTTCTCTACCACAAATTTAATATTATGTCTCAGTATGTGTTTGATAGGAGTGAAATAAAATACTAAGAAAAAAAAAAAGACTGCATTTGATATGTATAGCTGATTCACTTTGTATTTGTATTTTTTAACACATACAAGGATTGCTCTGATCATCAACTTCCTCATCTACAGGGTTAAATGAGATAATATGCTTAAAAGGATTAGCACAGTGCCTGGCACATAAGAAGTATTCCATAATTCCATAAATTTTTACAGTGCTTCTCTTATAACTGAGGCATCCCAGCAGGAGGACTGTACTTCAGACCATTTACAGGCAGGCAGAATCTCTCTCCTCTTTTTGACGCTCCGTAAAGAGCAGTCGGAAGGGTTTCCTCTCAATTCTCTCATAAACCTTATACACCAGTGTTGAGGGCATTCCGTAAGGTACCCCCTTCAATCCCAAAGCTGCAATCTACACGGAGACCCGGTGTTCAGTTTTAAACAACACAGTGGTGGGGTAAGAGGTGCAAGGGGCGGATGAGTGGGCTTTAGTCTCGGCCGAGTCAGGTCACATTGTGGGAAATTCCCCAGGTGAGCTGAAAGCAGCACGGAGGGGCTGGCAGGAGGGAAGAAAGCTCTCTCTCCTTTCAAATACATTCTTATTTGTCATAGTAGCCATCAGGATTCCCAGAAGCATGCAAGAGGGGGCTTTCAGAATGGTTTCAAAGGGATCACCTCATTCCTGCAGAGACAAGCCCAGGAGAAGCCAGAGCCTAAAGGGAGCACATTCTGACCTGTGTGGATGGAGAAGCACTGGAGGCAAGGCCAAGCTCAGAGGCCACCCCTGAATGGGGCACTGCAGTGGTTTGGGTCCCCACCCCTCAGTGGGGAGGGGCAGAACTTTTGAAGAACTTGGGTTTGCCTCTAGCTATCCTCCTTCCTGCTCTTCCTCCCCAGCAGAGGACACAGAGTCTAGAAGCCTTGGGCCACTGATATGAAGCCAGGGGTGCCGAGAAGGAAGACCCTCGACTAGGCCCACCCCCATCCGTTTTGAGGGCCGGCAGCCTCACTCCTAGGACAGCACCAAGCATCATCTGCAAACCCTTCCATTGTTTACAGAGTCTGTGTACGCCCCTCACAGCCTCTGATCTCACGTCAGCCCTGTGGACAAAGGATTATCCTGGTCCCCTGTTTCAGCGGTCCAAGTTGAGCCTCAAAGAAACAAAGTAAACTACCCATGGTAGTTCTCGGGCTCAGGACTCATCCCATCCCCCTCCATCTTCCCTCCATCAAGATACCAATTACAGATATCTATACTTCAATTAAAAAAAAAAGATACCAATCACAGTGATTATTATTACCATTTTTGAGCGTCTCTTGTGCACCAGGCATAGGACTAGGTGCTTCGCTTCTATTCGTTTGTTTGTCCTTCAGAATAATCTGAGAAGTAGGTGAGGGTACCCCATTTTACTGGCTCAGAGAGGGTAATAATATAAGTTAGCATACTTGGTGCCAGGCACTATTCTAAACACTTTCATGTGCATTACGTCATGCAATCTCAAAAATCCCGTGAGAATAAGTGCAAGTATCCTCTCCATTTCAGAGACAGAGGAACTGAGGCTCAGAGACATCAGGTAAATTGTCTGAGGCCTCATAGCTAGGAAGTAGAGCTGGAATTGGAACGAAGTATTCTTACCACTGTTCTATACCTCTGGCAGTACGGACGGCTTACTCAAGGTGGCACATCTAGGGAGTGTCAGAATCCCATGGAAACCCCTGCCGAACTGAAAGCCCAGGGTCCTCCCACCCAGCTAACCTGCCTAGAGTAGGGCTGCAGGGATGCTTTGGATCCTGTTGGCGGCCTCCTCCTCTCCATCTAAGAGACAGCTCTCTGCGAATCAATCCCCAGAAATAGGATGCATGGAGACGGACCCCCTCCGTGGTGGCAGACAGCCCGGTCAGGCTGACAGAGCTGGCACGCATCCCAACCAAAATTTTTTGCCAGTTTTTCTCTCTCTGCCTGATGCTCGTTGGCTGAAACCAGCCCCTGATTCTCATTTTCTCCCTTGGTCCCCATTGAAAGCGCTGAATGGGAGATAGAAAGGGAGCTTGAAGGGAGGGCGAGCAGGTCCTCAAGCGAGCCCTCCTGACCCTCCAGGAAGGGTAAGAGGAGCTGGGTGGGGGTGAGGAGAGGGGTGCCGGGGAGTGGGTTCTGGAGTTGTAGGGCAGAGGTAACCTAGCAACCACTGGCTCATGCTGTCACAAAGCGACAGGCTTACCCACAGAACTGACAAGGCTTCCCATTGACATATCCTTTTGCTCTTTCCTGCTGGGGCAGCAAGGGCTACTCACCCACATGCTATAGTGGCCACTTTCCTCCGTGAGTCTGGGGATCTCCACAGGGCAGGAAATGGGCACTCCAGACAGCCCAAGGCCTGGGGGAGGACCCAGAGGGGCCAAGAGGGGAAAAGGGAAGTTCTGTCTCTGCATTGGTGTCAGCCTTCAGGCCCCTTGTGCCTGGCCAGCTGGGGGCCCAGGGAGAGAGGGAAGGAAGGTCGGGGTCAGATGCAGTGGGGCCCCGGCCTGGCTTGCTCTGGAAAAGGCAGGCCTGGCCTGCTAGAGGCTCTGTTGACCTCTTCACAGCAGCTGTGGGCTATGAGCCATTAGTGGCTTCTAAAATCAATTTAATAGTTTGCATCTAACACTGACAAAATGAAAACAAAAAATAGGATGAAACTATCAGTATGCATCATATATAACAAGGGTAAGAATTGCTTCAGTTTCACATACACACACAAATGCATGCACACTTGTGTGTGTGAATTGGGTTATGATGTAAAAATGAGTTTCTTACTATGGTCACAGTCAAAAGTATTTAAAAGTCTCTGTTCTATCGAGTCCTTTTCCTGTAGGCAGGTGGGTATGGGGCATCCCAATGCCCTGTCCTCAACCCTGCAGCATCTAAGTGCTCTAGAGCCTAGCCCCCATCATTAAGGATGTCCAAACTTCCTTCAAAGGAAGCCCTGCCAACTGGTTTTCTCTTTAGGCAAAGATCAGGAGACTTTGAGTCAGGATGCCTGGCTCCTTGCTGTTTGATCTCAAAGTCTCTCCTCTTACCCGATCTCAGGCAGTGCTGTCCGCTCCCCTCCATCCTAACCTGATGGAAGGCTGGCCCTGGTGGATCTCTGGGGTCCCTTTCAGATTCTATGACTCAGACGGTTAATTCTCAGAATGCACTGATTTCCTGCCTCAACCCCATCCTCGGCACCTGCAACCCCAGCACTATATATACAGATCCATAGATTTAGATTAATCACAATTCTTGGCTTTAACACCATTCATGTCATCACCAGTAAATGCACTTCTCAAACCAAGAACTAGAATACCACCAGCGAAACATCATATTTGCTCCTCTCCTCCCCCCTCTCCCCTTCCCATCTGCCCTTAGAAATAGCCTCTATCTGAATTTTGTGTTTAGCGTTTCATTGCTTTTTTTTCTTGTTTTATCACGTTTATGATCATTTTCCTTGCTTTTTGTTTCTTTCTTTCTTTCTTTCTTTCTTTTTAATTTTGGTTGTGCCGGGTCTTAGTTGCAGCAGGCAGGTTCCTTAGTTTTAGCTCGCCGGCTCCTTAGTTGCAGCACGTGTACTCTTTAGTTGAGGCCGGTGAGCTCCTTAGTTGCGGTTCACTGGCTCCTTAGTTTCGGCATGCATACCTTAGTTGCGGCATGCATGTGGGATCTATTTCCCTGAACAGGGGTCGAACCCGCGTCCCCTGCATTGGAAGGCGGATTCTTAACCACTGCGCCACCAGGGAAGTCCTCTAATTTTGCTTGCTTTTGAACTTTATTTTTAAAAAGCGTCTCAGGCTATATGGTCTCCTGCAACTTGCTTTCCTGGACTTAGCATCACATTTGTAAGATTCATCTATGTTGTTGCGTGTAGCTGTGGTTCGTTCATTGTCGTTGCAATATAATGTTTAATCGTCTGAATGGACCACAGCATATTTATCTATTTTTCTGCCACTGGATATTTAGATTGTCACCAGGTTTTTGCTAATTTGAACAATGTTGGTTTGAATATTCTTACACATAGCCCCCTTTGTACATCTGCAAGAGTTTCTCTGGGGTATATTTCTGGGAGAGGAATTGCTGGTTGATATGGCATGCAAATGTTCAATTTTATAAGATACTGCCAATTTTTTCCCCTAAAATCTGTTCCGGTTTACACTCCTACTACCAGTCAACAAGAGTTCCTGTTATCCATCTTCAACACTAGTATTAAATTCACCGGTCCTTACTCTGTTAGAGGCCCTACAATGGCTACGGAAGTGAGGACCCAATTGGCAGAGAATCCACTGACGAGGTAAGGTCCCAAATGCCTTCCCTGCTGACCAAGGAGGTGGAGGGGGCCGGGGTGGGCGGAAGACAAAGGAACTCAACAAACTGAGGGTCCAAGTGGAGATCACCTTCCACTGCCATCAGCCAGGCCCCCAGTGGGTTCTCAGGCCTGAGTTAGAAAAGTCACAAGCAGGACCCCTCCTGGGTAGGGAGAGAGTCACAGGCAGGGGGCAGGAGCACAGAAATTCCAGGGGTTTTCAGGGGCTGACTTCTTCTGTTAGTTGGGGGTAGGGGAGGCCAGCTAACAGCGACTTTCAGAGAAGGTTTGCTTTATTTCTTTAAGTCCCAGATCCCTTAGAGGCGAATCGAGGACGGAACAGGAAACTCAGGGGCCTGGTCAGCGAGATCCGCAGAGGGTCCCGGGGCAAAACGCCTTGCTTAGCATATCCAGAGTCCATCTATACTCCTCCAGAGGGACTCCCTTCAGCCAGGGCCACCGGAAGGGAAAGCAGACAGTGAGCAGGCAGGTGGTCCCACCAGGCCCCTGGCGGACAGCAGCCCACCTTTGGATCCTCGCTGGACCTACTCCATCTCCTCCTCCAGGGGCAGAAGCACAGCATCCTCAGGAGAGGGAAGGGGTGCGGGTGGAGGACAGAGAACCTGAGACGCTTGTCTCCAGCGAAGTGAAGCAAGAGCTTGAGGCTTCCCTGCAGCGACGCAGCCCTGACAGCCGCCCTGTCACCTCTGCATCTCCCGGGAGGGGACTCCCCGGGAAAAGGACTCGCTGGCCTAGTCTGGCCTTGACGCCAGCTTTGGCTCCTGGACGCTGAGTCTGGTCCAAAACTGCCCCTGAGGGCAAGGGGGGAGGGTGACAGCCTATAGCTGGCTTCTCTTGGGCTGCCAACAGTTTGGCTTGGGGAGAGGCCCATGCTAGGGTCAGCCCCCTGGCCCTGGAGGTGTATATAATGTACCTTTGCTCCAGTCCAGGTATTTGGATGAGTAGGTGGGTCTATGGCTTCTCTTTCTGGCTTTAGAAATGGTTTCTGAGAGAAAACTGGGGTCCTTGCTCCCTGCTCAGGCATCTTAGGAAGACAGAAGGGTCCCTGGGGCCGGAGGGCATGGCTGGGAAAGGACCCTGGGGGAGGCTCAGCTTTGGTGTCACGGGGGTGGCGGTGAAATCCTGGAAACCAGATTTCAGAGCATCTCAGGAATGGATTCTAATAAGCTCAGGTGGGCACCGCTGCCAGGGGGCTCCATTTGCTTCTCCCTGACCCTCTCCTTCAGTCCAAGGGCTGAGCCAAAACCTGAGAAGAAGTCAGGGTGCAGGCCAAGGAGCCACGCAGACGGCGGGCCACAGAAAGAACTGATGATCCCAGGGATCGTGGATTTCGAGCTGATCCGAGAGGCACTGAGGACCTCCAAGCCCCAAACTCCCGGTGCCCACCGCTTCGGCCACCTCAGCCACCACTCCTTCTTCTCCCGACACCACCCCCATCCCCAGCACGTGACCCACATCCAAGGTAGGCCTGGGGCAGGCCAGAGCCTGGCCGGAGGTGGGGACAGGGGAGGGCGTGCTGGAAAGGGAGGACCCAGCCGCGCTTGGCCGAGCCAAGACCCGACCTGAGGCAGGGGCAGGGTGTGGGGGTCCAAGGGCAGACTGCCTAGCCCTACAGGATTTAAGTCATTGCCGATTCTCCCATTTTACAAATCAGAGAAAGGGATGAAGGTTCTCCTGCAGAGCTGCACTCTCTTCTCTAACTCAGGCCATTTCATCCACTCAGCTATTCATCCGTCAAATATCTAATGAGTGTGAACTATGGGTCAAGCAGTTTTTTAGGTCCTGGGGTTATTATAGTGAGCAAGACAGATATTCCCTGCCCTCACGGAGCCGACTCTTTGGTAGGGAAGAATAGGAAATAGATAAGGTGTCAGATGTGGTAAGTGCCAAGGCTATAGGGGGAGGCCTGACCAATGGCATGATATTTGAGCAAAGAATAAAGGAAGACAGGGCATGACCCATGTGGCTCTCAGGGGGAAGAGTGTCCCAGGCAGAGGGAACAGCAAGGACAGAGGCCCTGAGGCAAGAGCATCCTGGCTCTGTTGGAGGAACGGCAAGGAAGTTAGTGTGGCTGGAGCAGAGTCAGGAGGGGGAGAAAGGAGATGCATCACAGAGGCAGCCGGGCCCACATCGCGTGGGCCTTGGAGCTCACCGTGGTCTCCCTTAAGCCATCTCACTGGGTCAGATGGGAGCCACTGGAAGGTTGAGAGCAAAGAGGTAGCAGAAGGGATCTACTGGCTTTTGAATGGGTGGTGGCTTGGACCAGGGAGGTAGCAGTGGAGGAGTTAGTGTCCCTGCTCTAGAGATATACAGAAGGTGAGGCCAATGGGATTTGCTGATCGATTCAAAACAGAGTACGAGAGGGGAGAGGAGGCAGCCTGACTCCCACGTGTTTGGCCTGAGTAACTGGAAAACTGGAGTTGCACTGGCTGAGACAGAGGAGCCCACAGAAGGGGCCAGTGGAGGATGGGGAGGGTCAGGGGTTTGGTCTGGGACGTGGGAGATGCAACATGTGCGATGCCTCTTAGAAGTCCAAGGGGAGGTATCAAGTAGGCAGTCAGGTCCATTTGGGGCAGAGATGCCAACGTGAGAGCCACTCAGATGGGGGTGGTATTTGAAGTGGCGTGCTGGATGGGATCATCAGGGGACCATGTAGATGTGGGGGAGGAGAACCTGGCATGAACCTGGGGACCCCAAGGTTGAGGGGTTGAGGAGAGGAAGAGGAAGCAGTAGCGGAGCGGCTGGTGAGCTAGGAGGACCCAGGAGAGTGAGGGGTCCTGGCACCAATGGAAAGTGTTCGGGAAGACAGAGTGAGTACCCACGGTAAGTCCTAACCAGGCTGTTCCCCAAAGCTTAACTAATGATGCTATAACATCACACAAACCTTAGACCGGAGGGTCCTCACGTGTAAATGTC
The DNA here is from genome assembly GCF_028564815.1 of Eubalaena glacialis. Classification (NCBI taxonomy): domain Eukaryota; kingdom Metazoa; phylum Chordata; class Mammalia; order Artiodactyla; family Balaenidae; genus Eubalaena; species Eubalaena glacialis. The sequence goes on from NC_083716.1 coordinate 64,090,605, forward strand.
TCTTACCACCTCCAGGCTGCCGTGCACTCAGCCCTGCAAGCCTGACAGATGGCATGAAGTTTTATCCAGAGGGTCTCACTCCCTGTGATTTGAGCCCAGGCCCCTCTTGTCACACACTGTGGCTTAATGCCCCTGTCCCCACATCCTCTTCTTTAAGCTGCCTGCCTGCCTCTGTGTGCTCCCACCAGCACTTCACTGCCCTGTCATAGAACACCGAAAGGACCCCAGGACTAGGGTCTCAGGAAGCCCGGGTTCCTGTCTTACCTCTGCCTGACTCACTGCGTGACCCTGAGCACATCCTTTCGCTGCCGTTCTAAGTGTCCCCAGGGGTAAGGTCGCAGTGGTTACAGAGGCCCTCCCAGCTCTCGCCATCTCTGGGCTTGTGGTTACTGGAAGAAGTGGGCCAAGTGCTCTCCCCTGCTCACCAGCCTCCTCCCAGCCCCCCAGAGTTCCTGGGGTCCACTCAGGCCCCCCTTCCCACAGCCTCTAACCTTTCACAGATCTCACCGGGAAGCCTGTCTGTGTTGTCAGGGACGAGTTCTCTCTGGCCGCCTCACCTCAAGCCACACTCTTACCCCGCTCTCTGATCAGGATGCCCACCATCTCGGTCCCCATTGGAGACCCGCAGTCCAATCGGGATCCCTGGCTTTCTTCTGGTGGGTACTTGGGCCACAGCCCCTCTACCTTGGGGTTATACCTGTGCCTGGCTTGGGTGGGTGCCTGAGAAGGAAAGGGCCATTGCTCTTAGGTCAGTGGGGTCTGGTGGGGAACCCCACTGTTTTCCTTATTTCCTCGGGCAGCTGCATTTGCATTATTCCCCAACCCCAGGTCCTCAGAAATGCACCCCTGCTTGGCTTTGACGTGTCTGAGGAGTCATAACAAGCAGAGGACAAGCAGATTTGGGCAACAGTCATGTGACTTACAGCTCTAGCCAGGAACAGTATTGGAAGTAACTGTATTTTGTAACCTGTGTGCTCAGGCACCAGCCAATCAGAACAATCAGCCATAGATAGTGTGTTGGGGGACGGAGGGGGAGGGCAGCATTTCAGAGGCCTCTACTCTGCCAAGCCCTACCCTTTCCCTTAAGGGTGGGGAGGATCCTGGGGAAGGGGCAGAGGGGCTTGGAAGGCTTGCTGCAGTGCTCGTTACCAACCTCGCCAGGAGTCACTCAGTATTTTAGTAACTGCCACAGCATATCGACTGAATCTCTGTCCTGGCTTTGGGCTCCTAACAGAGGCAAAGCTAGACTAAATCACAAACATCTTGGTACATGTAGCCAAACGTTCTCCAGCATCTCCCAGTAAAGCCACAGGCTAGGACACCAATATCAGTAGCCACCATACCCACCAACCCACCAGCGGTGTGATTCCTACTCCTTCCCTCAAGGGCACCACCTCCCCTGTGAAACTACCCTTCCCTTTAAGATGCAGGGCAGGAAGACGGGGAGGAGAGGAGGCCCTTCCACCTACAGTCCTCCCCACACCCAGTGTACAGGGAGGGCAAGGAGGAGAGCCCCAGATATCAGTTGGCCAGATCTTGTCCCCTCCTTCCAGAGGCCTGGAAGAAGGAGTTGAAAGACCTGGCTTCCCGGGTGGCCATGTTCACCAAGGAGAATCAGCTGAAGAGCAAGGAGGTGGGTGCAGAACAAAGCAGCTGTCTGAGAAGAGATGAAATGGACTCACTCCTTTGTAACCAAATCCCTCCCACGTGGCTTCCAGCAGATCAGCGCAGCGCGAGCCTTCCTGAGAGGCGCTACTGTTGGCACAGGGGAAGGGGCCCATGAATTCAACCCAAGGGAGAGGGTCCCAGTGAGGGTTCAGAGGACAGAACGTACCAGGTGGAGAAATCCAAGAAGGGCTCATAGTTTAGAAGCGGATGGGGAGAGGCGTACCTAGTGGAGGCACACAGCATAAAGGCTCACAAGCTGGAAAATGCAGGGCATCTTTAGAGACCAGAGGGCTGAAGAACAGGGTACAAGTGGGCAGCAGTGAGGGAGAAGGTGGGAGAAGGGCTGACTTTGGACGTAGGCAAGATCAGCTTGCTTCTCATTTCTGAACTTAGTTTCATGTCTAATCTGAGAAGGGGTGGAAAATCCCTGAAGAATTTCAGACAGAACGGGGGTGGCCTCCTGGGTGCTATTTGCTGATAAACCAGTAAGGACAAGTGGGAGGCAGCTTGAAGGTGGTTGAAATTGGTCCTAGGACAGGCCCAGCTCTTTGTGGCTGAGTCTGGTCCTGCCCTCATCTTGGGCAACAGAGCTCTCATCCCTGCTCTGCAGCTAACTCACTGTGACACTCAGGGCAACTCAGCTAAGCTGTCTGGGTCTCAGTTTTCTTATCTTTAAAATGGGGAGAAGGATACTACCAGTCTTAACTGGAGTTCCAGGGGCAGGAGGTCCTAGGCCTTGTGCCCACAGGCCTCGCTCAGGAAGGTTTCCCAGGGCAAAGAAAGGATGGCAAGCTGTGGGGGACAGTATCCTACACCAAGGCAGGACACTGTTTTCAAATCTCTGATGGGCTGGGTGGAAGGGCATGGGGAAGGCCTACCCAGGAAGAAGTACAAGGACCACCCGAGAACCATGGGGGGGCAGCCAACATTCAATGAAATTCCAGCAGGAAGAGCAATAGCTATAATGGAAGGGCCGCCCCACTGGCAAGAGGGGTCTAGGACAGGGCTGGGCTGGCCTGGTTGATCTCCTGGGTCCCTGGCCTCCTCCTCTTCTTTTCCCCCTTGTCCCCTCTGCTTTCTCCTCTTTCTCGCTCTCTGCCTAGAGTCTCTGGCCGCTTTTTTCCCAGCAGAAGGAGGAGCCTCAGCGGGAGCAGGGGGCAAAGTACTCAGCAGAGACTGGTAGGCTCATCCCTGCTTCCACCCGGGCCACGGCCCGCCGCCACTCCCGCCAGGGCGTACGAAACCGCCCTGCGAGCAGAGATGGAGGAGACCAGACCTTCATCCTACAGGATCAGGAGTTGCTGGTGAGGCGCTGGGAAGGCTGGGGGCTGTGGACCCTACAAAGGCCCTAGTCTGAGGGCAGAGAACATGGTGGTACCTGCTCCCAGGCTCACAGGGATCCAACTAAGACCCCTGCAAACTGCTTTCAAGCCTGGCTTCTCCCAGGGAGCCTTGCGCCTGAGACCATAAGGCTTGAAAACCCCAGACCTGGGAGTCAGGAGCCTGGATTCCAATCCCCAGCTGCCTCTAGCTTTCTGTGTGAGCCTTTCCCTCTCTAAGTCCTTTTCCTTCTCGGGACCTTAGTTCCATGATTTAGCCAAACTGGGAGCACGGACACGTTGTCACAAGGTCTGGTCCAGCTGTGGCACCTGACGTGTTAGTGAAGGGAGCCACGGCGGTGGAATGAGAAGCCTGGAGGTGGAGGCCCTGCCTGGCGTGTCCTCACCACGGCCAGGCTGCTGCCCCCCGCATCCTGCAAGGCTGGTCGCAGCCGCCTCCCCACACCCGGGAGCCGTCTGGTCTGTGCTGCAGCGAAGCATAAAGCCCCCTCCTCCGTGTTCGAGTGTCCCATGGGGGCCTGAGAGGCACGCGGGAGTCGTGCTGGTGGGCGAGGCAGTGAGAGTCTCTGTTCAAAGGCGCACACGTTCTCCAGGAGAGGCCAGACCATGACAGTATCCTGACACCTTCCCTGTGACCAGTGCTTTAAAGCACGCAGTCGCCTTGGAGCCTTACGACAGTTCAGGGACTAGATAGAGCAGACAGGACCCCATTCCACAGATGGGGAGGCTGAGGCCCTGCCGGGTGACAGCCCATGGCCCAGGTCCCCAGAGAGGGAGCAGCATGGCAGGGGCTAGAACGCAGTGCTTTCTCCACCGTAGGGCGGCCTCACCTTCCCTGGAAGTAGGTTCTCGGGTCCTGTGGGGAGGGGGCACAGGGCAGGTAAGTTGGATGCGGAGAATGGAGAGGGACCCCGGGCAGCTGGGGGCGGGGGTCACCTCAGGGGGCGGGTACCCGGGGGTGAGGGTGGGCAGCCTAGCAGTCGCAGGCCTGGGGAGAGGCCCGGCCCAGTTCCCGCTCTGCCAGGGATGAGGCAGACCTGCTGGGCACTGACAGCGCCCCTCGGGTCCTGGGGAGACTGACCACCAAGCGCTGAGGGAACCCCACTTTCCTAGGACTCCGGGGGCTCCGACTCCCCCCGTGGGCCCCAGCTCCACATAGGCACAGCCGCCAGCAGCAGCCTGGCCTAGGGAGCCCCCATAGCCCTTCCAAGACAGAGCTGGATCTCTTGCCGATGATCCCTGACTGGAGGACGCCGTGGGGAAAGGGCCCCGAAGTAGCAAAGATGCCGGAGGCTGAGAAGGCTGAGAAGGCGGCTGGGAGCGAAGAGCGTACGGCTCTGGGCGGGAAGGAGCCCCCGGCCGAGCAGGGCACAGAACCAGCTGACTCCGGCCCTCAGGCCGCCCACGGGGATCACCCCACCTCTTTGCTAACATCTCCAATCTCTGAAGTTGGGAACTTCAGGGAGGGGAGGCCCATGGGGTCCCTGAAATCCCCGCACCAAGGACCCAAGCATTCGGGACTCGGTGCGTCTCTGAGGAGCTGACGGGCCAGCCCTGACCTTGCCTTCCCAGTGAGGGACTTTGGGGTACAACCAGCCCAAGTAGGGCTCAGGGATGAGGGGTCCAAGCGTCTGATTCTGAGGCTTCATTCTGCCACAACAGCTCTGCGAGGTGTCCTCCTCTCTCGAGGCCTCAGATGCCTCATCTGCCCAGTAGGGAGGTTAAGAATCTTCCTCCAGGGCTGCAGGCAGAGAAAGCTTTCTACAAAGTGTAAAGTCCCATGCGGAGGCGAGGCAGGGACCATCGTGGGGACCCGTCTAGCCAAGCAAGGGCTCTGGGAGACCACTTCGCGGGGGAGGCAGCTGTGCAGCCAGCTACAACATGCTGTCCAGCCACACTGACCCAGGCCTGTCCTCCTGCCCACAGATCCTGGAGCTGCTTTCGCAAATCCTGCAAACAGACTCCTTGAATGCTATCCAGTTCTGGCTACTCTACGCGCCCCCCAAGGGTGAGGACACAGTCCCGGGCCCAGAACCTCGTCTGAGTGGAGACCGCTGAGGGCTGTGTCCGCTGTTTCTGCAGGACTGAGATGTCACTCGGCTCCCACCCCAGGGCCTTACATGGGGGCCTCTCCTCCTTTTTGGAGCCCCAAACTAATCTTTTCCAGCTAGACAACGTCACTGCTCCCTCCCCCACATTCCTCAGCAGGGTTTCCACGACCCTGCTACTTAGAGGGGACCCCCTCCTCCACACTGACCACAGGCCTCGGCCCCTGGGAGGGAGACATTCAAAGACCATACTTAGCAGACACAGCCTTTAATCCACCACTGTGGGAAACGCACATGCACAGAGATGCAAATGCACGTACATAAGAGCACACACACATGTGCACGTGAACACGTAAATGGACATACACATACTCACTGGGGCGGTAGGTGGAGGGTGTATCTAAGTGGGAGGGTGAGGAGTGATGAGAGCCAGAGAGCCGATTGGACGGGAGAGTGGAGGAGGAGGAGGGGGAGGAGGGGGAGGAGGGCAGGTCCCCAGCAGGCTTCCCAGGGGGCCATGGGGTATGGTGGCAGGTGGACCAAGAACCAGCTACACTCGAGAGAGGTGTGGAAGGCCGAGGCATGCTGCACACACAGGGGCCAGAGAAGTGTGGCCTTCCCCACGGGCCCCCGAGGACAGAATGTGAGATGGTTAGAGAGAGCCGTCTGGGCCCATTGGGCAGAAGAGCTGGAGGCCCTGCTCCCTGCCTGTCCCACCTAGCGGCAGGATGGGGGCCGAGGTCTTGCCCCTGAGGATTCTCCCCCGCCTGTGCTTACAGAGAAAGACATGGCACTAGGCCTCCTGCAGACAGCAGTGGCTCAGCTCCTTCCCCAGCCCCTAGTCTCCATCCCAGCAGAAAAACTCCTGAACCAGCTCCAGGAAATTCAAGAACCACTTCAAGAGAGGCAACAGCTACCCTACAGGTGGGCTTCGCACCCCTCAGCTGCCCCTCTCCTCCCTAACATTCAGCCACCTGTCCTCCCAGGTGAGGCCAGTGGAGGCCAGAGGAGGGAGCCCAGTGCTGGCCAGAGCCTGGGCTGCCTAAGCCTGTCCTGGAGGAAGAGGCCCATGCTCTCCCCCGGACCCCCCCCAGTCCTACCTATGCGGCTTGAAAGCTTACTCTGCCAGACCAGACTCCAGGGGCCAGCTGTGGGGATGCTAAGGGGGTGACCTGTGTCAGTTGTTTCAAGACAGGGCTGGGTAAGCCACATCTAGCTCTCCAGGAGCTCTTGGTCTTTGGGAGGACACAAGCAGAGAAGGAACGGTGACACAAGGCAGGCAGAAGTACCTTTATGCCGGTATTACGTCCTCTGGATGGCTGGAGAGAAGGATTAATGATGAGCTGGGGAAAGGGAAGATGAGGGAAGTCCACACACAGCAGGGGAGTGGGGCCTGAGTGTCAGCCATGGGACCAGCAATCCTGAGTGCCCACTATGTTTGCCTGACAATGCTGGGTGTTTAACACATTTCTAGTCCGTACAGCCACCCACGGAGGCAGTATTACCTCCATTTTACAGATGAGAAAACTGAGGCTCAGGAACAGTTGAATGACAGTCCAAAATCACGCAGCTGGGCAGCAGAAAAGCTGGGGTTCAAACTTAGGCTTATCTGACTTCCAAGCCCAGCAGTGCTCAGATTCACCAGGGAGCTTATTGAAAAGGCAGATGCCTAGAGATTGTCACCCACTAGGGTGGGGGTGAACATGGAGATGTGTATTTCCAACAGTCCCCTAAGTATGTCTGATAGCGCCTGGGGACACTGCTGGGATGGATAGGATTTGAACAAGCAAATGAGAGGGTGGGGAAAGTCAGGAGTGGAAGTCAGAAATGGGAAGCGTTAGGGAATGTTAAATCTGGGAGTGGCTGGAGCGCGGGTAGGCGGATTGGTGAGAAGGGGGCGGCATGCTGTGCTGGCTTGGATGTGCTGAAGGTGTGGGTGCTTGCTCTGGCCCTGGACTAGGCTTTCTTTTCCACTTTGAGACCGGGGGTGGCACAGTGGTAAGGCAGCTTCACTGTGACCTTAGGCAAGCCACCTCCCATCTGTGAGCCTCTGTTTCACCTTCTCAAAACCCCCTCTCCCGGAATCATAGGAGGAAAAATTACATCGGGTGCATCAAAAGGCTTGCTGAGTGCAAAGCCAATACAAGATATGAATGTTATCCATGCTCATCAGTGATTCATTAGGGAAGCAGGGTTTCTGTCTTCTCCACTCACACAGGAAGGCTTCCCATCTGCAGGGAAGCAGCAGGCCAAGGGAGGGCAGGTGCAGTGGCCTCCCTACAGCTACCTACAGAAGGGCCTTGGTTCCCTGTGGCCACAGCGGGCGATGGAGTCACACCTGTTGGGGTCCTGCTTGGGGTGGGGCCATCCCTGGACAGACACCTGCTGGCTCTCAGGAGGGGTGGCTCTTGCCTCTCCCTGGGGCACCTTCCCCACCTCCCTGCCCACCCTGCCACTCGGCTGGCTGCATGGCTCCAGCCTGACCTTCCCAGCCTCTCCTTGTGTTGGTTTTAGCCAATCCCTGAAGAAGACGAAGACACCACCTCTATCAAAAAGCGAAAAACCAGGTAAGAGTCCACATAGCAGGTCACTGGGGGCTCACAGAGGCCCACCATGGCTAGATTCCTCAGGGGATACAAGGACCCCCTGGAGATGGGGCCCTGCCCAAAGAAGCAGCTCATTTCATCCATCCATCCATCCATCCATCCATCCACTCATTCGTTCAGCAGATCCTTAATTAGTACCTAAGCGCTAGCTTCTGGGGTCACTGGGGGAGAATTCGGAGACGGGTTCCTGCTGCCGTGGAGCTTCATCCTAGGCAGTGGAGCGCAGACCACAAAGACACCTGAGGCAGATGGGTGCCCTAAGGAAAATGACAGGGCGATGGCAGAATCAGGAGGACAGGCAGGGTGGGGAGAGGGCCCCTTGAGCCGAAAAGCAGGAAGGATCCAGCCCTCTCTGGGTCAAGGGAGAGCCTGCGAGCAGGGCTTCCACCTGCCAGCTGTGTTGGTGAAAGGGCAGGCAGGCCAGGGTGGCCGGAGCCTTGTGGGCTGGGGACAGTGGTAAGAAATGAGATAGGTGGGCAGAGCCGGCCTGTGGGAAAGGCCAGGCATGTGGTCTCATAAAGAGAGCATGGGGTTCACTGGAGGGTTATCAGCAGGGTGTGGTGGGACCCCTCTGGCTGCTGTGTAGAGAATGGACTGTGGGGTCCCAGAGGGGATGAGGGAGACCAGGGAGGAGGGGGGGAAGGAAGGTTGGAGGGGAGAGGAGAGGACAGGTATTCTCGATGTACACCGTTCTGCCCCACTAGACTGTAAAGGGTCCTGTGTGCCGGGCAGCGTGTCTGACACAGAGTAGGTACTGCTCAGACATCTGTGACCTGGATGTAGAAGAGGGTGGTGAGGCTGGGGGAAGGGAGTCAACCCCTCCCAGGTTGCCAGGAGAGCCCGAGCAGAAGCCTGGCCTGACCCAGGCACGCACACATCCACCAGGGCCTGGCGGGGAGAAGGGGTCTCCTCAGATCTCCTGGGCAGCTCCCAGGTAGGGGCCTGGCCCCTCACGCTCTCCTACCTGCTGTGTTCCACCCCCCTCCTAGAGAACACTGGGAAAGCACAAGTTCTTCGCGTGCACTCCAGCCAGAACCCAGAAGAGAAGGCGGCAAAGCCAAAGGCAGAGGGCTGAAGAGTCCGCACCACTTTGCCCACCTTGCTCAAGAAGAGTCCCTGAGTTCAAAGATTCGGCCCGCACCTCCTCAACAGCAATACCGGTTTTCCTATCACATGGAGCCTATTAAAATACTGTCTTCCCCTTAAGAGGACAGTTCCGCTCTCCTACCAGGAGGTCTGTGCTTGGGTAGTTTGCTCCAGGAGGGGGAATGAGCTGTACCAAACCATCCCGACTCCCTTGGAGAAAGCCTCCCCACGTGGGGCTTCCCTGGTTCTGTTAGGTTCCAGAGAACTGAAGGGCAGGTCGTAGCTGGGGCTCTGCTCATCCTTGAGCCAAGTCTCACAGGGTTCTGGGCAGATTAGAGCAGAGGGTGGGAATTCACCACTTTACAATACTGATCCATACCAATTACTGAGTTCCTACCAGGCACTGAGGCAGGACTTAGGTACTAGCTAATTCACGTAGAACACTATGTGAATTGTTGTACGTATTTTATATATGGTACTATGTTTGATGTTCCCCAAAGCTCTATGAGGTAGAGAATCACTCCCATTTTATAGATGAATAAACTGAGTGAGGCTCAGAAAGGTGAATGAGCTTGTCCAAGGCCGCATAGTAAGTGACAACCAGGATCCAAACGCAACATGTCTGGATCTAGAATCCCTGCTCCTATCTGCTGCACTCTGCTGCCTCGCGAACAGCAACCCTCACCGCAAGTTGTGGTTACATTCCTGAAGAGCATATGGTTAGGAAAATGGTGCTTGGCAAGATCAAGAAAGAAAGGGACATTATATAAATGTGACCCAGATGCAGCTGGGGTGTCTCTATCCTTTAAGATATAGAGAAGACGACTTTGACCCTCTGGGAAGTCCAATGTCTTCCTTGAGATTTCTGCAAATTGCTTGGGATGCGGTGGGGAGGTCGGCATTGAGTATTTACAATTTCATGGTCACCTATGGCTCTGAGCTCCTACTTCTATTGACTTAGTTCAGTCCACGGATTGTGGGTCCATTCTATACTTCCAGCACTGCCCCCATTCCCCCACGTCAATTCATATGACCCCATTCACACAAAACTTGTGCACGGCAGGCTTCAATCTAGATCAGGGGCTGGATGGGGATTTGCTGTGAACCCAGCAAACAGCTTCATGGTCAATATTAGATCACCTTGTTTTTAAAAGTCCTTGGCCACTCTTCCACTGGGGATGTTTCCCTGGTGGCAACATCGCGTATAACAACTATGCCCTGGGGCTTCCCTGGTGGCGCAGTGGTTGGAGAATCCACCTGCCAGTGCAGGGGACACAGGTTCGATCCCTGGTCTGGGAAGATCCCACATATCGCGGAGCAACTAAGCTTGTGTGCCACAACTACTGAGCCTGTGCTCTAGAGCCCATGAGCCACAAATACTGAGCCCACGTGCCACAACTACTGAAGCCCGTGTGCCTAGAGCCCGTGCTCCGCAACGAGAGAAGCCACTGCAATGAGAAGCCCGCGCACCGCAACGAAGAGTAGCCCCCGCTCGCCGCAACTAGAGAAAGCCCGCGCGCAGCAATGAAGACCCAACACAGCCAAAAATAAATAAATAAAATAAATAAATTTATAAAACAACAACAACAACAACAACTATGCCCTGGGAAATCCCTGGCGGTCCAGTGGTTAGGGCTCCGCGCTTCCACTGCAGGGGGCACGGGTTAGATCCCTGGTCAGGGAACTAAGACCCCGCATGCCGCGTGGTGCGGTCAAAAAAACCAAAACACAAAACAAAACAAAAACCTATGCCCCTTGCCATCTCACTGAATTTCTCCTGCCCTGTCCTCAACCCTGCCACCAGTTTGCCCCCAGAAAGCCCACACTATTTTTATTTTTTCCAATTTTTTTCTTGTAAAATATACATAACACAAAATTAACCATTTAAACCACTTTGAAGTGTACACGTCAGTGTCATTAACTACATTCACATTGTGTGCAACTATTACCACCATGCATCTCCAGAACTCTTTTCATTTTGCAAAGCTGAAACTCTGAAACCCATTAATAATTTCCCATTCCCCCCTCTTCCCAGTCTCTGGCATTCCACTTTCTGTCTCTGAATCTGACAACTCTAGGTCCACCATATTAGTGGAATCATATAGTCTTACGCATTATTCTTCTGTATCTGGCTTACGTCACTTAGCATGACGTCCTCAAGGCTCATCCATGTTGTAGCATGTCTCAGAATGTCCTCGCACATTTACTTTTTTAATCGATGCAGCAGTTCAGCTCCTCCAGCCTCTGTTCTCAAACACTCCAGCTCCACCTTGCCCTGTCTAACCTCATTTAGGGGCTGAGCTGAACAGAAGGACTGTTCATGGAATAGGGTCCTTGCCCCTTGGCAGTTGTGGTTACAAGAGTATATCCCTACTCCATTATGAATAATTTTTTGAAATCCAGACAGTGAAAAATTCTAAAAGCTATCTGTTTCCAAAATATATCATACTTCTTGGCACAAAAGCCCTGGGTCCTTAGGTAATCCTTCTACCCCTCCTCTAATTTTTCAGGAAAAATTGCCATGAGATTAATATCTGCCCCTGCAGATTCTCATACTTTTCTTATTCCCTGGAGCGTACCCCTCTTTTAAGTTTCTTAGCCCATCCTTCAAATCTATTTATTTTGCTTTCTCCATCTCGTGTTTCCTTTTGCAACTCCCTGCAAAATGCTTGTGTCACTGCCTGGCTTTTGTACCCATTGTCACTGCATTGAAAGACAAGATGTTTCAGGCCTGGCTTCTTACCTGTGTATTTTGAGGGTAGATTGTGAACAGATGAGATCTTTCTCAGCAGCTCTGCAGTCTGTTAGGAGAAAGATAAGGGGACTGAGTTGAATCATGTGCATGTAGAAACACTGTGGAAATAAACATGTGCTATGCAAATGGGAATGGGAAACTACCATATTGCAAAAACACAGATGGCTAACCTATGGTTGCATGGGATGATCTGACCTCATTCAATGCTCACAGCCACCCGTAAAGTAGGTTTTATAGGTGGAAAATCCAAGGCTCAGAGCAGAAGCAACGTCAAAATTTACACAGCCAATCAGCAGTGGATTCAGACTCAAGGCTGTGGGCTCCTCTGTCAGTGCCCTTTACTTTCTGCCAGCTGCCATCTTGCAGGATCACCCCAAGTCCCACTTGTCTCCAGAGAAGTGGACCCTTCTCTCACTTCCAGCCACTTCACCCTCTCTTCCTTCTGGTTCCTCTTCTTCCATCTCTTAGATATGGAGTTCGGCAGGGTTTGCTGTGACTCCTTGGCCCTCTTTAAAGTCCTCCAACAGGCCTGCATCCTTTCTCCATGTTTTAAGGGAGTCACTGCTGAACCCCAGGGGGACAGCCAGCTGGGAGAATTGGAAGGTTCCAGACATCTCACAAAGCACTGGCCAGAGTCGTCACTGGCCTTCCTGGAAAGCCAAGTGGTGTCGGGCCTGCCTTCCTCGTCACCTGCACAGGGCCATCTTGACCTCAGGGCCATCTTGACCTCAGATCCTGTGCAGGTTGGAGGCCGGGCTGGTTACTGGGCTGTGGCCTGTAAGCTCTGCTTGGCTTTGCAGAGCTTCTGTGCCCTGCTTAGCAGCACTCCCTGTCTGGGCCCCCTTTTGGGCATCAAGGTGACTTCTGCTGGGTGTCAGGACCCCATGACCACTCCTGGGTCACTTCTAAATTTTCCTTGGCTCAGGCCCTGGAATTTCTCTTCTCACTACCCTCTGCTTCTCTGCCTGCCTGAAGCATGAGGACAGATTTTCCCTTCCAATCTTCTCTCCTATGGCTCTAGGTCCTCCTTGGGATCCAGTCTCCTTAGGCACTGTGAAAGCCATTGTTGGGTTTGCCCAGATGCCCCCACCCCCTTCCAGGTGGGCCTGAAACTTAGCTCCGTCCAACCAGAGTGCCCCATTCCTGGGCACAGTGAAGGATTGGATAAGCATGTGGCCCAAACCAGGCCAACCACAGTCCACCCTTGGGATTGTTTTGTTGGCTGGGAAGGAATGCTGGCTTTTGAGATGACGCCATCATCGGTCATCATTGCTCCAAGAGACAAAGCTGTGGATTCAGTCACACCTGATGGTCCTGATTTTTCCCCATCCTTCCCCATTATATGAGACAATAAAATTATTTCTTAATCGAATTGTTGATTTTTATGCACTTTTAACATAAAGCTTACTATTTTACCCATTGTTAGGCATACAGTTCAGTGATATTAAATACATGCATATTGTTGGGCTACCATCACCACCATCCATCCATAGAACCCTTTTCATCTTGCAGAACTGAAACTCTATACCCATTAAACCATAACTCCCCATTCCTTCCTGCCCCCAGCCCCTGGCAACCACCCTTCTACTTTCTGTCTCTATGGATTTGACTGTTCTAGGTACATCATATAAGTAGAATCATACAATATTTGTCATTTTGTGACTAGCTTACTTCACTTACCATAGAGTCCTCAAGATTCATCCATGTTGTAGCATGTGCCAGAATTTTCTTCCTTTTTTGGGCTGAATAATATTCCCTTGTATGTATATACTCCATTTTGTTTATCCATTCATCCATCGATGAACATTTGGGTTGTTTTGCTTTTTGGCTATTGTGGATAATGCTGCTAGGAACATGAGTGTACAGAAGAAGTTGATTTTTATGTCACATGTGACCAAAGGGATCCTGGGTAATCTAAGGGCACATAGCTAGTAAGCAGAGGCTCCAGAACTAGAATACAGCCTCATCAGACTCCAAAGCCACTGACAAGAGCCCTTGGTTCCCAAACTTGAACCATTCTCATACCCCCATCATGAATATGTTACAACTGTTCACCACCTGTACTATTCCTTCATATTTCTTTAAATTTACCTTTTTAATGTTTTTCACTTAACTGTAGTTTTGACCTCAGTGATAATATCCCTGGCATCATGGTTTTGAGGTGTTATTTATAAAAGTTTCTCACACACACAAAAATAAATAGAAATAGAAATGTTTAAAATGATAATGTTCCTCCGTGTGCCCCCTAAGTTCAACTTGTACCACCAGAGTACACTTTCCACACCTTGGGAAACGTTGACTAGAACATATAGCAGTTTGAAGATGAGAGAACCACGCTTGGGACCCTTGGCTAAAGGACACACGTGGGGGTCAGCTTCTCCATGCCCAGTTTGCTGGCCCAACAATCACCCCACTGACCGCCCTCCACTTGATGGGTGAGATGAGAATAGGCTGGAGACCCATTTTCAGCAAAACAGGGAAAGGTTGTACCCTCCCTTTTGGAGCCTTAGGAGCCCACTGTTGGGACGTCCCTCAGAAGCTCTCAAGCCCCCTTCCCAGCCCATGGCAAACCCTCAATGTAGCACCCATGACATGGCGTCCAACTTCAGGTTGGACAAGGACGGTAACAGAGATCCCACCACCTTTCCTGACTGCTCAAACCTTAGTTCTGTCTCCAGAGCCACAAAGATCAGGTCTTTCCTTCTTCCTCTGGCTTTCTAATTTTGCCCTTGTCAGAACTCTTTTATGTCTCAAACCACGCGTCCTTTCAAATATTTATACCTTTAAAAAAATTTTTTTTTGGTCTGATTGCATTAGCTAATACTTCCAGAGAATAAAGTTAATTAATAACTATGATAGTGGGCATTTTAATATTATTTAATGGGAATGCCTTCCATTTTCCACCATTGAGCATGAGTTGACTTTGTTTACATATCAAATATATATAAACTGAAATATTCACATATTCGTAAAGTTAGGTCAAGAAGTATCCTTCAACTCTTACGTGTTTAATCCACGCTGGAACCTAATGAGGTAGATTCTATTGTTAATGACAATTTTACAGATAAGGAGCTGGAAAAAAAGAAGTAACTTGCTCAAGGTCGTATAAGCAATAGGAAACCGATTCAGGATTCAAATCTTGCAGCTTGAATGGGCAGAGCCCATTCTCTTAACCCCATTCTAACTCCCCATAATAACTCCATGTGGTAGATATTAGCACAATTTTATAGATGAGAATTCAGAAGAGAGGTTAAGTGATTCATCCAAGGTCAAACAGCTGACAAGTACATCCTTCTCACAGGTTAACAGGGTGGTCTTAGAGTTTATCTCTACTGCACATTGGCTTAATTTCTTCTGCATGCTGTGTGATTTTTTTTTCTCAAATCTGTCTTCCATTTCACTGTGTTGTGTTTCTATCATGTCAGCTATACCCTTGATATTATTCTACTACATTCATTAACTCTGCAGTGGTATTATTTTTGTCCTTGTTTCTTTTCGTAGTTCTTTTCAACTCATTCTATTGCCTTGTCTGAACTTCAATCTCTTGTTTCAGAGTTCAAGTTGTCTTTAATTTCTTGAGAATGCAAAACAGTTCTTATCTAATATTTTCTTCTGTTCCTGGGTGTATCTTCTTCCAGAAATGTGCACGTCATCTTTCTTTTGCATGTTCTCCTTCCTCTGTCCCACTCCTTCCTTTTTTCCTGTAGAGTTGTTGCATAGGTACCATGTCAGTTTCTTTTGGTTTCGCTTACGTTGGATCTGGAGCACTTCTTTCCAAGCCCCTTATTTGCACAAATGGTGACTTCTTGATTCTCCTCTTTGTTTACCTGGGCCCTGTGTGCACCCTCCTCTCTGAACACTAGCTTGAGGTCTGACTGTCATTGGTTTATATTCTTCCTGTTTGCCTCTTCAGCTGCCTGGGACAGAGGGGTTGGAGAAAACTGGGTCCTGGGAAGCCAGCAAACCAACTGCGTCTCTGTTCTCTTCATCTGCAACTTTTAAAAAATAAACTTTTAACTTTAAAACTGTGTTAGGTTTACAGAAAAATTGTGAAAAAAGAGAGTATCTATATAGCCTATATCCAGTTTCTCCCACTCTTTTTTTTTTTTAATGTAACAGCTTCACTGAGATCTAATTCACACACTGTGAAGTCCACCTATTTCAAGTGTACAATTCAATAGTGTTTAGTATTCACAGAGTTGTGCAACACAATCAATTCCAGAACATTTTCGTTACTCCAAAAAGGACCTCCAGTACACATTGGCAGTCACTCTATTTCCCTCAAAGCTCCCCCTTCCCTATGCGGCCACTAAACTATTTTCTCTCTCCATGGATTTGCCTATTCTGGCCTTTTTGTATAAATGGATTCATTTAATATGTGTTTTTGTGACTGGCTTCTTTCACTTAGCATAACATTTTCAAGGATCATCCATGTTGTAGCATGCGTCAGTACTTCATTCCTTTATGACTGAATAACATTCCATTGTATGGATATACCACATTTTGTTTATCCATTCATCAGTTGATGGACATTTGGGTTGTTTCTATCTTTTGGCAATTGTGAATAGCACTGCTATGAACATTCATGGACAAGCTTTTTGTGTACATATGTTTTCAATTATTTGGGGTCTCTACCTAGGAGTAGAATTGCTGGGTCCTATGATAACTCTGTGTTAAACTTTTTGAGGAATGGCCAGGCCGTTTTCCAAAGCAACTGCAGCATTTTACATTCCTACCAGCAGTGTATAAGGATTTGAATTTCTCCACATCCTGTCAATACTTGTTATTGTCTTTTTGATCGCCATCCTAGTGGGTGTGAAGTGGTATCTCATTGTGCTTTTCATCTGCATTTCCCTGATGGCTCGTGAAGTTGAGCATCTTTTCATGTGCTCATTGGCTATTTGTGTATCTGCTTTGAAGAAATGTCTATTCAGATGTAATTTTGATTTTAAAAACAAAACTCCTGTTTTGTATATGAGGATTCTCCATCCTGTCTGGAACTTTCCTAGTTCTACAGGGGACGCCCTGAAAGGAAAGCCCACCAGACACTCTGGTTTGAGGGTCTCAGTTATTTTTGCTTTTGGTATAGACCAGCACTTTGTTAATTCCATTCTGCTAAGCCTTTGTTTGCCATCAGAGATTATTAACATAGGGTAATCAGCGCTTGCATACTTTCTTCCCAGCAGCTGGGAGAGGGTAAAAGTTCATGCTAGCAGTCTGTCTCCACCTGAGATGCTCTTTATCCCTAATGGGAGACAAGTACCAGCTGTTACAGTGCCCATGTAGGAACTTCCAAATCCACAGGCCCTTTCCACCAAACCGGGGGGTACCCATGACGTTTTAGATTTTTCTTTGCCCAACTTCTCTCATTGTACTACTTTTAAGGATCAAATCCTGTGTCCATTCCTGGAGCCTTCATTCAGTCTGGCCTAAATTGTTGCCTCCCTAACGTGAATCTTCATGAAGCATGTGGTTTTGGTTGAGACCCTTCCCAAGTTTTCTATGTGAGTAACCCATTCCTTGCAATTTTTATTTCCTTTGGGCCATTTCAGTATGCAAAAGGAAATAAAAATAGCAACAGAGATGCCATAATAGTAATTGTGTTTCAATTTTTGCTGACTTGGCTGTGAAGGAATAAAAACCTGGACAAGATTAAAGGCGTGAGGATCAACTCGGACTGAAAAAACCAAAAGCAGCCCTGCCGTCATCAGGCGGGGACAGACACAGACAAAGCCAGATGCAAAGTTAACAGAAAATGCAGCTTTTCCCTAGGTCATGCCACAGCTGAAAAATGCCATAATCACCCCCACTCTGCGTGACTGTTGCTTTCTTGCCGATGAGACCCCCAGAGCTCTGTTGCTATTTTCCTTTATTACTGGGGATACCCAATTGCTAAGCTGCCCTTGCCCCATGACAGCACCCAGCCCCTGGTTAATCGCCACGTCTCCTCATCCTGCCTCAGAAACAGTCACCAATCCAGGACTGACCCCTGCTTCCCTGGGACTCTTCCAGAACCCTTCAGGGGGAACCCAACCCTTAGAAGAGACACTCCCTGCTGGCTCTCTTTAGTCCAGAGGCATTCCACGCTCCCTCACTGACCAAGGTCAATAAGTTTGATTTTGTCCGACCACAGGCTTGTCCTTTGGGTCTGTGGCTGCTTGGAGTGTAAGAGTGGGTATTAGATTAGTGTCGCCCCGCTGTTTTTCCCATTCAGCTCAGCTTTTGTTTGCCGCCAGCAATAATTAACCCAGCGTAGTGACTGATTAGGTTCCTTCTTCCTGCCAGCGGGAAAGGAGAAAAATAGTACCTATTAGTGGCTCTCCCAGATCTGTTCACCACCTCTAGGATAGGGGTGGGTTCCAAACCTGGCTACCCACACAGGAAGGTGCACAGTCGTCCAGCCCCAACCAGGGACAGCATTTGGGTGAAGGGCCCACGACCAGTGTGCACATGCCAGGGCCTCTCCATGGAGCCAGGGAGCAACCTTGGTGGCACTTGATCCTGCCCTCGACGAGCCATCTGTCCCCACACAGTCCCTCCTCTCTTCGGGCCTCCGTTCACCCCTCAGCTCACTAAGGCCCCTTCTTCCTACTTGGACAGTCTGATCTAAGTTCAAATGATAGAAATAAGTGGGGTTCCCAGTAATAAAAATCACTATCACTCCCCTCAGTCACGCCCCAAACCAGGTCTCCTGGCTCCTAGGCCTCTCTTTCTAGAGCAGCTAGCCGTGTCCCCTCCAGACCTGTCTAGCCTAGGCAAAGTGAGGGCCCTCCACCCTGTAAGGTCACTGGACCTGGAGCTGCACACCCTGGACTAGGGGAGCGAGGCAGATGGGGAGGAGAGGAAGGCTCCAAGACAAGATGCTCCTGTGGGAGGGTCCAGCCCAGCCCACCTCTGCCCAGCTCAGCAGACCAGATTTAAAACTCAGGATCTAGGGCTCCTCTTGAAACACCAGAAGCTGTGGAAACCCAGGGTCCTTGATCCACTGGCATGAGCCCTCATTCACCATAGTCCACACCCTCATTTACAAGACTTGCCTCGTGTCTGAGAGCCCTACCCTGGACACACACACTGTCCCTTTACGGCTGCTCTAGCTTGCTCAGGTCCGCCCCTCAGCTCTCTAGCTCCCCATCCCCTTACTCGCTGTATCCACGTAACAGTGGCCTCAAGGCCCTGAGACAATGCGACAAGCTCTTGGCTGCAACAATTGCCCAAGGAGCATTTCATTAAGTCACTGAGCCCTAGAGAGGGCAAGGTTTTTTCTTTTTTTTAAAAATTTATTTATTTGTTTATTTTTGGCTGCGTTGGGTCTTCATTGCTGTGCGGGCTTTCTCTAGTTGCGGCGAGCGGGAGCTACTCTTCGTTGCGGTGTGGGGGCTTCTCATTGCGGTGGCTTCTCTTGTTGCGGAGCACAGGCTCTACACGCGTGGGCTTCAGTAGTTGTGGCACGCGGGCTCAGTAGTTGTGGCTCGCAGGCTCTAGAGCGCAGACTCAGTAGTTGTGGCGCACGGGCTTAGTTGCTCCGTGGCATGTGGGATCTTCCCAGACCACGGCTCGAACCCGTGTCCCCTGCGTTAGCAGGCAGATTCTTAACCACTACGCCACCAGGGAAGTCCCGGGGAAGGTTTTGTCCATAGTCACGGATCAGGGAAAGTTCTGAGTGAAGTGTATTCTACTGCATTCTAAATTAAGAAAATTCTCAGAGGGACTCCAATTCCATTCACTGCAATAGGTGTTGACTGACCCCCCTATTGTGTCCTGACCACATTCCAGCTCCGCAGTTACTCACTGGGTGGAAGGATAGGCTTGGTGGCTTTAGAGCCAGCTCAACTGCTCATTGCGTGACCTTCTGCAGTTAGCTCGTGACTCTGAGTCTTGGCTTCTGATTCATATGAGAACTGTTCCCAGCTAGAGCATTAGATTAATCAGTAAGTGGATTTCAATACTAGGAGCCCCAGCCCTTTTCTTTTTGCAAAGACTGTCACTTACTGGATAACTGAGGCTGTCCTGCATACAGAATTACAGGTGTGTGTTTTGTCAATTGCACGATCTCCCCTCAACTGCCTATATAGAGATTGTCTGTACCCTTTGCTAGCTGTGTGACTTTAGGCAAGTGACTCAACCTCTATGAGTCTCAGTTTCTTCATCTGTGAAATGGGAATGATAATAGCACCAACTTCATAGGGTTGCTGTAAAGATTTAGTGAGATATTAGGTGGCATGTCACAGTGCCTGGTATATAGTATGTGTTCAATAAATGTTAGCAATGTATTTCCCTACACTCAAGCACTCATTTCCAGAAATTAATCTAGAATGAAAGCCACATTACTAATACCACACCTACTTTCTTGATAACTCTTTATACAAGGGACAGGCTAACACAAGGGATCTCATGGCCACTGTCCCAATCTTCATAACTGCCCCGTGGAAGGCTCAGTCCAGAGATGGCTTTTCCTGTCTTCTACGTGATGGGTAAAGTGATGCACTAATTGTCAGACACGAAGACAGCTGAACTAGAATCTGGGTTTCCTACCCCCCAGACCAGTATTCTGCCTCCTACATCTTGCTGACCACTTGGCAAGAGGATCAGCTGAGATGGTGATTCTTTTTAAGAAGTATTTTATTATTATTATTATTATTTTTTGGCTGCGTTGTCTTTGTTGCTGCGCGCGGGCTTTCTCTAGTTGCGGCGAACATGGGCTACTCTTCGTTGCGGTGCGCGGGCTTCTCACTGCAGTGGCTTCTCTTGTTGAGGAGCACAGGCTCTGGGCGCACGGGCTTCAGTAGTTGTGGCACACGGGCTCAGTAGTTGTGGTGCACGGGCTTAGTTGCTCTGCAGCATGTGGGATCTTCCCAGACCAGGGATCAAACCCGTGTCCCCTGAATTGGCAGGTGGATTCTTAACCACTGTGCCACCAGGGAAGTCCCTGAGACAGTGATTTAGAAGGCTCTTCGAATGTCCTATGCTTTTGGGGACAACATTATGAATGTCAATTCTCACCATGCAGACAGCAAATTCAAAGAGTTCTGATAATATCATGTTTGGATGCCCAAGACTTCTTCTGTAAGTTTTTTGAGAGAAGATGATGAAAACCAAAATTTTTAATATTTGGGCTATGGTGCTTTTACACCACTGGAGAGACTAAAATGTAAACAACCTTTCTGGAAGGCATTGAAAATATATATCAAGTGCCTTCAAGATGTGGTTTTGGTACACTTTTCACTCCAGTTAACTTCTGGAAATGTCTTCTGAGAAAAATGAGGTAAACATGAAAAGATCAACCTTGTATCACTGTTTACAATAACAAAATTTAGAAACAACCTAAATTTATGGTACTAGGGGACTTGGTTAAATAAATGATCATTTGCCATACAATGGGGTACTATGTGTCATTAAAAGTAGAGATGTAGCTTGACATATTTCAGGATGGAAAGATGTCATTCTTGTTGCAGGGGCAGTAGGGAGGGGAGAAGTTACTGATGGCACACATAGTAACATCCTGTGTGTGTGTGTGGGTACAAACACCCTCCCTTACACATGCACTTCATGAATGCACATATCTGAATATGTCTGCTAAGTAGAAACACGAATTTTTTTTTTCTCAGCAGGTTTATAGATTTTTTTCTCAGCAGGTTTATAGATTTTTTTCAATAATGAGCCTATATGCCTTGTGCAATTTTTTCAAGGAGAAAAAGATCTGGGGTGCAGGCTTTGGGGATTTCTCCTCAGTGGAAGCTGGGTTCCTCCCCAGCAGTGATCCCACTCCCTAAACCTCCACCTCCACTCACACCTCCCCCTTCCCCCAAGCCCTCAGGCACCTGAAGTGATGCAGGGAGCAGGTGTTCCTCGGAGTTCCAGGTCAAGAGGCTCTGTGTCTTCCCCTCTTCCTCTGCCTGCTTGGTCATCTCAGGTGGACGGCCTGGAGGTCCACCAGGAGGTGGTTTCCACCAAGAAAGGGACCAGAGGCCAGGCTGCCCCACGGAGGCTGGCTGTTTCCGGGAATATGACAAGGCTCTGGCTGCTCCCCTAGAAGATTGGGAAGCTGAGTTTCCTGCCCTCCTTGAGATCTAGCCTTCTCCCTCTCCCTCCTCCTCTCCCTCCCCTTCCTTCTCCCTCCCCCTCTCCCTCCCATCTCCCTCCCCCTCTCCCCAAGAGCCCCAGGGCCAATAGCTGAGTCCCAACTGAAGTCATAGGCTGGAGCCCCAGGGAGGCCATCTGGGCACAGAGGACAGTCATAGTGAGGACCTCCCAGGCCACAAAGGCAAGAGAGTGAGGGTAATCTATGTAGATGATGGAGTTTAAGAAACGCTGCCCCCAAATATGGCACCTTGGCATATTGAATAGTTTAATCTGAAGGAGTCTGAGGAAACAACAGAAGCAGGAAGGTCACTCTGCCCTTCCCCCATCCTTCTCCTCTAAAGCAGGTCATAAACCCTCAAGGGAGAGGTGCCCTTATACGCAGAGGAAAGGAGCCTCCATCTCTGAAGACAAAGGGTCAGCGAGAAGAATCCTAACACACAGGCCTTACTACGTGTCCCCAGTTTCCTACACTCACCTCACAGTCCTGAACCCGCCACCCTCGCACGACTACCCACCCATCATCACCCCCGGCAGAGAAACACTAAGGCCTGTTTCTTCAGGTCTTCATATTCCTATGAAGGCTCCCATGACACATAAAACTTCTATCAAACAAATCTGCGTGCTTTTCTCCTATAAATCTGTCTTTATCGGTTTAATTTTCAGACCCAGACAGGGACCCTAAGAGTGTTGAGGAAAACGTTTCCCGCCCCAACACAGACCTGTCCCTACTGCTCCAAGGGCAAGGAGACTCGGAGCTCCAGGAGGCTTCCTAAGGTGACAGCTGTGGTGGCCCCTTGCAGGAAGGTGGCCATGGCCAGAGAAAGCTTGGCAGACCACGACAGGGCTCTGAGAGCGAGTGGGGGTTGACAGACTCTGAGCATCTGGTCACCCCATCAGGGCTCTGCCAAGCGTGGGGCAGGCGTGGACACAGCCGTGAAGTTGCACGGGCCCTGAGAACCGCCTCCAGGATAGAGACAGGCGGCCTGACACCCGGACCCTGCTCTCCATCATTCCTGTGCGACCTTTCCAAGCTAAAAGGAGTGAGGGATGTTTCCACCATTGCAATGGAAAGAGGCCTGGCCCTTGGTGCTAGTCCTAAGGCCGCTTGCTGTTGTTACTAATATTCACGATAATGACGATGAAGCTAGCACTCAGCAAGCACTTGCTGTGTATAAGGGCAGGATCTCACTTAGTCCTCACCGACCTGTGATACGGGCACGGGTATCGTCTCTCGGAGGTTCGTCACCTAGCCACATGGTGCTTAAGTGGCACAGCCAAGACTCAGGTCCCAGGTCTGTCCTACTCCAGGTTCTTAATCACTAAGACCATCACAAACACTCATTCATTCATTCACTCAAAACACAGTGTTTTAGTTTCTCCTCTACACCAGGCACTTCCTGTGACCTTCTGTGCTCAAGGGCTCCTCTGCCCCCTCCCCCTGGCCAGGTGGACGGACACACTGTATGGAGACAAGGCTGGAGGCTCCCAGACCTTGGATCTGGCCCGTCTCCCTCAGGTGCAGCTCCAGTCTGAGACAGCACTGGGGCAAGGGTCAGGAGTGGCCGGCAACATCACGCGGCCCCCGGCCTGCCTGCTAGCCAGGAGATGCACTGCCACCCTTGGAAGAGATGGGAGCCACAGAAGAAGGTGACCTCACACAAGTCCCTGCCCTCTCGCTAGAGTCCTCAGATATAAACGGAGGGGCTGGACCGGGTGATTTTGAAGTCCTCCGAGAGCCCTTGGCCAAAAGTTCTAAGCTGCTTCACCTCTCTGGGCAGGTTGGTGTCTTTTTTCCTAAGATTCTGCAAGTGTAAGATTTTTATATTTTAGCAACTAATTTTAAAATCTTATGTTTTAACACAACCTTGTAAAACAACTATACTCCAATTTAAAAATAAAGACACACACAAAAATCTTATTTTTCAATATTTTTGCATGTGAGGAAAAAAAAAAAGGACTGACCCAGCCAACAGGACATTATTAGCCTCCACTCAGTTATAAGAGCCTACCACCTCTGGTAATGAGAGGCACTGTGCTATCTTTAAATGTTGTTATTTTTCATTATAAAAAAAAAAAATCCATGCTCATTGCAAATGTTTGGAAAATAGAGAAAATTGGGAGAAGTAAAAAATAGAGTCAAGACCCCAAAGAAAACTACTAGTATTTTTTTTAACATATTTTCTCATTCTCCAAGATACGATGGTAAATAAAAGAGCAAGGTGCATTAAAATGTGTTTTAAAATCTTATGCTTCAGTTATTTCTAGAATCCCAATATCAAGTATTTCTAGGATTCTATGATTCAAAAATTCTAAGATTTCCTTATTCTAAGATTCTCTGGCTGCAGGAAGGGAGACCAAAGTCCTCTTTTCATGCCCTTGTGAGCTACCATTTGGGTAGAAGGGAGAGAGAATGGGTCATTCCATCCTCACAGCTCCCTAGGACTTGGACAGGCTCTGTAAGCGTCTCATCCATGCCCATGCCAGCCCTCCAAGGACGCCCCCGCCCACCCTCTGCACCCTTCCCCGCGACTCACTGAGGCTGGGCTCTGGTGTTTGCCTCTCAGAAGGTGTTTGGTGGGTGCTGGCAGCCCTGGAGCCTCAGCCGCCATGGCCTTGGTGGGGCCTGACCCATGAGGTGCTGGCCCAGGAGGACCACACTCTTTCCCTCTCCATTTACTCTCCCTTTACTGTGGGGACCAGAGACACCTCCAGGTGGGTGCTGCCCCACCAGAACCAAAGGTTCCAAGCCTAGAATAGGCTGGTGGACAGGGGCTCTGAGCAGACGGTGAGGACTCACCCAGGAGCTCGGCATTTGGGCTTCCCCGACGTGGGGTCCGAGGGGTGGTGGTGGAGGGGACTCTGCCGGCTGCGACCCACCTCCCCACGGAAGAACATCATCCTCTGCTGACGCGTGGGGCGGTAGAGCCGGGGCTAGGGACTGTGGGTGTGCGATGGGTGCCTTCTCTCTGCCCTTCTCCCTCCAGGCAACATCCAGAGCTGGTCTCTTCATTCCTGCCCAGCTCCCCCGGGCACCTCCGGGCAGAGCCTGCGGGAAACCCTGGCAGTGGCTGGCCAGTTCCCCCACTCCCATCACCAGCCAGGCCCTGTCGCCTCCCTGCCCCCAGTGTGTCTCTCCTGGCCCTGCCACTCCAGCCTCTTCCTCACTCTGGGTTTGAGACCCACTTGACAAAAGGAGCCACCTAGCTCTGCCATAGCCCACTGTGTGACCCTGAGAATGTGCACACTTCCTCCCTGGGCCCATCTCCCCATTCTGTAAAGTTGAGGGTCCAGAAAATTTTCAGGCTCCTTCCGAGTCCAGACAGGCTCTGACTCCATGGGAGAGAAGTGGGGTACGCTTGCAGATGGGCAGTACCCCAACTATCCCAACACAAATACGTGCCATGTCAACAAAGTCGCTAAAGCAGAGGCGATTTCTCTACTGAAACCCAGACGTCAGCGTGGGGTTCCTGCTCCTTGAGGTCCTCAACTGGCTAGACTCTCTGCGCAGAGCTTGGCTCCCTCCTCAGTATTTCTGTGACTTCCTGGAGTGTGTGTGTGCGTGGGAGGGACTGCCTGCTCAGCCCCTCATTCCTGCCCTCCCATTTCCAGGGCTGTGCTCACTCCTTTATCTTCACCCATGCATCAGTTCATTTCTCTCAATTTCCACCGAAATAAACAAAAATCCTGACTCACGCAAAGCCCTTAATTTGGACATTCCCAAAGGACTGAGGGGACAGCCACGCCAGAACAATTAAGTATTAGACGTATTAGGCAAATTGCATCCTAAAAAGCCCCCAGCCGCTCCCACCTGCCCCCGCTGCCATCTCTGTCTTTCTGGCTCCCCCCACCCCGTCTCCACAACCATTTTCTCTCCGCATTAAGGGTGCTCTCAGTGGTTACAAGGGGCCCCTTATGCAGCCTCACTTTCCTCAGTGCCCCCAGCAGCGCAGACCCACTTATCGGTGATACAAATTCTGCCGCTCACTTAGAAGGCAAGAGTGGTTCCAGTCATTTGCTTTCAGTGACATTTCTTTCGTCAGTGGTGATTGCTCTATCAAAGCCTCCTGAGATTTCTTTAGTGAGCTCCCCTAGTTACGTTTAGAACAGGATGAGATTTTCATACATTTGAATCCCAAAGATTTTTTTTTCTTTCCCACAGCACAGCGCTGAGATAAAGTGCAGTAATGCAATTCGGGCCTCAGGGAAGCGTGAGATTTATTACCCCGCAACCTGGTGGAAGCCTCATGCCAGTCGGGCAGTGCCCGGTGTGGGTGGGAAGGTCAAGGGGCCACAGGAGGAACACCCTTCCCCAGGACAGCGAGGTGGGTCCTGCGCACCCTGGAGCCCCAGCCCTCCCGAACCGGGGTGCAAGGCTGCCCCCAACATCCCTCTTCTCCCCCACCCAGCTCTGCCCACCCCCAGCAGAGGGTGCCCCGGGAACCTGGGGAGCTAGCTGGAGGGGTTGCAGGCGGCAGGCACCCCCTCTCCTCACCACTTACCCAGCAAATGCCCCTCGCCTGTCTCGGCCTGGCCCGGGGACTTAGGGCTAAGTCCCTTCACTCACCGGCCTCCTAGGGGCAGGGCCCAGACGCTCTGGGGCTGAACCCCCACTGGGGCTCACTTTCCAGCTCTGGATGCCTCCCTTGGACAGGTCCCTTTATTCTCAGTGCCTCAGTGTCCACATCTGTAAGGTGGAATAATGAAACACAGAATGAGATTATTTAGTGAAAGCACCTTGCAAACTGGCCCAATGCCAGTGTCAGACCCAAGTACAGTATATATTAGCAAAAAAAATCATCCCAGGCTCCTGGTTCAGGGCTCCTGCCCAGTATTTAGTCCCCTGTGGCTCTGTGACCCTCCGTCCCCCTGCCCATGGCATTCCAGGTGAGAAATCCTTGAACCCTCCCAGTTCTCATAGTTTGAAGGTTTCTGGGGCTCCTGCAAACATAGAGACTTGGGGGCCTACTGCCTGTGGCCCCAGCTCTGCCCCTCATATCAACCCAGATGCAGAATTTGGCTCCTGCACAAACTGTCAGGAGGAATCCAGTCATCATGAGCATTTGGGATTTCTGGAGATTTTGCAGGAGTTGTGTGGGTGGGTCCCAGGGAAGAGCTCTGCTGTTAGCCGCTGGCATTCAACCACCACTCCCCCTTTCCCCATCTCTCTCCGCCCACTGCCACCTCCCACTCAGCTCTCACGGAAGCCCCCAGATAATACCCTTGCTCACAAACCGTCGCCCCCAGCCTTCGGCAGTCTTTGTACTAGGGGACCCTTGCCTTGAATCAGCATCGCCCCAAGGGGCGTCACCAAGGGCTCACCCAACTGCCCAGAGATGGATGAACAACTCCTCCAGCTCCCTTTGCCCAGGATGGGTGCCCACCCAGCATCCCTGCGTGGCTGAAACCCTCTCTCAGCTGCGCCCTCCTTCTACCCTCTCATCCTCCACAGTGTGACCTGGCCTGTGCCCACCCCCAGCCCTCCCTGGGGGACGCGGCCACCTCCGCTCAGAGTCTCCCTGGCCGCACACAGACTTCCTGAACTTCAGTAGCCCAGAGCAGGACAGAATGCTGGAGATGTTCCTGTCCCCTCAACCATCCCCAGACCCCCTGCATCTGCTGTATGTGACCCTCACCACCACTCTCCCCTTGAGAGGCTGTAGGAATAGCTGGGGGAGGGAGGAATAGAATGGAAATGGCAGCTAACACTTACGTAGCACTTAGCTTGTGCACGCACTCTCCTAAGGGCTTTTCATGTACCACAAATACGTATGCAATGCATGCAAAAATAAACCACTTAATCCTCACACTAATCCTGTGAAATATGTATTATTTCCATTTTATAGATGAAGAAACTGAGGCTCAGAGAGGTTAAATAACTCGCCAAAGATCACACAGTGAGTGATGGAGTCAGAACTGGAAGCCAGGCAATCTGGTCTCTGCTCTTTTCCACAGGAGGCTTCTGAGCCCATACCCCCATCGTCTCCCTCACCAGGGCCTATGCTCCTCCCAACCCACATGGTAACACCTGAGCTTAGATGGAACAGAGGGTGGGAAAACCACTGGCATAAGAGGAGATGTGAGATCTGTCAGGAACATATTGCATGAGCATAGGCAAATCTTAACTCCTGGCCTGGAGGCTGCCACCACTGATTTGGTTTGGGAATAGTCATTTGGTCTCTCTGGGCTTCAGTTTCCCCATTTGCACAAGGGGGTCAGACATTTCTACACATTCTCCTGCTGCTAATCTTGTATGAACTGAAGGCCTAAGTGTCCTCTTACCGATCCAGCCAGTGGTAGGCTCCTCCTAGGAGACACGACCTCCAGCTGCAAGGCCCAGTGGGCTCCTCACCCCCTCTCCTGGCTTCCAGCTGCCTTTTGGTTTCCAGGGCCCGGTCCCTAGGAAGAATCTAGAGAGCCCTGTGGGACTTTGAAGGGAGGCAGGGAACCCACCACCTCTGTGCATCCCTGTTTATCCTGCAAATGCTGCATTTATTAAGGGCAAGTCCCGCCGTCATGGGCTCACGGTCTAGGGGGCAAACAGGCCTTATTCAGTCACCATGGAGATCAACTCACAAGTGCACCAAGTTCTCTGAAGCAGAGGTTGGAGAAACATCCTCTGAGGAAGACCAGCAGGGCCTCGGCAGCTGCGGGAAGGATTGTGGCCTTCTCCCTAAGGGCAATGGAAGCCACTGGATGGCTTTTGGCAGGGCCCCTGTGAGGCAGAACTGAACCCCCCCCCCCAAGATTTCTTTAATGTTATTATTCATCATCAGATTTTTAGGAACAATAGTAATTCCTCACTTGCTAAGCACTTTCATAGACACTTTCTCCTTTGCTCTAAACCAACCCTGTGAGTCGTTCCATATTCCCATTTTGCAAATAAGGGAGCTGAGGCTGGAAGGGAGGCGGTGGCCGGGCAGGCTGCACGTGGGGCCAAGAGCTGGTGTGGAGCCAGGCCCCATGCCTCCCTGAGTTTGTCCCAGGGGGACTCTGAGCTTGGCGGGTGCCCTGCTGCCTCCACCTCTCCGGGAGCGATGAGGCACCGCCAGCCCTGGTGGTCACCCCCTCCCAGGGAGCCCTGGTAGCAGGAACAGGGCCTTCGCCCAGCAGCGGAGGGTTTGCCGGGGCACCTCTTGCTGTCTGTGCACGTTTCTTCCAGCAGCACGCAGCCAGGAGTCCCGGAGGCCTCTGCTGAGGCCTTTTGGGAGGCAGGGGATGGAGAGAGAAAGATAAAAATAAGAAAAGAATCATGCCTCTCCTCCAGCAGCCTACAGCCTAGGGAGGCAGAGACACTGCACTCAGCGGCTCAAGGAGTGATCAGCAATTCTGATAGGGAAAAAGTATGCCCATTTTACAGATGAGAGTCTAAGGATCAGAGAGGGAAAATAACTTTTCCAATTCCACCCAGCTGGTAAATGGTGATGCTGGGAGTCAAAAGAATCCCTGTCCAATTGGGGGAGGGGAGCAGTTTTCCCCAGGAAAACAGTGCAGCGTTTTCGCAAAGATCTTGGGTGACAGAGGTCTCCCATTACCCGGGTTATGTGATTAAAACTTATTTTTTAACTGAGATATAATTTGCACACAGGAAAATGTGTGTGACAAATGTGTGTAACCACCACCAGAATCAAGATACGGAGCATCTCCAGCTCTCCACAAAGTTCCCTCATGCTCACTCCCAGTCTCCTTCCCACCCCCAGCCCTGGCAGCTAGCTACCTGTTTTCTGTCCTCAGGGTTTTATCTTTTCCAAAATCTCCTGTGAAGGGACTCACCTGGTGTGTAGTCTTTTGGGGCCTGGCTCTTTCACTTCGCAGAACGCTGTGAATATCTGTGCGTGTTGATGCGTGCATGTACATGTGAGCGGCTCACGCCTTTTTATTGTTGAGTAGTATTCCGTTGTATGGATACGCCACAGTTTATTTATCCACTCACTATTTGGTATACATTTGGGTTGTTTCCAGTTGAAGGCTATTTTGAATAAAGTTGTTAATGGACATTTGCATACAGGTTGCTTTGTGGACAAAAGTTTTCATTTCCCTTGTGTGAGTACATAGGGCAGTCGTTGCTGAGTTGTAGGTAAGTGTATTGTTCAACTTTATAAGAAGCAGTCCAGATGTTTTCCTAAGCGGCTCTACCACTTTGCATTCCCACCCAAATGTATGAGAGTTCCAGTTGCCCAGCATCCTCCCAATACTTGATGTGGTCAATCTTGTTACTTTTAGCTGTTCTAATGGGTAGGAAGTAGGATCTCTTTGTGGTTTTAATTGGCCTTTCCCTAATAACCAATGATGTTGAGCATCTTTTCCTGTATCTATTTGTCATTGTATATCTTTAGTAAAGTGTCCAAATCTTTTGTCCATTCTTTGGGGGGCTAAGAACTCTTTATATATTCTGGATACAAGTTCAATATCAGGTATGTGATGTGAAAATATCTTCTCCCAGCTTGTGGGGTTTCGTTCTTTTCTGTTTTTTGCCTTCTCATTTTTTCACCACTGTCTTTTGAAGAGTAGAAGTTTTTAGTCTTGACCAAGTCCAATTTGTCAAGCTTTTCTTTTATGGCTTATACTTTTAGTGCCATCTTTGTCTAACCCAAGGTCACAAAGACTTTTTTTTTTTTTTAATTATTAGCACCTTTAATTATTATTTATTTATTTATTTGGCTGTGTTGGGTCTTCGTTTCCTTGCGAGGGCTTCCTCTAGCTGCGGCAAGCGGGGGCCACTCTTCATCGCGGTGCGCAGGCCTCTCACTATCGTGGCCTCTCTTGTTGCGGAGCACAGGCTCCAGACGCGCAGGCTCAGCAGTTGTGGCTCACGGGCCTAGTTGCTCCGCGGCATGTGGGATCTTCCCAGACCAGGGTTCGAACCCGTGTCCCCTGCATTGGCAGGCAGATTCTCAACCACTGCGCCACCAGGGAAGCCCACAAAGATTTTTAAAAATGTTTTTCCTCGGTAAGTTTTATGGTTTTAGTTCTTACCTTTAAGTTGATTATCCATTTTGACTGAGTCAATTTTCGCACACGATATGAGGTGAAAGTTGAGATTTATTTTTTTCCATGCGGATCTTCCATTTTTCCAGCATCATTTATTGAGAAGACTATCCTGTCCTGATTGAACTACCTTGGCACTTTGTTGAGAACTAACCATGGTTGTGTGAGTCTATTTCTGGATTTTCTATTCTGTTCCATTGTTCTATGCATCTATTCTTACACCAAAGCCTTACTGTCTTGGTTACTATAGCTTCACAGTAAGCCTAGAAATCAGGTAGTGTAAATCCTCCCACTTTGGTCTTTTTCAGAATTGTTTTGGATATTCTAGATCTTTATTGCCATAAAAATTTTATAATCAGTTTGCCAATTTCTAAAAAACACCCAGTCTGCTGGAATTTTGAGTGGAATAACATTAAATTTATAGATCATTTTGGGGAGAATTTGACATCTTAACAATACTGAGGCTTCTTTTAGATATTCGTATGTTTCTCTCAGCAAGGCGTTATAGTTTTTCATGTACAGGTATTTTATGTCCTAATGCACTGTGAACAGGTATTGTTTTCTTAATTTGCACTCTCAAACTTGGTTGGAGCCCCAGGGGATGCTGTCGAGGCTCTTCTGTCCTGCCCCAGATCTTCCTCGTGTGCATCCAGAGGAGGCCTGCTGAGAAGAGGGGATGAGTAGGTGTAGATTCCCCTGCGCACGGGGCTCCCTATGATTCCAGATTGTCACTCTAACCTTTAAAAATCTGTTAAAATTTCAGTTGCATTTTCTGCTTCCCTGTTGACCACTTTCTTCCATGCTCTTTCATGTTCTGCCAGAGGTGGAAGAGCGCATGGGCCGTCTTCTAGTGACTTGTCACCCTCTGAAATTTAATCCACCTGGGGCTAAGAGGTATGACTTTGTAGATTATTAGCTTCTTCTTATTGTTAGGATAGGACTGATATCTTCTTGTAGCTTTCTGCATCCTAAGCAGGGTGTAGGTAACTTTTGGTCAGGGCCGTGGTCTGGGCTTCCAAGGCCACAGTCCCCTCAGGGATGGGAGGGCCACCAGGAGACTGGAAAAGGGGCAGGATTCCACAGGTGGAGGCCTGGGGGCTTAGAGGAGCCCAAACCCTGATTCTGGCCCACTCCTGTGGCACGGCCGGATGAGCTGTCCTTTTTTTTTTTTTTAAATCTATGATCTTGTTGTTTGCAATACTCTAGAATTGACAACAGCAGATAAACCTGGTTTTCTCATACAAAAAAAAATTGTGTAGCTTTGTTAGTTATAATACTTTAAATTGTAGAAAAGAAGATAAAAACCCTCTTACTTAGCTGCTTCCCAATCCTCTGCACTTCATCAGGGCCACCCCCCAGCTGAGGTTTCCCTGAGTCACAGCTCATTACCTACTATGACAATTCACGCAGCAAATGGCAGAACTACCAAAAGAAATGCTTTAAGTGTCTGTGGTGGTGCTTGCTGTTTGTATGTCTGGTTTTGTGCCTCCAAGAATGTTATTTCCCTGTTGCTGGAAGCCTCATCAAAACCAAAGATGTTTCAATTTATGATCACCCTGCCATCTTCATAAGTGGCACAGACAGCCAAGTATTATCCTATTTATTAGGATTCCTTGTCCTGGCGATGGCAGCTGATCAGAGGTCAGTACCTGGAGCACTTTGTGAAGGACTCTTAGGGGGAGAATGCACTGATGGATTGGCAATGTCTGCCACGGGCAAGAGATGGGGAAGCATCGGCATGCGTTTCCATGTGTTATCCCTGCCCCATGAAATGTGCCAGGACTGCTGTCAGAGTTGGGGTGCTGGGGCTCTTAGAGGGCCCCACTCCACCCATACTACCCACCATGGCAAGGACTGCACTGCACCAAGGGCATGTGCCCACCCGGGGTCCACGATCTACCTCCTTGCAGGCTACACTATGAGTACAATGGCCCACAGAATGCCCTGCCCGAACAGTCCCAAATCTAGGGCCTGTGGTAGCACCTCCCTAGGTCAGTCCCCCTAAGGTGTGACTGGGTCACCATGTAGGCACCCCTAGGCCCAAGTGGTAGCTGTTTAGAAGGGGCAGTTTCCAAGGGGAAGCTGTTTGCACAGGGATGTAAATGGAGCTTGGACTTGGAGGCCTAGACACACACAGGCATGTGAGGTCCCTGGAGGGGGGTCTCCTCTTGTCCTGGGTCCCACACATGTCAGGGAGGGGCCTGTGATACACTCGTTGAAAGGGTGTGGTAAGGATTAATGATTTCTGTCATGGGCAAGGGGTAGTTTTAAATTATACAGCACCTTGCCTGTTGGCCCTCCCTGCCCATAAGATGCATCACATTCCTTCCACTTCCTGTCTGGCATCCACATCCTGCACGGACTTTTCCAGGGAAAGAGCGCTCACCACCTTCCAAGGGAGACACCCCCTGTGTGTTTGAAAGTTCATTAGAACGTCCTTCCCTATGCAGACCCCCAAACTACCTCCCAGGTGCTTCCACCCTTTGGACCAAGTTCTGGACGGTGACTTGCCCAAGGCCACACAGCTACTTGGTGGAGGAGCCTAAGTAGGACCCCCAGGCCCCCAGGTCCGTTCTTGCCTCTCCACCCTGAGGTGCTGTTCAGAGGAGCCCCAGAGCAAGCGGGGCCACGGCGGGGAGGCTGGGGGCCGAGTCTTCTCGTGGCTCTGTCCCCTCCCTGTCCACCCCCAACCCCAATCATCTTACCAGCCCAGTGCATTAGAGCTCTGGCTTTGCTGGCCCTTTCCACTAAAACAGAGAGAAAAAGAAAAACACAGCACAACATTCTGGGGTCCAAAACAAACACCAAGGACAATGTTAATAAATACATAAAATTGTAAGGATCTGGATCTCCAAGGCACTTAACAGAGGCAGGCTGGGTCGCGCAGGAATGGTTCAGTGTGTGCCCCAGCCTTGCCGGGAGGGGGCAGGCAGCGGGTGGAGAGGGCACCTGGGGACCCCCTCTAGGGCCTCCATTCTCCGGGGGTTGCCGCCCGGGGTCCACTGCTCCTACTCCTCTAGCCTGGCTCAGAGTGGCCCCCTTGCCCTGGAAACAGAAGAACTAGCCAGCACCTCTACGGCCTGCTGAGGAGTCTGGGAGACCCTCTGCATGACTTAGAGTGAGGACCCCTGGGAGAGGTCCTGGGAACCGGGTGGCTTCCTGAGAGCCAGAGGGCCCAGGGAAGTTACCTGCCCTTGGAGGTAACGTGGGTGCAGCTGAGGCCCCACAGTGCTGTCTCCTCCCTGCCTGCATGCGGGGCAGAGGCTCACGTCCTGCCCTGGGGCACTTGGCCCTTGTCACCCCGAGCACCTGGCTATGAGTGGACTCTGGTCCTCAGCCCTGGAGCCTGGTCGCCCCCGCCCCCGCACCCACTACCACAAATAGACCTCTGGTCCAGCTTAAGCCAGGTGGGAGAAGAGGACGCCTGACTCCAGCAGGAGCAGTCCTTGGTAGAGGGCAATGATTGGCAGGGCTCAGCCTGAGAACTCACGTCTCCTCTGTACCCCACAAAGTCAACTTCCAGGCCGTGCTCTCTTCACGCGCCGAGTGATGACCACAGTTGCCGTTCCTGGTCCAGCCAGGGGGCCTGGCACCAGCTGGGAGCCCCCTGGATGATGAGGACACATGTTCCAGAGTGTCCAGAGCCCCCTTCTCAGGGGGGCTGGGGTGAGGTTAAAAGGCCCACCTGTAAACTGGAGGCACCAGAAGTAGTAGGAAGTGCCATCTTCAGGGGCAGAGGTGGCCACCAACATGGCCCTCCAGCCAGCGAATGCAAGGTGGACTTTGCTCCTTGGCCTTCCCAGAGTCGCTGCCTGGAGCTCTCGCTACGAAGAGCTGGGTCTGAGATGAACTGGCCTCCCACCCACCCTAGCCCTGCAGCCTCACGACCACATTCGGCCCCAGCCTGCTTCCTCTTGGACCACCCTGTGAGTGCTCCCCCGACCTTCCCCGGCCCTGCTCTGCCCCTCTGGGCAGAGGGGCCTGGTACACGGGGCCTCCACAGGGGTCCCCACAATTTCTGGCAAAGGGAGGCGGTGTGAGGCCCGGTGGCTGTGTGTGTGTGGGTGGGTGTGTGTGTGTGTGTGTGTGTGTTGGGGGGTGTTAGCTGGCCCTCAGTCCTGGCAGGAGAGACAGACAGGAGCCCCTGAGAGGTTCGATTCGGTCACCTGGGCTGCTTGCTGAGGTATCTCCGGTTAGGGCTCTCCCTGATCCTTTTCTTCCTCATAGACCCACTTCATGGGCTGAAAAGTGTCACAGCCCCAAACTAGAACAATAAGAAGGCAAATAATTTAAAAGGCAGTCCGTGCTTGCCCCGGCCCCGCTGTGTGTCCTCTGAGCCGGGATGTCTGGGGCAGCACAGAGAGTGTAAACTTGACTGGCGGGATGGGCGAGGCTCGGCTCATGTCCCCGGGGGGGTGGTGGGAAGGCTGGTGCCTGGATGCTTCGGGTCTTCCCTGAGCTGCCCTTTATCCTCAGAGACTGGTGTAGGGGCCCCAGCCCAGCCCCAGGGCAGTCCCCGGGGGGCACTAGGGGACGTGCCCCAGAATACTGTACGGTTCAGTTTCTGGGCAGCAAAGCGGCGCTGGCTCACTGGGGAGCTCGTGCCCAGAGGTCCTGGGAGCTGTGTGGGTCGGCCATGCTGATGGTCGTCTGATCCCGCTGGTCCCACAGCGGGCTCCACAGCCTCTGGAGGGGACTTGGGTCCTCGGAAGGGGCTCCCAGGAGTGGAGAAGGGTGGTGGTGAGGCCAGGCTGGGGTCCGGGCTCGCGTCAGGGCCCGAGGCCTTCTTGGTACAGGACTCACAGCACAGCCGGTGGTAGCCGGGGATGGAGCAGTAGCGATCAAGCACTTCCATCTGGCAGAAGATGGACCTGTCCTCCACACAGGGCTCCGCTGCACACACAGCACAAGGACCGATGCTGGAGGACGCCCATCAGCCAGGTTACAACTCCCACTCAGCCCTCCGTCTCCCGCCCTCACCACCTCCCAATCAACCCAAAGGAATCCGATCCACTCTGGCCAGGGCCAGGCAGATGCCCAGGTTACTCACACTGTGACAAGCAGCTTAGACATCCTGCCCCTGGTGAGCACGCATTTGGAACAGTAAGCCCCCCACCAATAAATTTGGAATCAAGCAAATCTAGGTTCCGATCAAGGCTCTATCACTTAAAAGCTGCAAGGCTTCGGGCAAGTCATTTAAACTCTCCAACACTCAGTTTCTTCTGTGAAATGGGGATAATGCTGACATTTACCAATGAATAATAATATTATTATTGTAAATAGCATCTGTAAATTTCTTGGCATAGAGGGGTGCTCATTATATTAGTTTTGTTTGCTTTTGTTCAAATGTCATCTAAAAATGTTTTTGCATTTCTGTGATAACTTCAGGTAGGTCTCTCCAGACAATGTGAAGGCAGGAGCTTTGCTTTCTATTACTTTTTGCCAGGGAAAGAGAAAAGGAGGGGGACAGGGAAGAGGAGAGGAGGGGGAGAGAGAGAGGGAGAGGGAGAGAAAGAGAAGAGAGAAAAGGTAGGGTGCTGGCTTAGGGGACCAGGAGAGAGACTAGAGAAAATGGAAAGCCAGTGGCCTCTAGATGGCGCCAGAATTCTAGGATCAGAATCAGAGCTCCCCTTTGCTCCCAGAGGAAAAGGAAAGGAAACCCAAGCACTTGAACAGCCTGAGCCTCAGCACAGGAGCAGAGCAGCAGCAAGACTGGAGCCAGAAGCTCCTTTGAGGACATTTAATCAGACCCTTCTATTTTACAGATGAGGTCGCTGAGCTCAGAGAGTTTCACAAATTTGTACAAGGTCACACAGCCAATTGATCCTCTAACTAGGAGTTAGGGTCTGGGATCTTTCTGCTACTCATCTTGTCAGACCCTGGTCCTTGGGAAGGTAAGAAAGGGAAACAGAGAAGGAACCTAGGAAGGAAGCACAGAACATAGAGCCTGGTATATAGTAGGTGCTTAGTTAATATTTATTAATGGATGGATGGGTGGTTAGATGGATGGGTGGATGGATGGAAAGATGAGTGGGTGAGCTGGTGGGCTCCTGATCATGAAGCAGAGAGAAATGACTGCTACTATATTTGTTGTTGGCTGACTGCTACGCAGGAATGCATGCATTATCTCATTTAATTCTCTCAACAGCCCTATAAAGAGAGCTCAGAACTACAACTGCTTATCCAGAAACCTTGGAACCAGATATGGTTCATAATTCAGAACTTTTGAGGTTAGAAGAGTAATATTCAGTGTATTCATATTATATCATGTCCCCAGTGGAAACTGGAGGTCACCTTGCAATGTTTCCGTAGCAAAAGAATAACTAATCTCTCGTTAGTTCAGTTCAGATTTTGCTGCCCAGTGAGTCTGCACCAAATTTAGGGAGACACTTGCAGCTTTCGATATTTTAGAACTGCAGATAAGGAATCATGGACCAATATAAGCATCATCCCCACCTCACAGCTGAGGAATCCAAGGCTCCAAGAGGCTAAGGTCACGTGGACAGACTGGAAGCTGGGTCCACTCCACTGCACGGCCCATGCCCATGATGCCGTGAACACTGGAAGACTGGGGAGGGGGTGGGGTCCAGAGATACACTTACTTGATGATATCTTGTTGATGGGATCTAGGGGCCCAGATTGTGGCACCCACTCCCCCTCTGGGGTCACAAGTTCCCAGACGTCCGCCCTCACTGTGGAGTTCTGGAGATTTCCTGTGAGGGGGAAAAGCAGCTCTAGTATTTGGGCTGGGAAGCCAGCCAAGCTGGGCCTCAGGTCTAGGCCAGAGGAGCTGGGCTGGCCCCCCCATCCTACCTGGCTCACCTCCGCAGGCGGGCAGGCTGCAGACCTGGACCGTGTCCGGCTTGTCCCCCTCACACTGCCCCAGACTGCTGGCGTTGGCCCGGCACACCACCTGCCGCAGCTGGATGCCCTCTCCGCAAGTGACGGAGCACTGCCGTGGGGAGACAAGGGTGGGGGGTGTAGAGAGACAGAGGAAGGAGGCGGTGAGCTCCGAAGTCCAGCCAGTGCCCAGGACAGAAAGGGGACAGAGAAGGGTGCCAAGTCTCTGCTGGACCAGAGGGACATGCAAGGACTGCTCTCAACAGCCTCTCCAGGACAGCACAGCAACTGTCAAATACTCCTGTACCAGGTGGGAAAGAGCCACTGCCCTGATCTTGGAACCCCCTGAACCTTCCCACCATCTGGAGGGGGCCTGTGGGACCCCATTCCGGCACTACTGCTTGTGTCCACTCTGTCTGGCCTGTGCCTGGGTCTTTAAATATTTTGTGTATCACCCTGCTGCCATCCACTAGCCCAAGGGACCTGAGGCAGGTCCATGCACTTGATGATGCCTTGTTAAGGGGATGCAGGAACCCAGATTGTAACAACGGCTAAGCTGAGAGAGCTGGGTGATGGGGTCACCACGGACCCCTCTAGCTCTGACATTCAATGACTTTGTTTCCAACACTCAGCTTGCAGAGACATGCTCAAAAGTGTCTTCTTCTCTAAGAGGGAAAGGTGTGGGTACAAGGAACAGAAGGCCATTTGAAAGGGCTGCCACACACATCATGCCCTGGAACCCACATAACTCTGATAAAGGGGTGGGGTGGCTTCAGGAAAAGCAAGGGTGCCCCACGTGACCAGGTCACTGGGTTTGTAGGCGCTGAGCACAGCCTCTCCTAGCGGGATGGGAAGGACTTGCAAAGGTCCACTTCTCATACCAGGGCAGGTGATGAGCAAGGGAGACACAAGGGTCACATGCCACACAGAACA
The DNA here is from genome assembly GCF_028564815.1 of Eubalaena glacialis. Lineage (NCBI taxonomy): Eukaryota > Metazoa > Chordata > Mammalia > Artiodactyla > Balaenidae > Eubalaena > Eubalaena glacialis. The sequence continues at coordinate 64,128,946 of NC_083716.1, forward strand.
GGGGGACAAAGACGGCTCGTCTTCCCAGGAGGAATAATTACAAACAGCAATAGCTCTGGAATGCTCTGGCCATCTTACAGGGGCAACTATCTTCCACCAGCTGTCACCTCTCTGTTTTATGTAAGGGGCCCTTTATGGACCAGCAGTCTTTCTGGTTTATATTCAAACAAATAAAGCTATATATTATGGAGAAGAATATAAAATCTGCACAGGTTGTGTGGGGATTTTTAGTTATTTAAAATACTCTGTATTATGCAATATTTCAAGCCTACAGGAAAGTATGAGGAAGTTGGTCATGAACGCCTGTTCAAACACCCCCACTAGCAACTTTAATAAATCAGTATTCTGGCGCATTTTCAAATATTGTGTTGTGCCTTTTTAAACTTTAAGTAAATGGTATCCCCACTGGTAGTGCTTTTTTCTTCATACTTCAGTGCTTTTTCTCACCTATTTTTCTGAGGTTTACCTATATTGATAAGTACAGTTCAAGCTTATTCATTTTTCTTGCTGTATAGTATTTTATTACATGAATAGACCATGGGTTTTTTTTGGGGGGGGGGTCCAATTTCCTATGGATGGATATTTAGAATATTTCCTGATATCTTGCTATTATAATAAACATCATTGTGCTTATTTCCATGATCGAATGAGGTTTTAAAAATTATAATCAAATATACAGATCATAAAATTTACATCATAACCATTTTTAAGTGTACAGTTCAGTGGCATTAAGTACATTCACATTACTGTGTAACCATCACCACCATCCATCTCTAGAACTGTTTCTTCTTCCCAAGCTGAAACTCTGTGCCCATTAAACATTAACTTCCCATTCCCCTCTCCCCTGGTCCCTGGCAACCACACTTCTACTTTCTCTCTCTATGAATTTGACTGCTCTAGGTATCTCACATAAGTGGAATCATACAGTATTTGTCATTTTGTGTCTGGCTTATTTCACTCTACATAATGTCTTCAAGGTTCATATCAAACGAATTTTTAAGAGAAAACCCAAAACTTGAAAAAACTTCCCTGTGGCCCCTGGACTATTCCACAACCTTCTTACTGTTTGCCTTTTTCTTCCCTGGCCTCCCAGCAATGAACTTGCTACAGAGCTGCCAGAGTGATCTTTAAACCTGAAATCAGAGCTGGTGACATACACGTTAAAACCTTTCAAGTTTCCCACTGCTCTTAGAATAACTCTAACTCCTCATAAAGCCCTGCAGGATTTGACCCCCTGCCCACTCTCCAGAGATTTCGTGTAACCCCTGCCCCTCTCATTAAGCTCTAGTCCCAATGTCCTTCAGGTTTCTGGAACATGGCAAGGTTGTTCTTGCCTCAGGGTCATATGCTTCATATGGCTCATACCTCAGGTCTCAGCTGGAATGTCACCTCCTCAGAGAGGCCCTCCCTGATATGTTACCCTGTTTACTTCTGCTCAGCTCCAACTGCAACCTGTAAAAGCTTTTGTTATCGGTACTTGTCTCTTATGTCTCCCTCACTGGACTGTAAGCACCCCGAGGACAAGAATCAGGTCTGTCTGGTTGGTAATGGGCTCCAGGCATTCTTAGTACAGTGTGCCTGGAACGTAATTGGCACCTTAGTTTCCTGACCAGGGATTGAACCCGTGCCCCCTGCAGTGGAAGTGCGGAGTCTTAACCACTGGACAGCCAGGGGAGTCCCAGTAAATATTTCTTAATACAAGAATGTCTTTCAATTTGCTCATCTGTAACACAGGGATATTAGCCCAGGCCTCCTAAATAACTCTGTGAACGTCAAAGCTGATAGTGAATGAATATAAAGGCCAAGCCCAAAACCATGGCCCAGCATACTGTTGGACTTAGTTTTGAGAAAAATCAGATCAGATGTGGGGAGAGGAATTCAGCCAGAAACACTCCGCCTGCAGGGAGCACCAGATCTCTCTGCAGCTCCTCCACCCAGACCCTCCTCTTCCTTGACTTTGCAAGGAAGGTGCCTGTCGGCCCAGCCCCTCCCACGCCCTGAGGACAGCTCACCTGGGACCAGGCTCCCGTCCGCCACTGGGCTGGACAGGGCACGCGGTGGCAGGGCCGGCGGGCCTCGGGCCGGTCCCCGGGGCAGGCCTTGGCCGGCATGGCCTTGTGGGTACCGTTGGAGAGGGGCAGCAGGCACTGCACTCCCCGAGTCTGCATCCCCAGCTTCCCACAACTCCGACTGCAGGCGCCCCACTCCTCCGTCACCCACCTGGAGACAGACAGGGAGAAAGGTGGAGGAAAGGCGGGACTATGGGACACTTCCTCCCAGGGCCACCCCCACCCCCTGAACCACCAAAGGCAGGAGCCACAGAGAGGGTTTGAGCTTCAGAATGCTTGGGGGCCAAGCCAACCATCCATGTGGCTCTGCAGCTGTCAGGTGTGTGGCCTTGGGGAGGTCACGTATTCTCTCCTCTGTTTCCTCATCTGAAAAATGGGTATAATGGATATTTAAATCCTGACACCCTGCAGGTCCTTGGACAAGCTATTAACCCCTCTAAGCCTCAGTTACCCCATCTTTACATCAGGATTCTTTCAACACTTCATAAATATTTGCGAGTCTATCATGTGCAGGCACTGTCCTAGGTACTGACATTCAGCCGAGCACAAAACAGATGAAAATCACAGCTTGCAGAGTAGAAGCCCCTACCATGGGGCTCTTGGGACAATTAAAGGACCTGTATGTGTAAAGCACATGGCAGAGTGCATGGCGTGCAGTAGGCATGTCATAAATGCAGGCACTATCATCATCGCCGTCAGTGCCTGCAGAGCTTTGGTGCTGATTAGCTAAAAGCCGCTAGTCTCCAAGCGTCTTTCAGCCACAGAGCAACTCCCAGCAGCATCTTAAGCAGGCGCCCACTGGAAGAGTTAGACGAGAGCAAAACCGCTCTGGTGGGGTGGAGGGAGGGGCAGCCCCCAACTCCCACCCCCCTCCGTTTCCTGAGGCGTCACTTCGTAAACCACGGCTTTAGCCGACCCCTTCCCTTAACAAACAAAACAAAAAGCCCCGAAACTTCATTTGGCATTTTACAGAGAAGGAGACAAGCTGGGGTGGGGTGACCTGCTAGGGGTCATGGCAGAGATAGCCCCGCATGCTCTGTGATCACAGATGTTTGTGGGCAAAGTGGCCTGAATAAAAAGTAACGCATAAAAAAGAACCATGGAGAGCCAGGGGGCTGGGGATCGTGGCCTGGGCCGGGCACAGGGAGGCCATGGCAGGCTCTAGCACCGGTCACCAGCTCCCGCCCTGGCTCTGAGGTCCCTCCACCCTGTGGGAGCAGAGCTGCTGTGGATCAGCAAGGCCGAGTTGGAACCCCCCAACCCTGGGAGGACTCCTGTAAAGCTCTGCTTTACATATACAGGTCCTCCCGGGAGGCAGGAGGATGGACTCAGCTCTTCATGGTTTCCTACTGGCCAGCCACCCTCGGCCCTTCCTGGGGGCCACTAGAAAAGCCTGCTGGGGCTGAGGAGGCGCTGGGCAACAGGCTCAGAGACCAGACATCAATCCTCCACAAATTACAGCTCTTTCCTCTCCCCAAAGCCACCTCCAAGTAACCCCAAGAACACGACCTTGGGCTCAAACGGAGCCTGTGTCCTCAGGCCAGGGCATCCCAATCAAGGGCTAGACCACAGCTGGGGGCTGGAAGGCCAGACCGCATCCCTGGGCCCCAGATGACTGGGCAGAGAGGAACTGGTAGACAGCATCCTGGCCTAGGCCTGGAAACACTGAAATCCTCTTCACCTGCATGGACCCCCTGGATCACTGAGGGAAAGCTGTGTCCCCAGATCGGGCCTCAGCTTCCCCATCTGTAAAATAATGCTGGAAGGGGCAGAACAAAGGCAGCATCTTCCGCCTTCTGGGAGTGAAAGTTAATGCAGAAATCCCAGAGGGGATGGACGGGCAAGGAAGACAGCGCTGGCCATGGGCAGAGGCTGGCGTGTGGGTGCTCTCTGCTCAGGAGGTCCCGGCTGCGGGGGCTACGTGCCTCCACCCTCCAGCGCTGGCGGAAGCAGGCTCACCCGCCCCTCGTCCTGACGTCAGGGCAGAGAGAGGGTCTGCGGTCAGCCTCCTCGTCCCTCCCCCAGAAGCACTCACGCAGACTGGGCACAAGGGTGCTGGTTGCAGCGCCGGCGAATGGGCTTGGGCCTCTTCCTGTGGTCGCACAGGTGCCGCTGGACCATGTGGTGGTCTCGTCGGCGCCGGCAGCCGTACTTGGTGAACTGGATCCCTGAAGGGAGGACAGCCTGCTGTGGGGGTCAGTCTCACCAGGCCCCCACTGTCCTGCCCAGAGCCTCAGGGACAGTGAGCTCCGGAGAGACTGCAGCCGATCCCCCCTCCCTCTGTGCCTTTGCACCTTCCCCTCCCCAAGTCACTTTCTGAAGAAGCCTTCCTTGACCAGCCCATCTCAGGTGTCACTGATATAGCACAGGTGGGGACGTGGGCTGCTGTCTCTGCGCGCAGCTGGTGAGCCCTTACAGGGCAGAGGCCCTGCCCCGGATACTGCTCTGGCACCCCCAGCCCAGCCCCAAGGCCCTGCCCAGGCACCCTGCCACGCCCCAGAGACCTTCAAGGAGAAACTGAGGCACGAGCCAGGGACACGCCAAGTGGAGACGATGTCAGGCCCCCAACCCCTCCCGCTCCTCCCACAAGGCGTCTGCGGTCAGGCAAACCAGTACCTCCTCCACAGGCCTTGGTGCAGGGTGCCCAGTTCTTGAGTGCCCACTCGTAGGTGTCCGTCTCCTCCAGGAGCACATTGTTGCTCCCGATAAGGGGCAGCAGGTCCTCATGGATGACGTACTTGTAGGCCAGGCTGCTGCGGGGGCCGCCCTCAGCTGGGGGGAGCACCTGAGGGGAGACAGACGAGGTGGCAAAGGACTGGAGAGCAGGGAAGCAAGGCCAGCATAGGGGGACCGGGGAGGAGGGGTCAAAGGGGAGCATGTGGGGTCAGAAGCAGAACCAGTGAGAGCCAGGAGGGGGCAGCACTGAGCACGCACTGGCAAGGCCTTTCAGACCCGTAGCCACATGGCAAAACTCAGGCTAATACAAGCAACTCATGCAGCTCAATATCAAAAAAACAAAGAACCCAATCCAAAAATGGGCAAAAGACCTAAATAGACATTTCTCCAAAGAAGATATACAGATTGCCAACAAACACATGAAACAATGCTCAACATCATTAATCATTAGAGAAATGCAAATCAAAACTACAATGAGATATCATCTCACACCAGTCAGAATGGCCATCATCAAAAAATCTACAAACAATAAATGCTGGAGAGGGTGTGGAGAAAAGGGAACTCTCTTGCACTGTTGGTGGGAATGTAAATTGATACAGCCACTATGGAGAACAGTATGGAGGTTCCTTAAAAAACTAAAAATAGAACTACCATACGACCCAGCAATCCCACTACTGGGCATATACCCTGAGAAAACCATAATTCAAAAAGAGTCATGTACCAAAATGTTCATTGCAGCTCTATTTACAATAGCCAGGACATGGAAGCTACCTAAGTGTCCATCAACAGATGAATGGATAAAGAAGATGTGGCACATATATACAATGGAATATTACTCAGCCATAAAAAGGAACGAAACTGAGTTATTTGTAGTGAGGTGGATGGACCTAGAGACTGTCATACAGAGTGAAGTAAGTCAGAGAGAGAAAAACAAATACCATATGCTAACACATATATATGGAATCTAAAAAAAAAAAATGGTTCTGAAGAACCTAGGGGCAGGACAGGAATAAAGACGCAGACATAGAGAATGGACTTGAGGACACGGGGAGGGGGAAGGGTAAGCTGGGACAAAGTGAGAGAGTGGCATGGACATATATACACTACCAAACGTAAAATAGATAGCTAGTGGGAAGCAGCCGCATAGCAGAGAGATCAGCTCAGTGCTTTGTGACCACCTAGAGGGGTGGGATAGGGAGGGTGGGAGGGAGGGAGATGCAAGAGGGAAGAGATATGGGGACATATGTATATGTATAACTGATTCACTTTGTTACAAAGCAGAAACTGACATGCCACTGTAGAGCAATTATACTCTAATAAAGATGTTTAAAAAAAAAAAAAAAAACTCAAGCTAAGCAGCTACTGTGCGCCAGGCCTGAGAACAGCCTGTGTGCCCATCGGTGATTCTCCTTCCCACACACCTAAGTTCCAATGAAGGCAGGAACCATGTCTGCTGGTCTGTCCTGCTCACCAGAGCACCCACACTGCCTAACTCTAGAAGATGGTCTACAATAGAGACTCTTATCAGATATAGGATTGCCAATATCTTCTCCCAGTCTGTTCAGGTTATCTTCTCACTTTCTTAAAAACGTCCTTTTTGATGTACAAAAGCTTTCAATTTCCATGAAGACCAATTTATCTCTTTTTTTCTTCTGTTGCTCATGCTTTTGGTATCATATCTAAGAATCCAAGATCATGAGATTTATCCCTCTCTTTTCTCCAAGAGTTCTATGGTTTTAGCTCTTGTACTTTGATCTATCTTGAGCTGATTTTGGTATATGGTGTGAGGCAGGGCTTCAACTTCATTCTTCTGCATGTGCATATCCAGTTGTCCCAGCACCATTAGTTGAAGAGATTCTTCTTTTCCCACTGAATGGTCTTGGTACTCTCGTTGAAAATTAATCAGCCATGGGTGTATGGGTGGACAACAAATATAGGGTGAGTAGAAAGCACATGCTGGATTGAATTAATATGCTGACATCAATAGGCTTCAGACCCTGCCCTCTAGGGCCTCCCTGACTAACGAGGGTAGCACCAGGAACAAAGCCTGTAGAAGGTCTCCCTGCCACCAGCCAGTGCCAACAGAGCCCCTCCTGGTTTGGTCTCCTGAGTTAACAATCCCTGCTCCATAAGCCCTGGCTTATAGTCTAGGAAGAGGGGGTGTGGGCAGAGGTGGGCCTCAGCTGGGACAGTGGCCCCATCTCCCTCTCAGGAGGCTGGCAGTGCCAGACAGCACCTCTGGCCCACAGGCCACTGGACTCCTGGACTCACTTGCTGGCAAAGCCATAATGCAATTGGATACTGGATGATGGCAGAACGATGGGGGAACCAACCCAGGTCCCTCCAGCTCCTCCTGGGCCCTATTTCTGACCCTGTGTTAAGGAGAACAGACTCCCTGTGTGGGGCATCTCTGATCAGACAGTGAGACAACCATTTCTTTTTTCCTCCTCACTTGCCATCCTGCCAGCCTCGAAGCACAGAGGGCATCTTGGCCTTGCCCAGGCTCCTGAAGACACCAGAACAGGAGGATTTCCACCAGGCCTGCGCTGGCTCAGGAGCAGAGACGGTGAGCTAGGGGATTGGGCTGGGGCAGCAAGCGGGGGTGGGCAAGGGCCACCATGCAGGGTGGGGACTCACCAGGACGGCAATGGCTTCCGGCAGGGGCCCACTGGTCTTGAGGCTCTCCTTGGCGTCCTCCACCACGTACTCCCACTCCAGGCCCATTGCAGTGAAGGTCCGGCTCGTGGCTTCCTTGCCCTTGGGGTTGAGGATGAAGCTGCCTGTGACCTGGTTCTTCACCGCTGGCCGTGGGGAGAGGGTCACACAGATTTCTATTCCCCTCCACAGGAGCACCAGCCACACCTCAGGGGTTTCAAGGCCGTCCCAGTGGGCCCCTAGGGGCTCCTTGCCCACCTGTCACTCCTCCCCACCTGAGCCTTTCCCCCATCGGATGGGTCATCCCACTGCCCCCACATAGCACCCCTGCCTCTGGACCCTGGCGCACACCATTCCTCTCACCTTGTCTCCCCTTCTTCCTGCCTAATCTCCACCCACATTTAAGGCTCAGCACAATTCTCCCCTCCTCCAGGAAGTCTTCTTTGATTGTCCAGTCCTCAGGGATTTGCCCTCCCTACAACTTCGACAGCAGAGCATAGAGGCTAAGAGTACAGGCTCTGGAGCCAGATTGATCTGGGAAAGTTACTTAGCCTCCCTGTGTTGCCTCAGTTTTACCATCTGTAAAATGGGAATGATAATTCTACCTAGCTCATAGGGCTGCTGCCCCATAAGGATAATCACAGTATCCCTTGCCCACCTACCCTGCCATGGGGCTCTTGAGACAATTAAAGGAGTTCATATATATAAAGAACTAGGCAGACTGCATGGCATGCAGTTGGCACTTAATAAATGGTAGGCACTATTACTGTCATCAAATCAGCACCTGACTTTTAGCACTGTTGCAATTACAGACATCCTGTCTCTCCCATAGCCTGTCAGTGTATCTCCTCCATCTCAGTGTCCTTGGCCCAGCACAGGGCCTGGCACAGAGCGGGAGTATAAAAAATATCTGTCCATTTTTCCCCCTTAAAGTCCCAGTCAGCGAGTAACTCACAACTTGTAACTGAAAGGCGCTGGGTGACCGGCGGGTGGAAGGTGTATAGCTGCAGACACCCCAGCAAAGGCCTCCGAGTCACAGCCTCATTCACCCTGGAGGCATCAGGGGTCAGAGAATTGGCTGCACCGTGGTATCCGAGCCCCCAGCCAGGTGGGGATGGCAAAGGCTCTGGAGCCCCGGGGTGTCCCCACCTGGTGTAATTGTAACATAAGAGCTAAGGATCCAGGGCATGAACCACATGCTGGTCACTCTGCTCCCTCCTCAGTGGGATCCTCACACGCATCCTGAGGTTGGTGCTGTTATTAATCCAGATGGGGAATCAGAGGCCCTGAGAGGGGCAAGGGTTTGTCCTGGACACACAGAGGCCGGTAGCCCAGCTCTCCGGAGGGCCAGCCTCCCTGCTGAGTGGGAGGAGAGACGCCCCCTCCTTTCCCACGACCTGATCTCTGTCAGCCCCCAGAATCACCAGAGCCTCCAAGCTAGAGCTGAGCATCTCCTCAGGCCCTTGTCTGCCTCCACAGCTCACGACCACTGCTGTCCCTGGTCCCTGGATGTACACACCCCGCCTTCCTGGGGGTGGTGGGCTGGAATCTCCACCACCTCCTACCAGCTCTGAGCCCTACCACTGACCCGCTCGGTACCTCCAGCAACTCTTTTAACTTCTCGGAGCCTCAATTTCCTCAACTGCAAAATGGGATAACAAGAGGGTTATCGTGAGGCTCCAACGAGATAACGAATGAAAAGCACCAGCTCAAAGTCCCACACACGGTGGATATTAACAGCACGGCTTCTCTTTCCTTCACTTCCTTTCAGAGTCCATGCCCCCAAATTCCAGGAGCGCCTGACACATTTGGACAGGGCCTTGGCCTTCACTGCCAAGGCTGCCACCTGTCCCGGGCTTCTCCAGAGAGTACATACCCTGTTAGCGCGCGTGCGCACACACACGGGCACACACACACTCACGCCCACATACATATTCTGCACATTTACACCAGGGCCGCTGCGGATCTCACACACATATAATCACACAACCTGTGCCGACGACAGGTCTCAGTTCTGCTTCCCTCCCCCCCAGGCTCCTGGGGAGCTCTAACCCTCACCCCATAAACACACAGCAAGTGTGCCCGCCCAGAGCCTGCCACAGGTGCTAGGAGCCTCTGCCCCGACCTCTACGGAAGCCCATCTGCTGCCTACAAGCCCATCTAGGTCCTTGGAAGGGCTGGACATATGAGCGGGGTGGGGGGGCCGTGGGTGGAAGGGGCTGGCCAGGGGCCCAAGGGGCTGCTGACATTATGGAATCATCTGTAGGGGTGCAGTAGGAGTGTCTGTAAGCAACCACCCTCTTCCAGGGGTAAATGACCTTCTCTCCTTGCCCCTGTGCAGGCGTAATTCTCACAGCCAGACAGGCAAGTGGGCAGGGAGGCGGCCAAGCCAAAGCCCTCCCGTCTCACATCCCCGTGCAGAGGTGCAGCTGGCAGGGGCACGGGGCTAGAAGATGGGAGACCCAGGTCCAGACTGGCTCACCCCGCAAGTGAATGAGGGCGCACAGAGGGCCCACAAGCCACTTTGGGCATCAGTTTCCCCTTGTGCCTTATGCCTGCTTGGACTACACTCAGGTGCCCTCCAGAGCAGGTTAGGAATTTTTACAGCTGTGCTAATGCAGATGTATTCTCCAGGGAGTGCAAGTTCTCCAGGAGACTTTACAAATGTTTTGTATTATTTTAATAATAACCTAAAAATATGAAAAGTCAGCACTTTTGTAATATACAAGCTTGCTCAGAGATGTCAGGTTTTGGGTTCGTGTTTATGACAAGCTGGTGACAAGCAGGGTGACTTGGTGGGCACAGTGGGTAAGAGCGGCCTCTGGGACATGCCGAGGCCCAGTGACATCACAGCCCACATGCCCTCGGTAAGGAGCCTGAGCACAGATGAGTGTGGGGGAACCCAGACACAGCCCAACGTGCGGGCAGCGGCCTTCTGCCCACCTGCTCGCCAGGAGCCTCCTCCAAACCATGCTTACGTGTTTTAAATTGAGATATAACTCACATACCAAACAATTCTGCCTTTCAAAGTATGCAATTCAGTGACTGTGCAATCATCACCACTGTCTAATTCCAGAACATTTTCATCACCCCCGAAAGAAATCTGAGACCCATTTGCAGTCACTCACCATTTCCCTCTCCCTCCAGCCCCTGACAACCATTAATCTACTTTCTGTCTCAATGGATTTGCCTATTCTGGACATGTTCATTTTTTGAGGGCCAATTTAGTTTCAGCAAAAACACAACAGAGCGAAGAAGCACACAAAAATCTCCCCCATTATATTTATGTTCTTCATTTGAATTCTATTGATTGATTTGGGGGCCCTCATGTTTAATGTCTTGGCTTTATAACTATATAACTGCTATATGTATAACGGGTAGGCATCTAGCTTAGAGACTACATGCTTAAGTATCATTACAATAAGAATAATTGAAGGGTCCCTGTGGTAGACTGCAAAAATGGCTACAAATTCCTCCTATTCCTGTATGCTCACCTCTTTGCACTGTGACATACCACATTTCCCATCAAGAGACAGTCTGTTTCTACCTCTTGAGTCTAGGCTTGGCCAAGAGACTTGTTTGGGCCATTGCGACATGAGAAAGCAGGACATAAGCAGAGACTTGCAAAGTGCTTGCACACCAGCGTTTGCCCGCTCTTGCTACTCCTGAGGACCATGTGACAGACTATCACCCCTGTGAACCCAGCCGACAGCCAGTACCAACCAGGTCCCTACAGACCCACCAGCTGACTGCATTTGCATGAGTGAGTCCAGGCAGATGAGTATAAAGAAGCACCTAACTGAGCCCAGCTCAAACTGGTGGCCCACAGACCTGGAGCTAATAAACACTGGCTGTGTCGGACTTCCTTGGTGGCACAGTGGTTAAGAATCTGCCTGCCAATGCAGGGGACACGGATTCAAGCCCTGGTCTGGGAAGATACCACATGCCGTGGAGCAGCTAAGCCCATGAGCCCCAGCTACTGAGCCTGTGCTCTAGGGCACGTGAGCCACAATTACTGAGCCCTCATGCCACAACTACTGAAGCCCATGCGCCAAGAGCCCGTGCTCCACAACAAGAGAAGCCACCGCAATGAGAAGCCCGCACACTGCAACGAAGAGTAGCCTCCCACTCGCCGCGACTAGAGAAAGCCCGCGCGCAGCAACGAAGACCCAACGCAGCCAGAAATAAATAAATAAATTTATAAAAATAAATAAATAAATAAATAATAAATAAACAAACACTTGCTGTGTGCAACTGCTAAGTTTGGGGATGCTAGGTTATACAGCAAAACTTAACTAATACATTCTATGAAAATGGTTTACCCTTAAAAGGTACCTATGTGCCTATGTGCACAAGAAATTAACAGTGGTTGCCCCTGGAAGGAAACTGCCCATGGGGTCTGTGGGCTGGGAATCTTCACTGGATCTCCTTTCGTACCTTCTGATATTTGAACCATGGAGCAGGTTCCCATTTCAACATGAATAAAAATCAATCAATCAATAAAAAAGGGTTCTCTCCCATTATTCGAACTCATGAAATGCCCTCTGCATTAGAATCCTCTCCTCTGCCCTCCCAGCTCCCCCACACCCGAGAGCAGGTCCCGGGGCCTGGCTGCCCATCTCCTGGCATCCCAGCACTCACCAATGTGGTGGGGGACCTTCTCCAGCTCCTCAACCTGGATGTGCCTGGCACCTGCTGGGATCTGCACCAGCTTGAGAGCTCCTGCCACAGAGGAGGATCCAGAAAAACCATGAGCATCCTGAGCTGGTGGCCCCACTGCCCAGCATCCCCCATCACCCCCTCTCCTCACAGATACCCAGGAACCTCAGTTTCCTTGTCTCTAAAATAGGAATGGGCCCTTCTCCATAAGGTGCTGAGAGGACCACAGTTCATACAGCTTAAAACGCTCTGTAAATACTACTGGGCTCTGTGTGTGTGTTAGTTCCTATTATTTGCCACTTTCTTGACCCTCCTTTTCTCTCCTGACTTTCCCTCCCCTCTTTCTTCTCACACTTTAAGCCACTGTAGAGATTTAGATGAAATAGGCCATGAAGATCCAGCATGGGGGGCCCCCATGATCCTCCCAATCCGAGGTCTGAAAACTAACCTTTCTCAGAGCAATCAACTTTCCCCCAACAAGGAGAGGCATGGCAAAGCTGAAACATGCCCCAAGGGGAAATAAATCTAGTTCATACTAAAGTGTAAAGGACTAATATCTGGCCCTTTTCAACAGCAAGTGTGTCCAGATTGGAGGTGGGGAGGGAAGTCAAGGAACTCTAAGGTACCAAGAGTTCAAAGCAGGAAGCACTTCAGTTAAAAAAAAAAAAAAAGTGAGAGAGAAGAGTGAAAAGGAAATTACCAGTCCAGCCTGGGCCTCATCTACATTCCTGTCTGGACCCTCACTCCCACTAACAGCTCCAGGCCAAAGAGATGGCTGAGCTCCTAGGACAACACAGTGCCAAGCAGGAAATGCTTCTGAGCTCCTGAGCCCAAGTGCAGGCGCAGCACGCCTGGAAGATGAGGGACCACAGCCGGGGGCAGCTGTGGTCTGAGACAGGCTCCAGGGGCCCCCCTTCCCCCCCTGAACTGTGGCCCGGCTCAAAGAGGGAGGGCCCACCTAAGGGATGGTTCGGGCTCTAGGGACGCTAGCTGGGCCAGAACCCCAGGCCCTCCTGGTCGTCCCCCAGCCCTAACCTGCTCACCTGCCTGCTTGGAGGCCTTGCCCAGAGTCCCCTTCACAGTCCTGCAGTGGGAGTTGTCGCCGCCACAGACCCCACACTTGTCATCTGCCTTCATGGACCCCACCTCCTTGTCACAGCCGACGGGCTGAAGGCAGAGATGGGGTCAGCGGGAAGAGGCTTCCGTGCCCCACCACCACCCCCGGGTCGGCAGCCCTGGCCTCCTCCTCAGTCCCCAGGCCCTGACAGGAGAGGACCCTGGACCGAGAGGCGTTCTTGGACTCGTCGTGTGACATGGTTAAGGTCTTAGACCTGGCCACGCCTCTCCCCTCGAATGGGGCTGGGCAGTAACCCCTTTCCAGCAGCCCAGGGTCATGTTGAGGACCAAGGGGTGTCATGGGTGAGGAAGGGGAGGCGAAGCCTCTCTTCCCAGGGAGGAGAAGGAGGCAGTGCAGCCCCCCAGTCTCCCGGGGCAGGCAGAGGGTGGGCGGCCAGGAGGGGGGCACCTACTACACACTCGCCGCGGGCACAGACGCTGTACGGGTCCCGGTAGCTGCAGCGAGTCCCGTCGTGGACCACCTGGTTCATGAAGACCACGTGCCCTGTGTCCTCTGACTGGCAGATCAGCTCACACTTCTGGGCGTCTGTGGGGAAAGGGACCACACTGAGCCAGCTGGGCTCGGAGAAAGTGGGTTGGCCTAGACCAACATTAACGCATGGCCCGAACAGGAAGCTCCAGGGGCCAGCTCTGGGCAATGGGGGGGAGAGCTAGGTGTGGAGCTGGGCTTAAAATCCTTGCTGTGTCACTTATGAGCCATGTGACCTTGGGCAAATTATCTGACCTCTCTGAGCCTCAGTTCCTTATTTATTACGCCTGATCAGTAAAATGCCACATCACGTTGTTAAGAAACATCAAGTGATAAAATAATAATAACAATAATAATAAGCCGACACTTAATGAAAGCTTACTATGTGCCAGACTTCTAAAACCTTTATACATTCTTACTGTACAACTTTAAATGCTTTTCGTGAATTAACTAAGTTAAGCCTCTCAATACCCCCAAGGAAGTAGCATTACAGAGGAGGAAACCAAGGACCAGAGAGGTTAAGGAATTTGCTCAAGGCCATACAGCCACCCAGTAAGGGGCAGAGCCAGGATTCTAACCCAGGCAGTCTGGCTTGAGTCCTGCTCTGACCTCTACATACACATCACCAGTCACACATATGATGGTGAATCTTACCATGCTTGTGAACATTAGAAGGCTGCATGAAAGTGAGGCAGAACAGTGGTCTGTGTTTGGGTTTACAAAATGCAGCAGCAGTGAGGGAAGGAGGGAGATCCTTTCTAGTTCTAACAATCAAATCAAGGCTATTAATGTCCTACAAAAGTAGGTTCCGGAGAACATATAAACACTTGCTGTGTTTCTTAGAAAAAGGGAGGTTGGGGCTTAGCTAACTTCCTGGAATTTGTCTAAAAGTCCTGGGAAAACCCAAAGTCCAGATGCCCCATTGGCCTTGCAACCCTTCTCCACCCCGTGTTGCAGCAGCTCGTGTGGGTCTGGATGGATGTGCAAGGCTGCCAAAGCAAAATTTGTAAGGAACCATCTGGCTCCCTGCTCCTCATCCCTGGGCTTTCAGGATACCTGGTGACGTTTTGCTCCAGCACTCAGGACTCAAGTCCAGAGCCACAACATCCACTACTATTTTGGATTTCATGCAGAGGGGGAGTCATATTCCTGGTGGGACCTGGGCCGGGGCTAAGGGGTGGGGGGCTGCATCCCTCCCGAAGACAGGCAGGACCCTGACCAGTGCACCCCAGGCAGGTGGGTTTCTGGGCAGCCCTGGAAGCCAGCCGACAATGGCACGGGAGTGGTGAGCTCCCCAGACTAGGAGGAGTCTAAGCAGGGAGAAGACACTCCCTACAAGCATGTTCTGGAGGGGTCTGTGCACTGGCGGGCAATACACAGGCCTCCAAGGTCCCTTCCAACTTGCAGACTGTCATTCTAAATGTGAGCTGAAGATGGAGGGTCTTGCAACTGATACTCTGGAGCCAGGGCTACGAAGAGGTGGTCCTGGGCTCAGGAAAGGCCATTCTGATCGGCGCCGTCTGAGGCCGAGGGCTACATGGTAAGGGGTAAGCATCAGGCTATGGAAGGACCATGGAGAGGCCGGCAGGGGAAAGTAGACTGAGAGGACTGTTAAAGGCCCTACCAGCCTGAAGGCATGTATCCAGCCCTTCACTGGGTTCTCTCTGCCACTAGGAGAACCATCACTAGAAATGCTCCAAAACAGATAGGCACTGGCTTGGCCCCAAAATTCAGACCCTCCACGTGAGTCCTGAGACCTGTGTCCAGGGTAGCCTGTAGGGGGTCAGTAGGAGGATCCCACAGACTCTCATTGGCCTGACTTTCAAATCATTTTCATTAACTACTGAAACAGTAGCACAATCAGTAAAACCTAAAAACATGGTATGTAATAGGACAAAGCTTCTCAGGATGCTGGTTATATGCAAAGCGAGGGGCACCCGCACCTGTACCGGGCCTTCCGCACCGGTAAGGACATGTCCGAAAGGCACCAACCCCGACAGCCAGCACTGCTGCCAGCCGGTACCTCTGGGCCAAGTAACCCTTGCTCAAGACATTGTCCTTGCATCTGACAGAAAACGGTCAGCATAAGCATACAAATCAAGGATGGTTGTGATGAGGATTGTGGCTCCCCCAACGCGCACAATGCAAAGGCCTGCACAAAGGCGTATGGCAAACTTGCTGACTGCAATATCCCTTTTGGTGCCACCACTGTCCCTCCACCTTCACTGGTGGGCCAGGCATGGGAAGCCCTGTCTGGGAAGACATGGACCCAGCAGATGCCCAAGGCCATGGGGTGGGCGTGGGGAGCAGGGCTCCGCTCACCGTCGTCCGGCTCGTAGGGGATCCAGCTGTGCTTGGCGTTCTGGTGGACGTAATAGGAGTTGCGCTTGGCGCACTGCTGGGCCCGGAAGTCCTCGTAGGGCCCCGGACACTCCTCGCCGTTGCAGACCTGGTACTGGAACGTGGGCCCCGAGCACAGGCGGCCTCCGTAGGCTGGGCTGGGGCAAGCGCAGAGAGACCGTGCTGGCTGGAAAGGCTGGGGGTGGGGCCAGGCTTCCCACATGGTGACCTGGGGTAGCCCAGCCTTTTAGAGTAGCATAAAAAGGGGCTCCACTAACTTACAAACTAGAGAGGAACCCCCACTGTGAGGACTGCTGAGCTCAGAGCCTTTTGGTCCCTTCAGGCATATGCCACCTATTGTGTGTGTGTGTGATGGGGGAGAGGAGACAATGAGCAAAAGAAAGGGGGCAAAAGATGGGGGGAGGGAGAGGGAGGAAGACAGGAGGGAATGACTAACCCCCTCCAACTGGGCTAGAAGAGACATCAATCTGATTCATCTTTGTATATTCTTTCAACTGTTACACAGCTCCTGACATATGGTAGGCCCTCAATAAATGACTCAACTGCTCCTATTTGCATCCACTTCTATTTAATATCATAATAAACTAAGGAGTGGTAAAAGAGACTTGGATCTGGAGTAAGAAGACCTGGCTAAATCTAACCCCAAGTCTTGCTGTGCCTTAATTTCTGCTTTAAAGGAGGGACCATAACGCCTCTTATTTTACCTACCTCCTGGTGTGTCTGTGAAGAATAAATTTTAAAAAGGTATTTAAATCTGTACTCTCTTCCCCATTAAATTAAAAGGATTCAGTAAGATTATGGATACAAAGTACCCAAGTGAATAAGGTTACTGGAACTCTGCTCAGAGATGCTGGGAGGATGACGTGGGTTTATGCATGGAAGTGCTTAGCACCCCACCTGGCACAGAGAAAGTGCTCCATACACTGGAGTAATTATAACAGCAGCTGTCTATTAATCTGTGCTGGGCATGGTGTTGAGAGTGCATAGATTATACTTCATTTAAGCCTCATAAAATAAAAATAGTTATTATCATAGACGAGTTCAATAAATGGGAGCTTTGATCAAGGGGATAACTATCTGTCATGACTGGGAGGTGGTTTATCCAGAGTGGGCATCACCGTGCCTTTCTTTAACCTGGCTTTCATACCCCCAACAGGTTGAAGTTACAAGGCTGTTCATTTTGCCTCATATTTGTAAAGGGTCAGTACACAGGAATAGGTTGCTCCAGGGGGCACTGAGTGTCCCATCCCTGGAGGTACACAGCAGAGTATGAAGGACCACTCCTGAGGATGCTGGAGGGAGGGTGACCACCACCGACCCTCTGTGATCCTAGGACCCTGCCATTCTGAGGTCCCCGTCGCATCACTCAGCACTGTGAGGGGTGGGACTGGCCCTGCCCCACAGAGGTTCACAATCACTGAACGTGGAGACAGCTGACCCACACGGCCGGCCCCAGCCAGCCCCCATCCCTCATGAAGCTGTTCTAAGCAGGCTGCTTCAGTTTGGGAGACGGAGGCCATAAAAAGCTGGTGCTCAGAGGTTCCAAAACCATGGGAGGGGATCCCCACAGAGGGGGTAAATGGGAGAAATAGATTATTCCCCCAGAATGCTGACATATGGGTAGGGGGTAGTGAGGGGGGGACTTGATGTCAGAAAGAGATAAGTTAAGAAAAATTGAAGGAAGTTTTGCTTCATGTAGTAGGAAACAGACTTGGGGAATTTATCCTCCCAAGACATGGCTAGTGAACATTTAGATCAGTGTTTTCTCAAAGTTTAGCTGGAGGATCAGGGTCACAGGAGGGCTTGTTAAACTGGCCAAGCCTTGGGTCCACCCAGATTCTCCGCAGACGAGAATCTGAGAATCACTGTTTCGGACCCATTCTCAGATGTCAGTCAGACACAAAGGGAGATGTCAGACCCAGATGGAAGTGATTTGGCACCCCCAACAATTCTGGGCCGTCATCTACATACACAGCCACCTGCAGGGGACCTTCTTTCTTGTGCCCCGCCCCCCAGAGACTCCCTCTCCAACCCCCTCGGGCCCCTGCCCTGCCCACCTCAGCCAAGTGCACTCACGGGGGATTGTCACAGCTCCGGCTACGGGATCGAACCCCGCCCCCACACGACCGTGAACATGACCCGAACTTAGTCCAGGAGCTCCAGCCTCCATCCTGGCCATAAGTCTGCTCCGGCGACTTCCAGATGCAGTGACCTTTGAAGCACCACTGGGATGGAGCAGAGGGTGCGAGGTCACCCTAGGGCCACCGCTGCCTAGCCTGCCATAGAAAGTGCCCAACCGGGCACACGGCACAGCTGGCAGGCACCACGGGTGAGCCCAGAAAAAGGAACGTTAAGAGCACGAGCCTCAGGGTCACACAGAATCCCACCCCTACCGTGCGCTGAGGGACCTTCAACAAAGGGCTCCCCTTTCTAATCCTATTCCTCAACTGTACCATGGCGATAACAGCACCTGCCCACAGGGCTGCTGTGAGCATTCAATGAGATAACACCTGGCACACACAGCCCTCCAAAAACGGCAGATGGTATTATTAATGATGACAGTAACTGTGGAATTATTTGGTTTACCACCCCCAGAGAAACAAAGGGCTGATAAGGGAGAGAAGACACAATCTTCCCACACAATCTAGAGTTGATCTTGGCTCTGTACCTTGAAATCACCATCCAGGGGCCCCAGGCAGGTACGTTCATGGGAGGGAAGCCAGCCACCCGGGAGGTCTATCCATGCAGTGGAGGGAGCATATGCCTCAAGTCCAAGAGGCCTGGGTTTGAATCCCAGCTCGGCCACTACCAGCTATGTGTGGTTTTGGCATAGCTTCACCTTGCTGAGCCTCAGTGTACTTGCCTGTTAAATGGGACTGTTCTAAGAACTGAAGGCAGCAACACTTACAAAGCCCTCAGCATGCGGCCAGGCACAAAGGAGGGCTCAACCAAAGTTAACCCCCTTCCCTTTTCCTGTAGGGTCATAGGTAAGAAATACAGCAAGCTCTCTGGGTCTTTTTCAAGAGATAACTCAGTAGTTCTCAGCCTTGGAGTCACTTGGGGAACATTTAAGAACTCTGGATGCCTCAGCTTCACCCCAGACTGAGTCAGACTCTCTAGAGGTAGGGATTTTTAAAAGAAGTGGTAATTTTTAAAAGAAGCACTATACAGTTGACCATTGAACAACTCAGGGGTTAGGGGTGCCTGCCCTCTGCAGTTGAAAATCTACATATAGCTTATAGTCGGTCCTCCATATCCATGGTTCTGCATCCACAGATTCAACCAACCACAGATTGGTAGTATTGTGGTATTTACTGCTGAAAAAAAAAATCCGCATATAAGCAGACCCATGCAGTCCTAACCTGTGTTATTCAAGGGTCAACTGAAATTTACAGGCCATAAACTTCACTCATTTCAAGTGTACAATTCAATGACTTTTCATAAATTTACAGCATTTGGCAACCATCACCACAATCCAATTTTGGAACATTTCCACCATCGTAAGAGATATCTTGTGCCCATTTGCAGTCACTCCCTGTTCTGGGGTGTGGGGGATTTTAAAGCTCCCCAGATGGTTCTAATATGCAGACAAAACTGAGAGCCGTTGATTAACTCTTATGTGAAATTGTGATAGGAGAGGGCCTGGAAACTCAAACACACCTGGAGCAGGTAGACCCGAGGCTCCAGGATAATAGCCCTCCAGGTTAGGAGCCCACAGGGCCTGTACAAGGCTATGGGAAGCCCCACACATCTGTGAAGGGACAGACCATTTATAGATGAGAATGCGAAGAGCAGATGAGGGCAGAGGGTGGAGGGCAGAGGACAGGCTGCTGGGGGCAGCACCCTGCTTCTTCCCAGCCCTCCCATTTGCTTTGAGATGACTCACAACTTCACAACAACCTGAGGAGTGGGAAGGATGCTTGGTCAGGGCTCAGCAGGGGTCAATGAATGGCCCAAGGTCGCACACAGAGATTGGGGGGGCAGGGCCAGCGATAGAGCAGAGGTGGGTTTCAGACCTCAGCTCAGGGCTCTCAGATCCGGGGTCCTCCCGACACCCACACACACAAGAGGGTGCAAACACACCCCAGGAAGTACATGAAAGGGCAGGTTTGGGGGGGAGGGGCAAGAAACAGCATGGTGGGCGGGGGGAGGAGGCAGAACACCTGGAATCTTCCCTTCACCCCTTCTCAGCCAATCACCCTCTGTCTGACCTCCACAAGTTCCCTAACCTGCCTGGGCTGCATTCTCCTCAAATGGCAGTAAGCATTCCTGCCGATGGGCTGGGAGACAAGGCCAAACTCTGCTGCTGTAGAAGCCAAGGACTGCGGTGCCAGAGAGGAGAGGGCGTGTGTGTGAGTTCTCACGAGGACTCCCTGCCCATCTGCCCGCACGCGAGGCTGGCTCCTGTCCTCAGCCCTCCCCCAGCCCCCCGCCACGCATTCATGTCCACACACAGCGGCGAGGCGGGTCTCCCGTGGGGCCTGCACCCCAGGAAGGCCCTCCTGCTGCAGCCCCCGGTCCGCAGGTACCTTGCCTGGGGCGCACTCCGTCCCGTCCAGCGGGGGCCCCTTCTTGGTCTTGCAGAAGTAAGGGTTGTCAGGGTGGCTGCACCACAGCTGCTTGCAGGCCTCGAAGGTCCTGAACTGCGCGGCAAGGGGAACGGGGTCACTGGGCCGGACTAGCTCCCCAGCTCTGACGAGTTGTCCAGGGGGCAAAGGACAGTGACAGAGAGAGGGGAGGGTGTGGTAGGCATTGGGGCCAGAACACTGCGAGGGAGGCAGGAGGGGCCCGTCCAGCCAGAGCCCCGTGCGCACAGAAGCTTGACCCCACCCCAAGCGCCACTGGCCTCGGCGACCCCTCCTCTCTCCAACAGGGCACCAAGGCGAAGGCACCAGCCACAGCCCACACGCCTCTGGTCTCCCTCCCCAGGCCTCTCTCCCTGCTTTTGCAGAGGCCACTCTGTGACTGAGCAGGGACCAGGGTTTGAGGCTCTGGGGAGGCTGGGTCCACTGATACCCCCTGATCTCTGTGCATGTGGGGGGCTTTGAGAGGGCTGCCAGTCTAGCCCAGGCCCTGCAGCACCCAGACAAGGTCAGGACTCCCACCTCCCTCTAATCTCATCCAGCCACACCAGAGGTTGGCACCCTTCTGTTTCAGACTATCCAGGAAAGCCCCAATTTCCTTTTCTCTCCTATCATCCCCTGCTGGCCAGACTAGTGTCCTACAAACACAGCATCTGGGCACTGAAATCCCATATCCCAGCTGTTTCTCCACTCCCAAAGCAGAGACCAGGTGTTCCAGTGTGGCCTGGGCAGTGGGCAAGGTGGCCACACACAGGGCCTTCTGGTCCTGCAGAGCTGAGGAGGGGGCTGCGTTCCTGGATGGGGGTGGTTTGAGGTACTCGAGGCACCAAGGCCTGACCCCTCAGACAGCCCCCTGCCCTGGGATGTCCGCGTCTCTGAGCCTCCACCTGGGCCCTGGTTAGCAGCTGTTCAATTCTCTCCTAGGTGGCTCTAGCTGATCGCCAGGCTCCAGGCTCTCCCCTGCCCTGTCCTGCAGAGTAGGGACAGGGCTCTCTGCTCCCTTGTATCTATCTCCTCAAGTACAGGATGGGGGTGGGGGAGGGTTGGGGAAGCATGCAATTGACCCCCTGGAGAGAGGTTATATGGGGCACAGGAGAACTTTACCAGTGTGGGAAGTCTGCCCAAAACATCCTGCCAAATGCCCAAAGAGCAGAGGGTGGCAAGTATTTCTCCACCAGGCCAGAGCCCAGCACCTGATCTGACACATGGGCCACCTGACAGATAAACTCCCCAGGTGACCAGCCCAGCCAGGATCCCAGCGGTGGCCCACCCTCTCTGTTCTCTCTGTTCCCATCTTTCCAGGCATTCTCCAGCCACCACACACGCTGGCCCCTCAGTGGGACTGCATGGGGCGGGGATATGGCAAAAAGTGGCAGGGCCTGGGCCCTGGTCACCCTGCCTGGGCTAAGGTGCTCTGTGAATGACCAGCCTGCATCCCAGGAGGACCTGACCTGGCATCCAGCTGGCAGAGGCCGTGGGAACTCACCGCTGAGCAGGTGTGGTACCCAGTGCCGAAGTCAAAGCGGCATTGCTCATCCATTGAGTAGTCAATGCCGGGCAGCTCCGGGGGCCGGGGCCAGGCAGGCGCAAAGGGATCATCAAGGAGGCAGTCATAGGAGCTGCCGGCAGAGGCAGGGAGGTGAGCACGGTGGGAACAGGAATGCCCAAGCTCTCCCTTCCCAGAGGAGGGGGTGTTAAGCAAGCAAGGAAGGCCTGCAGGAATCTGCCCCCGCTGTCCTGTGCCAGGAGCTGTGTTGTCCAGGGAAGACGGGCTGCCCTGCCCTCCCCTCGCTTCCACCCACGACCATGTCTGGAAGCTCCAGGGCAAGGGCACCCAGGACTGTGGTTAGGCACTCAGCTTGTGGCTTTCTTATGGGGCCTGTTTTGCCCGCATTACAGAGACACATCATGGTCCAGATTAAGGGTTGGTTTGTGGACAATTTGAGGGCTCACTGCACTGAGAGAAGAAGACAAGTCAGCCTGCCGTGCAGGACGTACACTGGGCGCCGGCCGGCTGCTGCATGAGGTTAGTGACAGTATCTCTGCCGGCAGCCGTCCCACCCAAATCCACTCTGCACCCATTCTCGGCCTTGAGCTCCTGAGTCTAATGCTCGTCCTGGGCCTCCACGTCCCCGGAGCCCCAGGAGCTGACCAGCAAACCCAGAATTGAGCATGTGCCAAGAGTAGGATGGTGTTAGGAGGGGAGATGACTTGGGGGAGACGGAGTGGCAGGCTGCTTGCTCCCCATCCCGGCCCAGAGGGTGGAGGTGACCTACGGGAGGTAGCGGCTGAGTTCCAGCTTGCTGCAGTGGGACCAGTGGAAGCGGTGGAAGGCAGCCTGCACCAGGGGCGCCATGACGCTGCCCAGGCTGGTCTCATCCGCGCAGCCGTTCCCCTGACCATCGTGCTCCATGCCGAGCCTAGAGGGTGGGGGAGGACAGAGGGGAGCCCTCAGTCATGCCCAGGGAGCCCACCTCTGGGAAGATGAGCAGGCGGGCCTGAGACCCTGCCCTGACCAGGCTTCAGACTGTGACTTTTGGCCTCAGTTTCCCCACCATGCAGTGGAGAGGGCCACCCCTCTGGATGGAAGCTGAGACCCCGCCTGGCCCCCCAATGGGGCTGGACTCATTCTGCCCTCCTGCTCCCTCCTCAAACCCTACCCACGTCCTCACAGTTTCCGAGGTCAGCTCCAGCCCCACTCTGGCCCCAGGACACCTTTCCTGGCCGCCCTACCTGTGGGCTGCCCTCCCACAGCAGGGAACGCCTGTACCACCGTTAACAACTCACACGCCATGCACTGTCTTCCCTCCAGACCCAAGGTCTCACGTGCAAGGACCAGTTTCATTCTGTTCAGTTCGACCTCCCTTACTGCGCCCTCCCTGGGTGCCAGCCTCTTTAGCTTCTCCTAGACCCCGCGGTAGCCAGCACAGAGCTTCGTGTGTGGTACCTACCTGCCGTGATGATAGTTTAAATGTAAAAGTTTGCTCTTTGTAGTTAGTACTTAACACCAAAGCCCAAAGGTTCTAAATTCTTAAACACTCGCAGACGTCTGCATCTGGCCTTGACCGCTAGACAGACACATGGGCCTCTAAGCTTGACCCTGTCTCTCCATAGGGAGGGGCTCTGTGAGTGAAGAGTGGACACGCCCTGCCCCCCACATACAGGAAGACAAACTCCTAGCTCCAGAATATGTGGAAGCATTGGCTGCCAGGGCAGGAAGGGCCCTCAGAGGTTTCCCTGGTGTCAGCCTCTGTGTTGCAGATGAGGAAACGGAGGCCCCAGAGAGGAGGTGCTATCCACCCAGTGAGGGGCAGGGCTGGGATGAAATCACAGGGGCAGGCAGATGCAGAGAGGGGCATGGCCAACCATGGATGGCAGGCTCGCCCTTGGGACTGGCCCACTGCTCTCCTTCCCATGTCCTTCCAGCTGCAGAAAACAGCCCTCACTCTGTGTGTGGGCTGCGGGCGGGCAAGCTGGGGGCGGGTCCCGTAGCTCTGCCCTTGTGGACAGACAAGGCCAGGAGATGTGACTGTGACAGGTATATGTCACCACCAGACACTGGATGGTGGATTATTTGTTTTCTCTCAGCACGTAGCTTCTTGCGTGCTTTTCTGTCCCGTTCTCCACTGCAGTCCTATTTCTAGAACAGGGCCTGGCACACCGCAGGTGCTCAAGAAATACTGGTTGAATGAATGAATGAACATGCTCTCAACCAAATCCGGGCCCGAGGATCACACAAGCCCGCCACCCGCTTGGCCCGAGGCCTGGGTCTAAGTGCCCCTGTTTATGATGGACTCAGGCCAGGGCTCCATCGCGGAGCACTGGGAGGGCCCTGAGGTGTGGCTGAGATGGAGGGATAGAGGCCACCCAGAGAGCAGAGCACTGCCTATAAGGCGACACTGCTACTGACCTGCCAAAGGCAGGGCCACATCTGGCCTCCCAAGGCCCTGGATTTGGGGCTGGGCCCAAGGCAGGCCCAGAATTGCTGTCTGGGCCCCAGGGCTCCCTCCCCGTCGGGGCAGCTCCTCTGGCATCTCCCTGGACACTGGGAAGGGAGTCCAAACTGGGGCAAAGCCTCCCACACCCGCAGACCTCCTCAGAGCTCAAGGCACAGCTCGCCCCTCGGTGCCACTTACACGTGGCCGGTCTCGTGGGCCACCACGAAGGCCGAGGAGAAGCCATCTTCGTGGTTAAGGGCACAGCTTCTCAGGGGGTGGCACATGCCAGTAACAGGTGCGTACCCTGCCAGGGAGAGGGAGAGAGGGCAGAGAGAGAGGTCACGTGCAGGTGAGGTAGGACTCGACGAGGTCTGTGCCGAGCCAGCCACCGCAGGGACGTCCGGACCTGGTCACCACCGGAGGGTCCCTGGAGGAAGAAGGATCCTTCCAACGCGCCCCTCCGTGTGTATACACCCGCAGTACAGCTCCTGGGCCAAGCTGCCCCCACATCCTAAGGCTTGCCGCCCTCCCTCCTGGCCTGCAACTCTCTGTGCCTGTCGGCCCCGAGCCTGCATATAGCCGACTTCCGAGCTGCATCCCGCCAGCCAGTCAGTCCGCTGGTGAGTCAACAAACAAGCTCCAAATGTGTCTACACGGGGTAGCAGGTGGCACCGTGTTAGAGACTATGGGGAAAACAGGAATCAGGCGCGAGCCCGCAGCCCCCCCCAGCACACCCACACACTGGAGGGGCAGATGGCTTAGCAGGGAGACTAGGGGTCACGAGGTCAGCCTAGGTGTGGGCCCGCAGGGCCGGAGTTCAAGGAGCACAGCAGGGTGTGCGGGGTGGCTGGAAGGGAATGGCTCTGACCGAAGGGGTTGAGCGGGACCGGGGAATGACTTATGGGGGCCTAGAGCTGGGCCTGGAGGACAGCTGAGAGACTCTGGGGAGGTGGGGGGCGGGCAGGTGGAGGGGAGGGCACGGGCAAGGTGCAGACACAGCTGCGCAGGCCTCAGGAGCCGCGGGCAGCGCAGGGGGCCGGCACGTGGCACTGAGTGAGCAGCTTTGTGTGCGAGACCCATGATCTACGGGGGCTGCTTCCCCGCCTCCCCAGGGCCCGTAATCAGCTGGGAGGGCAGCCTGGGCTGGGGAAGACATCTGAGGAGGGGGAGATGGTAGAAAGCGCTCCCTGCCTCGGGCTTTCAGCCAACCATGACCAGATAGCTATTCCCTGTCTTTGGAATTGCTGAAATCCTCTCTTATTTGAGATGGTTTTGGGGGTGTAACGAGAAGCTGTGGTGAGAAGGCTTCTTGGGTCCCGATTGTCCTGGAGGTCTGGATGTGCCCTACAGGGCATGCAAGTACACACGTGTATGTGTGTCTGTGTGTACATGTGTCTGTGTGTCTGTACATGTGTGTCTGTGCATGAGTATGCATGTGTCTGTACACGTGTGTGTCTGTATGCGTGTACATGTGTAAATCTGTTTGTGTGCGTACAAGCCTGCCTTTGGGGATTCAGGGATTCAGACAAGCAGCACTTTTGGTAGAGGCTGACCCCCTTCTAGCATCAAACCGGAAAACACTACAAAGCCCTCAACTTGGAGCCTGGAGATCCAGTCTGAGTTTCAGCTTTGTCTCCTCTCTGCTGTGAGGCCTAGGCAAGCCTCGTTGCCACTCTGTGCCTCGGTTTCCCCATACAGAAACCTGGGGGTGATCAAAGCTTCCTGTGTCTGCAGAGCGCTTTCAGCCATCCTCTGTCACAGACATTGGATGCATCCCTCAGCCCTTTTAGCAGCCCGGGAATGGAGGAAGGCAAATACTACTATTTCTCCCATTCCACAGTTGGGAGAATCTCAGGAGATGAATGAGTTTGGATCACTAGGCTGGAGAGGCATGGATCTGCAGGTAGAGCAGGGCATTCCTTTCTGAAGTCCACACCAGCCCCGCCCTAGGTGCCCCACGGCCTGCAGTGAGGACAGAAGGATACAATGTGGGCAGAAGCATCTCGAAGATCACTGAGGCCTTCGAGCAGCCAGGCTCCGGGATGGGGATCACAGGGCCTAGGGCCGGACTCACAGCGACCTGCAGGCTCAACCAAGGCAGCAGGGACCAGAGCGGGGCCCCTTCACTTTCCCTGGCCCCCGAGAAACCATTCCAAAGCTCGCCTACCTGTCCGGCCAGGTCCTGTCTCCAAAGTCCCGAGGATCTTTTTGTTGCCAGAAGACCTGGCCCCAGAGACAGCCTTGGCCTCCGCCCTGCAGCTGCACACACCTGGCCACGGCAAATACAGTACCTTGCGTACCTGAGGGCCCAAAGTCCTGCCGGGTGAGGAAGACGACGTGGTCATGGTGCTCCGCGTGGCCGGGGTCCTGGCGCTGCTGAGAGTGCGCCCAGCGACACACCTGCTCCAGGCTGCGAGAAGGGTTCCCGCGCTCAATCAGGCTCAGGGACTGGGGGGCCAGAGAGCAGAGTGCTGGTCAGAGCCCACGGACTGCAGCAGGCACCCAGCGCTGTGCTCCCAGCAGCAGGGGACACCGAGGCCCACAGGACGGCAGGGCCTACCCCAAGGTCACCGTTGTCCCGGCTCCGGCTGCCACCGGCACACAGCCCCGTTCCGTTTTAGGGAACGTTCCTGTGCCAAGCCCTGTGCTGGGGCACCTGTCTGCTGAGAACTCACATTATTGCTAATTCCTCAAGTAACCCACAGGCAGGTGCTGTGCTGAGCATCTCCTCTATGCATTCATTGTCATTAATCTCCACAACAGCCCCTGGAGGAGAGTTCTGTTTTTACTCCTGTATGGGGGAAAACAAGCAACAGAGCCCAGAACCCCCGGCCACAACCCTAGCAGGACTTGTCTCGGTCACTGCCCCCCCTCTAAGCCCCACTTTCCCCACTGATTCATGGAGCAGGACCTCCAGCTGTAGGGGTTGAGGACTGTCCATTTACCTGATTGGAGGGAATTCATAAGTCCCCGCTTACCAACCCCAGATGCCTCTGCCACTGAAACCTCAATTCTAATGGTTTTGGGGTTCTAGTTTTGGAAACAAAATGTTTCCTAGATGCTGTTATCCCTCCCCGATACCTTAGCTGGTCTGATGCTCTGGCCCCCCACCCCTTCTCCCTCCAAACACTGCCTGTTGACACGGGGGTTTACCTGTCGGTAGCCAACCATGATCAAGCGGACAAGGGCGATGTTTATGTGGACCCCCAGGGACTCATCGTGGTAAATCTCATCCACCTTCAAGAAGAGAAGAGCGTGTAGTGTTAGGGGAAGCAAGAGTTCATTAAAGGCCCACTGCATGCCAGGTATCTGACACCTTATCCGACTTCATCCTTACCACGGCCTTCTCTGGTAGGCATCCTATCCTCAGATGAAGAAACTGAGGCAGAGGAAGGGGAGATGACCTGCCCAAGGACAGCTAACAAGCTGCACAACTGGTTTTCAAATCCTGGCCACCAAATTCCAACACTGAGCTCTTTCCACGAAGCCAAAGCATGAGGGGACCTGGTCTCAAACCCAACAACTCGGATGGAATCTTGTCTTTTTATATCTCTGAAGAGTCCTTCCAGAAATGTCACCCGGCTCAGGTCACTCATCCTCACAGCCCTGTGTACCTTTCCAATTGCCTCTGGAACCATCCGTCTGCTCTGCAGTGCCTGGGCACTGCTCCAGGGCAAATCCAGGAGGAAAGCGGCTCTAGGGCCTTGGACCAGCAGCACCACCATCACCTGCAGCTCATTAAAAATGCAGAGTCTTGGGCCCGCCTCCTGAGTCAGAGTCTGAGTTAGAACAGGATCCCCAGTGACTCTCAGGCAAGGTCAAGTTCGAGGAGAGGAGCAGTGCATTGGATTATTCCCTTTTCCCACAGGCTTAGGGACCTTTGGGGCAGTCATGGCACAGTTCATCGAAGAACACAGCCCCCAGCCACTCCCCTGTTCAGGAAGTCCCGGAACTGTGTCCATAACAGATGGACACCGCCTCTGCCTGCCCAGCCCCAAGGACAGGCAGTTCACCCGCTCTTGAAGACGCCTATCTCCTGAGTGGTCCCACTGGACAAGTCCATCTTTTTTTGTTTTAAATAACTTTTATTCCTGGATATAAAATATTTCACTCTAAAAACTCTGAAAAATACCCCCAAAAAAGTAAAAGAAAAAAGTCAGAGGTGATCAAGATGGCGGAATAGTAAGACGTGAAGCTCACCTCCTCCCACAAATACATCAAAAATACATCTACATGTGGAATGATTCTCATAGAATATCCACTGAACGCCGGCAGAAGAGCTCAGAGCTCTGAAAGGGCAAGAAAATCTCCATGCAACTGGGTAGGACAAAAGAAAAAAGGAAAAAAAAAAAAGGAAAGTGAAAAAGGAATCAGAACAGGACCTGTGCCCCTGGGAGGGAGCTGTCAAAGAGGAAATGTTCCTGCACCCCGGGGAGTCCCCTCACTGGTGGGGAGATCAGCAGGGACAGAGTGGGGCTTCAGAGCCTCGGAGGAGAACTCAGCAACGGGTCTGCAGCAGCTAGAATGCAGAGAAACCTGCACAGATGGTCAGTGCCATCGCTCTGCACTCCCCAGCCTGAGACACGTGGCCACCAGTGTGGACGCGGGCTGGGTGTGGAAGCTTGGGCTTCAGAGATCAGACCGGGGAGAGGACTGCGGTGGGCTGCGTGGAAACACCCTGAGGGGCTGGAGTCTGGTGCGACCACAACTGGGGGTGTACACAGAGGAAGCCTGGGCCGCCTTAGAGGCCAAGTGCCACTGCGTGGGCGGTGTGTGCGGGCAGGGGCAGGACCTGCTATTCCAGCCTTTTTCCCTGTGTGAGCTCTCAGGCAGCAGGGCACTGCCTACACGGGCTCCAGGAGCGGTCGCGAGCTGCCTCTGCTCCCACGGCGTGCTCCAAGGGTGCGCGTGAGCTGCCACCGCTGCCAAGAACCCCACGACCAGGCATCAGCCGCTGCATCGGCACACCCTATAACAAGGGGATAACGGCCAGCACACGCTGAGGAAAGAGGCGACATGCAGCCATACTAAAAACAGCCCTCGCACCAAAAATATTAAACCCACACAAGCTACACAGGGACACTCCCACATATAAATAGCCCTCCAAGACCACAGTAGATAATTGTTTCTCCTAAACTCACAGAATTAAGAGAAATATAAGTAAAATGAAGAAGCAGAGGAACCACTCCCTGTTGAAACACCAAGGGAATTCCCCTGAAAGAACAAACAATGAAACAGACCTCTTCACTCTAATAGACACCGATTTCAAACAGGAGATAATGAAAATACTGAAGGAATTAAGAAAGGCTATCTACAGAAATGCAGAGTACTGTAAAAAGGAACTAGAAACTATAAAGGGGAACCAAGAAAAATTAGAAAACTCAATTGCCAAGACGAAAAGGCAACTAAAAGCAATGAATAGCAGAATAAATTATGCAGAAGAATGAATAAGTGCCCTGGAAGATAGAACAATGGAAATCACCCAATCAGGATAGCAGACAGAAAGTCAAATGAAAAAACAATGAAAGCAATATAAGATAATATATTATATGGGATAATATATTATGGGATAATATAAAGTGTGCCAATCTACCTATGGGATAATATAAAGTATGCCAATGGGATGATATAAAGTGTGCCTATGGGATAATATAAAGGGATAATATAAAGTGTGCCAATCTACGCATATGGGATATGCAATAATATCCTATGGGATAATATAATATCCTATGGGATATTATAAAGTGTGCCAATCTATGCATAATAGGGATTCCAGAAGGGGAAGAAAGACAAAACGGGATCGAAAATATATTTGAAGAAATTATGGCTGAAAACTTCCCAAACTTAAAGAAGGAAACAGATATCCAGGTACAGGAAGCACAGAGGGTCCCAAACAAGATAAACCCAAACACACGTACACCAAGACATATTATAATAAAAATGACAAAAGTTAAAGAGAGGGTTCTAAAGGCAGCACGAGAAAAACAAAGAGTTAATTACAAGGGAACCCCCATAAGGGTATCAGCTGATTTCTCTACAGAAACATTGCAGGCCAGAAAAGAGTGGCATGATATATTCAAAGTCCTGAAAGGGAAAAATCTGCAACCTAGGATACTCTAACCAGCAAGATTATCATTTAGAATAGAAGGAGAGATAAAGTATTTCTCAGACAAACAAAAACTAAAAGAATACAGAAATATAAAACCTATCCTGAAGGAAATATTGAAAGGTCATCTCTAAATAGAAAAGAAGTAAGAATATATAGGAAACAGAAAATCACAATTGGAAAGCAAATCACCTAAATAAGCCAGTCCACAGATTAAAAAAAAAATCAAAAAATTTCTGTGAAAGTGATGATAACCACAATGAACAGCAAAAGGATGAACACAAAGATGTAAAAGGACATCAAAATCATAAAGAGTAGGGGAGGAGAGTAAGAAAATGTAGATTTTTTTTTTCATTTCCTAGAATGTGTTTGAGTCTATGTGATTACCAGTCTAAGGCAAGTAGAAACAGCATGGGGTTAACATACTTGAAAAATAGGGTAACCACAAATCAAAAACATACAAGAGATTCACAAAAACCAAAAAGAAGAGAACATAAGCATAACACAAAAGAAAATCATCAAACAACAAAAGGAAAAACAAAAAGAAAAAGAAAGGGACAGAGAAGAAATATAAAATCAACAGGAAAACAAGGTTAAAATGGCAATAAATACATATCTATTAATAAGTACCTTAAATGTCAATGGACTAAATGCTCCAATCGAAAGACACAGAGTGGCAGATTGGATTAAAAAAAAAAAAAAAAAAAAGAGCCTACAATATGTTACCTACAAAAGACCCACTTTAGGGCAAAGGACACACATAGATTGAAAGTGAGAGGATGGAAAAAGATATTTCATGCAAACAGAAATGAAAAGAAAGTGGGGGGTCACAGTACTCATATCAGACAAAATAGACTTTAAAACACAGGCCATAAAGAAAGGTAAAGAACGACACTATATAATGATAAAAGGATCAATATAAGAAGAGGATTTTACACTTGTCAACATTAATGCACCTAATGTAGGAGCACCCAAATAAATAAAACAAATACTAATAGACATAAAGGGGGAAACTGACAAGAATACAATAATAGTAGGAGACTTTAACACCACACTCACATCAATGGACAGATCTTCTAGACAATCAATAAGGCAACAGAGATCCTAAATGATACAACAGAACAGTTAAGACTTAATTGATATTTTCAGGACATTTTATCCAAAGTAACCAGAATACACATTCTTTTCAAGTGCACATGGAACATTCTCTAGGATTGACCATATACTAGGGCATAAAACAAGCCTCAACAAATTTAAGAATATAGAAATTATCTCAAGCATCTTTTCTGACCACACAGCATGAAACTAGAAATCAACCACAAAAAAAGAAATGAGAAAAAAACAATTACATGGAAACTAAACAACATGCTACTAAAAAACCAATGGGTCAACGATGAAATCAAAGAGGAAATTAAAAAACACCTTGAGACAAATGACAATGAAAACACAACCATACAAAATCTGTGGGATGCTGCAAAAGCAGTTCTTAGAGGGAAGTTCATAGCGATACAGACCTTCCTCAAAAAACAAGAAAAATCTCAAATAAACAACCTAACTTACCACTTAAAAGAATTAGAACAAGGGTTTCCCTGGTGGCGCAGTAGTTAAGAATCCGCCTGCCAATGCAGGGGACACGGGTTCGAGCCCTGGTCTGGGAAGATCCCACATGCCATGGAGCAAATAAGCCCGAGCACCACAACTACTGAGCCTGTGCTCTAGAGCCCGCGAGCCACAACTACTAAGCCCGCACACCTAGAGCCCGTGCTCCACAGCAAGAGAAGCCACTGTAATGAGAAGACTGCGCACTGCAACAAAGAGTAGCCCCCGCTCACCGCAACTAGAGAAAGTCCACACGCAGCAACAAAGACCCAACTCAGCCAAAAATAAATAAATTTATGAAAAAAAAAAAAGAATTAGAAAGAGAAGAACAAACAAAACCTAAAGTCAGCAGAAGGAAGGAAATAATAAAGATCAGAGGGGAAATAAATAAAATAGATTTAAAAAACAATAGAGGGACTTCCCTGGTGGCGCAGTGGTTAAGACTCCGCGCTCCCAATGCAGGGGGCCCAGGTTCGATCCCTGGTCAGGAAACTAGATCCCACATGCATGCCGCAACTAAGGAGCCCACGAGCCGCAACTAAGGAGCCTGCAAGCCACAACTAAGGAGCCCACCTGCCACAACTAAGACCCAGCACAACCAAATAAATAAATAAATAAATAAATAAATTTTTTTTAAAAAAAATAGAAAAAATCAATAAAGCCAAGAGCTGGTTCTTTTAAAGGGTAAAGGAGACTGACAAACCTCTGGCCAGGTTCACCAAGAAGAAAAGAGAGAGAACCCAAATAAATAAAATAAGAAATGAAAAAGGAGACATAACAATGAATACCACAGAAATACAAAAAACCCTAAGGGTTTTTTGATAAAAGGATCAATACAAGAAGAGGATTTTACACTTGTCAACGTTAATGCACCTAATGTAGGAGCACCCAAATAAATAAAAAACTACAAAAATTTATATGACAACAAATTTGACAACCTAGAAGAAACGGACAAGGATCTAGAAACATACAGCCCACCAAAACTGAATCAAGAAGAAACAGATAATTTGAACAGACCAATCACTAGAGCTGAAATAGAATCTGTAATTTAAAAATTCCCTACAAATAAAAGTCCAGGACTAGATGGCTTCATAGGCGAACTCTACCAAACATACAAAAAAGAATTTATACTGATCCTTCTCAAACTCTTCCAAAAAACTGAAGAGGAGGGAACACTCCCAAAGACATTCTATGAAGCCACCATCACCCTGATACCAAAACCAGACAAAGACACCACCAAAAAAGAAAATTAGAGGCCAATATCGTTGGTGAATATAGATGCAAAAAGTCTCAACAAAATATTAGCAAACCGAATCCAACAACACATAAAAATAATCACACACCACGACCAAGTGTGATTCATCCCAAGTTCACAAGGATGGTTCAACATATGTAAATCAGTCAATGTGATACGTCACATAAACAAAAGAAAAAGACAAAAACCACATGATCATCTCAATAGATGCAGAAAAAGCATTTGACAAAATTCA
Source organism: Eubalaena glacialis (assembly GCF_028564815.1). Classification (NCBI taxonomy): domain Eukaryota; kingdom Metazoa; phylum Chordata; class Mammalia; order Artiodactyla; family Balaenidae; genus Eubalaena; species Eubalaena glacialis. The sequence continues at coordinate 64,162,688 of NC_083716.1, forward strand.
ACATAGATTTATGATAAAAATTCTTACCAAAGTGGCTACAGAGGGAACATATCTCAACATAATAAAAGCTATTTATGACAAACCCAGAGCCAATATAATACTCAATGGTGACAAGCTGATAGCCTTCCCACTAAAATCTGGAACAAGACAAGGATGCCCACTCTCACCTCTTCTGTTCAACATAGTATTGGAAATCCTAGCCACAGCAATCAGACAAGAAAAAGAAATAAAAGGTATCCAAATTGGAAGGGAAGAGGTAAAATTGTCATTATAGGCAGATGACGTGATTCTATATAGAGACAACCTTAAAGACTCCACACAGAAACTACTAGAACTGATAAATGAAGTCAGCAAGGTAGCAGGATACAAGATTAACATACAGAAATTGGTTCCATTTCTTTACACTAACAATGAAATATCAGAAAAGGAATGTAAAAAAACAATACCTTTCAAAATCACAACCCCCAAAATAAAATACTTAGGAATAAACCTGACCAAGGAGGTGAAAGACTTATATGCTGACAACTATAAATCATTAATAAAGGAAACTGAAGATGATTCAAAGAAACGGAAAGACATCCATGCTCTTGTATAGGAAGAATTAATATTGTTAAAATGGCCATACTACCCAAAGCAATCTACAGATTTTTAATGCAATCCCTATCAAATTACACATGACATTTTTCACAGAACTAGAACAAATAATCCTAAAACTTATATGGAACCATAAAAGACCCAAAATTGCCAAAGCAATCCTGAAGAAAAAGAACAAAGCAGAAGGCATAACCCTCCCAGACTCCAGACAATACTACAAAGCTACAGTAATCAAAACAGCCTGGTATTGGCACAAAAACAGACATATGGATCAGTGGAACAGAACAGAGAACCCAGAAATAAACCCACACACCTATGGTCAATTAATCTTCAACAAAGGAGGCAAGAATATACAATGGGAAAAAGAGTCTCTTCAGCAAGTGGAGTTGGGAAAGCTGGATAGCTGCATGTAAATCAATGAAGTTAGAACACACCCTCACACCATACACAAAAATAAACTCAAAATGGCTCAAAGATTTAAACATAAGACATGACGCCATAAAACCCCTAGAAGAGATCCTAGGCAAAACATTCTCTAACATAAATCATAGCAATGTTTTTCTTAGGTCAGTCTCCCCAGGCAATACAAATAAAAACAAAAATAAACAAATGGGACCTAGTCATACTTAAAGCTTTTGCACAGCAAAGGAAACCATAAAAAAATGAAAAGACAACCTACAGAATGGGAGAAAATATTTGCAAACAATATGACCGACAGGGCTTAATTTCTAAAATATACAAACAGCTCATACAACTCAACAACAAAAAAAACAAACAACCCAATAGAAATATGGGCAGAAGACCTAAATAGATATTTCTCCAAAGAAGAAATACAAATAGCCAATAGGCACATGAAAACATGCTCAACATAGCTAATTATTAGAGAAATGCAATTCAAAACTACAATGAGGTACCACTTCACACCAGTCAGAATGGCCGTCATTAAAAAGTCTAGAAACAGTAAATGCTGGAGAGGGTGTGGAGAAAAGGGAACCCCCCTACACTGTTGGTGGGAATGTAAGTTGGTGCAGCCACTGTGGAAAACAGTATGGAGGTTCCTCAGAAAACTAAAAATAGAATTACATATGATCCAGCAATCTCACTCCTTGGCATATATCCAGACAAAACTCTAATCCAAAAAGATACATGCACCCCTATGTTCACAGAGGCACTATTCACAATAGCCAAGATGTGGAAACAACTAAATGTCCATCGACACATGAATGGATAAAGAAGATGTGGTACATATATACAATGGAATACTACTCAGCTATAAAAAAGAACAAAATAATGCCATTTGCAGCAACATGAATGCAACTAGAGATTACCATACTAAGTGAGGTACGTCAGAAAGAGAAAGACAAATACCATATGATATCACTTATATATGGAATCTAAAATACGACACAAATGAACCTATCTACAAAACAGAAACAGACTCACAGATACAGAGAACAGACTTGTAGTTGCCAAGGGGGAGGGGGTTGGGGGAGAGATTAACTGGGACGTTGGTGTTGGCAGATGTAAGCTATTATATATGGAATGGATAAACAACAAGGTCCTACTGCATAGCACAGAGAACTATACTGAGTATCCTATGATAAACCATAATGGGAAAGAATATTAAAAATGAATGTATTTATGTATAACTGAATCACTTTGCTGAACAGCAGAAATTAACACAACATTGTAAATCAACTATACTTCAATTAAAAAAAAAAAGCTCCCAAGTTATGAAAAGAAAAAAGAAAAAAATGTTGTCTCCTATTATATATTAGCCAGATATATAATAACCATGGTTAACACGGCTTCCTGTCGTGTGCCTGTGTGTGTGTGTGTGTGTGTGTGATTTTACAAAATTGGAATCATACTGAATATACTGTTTGTATTTTTCTTATTTCCTGAAACATCATTCTGTGGATTTAAAAGCATCACCTCTAAGGTCTACACGTGATGGGCCATCACTTACATAACTACTCCCCTAGGAGAAGTGACTTGTCCAGGAGAAGAAATGACGTGGTCAGCAAGTCAGTGTCAGTACACAGCAGTGTAGCTGCCAGGAGCCAGAGTCCTGGGTTCAAACCCCAGCATTGCCTCTTAGGAGCTGGGTGGCTTGGGGCACAACAGGTAACTCCTTAGAATCTCTGTTTCTGTAGACTGGGGATCATAATGGCTGTCGTGGGGCTGGCACGTGGATGCTCATGCCAAGTCAACATCTGGGGATTATGAGTGAGCCCCACAGGCAGAGAGGCCCAGGGGCACGGTCAGTGATGGAGGCAGAAGTGGAACCAGCCTCTGACTCCTGCCCACATGGCTTCCCGGGAGCGGGGATGGAGATTCATGCATGACCCTGTTCTCACCATTTCACCTCTCCAAGCCCTTCAGCTCATGAGCAAAGGAACCAGCCTAAAACCCACAAAGGGACTGCTGTCTACCCGATGGAGAGGGACAGTGTGGCCAACCCTACATATGAGAGTCCCATGGGGAGGGGAAGGCCAGCAGGGGGACCAGAGGTCTGCTCCTGTGCTGACGCACCCCTCCTGGGACACAAGAACAGAGCCCCAGCCTACTCTCCCACACCTGGCAGCTGCCCCAACCCATAAGCGTGCAGACTCCAGAGCAGCCAGCACCAGGCTTCCCCCAAGGGCCTGCCTGGCACCCATGTCTGACCCCAACCAAGACCAGAGACCAGTGCCTGCTGGGGGACAGCAGGCCCCACAAACCGCATCACACATAACAGTGGAAAGTCCGATGAGTGGGGGCACCTCCCTCCACCCTCCTCCCCTCTCCTGCAGGAGCAAAGACATCATGGGAGCAAAGTGGCCAAATGCATAAATAGATGATGTCCTTCTCCGCCCGCCTGCCCCGACTCATCCTAGGAGAACACGCACACACTTTCTCCCTCACAGAATTCCAACCTGAGTACTCTTTGCTGACCCACTGAAACGACACTCGATCTGCAGTAGGATGACTCAAATAAGCCCAACATCTCAGCCCCTCCAACACCAGTACATGGCCTTCCTTCTACATAAGGGTGTGGCCAGTGTCTCAGACCTCCCTGATGGTGCCCTGTAACAGTGCAGACCAAGGATGGGGTCACAAGCAATGCATGCTCCACACAGCCACATCTGCACCTTGTATACATGTGTAAACCCACCAGTGACCCCAGGGCAGGGGAAGGGAGTGGTCACTGGGTACATGGGCGGGGCGTCTGCAGGGCCTCTGGCCATCTAGAGTACCCAGGCCATGGCCTTCCTGCCCTCTTCTCTCTCCAAAGTGGACCAGGCCGATTGCTGCCAGAATCCTGCCACATTACTCATTTCTGTCCCACACTCTGCAGGCCAAACCCACTCTTCAAGGGCTGCAGTGACCCCTGCTCCACACTGCATCTCCAGGCCGGGACACTGGGAGGTCCTCACAGAACTGGAAAGGGGGCTGCTGCTCTCTGAGCAGGAGGAAGAATCAGAGCCTGAGTGTCCAATACAGGTAGGGGGTTGAGTGGGGCCTCCTGACACCAACTCCCACTCCCAGGTAACTGGCCTAAACGCAAATACTGAGCAAGAAGAAAGGGACATACCATCTGGAGAGACCACTCAGCACTCTGAAATAATCTGGACACCAAAGGCTTCCGGTCACTGGTGTATCAATCTCTGTGGCGCAGACCCCTCGTGCCCCACCCCAGGGGTCAGGGGAGAGGCAGAGGGTGCTTGTGGGAAGGAGGTTCAGGCAGGTCTTACTGGAGGAGCCAGAATGATCCCTGACTGAGAAGGTCATTGACCCTTTGGAGATGGGCAGAGGCTTGATGCAGGAGAGGAACGCGGGAACCATGTGGAGCCACCAAGAGAGCCCCAAGGTCACTGGCAATCAAGGTAACTGAGGCCAATCCCCATGAGACGGGGAGTTTCTTCCCAGCCCATGCCCGCACACCTCCAGCAACAGGGCACTCTCAGCCATTAGAAAGCTCTCTGTGCCATGAGCCCCATTCGGCCTTCCTGCCCACCTCCCCCACTGGCCTCAAGTCTCCCTCTTGAAGTTTCATTGAGCGCATCGGCTCCATTCCTGGAGACAGATGGTCACCACTGACTCCCAGGGACTCCTCTCTAAGCTCACATCAGTCAAAGAGAACGTCTTACAGGCAGCAAGACAGAAGACAGATCACTCACCAAGGAAGGACCATTGCGTTGGGAGAAGGTTTTCAACAGTAACAAGGGAGACCCTGAAGTAACACCATCAAAGCACCATGACAAAGAAACCATCAACCTAGAATCCTGGACCCAGCAAACCATCTTTTAAGAACCATAATGAAATAAAGACATTATCGAGTGAAAGAAAACTGCGACAGGCACACGGACCCACTAAAGGATCTGCAGGTAAGGAAGATGGAAGGCAGCCTAAATACGAGAATGGATGAATAGTTTTGAGGCTGTGATAGGAGCAGGGTTCCACAATGAGATAGTCTGGTCTCTTCTTATATTAAATAAGGATAATGAAAATGAAGTAAATTTTCTCCCATATTCTGCCCCCCCAAAAGTAGGGTTGGCCCTGCCACTCTAGGGGTCTGGTCTGTCTCTGGGGCCCTGGCTCATCTGTACACACCCCTATTAGCCCTTGAGTGGGGACCTCAGTGGCTTTGATTCAGCTGGAGCTACCCTGACACTCTGCACAGGCCAAGGAGGGGGCTGGACAGGGCTGCCGTGTCCAGCAGAACTACAGAGGCCGTGGGCACATGGGTTCCACCCACAGCCCTGAACTGGTGCCCCAGCAAGGAGATGAGGCTGCCTGAGAGACCCAGGACCCCAGCCCTCTGGAATAAACACAGAGCTGCTCCCTGACAGGCTCCAGCCTGGCTGTGCACTCAAGGCCTGGCTCTGTCAGCCTCTGCCCCCCACGGCTGTCACCCAAATGCCAGAGGTGAGGCCAGCTCGCCAGCTCAGGGGAGATCAAGAATCACTTCCCATGGTTGTGGGCAAAAGCACGATTGCTGCAAGACACACCCATGGGGCAGAAAAGAACACTGTGTCTGGTCTCCCTGCTCCCCCAACCTCAGCCAAGTTCAAGACCAAGACCCCCCGACCCAGGTTAGAGTTCCACATAACATATTGGCCTGGGATGGCTCTTGGCTGTGTATCAGAAAAACAAGCACAGGTCAGGACTCCCTCTGGCCAAGGGGAGACGAAACAGCAGAAGCGAGAGGATGGCTAGAGAGCACTAGGGTTGGAGGGTGACTGCTAGTCACTGAACACCTACAGTGTACCAGGCACTGTGCTTAGGGCTTTGATGCAACCTCACGCAACCTTATGGAGGGATGACCTATTCCTGTTTCATGTGTGAGAAATCCAAGGCTCAGAGAGGTTAAGTAACTTGCCCAAGGCTACCCAGCTGGAAAGTGGGAGGGCTGGGATTTGAACTCAGATCTCTGTGAGTCTTAGCCACTACACACAGCTGCTCTCCAGAACCAGCTTCTGTGGCAGGCTGGCTGCGGTGGGCTTTCTCTGGCCTGGAAGAGAAGATGAGGGGAGTGGGATTCCATGTCCAGAGAACAGCAACTCGGCCAGTTAGGGATTGTTATAAGAACCCTTTCCCTCTTCTCCTGTAACCCTGTGTGGCCAGGCCTCCCGGGGGCCTTGTGGTCAAGCCCAGGGAGCAGGAAGAAGGGAAGGGAGGTCTACTGGGGTGGGAGCTCTGAATCTGTTCTCCTGCCCAAAGGAGGGTCAGAATCTGGGCACCTGCAGCAGCAATGCCCAGGCTTCAGCCCACGGCTGGCGGGGGGAGAGCTAGGCCCCGGGGAGCCCATGCAAGGGCAGCTGGCAGCCTTCCCTTCCGGACCAAGCCAAGATGGGCTTCTCCTTCTTGCTTCCAGCAGAGAATGGTCCCCCACCAACCCCAAGTTCCCTCACTCCCTAGGGAATGTTGCTTCTGAGGGGTTACGGAGCAGAATGTCCACCTACTGCTTGGCAGCCGGGTTCAGCAGGGCTCCACAGAGAGGGGCAGTGCGGAGAAAGCCAGACCCTGGGGTCTTAAGCCCGCCCCTCACTCAAACAGGAGAGGGTACTCACTGCCACCTAAGGGCTGGCACAGCCCACACCTCCCAGCATCACCTCCCAGAATCCTCCCAGCAACCTGCTCGCAAGGAAGTCATTGCCCTTCTTTCCTTTTTAATCAATATACTTTCAATTTTAGCTTTAGATTTTCAGAAAAGCAGCAAGGATAGTACAGAGGTCCCTGTTATTAATATCTGCTATTACCATGGTACATTTGTCACAATGCATGAACCAATACGGACACATTAGTACTTACTAAAGTCCATATTTTTTCAGATTTCCCTAATGTAGGGGTATTGTCCCATTTTTTGGCTACGGGATCGCATCTGGGTCAGCACATTATATTTAGTTATCCTATCTCCTTCGACTGCTCCAGGCTGTTTATCCTCTCTGATGGCCCTCAGACTTTCCTGGGTTTTGATGACCTAAACAGTTTCGAGGAATACTGGTTAAGTATTTTGCAGGCCGTCCTTCAATTTGGGTATGTCTGTTGTTTTCCTCATGGTTAGACTGAGGTTATGGGTTTAGGGAGGAAGAACACAGAGGTGAGCGCCTTCATCACATCATGTCAAGAGTGCGTGCTATGGGACTTCCCTGGTGGTCCAGTGGTTAAGACTCCGCGCTTCCACTGCAGGGGGTGCGGGTTCGACCCCTGGTCAGGAAACTAAGATTCCGCATGCCATGCGGCGTGGCCAAAAAAACCAAAAAACAAAAGGAGTGCGTGCTACCAACATCACATCACTGGTGATGTTGACCTTGATCACCTGCAAGAGAGGCTGCCTGCCAGTTTCCTCCACTGTAAAGTTACCACCTCCCCCCGCCACCCGGCCCTGGCTTCTATGCTCTGCGCTTTAGAAGGATGTCACTATGCACAGCCCCCCACTTCAGGAGTGGGGAGTTAAAATCCACCTCCTCGAGGGCAAAGGACCTACGTCATTTATTTGAAATTCTTCTGCAGAGATTTGTTTCTTCTTCCCCATTTATTTATGTATTCAATCATTCATTTATCAGTATGGACTCGTGGATATTTATTTTATACTCTGGGTTACAATCCAATACCTCATTATTTATTTTATTGCTCAAATTGTCCCAGCTTTAGCTCTTTCAGTTGGCTCCTGTCCTTTTAACACACTCCCAGCGTTTTTGGCTTGGGGGTCTTGGGGGGGCACTTCCTTACTTTCTGACATTACAAGACACTCATCTTGGGCATTCCCTGCCCCAGCTCTACAGTCAGCCACTCCTCTAAGGAGCTCCAAGGAGCATGGTATGTTATCTCTGTTTTCACGGCCAGAAAAGCTGGCCCAAAGTGATGGAAGCGCTCGTCTAGAGACAGCAACCACAGCTGGCGTTCAAGCGCAGCCTCCACTCACGTGCCTTCCCTGGTCACTCAGTGTCTCTGAACCTGAACAGAATGCGGGCAGCATTGCTTGAAGGTCGGGGAATGGCTACAATGACTTCTCCGACCCTTTCTCAATACTGGGCTCTGGGGCCAGTCCTACTGTCCCCAATCCCTGACCCTTCTAGCAACACGGCACACGGCGACTCTGCAGACCAGGCGCTCCAATGCACCCTGCATCGCATGAGGCCAGGACGCTCTTCCTTCCCCTTGTTTATGATTGCAGGAGGCCAGGTGGCAGTTCAGGTGTGTTGCCGCTGCCTGTGCAAGCAAGACCCTCTCGTTATTCCTGGTGGCTTCACAGGATACCGCAATCCCTCAACATTTCAGGCAGTGAACCGTTTAGGAACTATCTGAGGAAGGAATGTGAATCATGGGTGTCTAAAAACCTCCACTGCCACCTTCAGGAAGGATCAAGAAGGCACCGCATGGAAGCTTGCAGAATGGGTGTCCGTGGATTGGATGACATCCCAGAGGAAGAGAGGAGCGTTTCCTGCATCATCACCCAGGCTCCTGATGGCACAGGGGACAATACTGTGTGGAAAAGCACAGATTTTGATGACTCTATGCTGAAAGTGATTTGGACAAGTAATACTCTGAATGTGAGGAAGTTATGGGAATACCTTAGTTCCCCACTTTGTCACATCTGTGTACATACAAGAGTAATATATGATCAAAATCTAAGCCTAAACAAGGCTAAAGAGCTCTTCCAGTAAGTACAAATACAAATGCTAAGTGATAAGAAAACATATCAGAATTTAATTGGTAGCATTTTTTCTCTTTCTCGAGTCCATGAAATAACGGAGCATCTGACAATTGATGGGGTCTTAGATTTCATGAAATGTGGTAAATATGTGTTCACACATGTCTGAACTCATCTGTGTGTGCACATGTGCATGTATCCATGTCACATGGATAGATGTGGGCATATGTAGATGCACGTGTGTAAACACATGTACTATACACGTGCCTGCATGCACACGTGCGGATGTATGTCAGCAATATACTGCTGCCTACAGCCTGGGGTCCCTGCTCTCCCCAGGCCCTTGGGTGCTGACCCACACAGGAGCCAGAGCTGGGCCCTGCTGTCCCCTGGGCTGGGACACTGAGGCCTCACCAGGGAGCCATGCTGACTTATACGCCACGTTGGCAGGCCCTGCCTTTGAGGTCACCAGTGAGATCTTGAATATGAGGCTGCTCTCTGGGTGGTGCGAGGAGGGTGCTGAATCTCCCGGTTCCTTTCTCAGCTGCCACAGGCTCAGCTACTCCATCCCCTCCCCGCGACTTCAGTCACGGGCTGGTGTGGGCTGCAGGCCGGCACTTTAAGCGGCCTCTAACCAGCACACCTCTTCAGGTGCGGCTGTCCCCGGGGCTCCCAGAGCCTGCAGGCTGGCCCGTGCCGTCCTCCTGGGCCTGGCCACTCAGCCCACCTCACACCAGGGCTGTTCGTGCAGCCTGGTTCCAGAGTGCTCAGGGCCAGGCCTCCCAGCCCAACAGAGTTCCTTTCATGAGTCCACAATAGTCAGCATTTATCCCCCGTGACCTATTTCCAAAATGCAGGAGCAGTTACAGCCCAGGTCAGCCTGCTTGTGTGTGAAGAGAGGCAGTGAGGAGGCCTGGAAAGACCCGCGCTCTGCGCGTGATCTCGCCCAGCGCCGACCCTCCTCTGAGCCTGTGGAGGCCTGGGGACAGCAGGCGAGGCAGAGGTCAAGCGTTTGGAACAGGGCCTGGTACACGGCCTGTGCTTAACCAAGAGCAACATCTAGTTGGTTTAAAACTTATACCTCCCACTGTGGCGGCTGAGGAGTGGCCCATGAGATCACCCTAGAAGCAGTCAGGAGTCTGACCTCCACACCTGCGAGGGAGAAGCCGGATACGAGAGCCCTTGGTGAGCCGTCAGGCTGTCTTCACCCCCGAAGGGTGCTGCTTGTTATCACGGCTCTCCTGCCAGGAATGCCTGCCGGGAATCCCAGCACCGGGCCTGTTCTCTTCCCGGTGGGCTCGCCTGCGTGGGGCGACAGGAGCTTATACCTTTTTTTTTGTTTGGCCCGTGCCACGTGGCTTACGGGATCTTAGTGCCCCGACCAGGGATTGAACCCGGGCCCTTGGCAGTGAAAGCACTGAGTCCTAACCACTGGACTGCCAGGGAACGCAGGAGCTTATACCTTAGGGCGGGGGTCACACGTGGTCACGAGGGACGCTTTGACACTGACGATTCTCTCTCATGGGGGCGTCCTGTGCCCTGGAAGGTGTTTGGCAGCATCCCTGAGCCCCTCCCATTAGATACCAGAAGCACCCCAGCCCCTCCAGCTGTGACAACCAAGATATATCTCCAAACCTTCCCAAGTGTCCCCTGGGGAGCAAAATTGCCCCCAGTTAAGAAACACTACCTTAAAGTAAATGAATTTTTGCTTTTCCTTTTTGGGGGGTGGCCTCTGAGTGTCATGAAAGCAGTGGAAAGTTTCCAGGGGAGAGACAAAAAAAGAGAAAGGACCAAAAGGAGAGGGAGGAGGGGGATTTGCATCCTTCCAGTGAGCAGGGAGGCTGAACTGCTCACATATCCCCGAAAGGAAGAAGTCTGGCAAAGCAACACTCTGTCAGCAGGAAAGCAGTTTTCATGGTGTTCCAAACCAGCCGTTATGATGAATATCTAACACGTTTAGTGACAACAGAAAGCCACGCTCCCAGGCTGAGGCCACCAAGGTCCAGGTCTGACAGCCAAACCTCCTGGATCTAGAAGGGGAGCCAAGCTTTTCCTAGCAGGCCATCTAAGAGGTGCTCAACACCTTCGCAGTGTCAGCCGAGTGGGGCAGGTAAGGAGCAGGGTGGGCAAAGGGTCTACCACCCAGACAGGTGGGATGCCAAGAGGGGTCTGGCTGCAGGCTGGCTTGGTGAGGACCAATGAAAGGGCCTCTTTGCTCTTCTCACCTCCCTCTGCCCTGGCTCCAGGCCTGAGGAGGATCCCCATATCCTCACATCAAAGGGATTCTTCATCCCAGAGAAGATTCGGTGCGTCACCGCAGGCAAGGAGAGGGCTCCTGCCGGCACCAGCAGGCCTGGCCACAACCAGGAGCCAAGAGCAGGAAACGTGCCCCAGGGTGAAGCTTCAGGATCCTGACTCTGCTAGGGAGACCCATCTCAGGAAGAGGCTCCTTCTGCAAAGGGGCAACATTCTCCCCACCTCCCGATCCGGAAGTCCGGTGACCTTCCTTCTCCCTCCTCAAGTTCTGCCACAGCAGTAGTGGAAGGAAAGTGCAAACTTTGGAATCAGACAGGTATGAGTTCGAATCCCAGCTCTGCCACTTGTTAGCTGTGTAGATTCTGAGCAAGCCACTTAGCTTCTCAGAGCCACAGAACGTTGCCTGCATAAGGCAGCAGTGAGGATTCAAGGAGCCTGCCTGTAAAGTCCTCAGCTCTGTGCCTGACATGCGGTAGGTACTGGAATGACACTGATATTTGAGATATTCAGGATAGCTCGGAGTCCCCGCATCCTGGGTCTTTCTGCTGTCCCATCACAGCCTCAGCTGGCCTCTGGCATCCATCCTCTCCTGCCCTCAATCCACCTGGGTGCCACCATCAGGCAATGTTCTTCATGCATTCTCTCCACTCAAGAGCCCACGCTACTGCCTGATGGACCATCCTGCCACAGCTATACTACTGAGAGTTCTCTGCAGGCCTCTGTCACCTCCCTTGCACACCAGGGCTGTGCTGCCCGGCTGCCACCATGCTTGGCCTGTATGCTCTTCACCTTGCCACCCCTCCCTGCCAAGGTTAGCTCAGCACCAACCTCCTCCAGAAAGCTCTCCTCTCTCCCCGAGTCCACAGGAATACCGACCACCTCCTTCAGCACTGCCCTCAAAGGTTCCCTAGAACAGGAGTCTGTCTGTCATACTAGGTACACACCAGGCACTCACTAAATGCTGAAAATTGCCCCTTATGTTTCAAATGTTTCCCTTGGCCAAAGCAATCCTGAGAAAGAAAAAGGGAGCTGGAGGAATCTGGCTCCCTGACTTCAGACTATACTACAAAGCTACAGTCATCAAAACAGTATGGTACTGGCGCAAAAACAGAAATATAGATTGATGGAACAGGATAGAAAACCCAGAAATAAACACACACACCTAAGGTCAATTAATCTATGACAAAGGAGGTAAGAATATACAATGGAGAAAAGACAGTCTCTTCAATAAGTGGTGCTGGGAAAACTGGACAGATACATGTAAAAGAATGAAATTAGAACATTCTCTGGGTTTCCCTGGTGGTGCAGTAGTTTGGAGTCCGCCTGCCAATGCAGGGGACACAGGTTCGATCCCTGGTCCAGGAGGATCCCACATGCCGCAGAGCAGCTGAGCCCATGCGCCACAGCTGCTGGGCCTGCACTCTGGAGCCCACAAGCCACAACTACTGAAGCCCACACTCCTGGAGCCCATGCTCCGCAATGCGAGAGGCCACCACAATGAGAAGCCCGCGCACCATGACGAGGAGTGGCCCCCACTCACCACAAGTGGACAGGGCCCGTGTGCAGCAATGAGGACCCAACACAGCCAAAAATAAATTAATTAATTAATTAAATTTTAAAAAAAAAAAGAACATTCTCTAACACCATACACAAAAATAAACTCAAAATGGATCAAAGACCTAAATGTAAGGCCAGACACTATAAAACTCTTAGAGGAAAACATAGGCAGAGAACACTCTTTGACATAAATCACAGCAATATCTTTTTTGATCCACCTCCTAGAGTAATGAAAATAAAAATAAAAATAAACAAATGGGACCTAATTTAACTTAAAAGCTTTTGCACAGCAAGGAAACCATAAACTAAACAAAAAGACAACCCACAGAATGGGAGAAAATATTTGCAAACAAAGCGACCAACAAGGGATTAATCTTCAAAATATACAAACAGCTCATGCAGCTCTGTGTCAGAAAAAAACAAACAACTCAATCAAAAAATGGGCAGAAGATCTAAATAGACATTCCTTGGGAATTCCCTGGTGGTTCAGTGGTTAGGACTCCGTACTTCCACTGCAGGGGCTACAGGTTCAATCCCTGGTCAGGGAACTAAGGTCTTGCAAGCCGTGCAGTATGGCCAAAAAAATAAAAATAAAAAATAAATAAGTAAATAGACATTTCTCCAAAGAAGACATACAGATGGCCAAAAAGCACATGAAAAGATGCTCAACATCACTAATTATCAGAGAAATGCAAATCAAAACTACAATGAGCTATCATCTCACATAGGTCAGAATGGCTATCATCAAAAAGTCTACAAACAATAAATGTTGGAGAGGGTGTGGAGAAAAGGGAACCCTCTTATACTGTTGGTGGGAATGTAAAGTGGTACAACTACTATGGAGAACAGTATGGAGGTTCCTTAAAAAACTAAAAACAGAACTACCATATGACCCAGCAATCCCACTCCTGGGCATATGTCTGAAGAAAACCATAATTCAAAAAGATACATGCACCCCAATGTTCATTGCAGCACTATGTACAATAGCCAGGTCATGGAAGCAACTTAAATGTCCATTGACAGAGAAATGGATACAGAAGATGTGGTACATATATACAATGAAATATTACTCAACCATAAAAAAGAATGAAAAAATGCTATTTGTAGCAACATGGATGGACCCAGAGATTATCATACTAAGTGAAGTCAGAAAGAGAAAGACAAATATCATATGATATCACTCATGTGGAATCTAGCTTTAAAAAATGATGTATATGAACTTATTTATAAAACAGAAACAGACTCACAGATTTCAAAAACAAACTTATGGTTACCAAAGGGGAAACGTGGAGGGGAGGGATAAATTAGGAGCTTGGGATTAACATACACATACTACTATATATAAAATAGATAACCAACAAGGACCTACCGTATAGCACAGGGAACTCTACTCAATATTCTGTAATAACCTATATGGGAAAAGAGTCTGAAAAAGAATGAATATATGTATAACTGATTCACTTTGCTGTACACCTGGAACTAACACAACATTGTAAATCAACTATACTCCAATAAAAATTTTTTTTAAATGGTTCCCTTGCCCTGAGATTTGAAGAAGCCTTAAGGAAAGAGACCCACTACAGATGGGTAAAGCGAGGAACAGCTTGCAAAGCCAAGTCCATCCAGGGCCCAGCAGCATGTGAGGGAGTGCTGAGGAGGAGTCCTTGCCCACCATCTGGAGCTGCATGAATATTTATAGCACATGCCCAGGTTAATGCAAAAGTAAAGTGAGAGGCAAGATGCCCCTGAGAGCTGCAGTGACTGGGGCCTGATGGCCTGATCAGATCATTCCGAGTTCCTCTAAGGGCTTTGTCCCCTCCTCCCTGGGTTAGCACAATGAGACCATCCATCCTGGGAACCAGATCTCTCTCTGATCCCACCAGGCCAGCCCTGGCCCCGGAAACCGGGATCAGAAACGGTCACAGGCAGGCAGGTGCTGCGAGGGAAGAGCAAAGGGACACCCTTTTCACCGGTTTCATGAAATCCCTAAGGGAATTAGCGCTTCAAGCATTCCAGCCAAATACAAGTTCCCACACAATGGACAGGATGTGCTGCTGGTCCCCTGGGAGGGAGAGGTTGTCGGCAGCCCCTCCACTCACTGCCACAGGAGGAACTCTGGCTGGCTGTCCACTGCACCTGGGAAAGTCAGAACCCCAAACCCTCACTTTCCCCCTGGGGCAGCCGCAGGTTTGCAAGGCAGCAGCTCTTTAGGCGTGGCCCATCTCAGTGCTGTGAGCCTCTCTTCCCCAGAGGAACAAGCCCTCGAGGGAAGCTCTGTCTCAGCTGCACACCTCTGTTCCCACACCCACAAGGGCAAGGCAGCAGTGAGTAAGGAACCAGCCTCAAACAGCCCTCCAGAAACTCTGAGAAGACATTAAGTCTCCTCCTCACCTACTTTCTGGTAGGTTGTGAGAAGGAAGGTAGAACCAAGACTATGGAAATAGGCCTCCAAAGCAGGCCCTCCTGGCACGGTCTTCAGTGGTGTGTGTCCCATAGGGGCCTTGCCAAGGGCACACAGTGGCGCAGAACCCACAACATGTGGGTTTCTACCCTAAGCGGGGACCTCAGGGACTGGCACAGGGCCCTAGTCCCTCCAGGACACACACACATATAATCACTCACTTCCTGGGGTCACTCCCGGGGTCCCACTCCTGGCCTGTGTGGGGACCCACTCAGAACTGCAGAGTTGGTATAAATATTATTTTAAGCTGAAGACATTTGAGATTCAACAGATGCAGAAAGAAACCATCTCAGAAATTCCCTCCTCTGACAAAGCAGCAACTTCTGGGAAAATGAGCTACTATAAATCCCCTCCCCAGGGGAATTTCATGGTCATTAAAAAAAAAAAAAAAAGGCAGAAAGCCCACTTGCACCTGCATAAACATATATTATCACAAACTTTCTTATTTCCCAGTTGTTCTCCTAAAGCCCATTTATCTTTCCTAAAGAAACCTATTTGCCCTTCCCATAGAGCCTCTTCTCCCCTCTCGTCCATTTATTAAGTTAGGCATATAAGCCCCAAATTCTAACCACCCTTTTGTGAGTTACTCATCACTGACCACTTGCACGGACATGCACATTGCACACGTAAACAAACTTTCTTTTTCTCTTGTTAATCTGTCTTTTGTCAGTTTAAATTGTGGGTCTCCAGGTACTGAACCTAAGAGGGTAGAGGAAAAGTTGTTTCTTCCCTGACATCTGGGTCACCAGCCATGGACAGCACCACTTGGCTGAGGCTACAGACCTCTGCAGAGGCCGTGGGAAGAGGGTGGCTCTGAAGTCGACAGAGTGTCACTCAGATCTCAGCCCCGTACCCGACCAGATGGGAGACCAAAAAGTTACAGCCAGCTCTCTGCGCCTCGGTTTCTGTGTAAGGACATCAGGGATACTCAGACCTCTCACAGGGTTATTGGGAGACTTGAGTAAACGAGGTCACGTTTATAAAGAGCCTGGCTCCCGGCGGTCGCTCAAAAATGATTCTAATGACTTCTAAAATTATATAATTTGCAATTGTTTTTTTAATGTATTTTTAATGAATAAATGAAGGCTTTCACTATGGTGTCTTATTTATTTATTTTTATTTTTTATTTATTTTTTTTGGCCGTGCCGTGCAGCATGCAGGATCTAAGTTCCCCGACCAGGGATCGAACCTGGGTCCCCTGCAGTGGAAGTGTGGAGTCCTAACCTCTGGACCACCAGGGAAGTCCCCAATTTGCAATTGTTTGTGGACATACAACAGTTTACGTGCTCTGAGGGAAGGGACTACATACATTTTCCACTCTTTCTGAGCCCTCCACTGTGGAAGCTATTCTGCTCTCTGCATGCTTCACTGCTTGATTTCTAGGAACAGATACTGCTCCACCTGACTGCATTCGCAGCAGTAGACCTGGGGGCCCAAGCCAATGCTCCAATCACAGCAATTAGTCCGGGATGACCATGTGACCCAACCCAGGCTAATCCTCCCTAGGAGGGCAGAAAGGATCCCTTTGCCTTTGGGTCCTAAGAGCAGGAAGTGTGAGAATCTGGGGTTGCCAGTGGTCCTGCTTCCTGCCATGGAGAGAAAGCCTGGCTCCTGCTGGCTTATATCACCAAGCCGACAAGCAGGGAGGAGAGGGAGGAGAGAGCATCCTAATGGACCTGAGGCCCGAGTCCCTGGAGCTGCCCTGTCCCATAAATCCCTTCTTTGGCTTAAGCTAGTGTGAGCTGGGTCTCTGTCACTTATGACCATAAGAGCCCAGATCACACCCACCCCCATCTTGCCAAATGCCTAGCATAGGGGAGGCCCACTGAGGCAGCATGGCACCTGGCTCTGAACAAATGAATGAATGACAGCCCAGACTGAGGTTGAGGCCAGCTGGGGAGTGGGGCTCCAGCAAGTCTGTTCTACCCTTCCAGGACCTGCTGCCGTGCTCACACTTCAGTCCAACCAAGAGACATTTAAAGAGAAGCCGAGCAACACAATCCTTAATGCTTCCAGACAGGAAGCTTTCTCTGAGAGATGCGAGAGAGAATGGAGCACGTGGCCCAAGAAAAGAGAGCTCTATGGTCTTCCTCAGACTACCCACTCTCAAGCACTCCTAACTCTCGGCCTTCTTTCCACACCCTACTCCCCAACCAGAATCCAGAAAGGGAGGGGCGTTGGCAGGTCAGCTCTTGGGGAGGTATGGGGGGGAAGGTCCCACTATTTAGTTGCTTAGTTCTGTCACACAGCCAGAATCCAGGGTGTGCCCCTGTGTCCTGAGGGAATCTGCCACTCCTCTAGCTCCAGGAGGGAGGATGCAGCCCATAAGTCAGATGTGCCAACAGACTCCCTGCCATCCATGGAAAGGGCTCTCTACCTGCGACCCAGTCCAGGCCGCAAACTCAGGGAATAAAAATGTGTACTTCCATGAAAACTATGCACTGTCCACAGCACACCTATTGGCCTTATCTGAATCTGATGCTACAGAAGCTACTTTACAACTGACAGCAGTGTTAGGTAACTGATAGCAATGCAAAACTCTTGTCTGCAGACATGTAAATTCTGTCTTCCCTTCCACCCTGTGAAAAGCCAATTCTGTCTCTATTTGCACGTTTTCGTTTCAAAATTCCTGATCTATAAATGTCTCTGTTCTTTGGGTTCTCTTTTGAATGGCTTGTAATATCTGTCTGGTTCCCTCACTGATCAGTGAGTAGAGTCAAATCTTTAACACAATGCCCGCTTTTATTTCTGTGTGAAGAGTCATGATTTTACCTTTTCCTGAGAATTACCTTTTAGCAAACTCTGGGGCTGTGAGTAGAGCCCAGCTCACACTCCTGGGGTCTTCAGGATCCAGGAGCGAGGGTCCCAGCACCGATCGCTTCCTAAGGTCTCCCCTGCCCCCTGTCCCCCTCCCGCTCTCCCTCCTGTTCTCCACCTGCTGGCTCCAGGGGCCAATCTGGCTCTGCCATTAATGGGATTAGTACTCAGCTGTGTGGTCTTAGGTTGGGCTAGCAATTTATAGAGTCTGGGTGGGTGGTCAAGTGCTCCAGTGAGGTGGGTGTGTTCATAGGCAGAGTCACCCGCCCTCCCTCCCTCCCTCTCTTTCTCAAATGGCTGCACATGGTAGCCTTTGCTTTTTGAGTGGCAAACCACATGCTACTTCAGGGATAAAAGAATTAGTATCCAAACAAAGAGGTGGCAAGGGGCAGACTTTCTGGCACCCCTCCCCTCCCTGGGGCTCCTGTAGTTGGAGCTGATTTCTACCCCTGCCCTTCTCTTAATGCTGGCATTGTAGACAGAAATCTGCTGTTTTCCCTTTTCCCACACTGGCTCCCTGCTTCTCCCATAGACACCATTCACTTCCACATTTACCGATCACCTATCAGGTGTTGTACTAGACACCTATGCTGTGTGCTGTCGGGTTTCAAAAAAGCCTAAGTCAAAGTTCTCACCCTCAAGGACCCCACCTTCAGAGACTTAGACAAAGAACCACATATACACACACACAAAGACAATACAGCTATAAGAATGCAGAACACATTGCTTGAGTACTCTCTATGTGCCAGGTGTGTGCTAAATACTTTACACATATTCAACCCAAGAGCAGACACTATTTTGAAAAATGGAGGCTCTCAGGGATTAAACAGTATAACAGACACAGATTGGGGTGTTGGTGAGCTCAGAACGACTTCTCCAGTGGCCATGCCTATGTCCAGTCCCTCTCCTCCTTTGGGAAACTCTATCTCCTTCTCCAACATATAGTGATTGGTCCAAAGTGTGGTCATGTGACCCAAACTTAGACCAATCAGAGTCCAGGCCCAGGAACTTTTGCCTGGGAACTCGAGGGGAAACTTCTTTTGTCTCTGGCCAGGGAGCTATGACAATAAGAGTCAGCTTCACTGAAAAGATGTTCAACATCACTAATTATTAGAGAAATGCAAATCAAAACTACCATGAGGCACCACCTTACACTGGTCAGAATGGCCATGATTAAAAAGTCTACAGGGCTTTCCTGGTGGCGCAGTGGTTAGGAATCCACCTGCCAATGCAGGGGACATGGGTTCAATCTCTGGCCCGGGAAGATCCCACATGCTGCGGAGCAGCTAGGCCTGTGCGCCACAACTACTGAGCCTGCGCTCTAAAGCCCGCAAGCCACAACTACTGAAGCCCGCGCGCCTAGAGCCCGTGCTAAGCAACAGGAGAAGCCACCGCAATGAGAAGCCCATGCACGGCAATGAAGAGTAGCCCCCACTCGCCACAACTAGAGAAAGCCTGAGTGCAGCAACGAAGACCCAACACAGCCAAAAATAAATAAAATAAAATAAATAAATTTTTTAGAAAAGTCTACAAAACAATAAATGCTGGAGAGAGTGTGGAGAAAGGGGAACCCTCCTACACTGTTCGTGGGAATGTAAGTTGGTGCAGCCACTGTGGAAAACAGTATGGAGGTTCCTCAGAAAACTAAAAATAGTGCTACCATATGATCCAGCAATACCTCCCTTGAGCATATAACCAGACAAAACTCTAATTCAAAAAGATATAGGTACCCCTATGTTTATACCAGCACTATTCACAATAGCCAAGACATGGAAACAACCTAAACGTCCATGGATAGATGAATGGATAAAGAAGATGTGGTACATATATACAATGGAATACTACTCAGCCATAAAAAAGAATGAAATAATGCCATTTGCAGCAACATGGATACAACTAGAGATGATCATACTAAGTGAAGTAAGTCAGAAAGAGAAAGACAAATACCATATGATATCACTTCTATGTGGAATGTAAAATATGGCACAAATGAACCTATCTATGAAACAGAAACAGAATCACGGACATAGAGAACAGACTGGTGGTTGCCAAGGGGGAGGGGGCTGGGGGAGGGATGGAGTGGGAGGTTGGGGTGAGCAGATGTAAGCTTTTATATCTAGAATGGATAAACAACAAGGTCCTACTGTCTAGCACAGAGAACTATATTCAATATCTTATGATAAATCACAATGGAAAAGAATATTTAAAAAAAGAATGTACATATATGTATAACTGAATCACTTTGCTGTACAGCAGAAATTAACACAACATGGTAAATCAACTATACTTTAATAAAAAAACTGGAAAAAAAAGAAAAAAAAAAGAGCTTCATGATGCTAATAGCCAGAATCTGTCTTGTAGAGATGTTGGTCAAAGAGAATTAGGATGTCACACAGAGAGAAGGGAACCTAAAAACAGGGTCCATGTAAGCCTCTAGTACCAATTACACTTACAGCCAGCTCCATTCCATCCCTTCCACAACCTGGCCCATTTCTTTTAGTCCTGTTTTTCTTAACCTAGCTTGAATTCATTTTCCATCACTTACAAGCTACACATTCCGAAGAATACAGGTCCCTTGCCTAAGGTCACACAGCTTACAAGGGGCTAGCTGCATGCCCTCCTAAGAGACACCTCGCCTCCCATGTGGCTGGATTATGGACCCCAGACAGCACAGGCAGCATCATGCTATTTTATTTTCCTACAAATGTTGCCAGGGGGATTGGCATGACCATGGAGTTGACACTTCTGCTCATCAACTGTTTAGTTCCCAGAAATGTGTTACCACTTCCTTCATGAAAGCCATATTATTATCACCAACCACTTACTGGGAGCTTATGCCATGCGAGGTACCATGCTATGTGCTATGCGCCTCATTTAATCTCCCCAAACCCTTGTGTAGTAAGTATTGGTAGTGCTGGGGTTTTTTTGTTTTATTTTGTTTTTTTGGTTTTTTGTTTTTGATTTTGTGTTTTTGTTTTTAACGTGGACCATTTTTAAAGTCTTTATTGAGTTTGTTACAATATTGCTTCTGTTTTACGTTTTGGTTTTTTGGCCACGAGTCATGTGGGATCTTAGCTCCCCGACCAGGGATCGAACCCACACCACCTGCACTGGAAAGTGAAGTCCCAACCACTGGACCACCAGGGAAGTCCCCAGGTAATGCTGTTTTAAAAGTGGGGAGGGACTTCCCTGGTGGTCCAGTGGTAAAGAATCCACCTTCCAATGCAGGGGACGCAGGTTCAATCCCTGGTCGGGGAACTAAGATCCCACATGCCACGGGGCAACTAAGCCCGTGCGCATCAACTAGAGAGCCCGCGTGCCGCAAACTACAGACCCCATGCGCTCTAGAGCCCACGCACCACAACTAGACAGAAGTCCGCGTGCCGCAATGAAAGAACCCACATGCCGCAAATAAGACCTGAAGCCCCCAAAAAAGGGACACTCGAGAGGGTTGGTGTTTTGGGGTTTTGACTTGCCCCCAAGGTCAAAAGACAGGAAGGGGCAGAGCCAGACTGGTTGATTTCAAAGCCCACGCTCTTGGCCAATCCACTAACGTTCCTCCCCACGCAGTACTGTGATAATTGTGATTGGCTGCACATCCGTCACAGCCTCCAAGAACCTTCCATGTTAGACTGAGTGTAAGTTGATCCTATCGCAGCCCTGGCCCCCCTGCAGTCACCTTTTGGTCTGCATGAGAATGCAGCCAGCCAACTTTCTTACAGGCCTCAGGTGAGAGGACCCTAACCTTAAGGCCAGTGGAGGCCCATGCAGGAGCGGGAAACTTTGGCTTTCTAAAGAGGCCCCACCTGGTACAAATGAACTTATTTACAAAACAGAAATTGAGTCACAGATGTAGAAAACAAACTTATGGTTACCAGGGGGGAAGGGGGAGGGAGGGATAAATTGGGAGAATGGGATTGACATATACACACTACTATATATAAAATAGATAACTAATAAGGACCTACTGTATAGCACAGGGAACTCTACTCAATACTCTGTGATGGCCTACGTGGGAAAAGAATCTAAAAACCAGTGGATATATGTACACGTATAACTGATTCACTTTGCTGTACACCTGAAACTAACACAACATTGTAAATCAACTATACTCCAATAAAAAAATTTTTTAAATAAAATAAAAAATAAAGAGGTCCCACCATGTATATATGTCTTCCTTCTCAGCTCTTACATTCCGGATAAATGTTTATGATGAGCCGTCGAGCTGGGTCCCCTGCAGACTCCAAGGTGAAGGCCCTGCCCTGTTGTCTCCTGTTGATGGGGTGCTTGCCTCCTCCTGCCTGAACTCCACAGCACCCTAGTATTTTGAGCTGGGGCCTGACCCCCACGTCACCCCTCCACCTGGCTTCATAAAGGAGGGCCTGAGGTCCTGCCCCGTCTCCCCAGCATCCGGCCGAGGCCTGAGCAGTTTCCACCGTAGGTCCCACTTGCGCCTAGACCGGTCCCCATCCTCCCAGAGCCACAGCCGCAGGCGCCTCTGACAAAGGCGTCTTGCCGGAAGAGAAACAGTGCAAGCCCACCCCTGACGCTTTCACCCTCCTTTCCCCTGGTCTCCCTCGTCTCTGCTCCTTTAGGTCAGAGGTGCCCAACTGTAGCCCACAGGCCAAATGTGGTGTGTAAATAGGTTTTATTCAGCATTCTCAGTGGTTTTTTTTATTTTAGCATTTTTAAAAATTGGGTGTTTCACTTAGATACCTCAATTTAAATTTTCCATATAAAAAGTTTTTTAAAAAAACAAAACTGTCTGCATTTCTGACTTTTCTTTAAAAAACTGGCCTTTCTGTGACAAGAGCCCTGCATCTCGGCATGAGAGCCTCCCGTGGCAGCTGAGCAGTGACCACCCACTTTGGACAGTGCATGGCCTCTCTGCTTCACAGTCTCAAAATTTGCCCATGACCCTCATTTTCCCTGCCCGTCTGATCTCTGTGAACACCCAAGGCCCACACTGGGGGCCTGGGATCCCCCCTAGCAGATTGACAGCTCACTAGCCAGTCTCCCCAGCCTGGGATTGGGCATTTTCTCCAGATGATGAATCTCAGGGAAGTCCCTTCAACTCTAAGGCAAGTGAGGCCCCCGGCCATGCCCGACCCAGGCTCTGAACGTGTCCAAGCCCAGAAGCCACTGGCCACGGGCTCTGGTTTGCCTGTAGGCACCTCAGCACAGGCGTGCACAGCTGAGACCAGGCTGAGGCCTGGGATGGACGTCATGCCTGCTCAGGCTCATCTCACCACGGAAACCGCTGTCCAGCTGGACTAAGGAGCAGGCAGTGACTTCCCCGGGTCTACCCAGAAAACACCAGGCCCAGGAGAAACTGTCCATCAGACCAGCGCCGGTGGCCCCACCCCAGCCCCTGCCCCCAGCCCCGGGACTCGGGGACACTCACGATGTTCATGAGGGTGAGGACGTAGATCTGCACGTGCTCCTTGCCGTGGAAGCGCACCACCGAGTCGTCCACCGCCAACAGCACCTCCATGCTGTAGCTGCCCGGCTTGGCATGTCGCCGCTTCCGCTCTGCTTCTCCCAGCCGGTCCCCCACCAGGCCCAGCAGGTTGGGAAGGTCACCCAGGCCAAAAGCTGGAACCAGGAAGGGAAGAAACTGAGGTCAAACCCACATAAGGAACTGTCACTGTGACGCCACCCCCGTCGTGTGTGCCCCTTTCCCTGCCTCTGAAAGCCAAGGCAGCATGAGGGTTTGTGCCATACCAGGTAACTGGTGGGCATGAGCCCTTTCCCTGGCGTGAGGACACGGCGAGTCCCTGAGGCAATGAGGAGCAGAGAGGCGAGAACTGGCCCGGGTTCCAGTTCCTACTCGGTCCCATCTCCCTGTGCATCCTAGCCCAAGCCCCGCCGCTGCTGCAGGCTCCCCTCCCCTGCTGTGACATGGGGAGGGATAATCCTTGATCTCTTGCCCCACAAGCTTGCTGTAAAAATCAAAGGTGGCACTGGGTGTAAACATCTTAATAAAGGAAAAAAATTGTGATGTTACTGTGGCCTATGCGGGGCATTTTAGGGACCCTGGAGCATGCCCTGTGCCCCTCAAATCCCTCCCAATCACTGCCAGCAACTCCAGATTTCACCATCACAGCTTTGGCTTTTTGGCTAAAAGCAAAATATTTCTTTAACCAGCATTTATTAACTTGTATGATGTTATCTAGGAGTTGTCAAACTTTTTCTGTAAAGGATCAGATAGTAAATATTTTAGGTTTTGTGGGCCTTCTGGTCTCCGTCTCAGCCCTTCAATTCGACTGTTGGAGCATAAAACAGCTACAGACAATACGTAAACAAATGAGTCTATCTAGGTCCCAATAAAACTTTATTTACAAAAACAAGTGGTAGGCCACATTTGGCCCATGGACCTTAGTTTCTGACCCTTAATCTAATCCAATCCAATCCAGTCCTTACAACAACTCTGTCAGGTTATCGACCCCATTATACAGGCAAACAAACTAAGGTTCAAAGTAGTGTGTCCATGTCTGTCTGAATCCAAAGGCCTTGCTTTGAAACATACTGCTACTTAGAAAGGTAACACCTCAAGCAGTTATCAGTCATTTACACCATAGCCTGAATAAGGACTGGAGCAATATCTGTTGGGGCAATGGAGTGAGGGTGCATGAGGACACCATAGGGAAAGCTACGAAAACAGGACAGGAGGCTGGGGTCCCTCGAGAAAGCTTCAACTGAACTTAATGACTTTTCTGCCATCCTACCCTGAAGCTCTGATACTTGTGCACTGATTTCTACGACTATTCATTTAGCCACTGTTATTTGAGAACCCCCCCACCCCCAAGACTGCACCAGGGGCTGAGGCTGTAAAGATGCCACCACTACAATCCCAGCATGTATCCAGAGGTGTGGCTGCAGGAGGGTCCCCACACTTCCTAGAAGGGTTGAGGGTGGGTGGGTGATGAAGGCAGGGCCCTGTCCTTGAGTTCCCCTGCCTAGTGCAGGTGACAGACAAGAAACCAGATGGTATCAATAGAGTAACATCAAGGTATCAATAGAGTAACATTAAGTGCAGGTGACAGATGAGAAACCAGATGGTATCAATAGAGTAACATCAAGGGCTATAGTAGGACTGACTAGGGCAGGCTTCCACACCGAGACCCAAACCGGGACTGGGGAGCTGGGGAAGGCTTCTGGAGAAGGACACATCTGAGCTGGCTGGCGCGGAGCAGGAGACAACACGGGGAACACAGGGCCCCGAGTAGAGGGAGCTGTACCTGCAGGATCTATTGTGAGTATAAGGAGACACCGCCCACAGTGCGGGTGACCCTCAGGAATGAATCAACGGACACCCAAGTTCTGCCTCTATGCACATGGGTACTTCAGGGACTGAAATCTGAGCACAGGGCAACAGGGAACCACAGGGCTCCATGTTACTGTTTCTGTTTTCCCTTTGGTTAGTAGTGCTATCGTGCAAAGGAAGGAAAGCACTAGATTTAACAGTTGGGAAAATGGGGACTTCCCTGGTGGTCCAGTGGATAAGACTGCGCTCCCAATACAGGGGGCCCGGGTTCAATCCCTGGTTGGGGAACTAGATCCCACATGCATGCCACAACTAAGAGTCTGCATGCCACAACTAAGAGTCCGCATGCCGGGATTCCCTGGTGGCGCAGTGGTTAAGAATCTGCCTGCCAATGCAGGGGACATGGGTTCAAGCCCTGGTCCGGGAAGATCACACATGCCGTGGAGCAACTAAGCCCGTGCGCCACAACTACTGAGCCCATGTGCCTAGAGCCCGTGCTCCTCAACAAGAGAAGCCACCGCAATGAGAAGCCCGTGCACCACAACAAAGAGTAGCCCCTGTTCGCTGCAACTAGAGAAAGCCCGCACGCAGCAACAAAGACCCAAACGCAGCCAAAAATAAATAAATAAATAAATTTATGGAAAAAAAAAAGAGTTGGGAAAATGTATGGCCACTGGCCTAGTGGAGAACCAGAAATGGGCAGCCGGCCCTCTGAACAATGCACAGCCTGGTGAGCAGGGCTCAGGCTGGTGTCCACCCTCACTGCCCCTGAGGCCAATGCCTCTCTCTCTGCAGGTGACACTGCACCAGAGCTCCTGGTGGCCCTGCTGTCCGAGTCCAACAGTGAGTGCAGCAGCCCAGAGACAAATTCCTGGGAGGGGAGAAGACCCCCAGGAGGGGAGGAGGAGGGGCAAGGGCTCTTTCCATGGAGTGAGTAGAATATAACAGCCACTTCCAACACATGAGCAGTGCCCGGAGATTTCAGCACTGCAAGTGAAACGGGGAACTGGACCCCTCACAGCTCTCCCTGCCAGGCCTGTCAAAGGGAGGCTCAGAGAGGTTACCTGACTCATCTCAGGTCATACAGCAAGTTCATGGCAAAAGGCCAGAATGTAAACCCAGACCTGCCACTCCCCATTATCACACCCTAACTGGGTCCACCCAGGTTTCTCTCCCAACAAAAACAGTAAGGGGCATTGGGGAGGGCCTGCTGACATCAGCTATAGACCTTGGAGATGTTCCAGTCACACCCTCTTTTATGTGTCTCTCATCCTTCGGGCCAGACATAGGGAATCCTCAAAGCGAGGAGGGGTGAGGGCAGCAGGTCACTGGGAACTTTCAGTGAGCCCACCCAAGAAGCCCCATGAGAATGTAAAGTGGTGCAGCTGCTTTGAAAAACAATTTGGCAGTTCCCCCAAAAGTTAAACACAGTGTAGTCATAGGACCTAGCAATCCACTCTTAGGTATATATGCAAAAGAATTGAAAACATATGTTCACACAAAACCTTGTACAAGAATGTTCATAGCAGCATTATCATAATAGCCAAAAAATGGAAACAACCCAAATGTCCACCGACAGATGAACAGATAAACAAAATGTGGTCTCTCCACAGGATGGACTATTACCCTGTCATAAAAAGGAGTGAAGTACTGAAACATGCTCCAGCACGGGTGAACCCTACGTGCTGAGCGAAAGAAAGCCAGTCACAAAGGCCACAGACATTATGAGTCCATCTATAGGGGATGTCCACAAGAGACAAATCTCTAGAGAGAGAAGATCGATTGGTGGTTGCCAGGGGGTTGAGGAGAGGAAAACGGGAGTGACAGCTAATTCATGGATATCAGGTTTTTTATGGGAGTGATGGAGGTGTTCTAGAATTAGATAATGGTGATGGTCCCACAAAATTGTGAATATAGTAAAAAAAAAAAAAAAAAATCCCAAACTGAATTGTATATGTTAAAATGGATTTTCTCTCGACTAAAAAAAAAGCAGCAGCAGCCTTAAGCCCCAGCCTGGCCAGGGGATAAGCTGCCTTGGCGTCTGGCAGCCCTGGCCCCCAGCCGAGGAGCCAGAAATCTGGCAACAGGCACATGTGGCCTGTTGGCATCCAGGTCCCAGGGACCTGGATGGTGGGAAGGCGGCTACAGAGCAGGACTGAGGAAAGGACAGCATTAGGAGCATGGGAACGTCCAGGGCACAGCCTCCAAGGTCAAACCTTTCATCTTAACCGAGATGTTAAATGGAGACAGCCGCATCCAGAAACACTTCACAAACTGGGCTCAGATGCAATGCTGGCCTTAAATTAACAGAGTGAGTGAGTCACAGGTTTTCAAGGAAGTCCCCTATCACCCTTGTCTTTCTAAGGAAGGACCCACATGGGCCAAGGGCATGACGCCACCCACAGGCCCACAGGAGGTTCAGCCGGGCAGCCTGATGAAAGGGAGTCAAAGCAGCATTCGGGGCCTGAACCCCACCCTGAGCTCAGCGGTCTCGGCCTCCCAGCCAATGACCGTGGTGGTGGACTGTGTGGTCGGTTCCAGGCTCACAGCCCTGGAGTAGGACTTCCCCAAGGTCTCTCTCCAGAAGGGAGGATTTATGGTCTTTTGATTCAGAACGGCCTCAGATAAAATGGAGCCCGAGGGAGACTTGTCATTCCTCCCAGCTATGGTGGTGGGAATGGTCACCACCTGCTCCTGAAACCCTCCCCAGCCCCCTGAGGCTCCGCCCAGTCCCTCAGCTCCCCCCCCCCCGCCCCCCGCCAGGCCTGCAGAGCCCTCCACCATCGCAACATAAGTGCAGCATCACTTATGAGCAACAGGGGGAGAGCAGCTGGGGCTTCAGAGGAGGCATTATATGTGGGGACAACTGGTTTCCAGGCATTCCTTCACACTGGGCCCAACCCTGCCAGGGCCCAGGCAGGAGGGTGTGGTCACTCATGGCCAGATTCCACCCAGGGTCTCATGTCCTAGTGGCCAAAGGGGCTTCGAGACAAAGCTCAGTCAGACTATGAAGTCGGCACGGGCCCAGGACCAGCACAGGTCGCATCCACTGCTTCATTCGCTCAACCACGCGTCCTGAGTAGGTGTGCAGGCCGGTGTGCAGGCTCCGGTGCTGGTCACTGGGGTGCAGAGACGCCCCTCTCAGGGCTCTCACCCTAACATGGCAGCAGTTACCTTAATAACAAGACTGTGATAAGAGCAACCATTCATCAAACACCTACTACATGCTAAGCTCCATGCTGGGATTTCTATACACACTATAATACACACAGCCTTAGAGGTAACAATGATTGCCCCCACTTTACAGATTAGAAAAAGAGGCTCAGAGATGTTAAGTAACTTGTTGGGGTCACACAGTAGACAGTGTTGGAGGTAGGATTTTTAAATGGCCTGTTGGACACAGAGCTGACCCTGGTGGCCTGACCCCAGGCAGTCTCCCTACAAGTGCCCTAAGAACCTCCTTCCCGTGGTTCCCAGGGGCTGAGATGATTTTCAGGGGGAAGAGCTAACCGCAGCCATTCCACCTTCTGCCTTGGCAGAGAAACAGCCTTGCAAAGCAACACTGAGCCCCTCAGAGACTCTGGAGTCCCAAGGACTACAGTTCAGGGGACTCAAGTACCCTTTTGGCCCCCAACTCCAGCCTGTTATGGTAGCCCCTAAAACCCAGTGGCATTTCTCTGCTGGTGCAGTAGGTCTACATGGCCCAGTCCCATTACACAGCTGAGAAGACTGAGGCCAGGAGTTGAGAAGTTCAGGCCAGAAGTTACCTAAAAACACCCCCGAGGTGTGGACGGAGGTAGAGCTGGGGGCCCCGCCCACAGCCTACCTTCATTGTGAAGGTCCCCGAGAGGCTCTGTCCACACCTGCTGGACGACTTCCCGGCGGTACACCACGTGCATCCTCCCGCTGGCCTCCGTCTCCTGCTGCCCCCGCTCCAGGGGCTCAATGAAGTAGTCAGTGCTGTCTGTGCGGATGAGGCCCGCCTGAACCAGGGGCACAGCGCGCAGGAGGAAAGAGGGGGAGAGAGAAGAGATGTGAACACACAGCAGAACGGGTGAGCGTGTGTGACCGCAAACGAGTGTGACTACACGAGTACAGACTCTTCCTCTAGGGGCTTGGGGGGCCCTGGGATGCCAGCAGGGACATGGGAGGGGGTGCCCATTGCAAGCAGAGCAGATCCACTTCCACTGTGTTGTACACTCACGGGGTTCCACGTAACATTTCATTTAAACAAAGGGTTCCAGGGCTTAAAATGGCAGGTCACTGTCACAAGGACTGGGCACACACACCAAAGCACCCCAAAGTGCTATCACTATCCTGCGGATTTGCCTTTATCTACAGACAGACAAGAAGGGAAAGTCCTATCAGTAAAGGTTAATTATCCCTACCTAAGGTGGGCACTGGACCCCAACTCCAGTACAAAGCGCTGTTATTTCAGATTTAAAGCATGTGTGCATACACACCAGGGAGGGCAGCTCATGTTTGCTGACGATAAACGAGCCAGGACAGTGCCCCAGGAGTGTGTGCTCTGTTTTTACTCTAATTTTTCGCCTGCATCAAAACAGGTCCTTAAAAAAAAAAAAAACGAAGTGTTGGCCTTGGAAATAAAAACATAAAAATATAACCTTGGCCAAGCCCAGCCAACACGTTATTAGGTCCCAATGAAGGCAATATTCACAGGGGCCAATGAAACATATAACTGGATGTGTGTGAATAGACATGGTACAGGTCCCCTACCTACCACCCACACATCAGCTCTATAAAGCAGTAAGAGGCACCCATCATGGTGCCTGGAAAATAGGAGGCAATCCTTAAAAAATATATACTTGTTGAATTCCTTCACTCATTCGACAAATACCTATGGAGTGCCTACTACATACCAGCCCTGCGCCAGACACTGGGAACGCAGCTGTGAACACAAAACAGGGAATGAAGGAACCATTTTTATAAACCTTCCCATTTGAATAGGAGCTGCCTCTTTTTAAAGCAGCCACTACTGTGCGCAACAAAATTCCACCAATTGTCCCACCTCAGCCTGTTTTGAGCTGGCTTCTTAGGGAACCCCCTTCAAGGCTTCCTGAGCACACAACACCGAACTCCCAGCAGCAGCCCATCTTCTTCCGTCCCTTCCTGCTATGTCTCTCCATCAAACTGCAAACACCATTTTGGATCAAATCCAAGACGGCCTTCTGCTCCAATCAGGAGGCCAAAAAACGTTCTAGGGAAAATAGCCAGCATTACCCGAATAAGTTTGGAGCTTCCCAAGGTAACCATTTTATCAGGTGACACTCAATTGTCTGCAAAAGTTCTGGTCTGCTTACTAAAATGACAATGTCAAACTCTATATTAAGCACACGTCCTTTCATTTAAAGCGCTTTCCCTTTTTTCACTTTTGCACCTGCCATGTGCCCAGGGCAGGGAGAAACAGATAAATAAGGCCCAGCCCTTGGCTGTGAGCGGCTCATTGTCTGGATGGAGGGGCCCACAGAGGAGCAGAGGGTGACCAAATTTTTGGGCTTGGCGCACTGGCGGATATACCTGAGGGACAGGTATCCATCAGGCTCTCGGTTGTAAGGGGCAGAAATTCAACTTGAATCCCCTTGGACCAAAGGGGAGCGTGCTGGCCCCTGGACAAACCATGGCAGGTGCAGGCACTGGAAGTGAGGGGCCCAGTGCCCTCGGCTCCCTCTCCACCCTCCTCATGGGCCGCTCTGCATCAGCTTCATTCTCCCGGACCAGGCTATGTTCTTAGAGGCACATCTCTGCTCTGACACCACAGACAAGCAGGCTTTCCTGGCATAGTCCCATCTGGAACAGCCCAAGGGAGACTGTGGTTGGTCCGGCCTGAGTCACAGGGTCACCCTGGGACTGGCAGTCTCTGCTCGACCTCCATGGCCAGCGGAAGGGTAATCAGTGCATCAGAAGAAGGGAGAAAGTGACAGGGTGGCAAAAGAAACCTACGTGAGCTGGAAAGGGCACAGCAGGTAGGGGACCGGGCACAGGTGTGGAAGCAGGAAGGGCAGTGTGGGGCTGGGGACGCATTCAGCCTCATCGGCAGAGGCTGAGCCAAACCTGCATAAGTGATGGTCAAGTCGAAGGGCCTCTGCCACTGTGGACCCACAGAGCCCCTCGAAGGAAGCCGTCTTCCAGGGTACACAGGGCTGCAGGATGGGAGGGCCCAGGGCATTCCCCCCAAAGCTACTGCAGCTCGGCTGCCAAGAGAGACTCTCTGCCAAGCCCCACGCCCATCCATCCCATCCCAACTTCTGTACCCCTGTCTGATACCCAAGGGCACTGTTGCCACCCCACCGAAGCCCCCCTGGACCAAGCAAAGCAAGAG
Organism: Eubalaena glacialis; assembly: GCF_028564815.1. NCBI lineage: Eukaryota > Metazoa > Chordata > Mammalia > Artiodactyla > Balaenidae > Eubalaena > Eubalaena glacialis. The sequence continues at coordinate 64,194,120 of NC_083716.1, forward strand.
ACCCTCACAGCACAAGTCAGACAACCTGTGCTTCACCCAGGCCAAACTCACACAAACCCAGGCTCACTGAGGGCTGTAGCTGCTCTGTTTCTCTCTGCCCATCACACCTCTGGAAACAGCCTGGCAGAGAATTCTCCAGACCAGGGGGCAGGAGACTCCATTCAGCTCCCACCCCCTGCCCCCAACAGTGGGTCACTTGATCACAGCCTCCCCCGTTCTGGGACTTGGTTAACCCACTACACAGGAGGATTCTTCAGAATCTGGCATTCCCTGCCTCATCACCCACTGGGTCCCTGTGGCCGCCAGACCTCAGTGCCTCATATGAGGGATGCAGGTTCCAGAATGATGCGCACAGCATAGGGGTGGGCTGCAAGGCACTACCTTCCAGCCCACCCCTCCCTTTCAAGATGGCCATGCCTGCCCCAGTCTGAGGCTTCAATACCCTGACAACATCCCCAGTCAGGGGACCTCTGACATTTGCTTGGATGCCTCCAGTGACAGGGAGCTCCCTCTCTCAAGATGTAACCTATTCCGTGTGGGGACACTCGTAATGGCTTACTGGGTTGAAACACACTTCTCTACATTCTGTCCTTTATGAACAGTCTTATTACCACTGCTGTTAACAACAGTACCTGCCACTTACATTTACACATCTGAATTCACCTTTACGACAACCCTATGAGATAGGCACTAGTATTAGACTCATCTCATGGATGAGGAAACAGAGGTTCAGAATGGTTAAGTAACTTGCCCAGAGTCACCCAGCAAGTAAGGGACAGCACTAGAACAACAGCCCAGCCCAGCTCTAGGCTCTGGCCAGCCTAGAACCACTAGGCTCTATTACCTCAGGCCACTCGGGGCCCTGCTCCTGCCCTGGGGGCCCACTTGAAGCATTCTTTCATAGGAATGTTTCAAAGGAAACATTCTTTCGTAGTCCCGACTGCAAGTCCCTGGGCCTCTGGTCTGGCCTTGCAGAGCAAGCAGGATATTCATTTCCCACCTCTGGACGAAAACGTTCGATGGAAGCCGGTCCACCTCCCACCACCGACGTGAGGATGAGGAGAAACTTCAGCACACAGCCTTAGGAGGAGGAGACCCCTCCCACTGCCTGCTGACCACCCTCCACGCACACACCCGAAAGGATTCTCACCGCACACACCGGCTCTCCTCTGCCAGACCTGGAAGCCCTGGGATTCCTGGGACTGGTCTAGCCCCCATACCCTCAGCCCTCTCCCCAGGGAAGAGTTCAAAGAACCCCTATTTTTCCACCCAGTGAACTGTTTAGGGCAAAGACCCAAGCCCTGTCATATGCAAGGGCTAGGAAATAAGTTTCAAAACTAGGAAATAAGTTTCAAACCTCTTTGTAACTGCAGATCCCACCAGCCCCACCTCCACCCCCTCCACCACCCCCCACTGGCATCCAGATCAGAACCTCCCTAGTGATCATCCTCATCTATTTAGGGCATCATGTCCAGGCCTTGGCAGTTCTGGGCCACGTCTGGGCTCTCTCTTGGCCTCCGAGACCCTCCTCCTGGAGAAGGGATGGCAAGGCAGGCCCGGCCACCAGATCAGGAGGCGGCCTGGGCCAGTTCCTCCCCGCGGCCCTCCGTTTCCCCGTCTGCACCAGGAGAGGTTTGGCCCACGCTCCCCTCCAGCGCTGCCCTGGCCAGGAAACCAGGCACCGCTCAGGGCAGACACACTGGCAACGGGAACCTTCTGGCTCTCTGCCTCCTCACCAAATTACTCCAGTCTCTCAGTTTATGAGATGTTTATATTTCTGACAAGTGGTGGCTAATTTTAAGCACTAAAATCAAATCAAATTTCTGTATAAGAAATCAAGAAAGGGGGAGAAAATAAGTTCTGGTGGAATGGAAAATAAATGTCAGCTGTATCTGTTTTCACCCATAACTTATTCTTCTGGAAACGGTAAATAAGTAGGAAATATATTCCAGAAAGATCCTTCGTGCAATAAAAACAACAAACAGCTGATCATATCCAATTGAGCCACACACTATATAGGCCTTCAGGCAATTTCTCCGAATGGAAACCCACCAGTGGGCAAGCCTGGCCCCCTCAGCCCTGCTCTAGACCCTTTAATGCGGCTGCTCCTGAGGACTCTTTCCTGGAAGGTGTGTGGCTGAGGGAGGGGCCTGTTTGAATTTTCCAACATGGCTGTGACACTGTTTTGGTTGCAAAGGTGACAGCTTCTTCTGCATCTTCATCCAGAGGCCTTCAGGCCATGCTAACTAAGCTTTTCCAGTCCAGCTTCCCCTCAGGCAAAAACCCCAAATCCAGAGTGTAATTCCAGGGCACCTGAAGGAGACAGGTGACGACAGGGTAGGTGACTGCTGCCTTAGAAATCACCTGTGTCCTGCCGTGGGTCATAACTGAAGAGTTCAGTTGGTTACCAGCAGCTGTCTGTCATCAGGGTGAGGTCCCAAATATTTCAGCAGATAACTGAGGTCATACTATTTTGAAATTCGTATGTATGTGGGAATGTGTATATATAAACGTGTTTATTCTAAAATTGCATGTACTTGCATGTAAACTGGGAGGCACAGGTAAAATGAGCCAACAAACAGATCTCCAGGGAGGCCAGAGATTGAGATTCCAAAGGACACCTTGGACAGTGCAGAAGTCCAGACTTGGACAAGGGCAGGGGTCCATCTGTGTTGAGTCAGGTGCAGAGACAATGAGCAAGGACCCAGCCTGGGTCTGGGAAAGGGGAATCCCGAGCCCCCTTGCTGCCCCCTCAGATTGGCCAACCTTTGTCAAATGCCCAGAAGGAGGGCCCATTTCAAGATGGCGGCTGCAGTGGAGCCAGCTGAGGTGTGGGCCAGGTCTCCCCTTCCTTCTCCTTCCAAGGCCGGCCTATGTGGGGCCTCCCCAGCAGGGAAAGAAGCAGAGCAGGCCACTGCCAACCCTACCATCCTGCCACCTCCCAAGGAGGGTGCATTCTCGGGCCTGAACTTGTTCTGGAAATTCCATTACGAGGGTTTTACTGCCAGCTGTGCTGTCTCAGGTTCTAGGCTTCTAGCAAATTCAGATTGAAACTGCTCCACTGGAGGAAACAAAAGTAAACCCAGCAAGTGGAGGCTGGGTGATGCACACACTAGGAATGGCATAAGAATCAGAAGTGGCTTCCACTAGGCTCGCCCCCAACAGAGCCACCTACTTCTATCCCCAGTCACTGCCAGCCAGGCTGCCCCTGAGATCACATCACCTGCTACAACCTCAGAAACCTTGATTGCAGGTGTCTCCTTCTCTCCCCCCACCATCCTGCTCACCTAACTCTAGCACGCTGGCTCCAGCTACGATTAAACTTCATCAAGACCTCCAACACATGGCCCCACCACTCCACCACTGTCAATCCCCCCTCCAAGTCCTCACTTCTCCTCTCACCACCTTGGACTTCTCGATCCAGACACATAATAGTTCTTGTGCAAACACCCATAACTCTCTCCTGCCTTTCCCTGCATCCTACTCTCCCAGAGAAGCCTCTGCCCTGGTTCAACCCAAGCCGCCACCCACTCCACGTCTGCACACTGATGGAGAAAACGCACACGGTGCCCACTGGTCTCCCTTGGAATCAGTGTCCAGAGCTCTCACGTGAGCACGATGCAGGCAGCGGATTCTGCAGCATTGCCCTGTTACACCTGTGTTCCCGTTTTCCCATTGGCTTGGACATCTAACACTGGTCCCGCCCCCACCCTCTCCTGTTTTCAAGGAGAAAAGACACCATCAGGCAGGCTCTCCCACCACCACATGAACTCCCATAGCCGTGCCCTGTGCTCAGGACCACCCCCTTCTCACCGCCTCAAGACTTAACTCCTGCAATTAGCATCCCTCTTTCTGGCATCACTAGGCCCTCCCTCTCTCCTGATTCAGTCTCGTTGACATGTATTGATAAGTGCACTTGAGGATCTCCCATCTGTGAAATTCCCTCCCAGCCCTGTCCAGCTACTGCCAGGGTCTCTGCTTCCCTCCACAGCAGAAAGAGTTGTCCACGCTCACCGCCTGCACCTCCATGCCTCGCCTCTATCCACACCACAGGGGCTTCTAGAACCACCACTTCCTAGAAACTGCTCTCATCACAGTCACCTGTGACCTCATGTGGCCAGAGCCAGAAATCACTTCTTTGTCCTGGTCTCGCTCAGCTCCTCCAGCCACACACATGCTCCCTGGGGATTTCTCCTGATCCTATGGGGACTATGTATTTGCAGGTAACTCCAAAATTACATCCTCAGCTCTGACCCCTCCCAAAATTCCATGTAAGACTGTCCAACAGCCTCCTTGATAGAGACCCTGGGCCTCCGCTGGGCACCGCAAACTTTAAAGCAGACCTGCTCCTCCTCCCCATGCCTCCCCCATCTCAGCAAATGACACTATCTTTTTCCCAGTTACTCAAGCCAAAAATCAAGGGCAGAGGTGGGCCCAGGGATTAGGTTTTTTTCAAGTCCTTCCACCTCCCCAGTGGTTAAGTCAGTTCAACTGAAAGACACACCCAACATAACCTGCAGGGACCAGACCCTCTGAGGAATCATCCTGGGCCATTGCCTCTGATTCACGACGAATGTGAGGGGGCCAGCGCCACCCCACACGCCCCCATAGCCTGAGACCATCGTTCCCTCTCTCAGTAGGTCTTTACGAAGCATCTACTGCATGCTGGGCTTGGGGGTGGGGGGGTGCAAAAAGATATGAAACCAGCCTCTGCTCTCCTAGTGAGGGACTTGCATCTAATATAGGTAAAGAACTCTCACTGCTCAATAAGAAGAAGACAGCCCAAGTTAAAAATGAGGAAAGAATCTGAGTAAACATTTCTCCAAAGAAGATATACAAATGGCCAATAAGCACATGAAAAGGTGCTCAACATCATTAGTCATTAGGGAAATGCAAATCAAAACCACAATGAGATACCCCTCATACCCACAAGGATGGCTAGAATCAAAGAGTCAGACACTAACAAGTGTTGACAGGGATGTGGAGAAATTGGAACCCTCATACATTGCTGGTGGGAATGTAAAATGATGCAGCTACTTAGGAAAACAATCTGGCAGTTCCACAAAATATTAAACAGAGTTTCCATATGAGCCAGCAATTCCACTTTGTATAAACTCAAGAGAAATGAAAACATAAGTCTACACAAAAACCTTTACACAAATGTTCACTGCAGCATTACTTACAGCAGCCAAGAAGTGGAAACAACCCAAATGCCCATCAGCAGATGAATGGATAAACAAAATGTGGTGTATCCATACAATGGAATGTTATTTAGCCATAAAAAAGAAAGAAATGCTGAAAAATACTACAACATAGGTGAATCTTGAAAACATTACGCTAAGTGAAAGAAGCCAGTCACAAAAGGCCACATATTACACAATTCCATTCATTTGAAACTCTAGAATAGGGCAATTTATAGAGACAGAAGATAGATTAGCGGTTGCCGGGGGCTGGAGTAATGGATCCCAGCCGGGGGTGGCGAGAGGGGGTGGAGAGAGGGGGCGGAGAGAGGGGGCAGCGATAGCTAAAGGACACAGAGCTTCTTTTTGAGATAGTGAAAATGTTCTAAAATTGAACATGGTGATAATTACACAACTCTGGGCATATAATAAAAATCCACTGAATCGTACACTCTAAATGGGTGACTTACATCGTATGTGAATCTCAATAAAGCTGTTAAATGACACACACACAGGGAGATAAGAGATAGGCACAGAGATGACACATATGCACAGGAACAAGAGACACACATGCACCCAGATGACACACAAAGGGATGACACACATACAGACAACACACAAGCAGGCAGACAACACACATGCACTCAGACGACACACACGCATGAGGCACACAGGCTGCCCGCTACCATGGAAGCGTGAGTCAGCACGGCTGGGATGAAAGCCTGCGGACGCTGAGATTCCACATAATTCAAACCTGATGTGGAAGCCGCAAGCCACAGGAGCTCTGCTGGAGGCTGGGCTGCCAAGGCCTGGGCCCAGGCCAAGGTGAGTCTGAAAGCTGATTCATGCCGAGCTGCAGCCTTGGGGACAGGCAGGAGGAAGGAGCCCTCGGAGGATGGAGCCGAGAACCGCCAGGTTTGTCCTCAAAGGGCAACGCACACCCCACACGGGCGCAGCAGAAATCCCAGAAGGCCCTGAGGCTCAGAAGAAGCACGGGAAGTGGAGAGCCTCCACCAGCTGGAGGCAGTTACCTGGGATGAATGCTTGCTGGCTCAGCCCACTTCCCAGGGTCATGACCTCTGCAGGCCCCACACCCTGGGAGGTGCTGGGTGAAAGGCTACTGGGGCCTTGGTGGGCCCAGCCCATTTGTAGCAAAGATCCTTCTCAGGGGAGAAGCAGCATGGGGCGTGTGCTGGGTAAATGCAGAGACCCTAAAGCCAGAATCCCTGGGTCCTGCTACTCTCAAACCATGGAATCTTGGACAAGTTACTAAACATCCCTGTGCTTCAGGTTATAAGGGTACTGATCTTGTGGGTTGCTTGGAGAAACATACATAGAGCACCGAGAGCTGGCAGCAAGCGCTGTGTAAGTGTCTGAGTTTGCTGCCGTGATTATCACGACCAAAATTCAAAGTGTGCCAGTGGCTCATGAAGGGAGTGCTGGGAGCAACATTCTGCAACCATGGATGGTTTGCCCCTAAGTCCTGGCTCCACTGCAACCTGGCTTTGACCTGCTCAGATCCCCTGTCTGTACACGGGAAGAAATCCCTGAGAAAAAAGTACCAGTGGTTAAGCATCCTTAAGGGGAAAAGTCCTTACCAAGAAAAGACTGATTCACAGGAACTGTCAATGTGAGAAAGAACATGGGCAAACCAAAGGTTGGTGGAAATGCACCACCTGGGTGTGAACTTGTAGGCAATTTCCTTCTCTTTAAACATTTAGGTGTTTTCTAACTTTTCTATGATTCCCCTATCTGAAAAGGAAACCTGATTCTGCACAGAATGTCTGCCTGCTACAATGAGCAAGAAAAAATTGTATAACAATGATGTTAAAACAAAGTTTAAAAGAAGGAAACAAACCCAATGTAACCCTCCTTTTCTGTCATCCAACCTCCCTGCAAAGTAATGTAGCAGCTACACCTGGGAGTGAAATACCTGGGGCTCTGTCCCAGCCTGGACCCTTCCCAGCTGGGTGACACTCTCCAAGCCTCAGTTTCCATGCCTGAAACGAAATGAAATGACGTAATGAAGGGGAAATGCCCCCTGCTGAGGCCTGGCCCACAGCAGGTGTGTGGCCTTTTCCTTTCTTTCCTTCTTCGGACGGGCTCTCCTGGTCCCCCAACTTTGCCGTCAAACACAAAGTAGACTTTTCCAGGAGGCTACAGCAGTGGGTCTTACCCCTAGATGTCCATTAGGATCACGTGGGGAATCTGCAGACCGACTGACGCCCAGGCCACACCCCAGACAAATGAATCACATCTAGGGAGATGGGGCGGCGGGGGGGGGGTGAGCATCAGTATTGTCTCAAAGCTGCCCAGGTGATTCTCACGTGCATCCAGGGCTAGGAACCCCTGGTCTCAATTCTAGAAGCTTCCAAATGGTGTAATGGTACTAAATGGAATGTTTAAGTGATCATCCATGTTTCACAAAGACAGCAGTATCAGCATCAGGTGTTCGACCAGAATTAGTCTGTCATAATACAGGAAATGGGCAAGAAAGACAGAGAGGGGACAAGAGGACAGTGAGTACACACCCTGACCAAGGGGCCGCGGGGGTGGGGAAGGGGCGTCCGGACAGGCCGGGTGACTGCACACCTCTTACACTGTGAGCATCTCCCCGGGCTGAGCATGACCGAGGATCACCCGGGCCACACGTGATTTGTGCTATCTGAGGTGCTATCTTAGAACCTAGCCACCCCCTGCCCTTAAGGTGCCACTCCACTGTGAGTGAAGAGGAATTCACCAAAATTGCCCTGAGCTGGGTGGGTCCGAGAGGTGGGGAGGGAGGCTGTGATCCACTGGGCGGCCAGTGGCCAATGATGTCACAGCCCTCCCAGCTGGGAGCCCCCCATGCAGAGAGTGAGGACAATTACGAGCGACACCTCTACGCTGCAGCTGCTGCAGGTGGCGAGCGAGTCTGTCCTCTGGCTCTGCGGGGAACAGAGCTGCCCAGGTCTTCCCGCAGCTCTTCTTCAGGCTTGGCAAATGTTCTTAAAGGAAGGGTGTTTGCTTTTTATGACACCCCTCCCTGCCCAGTGGCAGGGGTCCTGGCCCAGCGGCAGGGCGGGGCCTCACATGCAGGTGCTCAGAGAGTCCCCCTGTGCCGCCAGGCCCCACCCTGGAGCCCAGCCAGAGTCAAGGGCAGACCTTGCCAGGCTGGCAGCCACCATTAATTTCCATTCCCCACGCCCAGGAGCCAAGTGGCTCTGAGGCTTCCCCCCTCAGTCACCACCACGGATGGCCCACCAAGCTTGGGCTGGGAGCTCCACCTGGCTCCCTGCTTGGCCCAAAGTCCTGGCAGCAGCGGAGGCTTCAAGACAAGGAGACAGGAAGCAGCCCTCAAACGCCGGGAGGTGGTGTAGCTGCCAGGCCCCGAGCTGGGGAACAGTTCCCCGCCTCAAGGCCTGAACCCTACAGCTCAGAAGCAAGCCAGAGGACAGTGGGGTGGCTCCAGGAAAGGGTGCGGCCAGTCCTGCCTGCAGCGGAGGGCTGGCCCCCAGCAGGTCACTTGTCCCAGCCAGGGCTCCCCTCTGATCCATCCTGACATCAGCCTGCCCCCAGAAGGCCCTGCAGAAGGCAGGTGAGCACAGGAGAATGGAAAGATGAGTGGACCTAGACGCCTGAACCCCTGTGCTGGGCCCAGGTTTAACCCCACATGGGGGTCCTGACAATACATACCCCTCCAGGCATCGCTGCCCTCCTCTGCACACTGGGGACAAGTGGACAAAACCACATTAGCTGGAAAGCCACACCTGTGCACGCTGGTCTCCATGCCTTTGCCCTGCAGAGAGCTCTGCGGGATGCCCTTCCAGCCCGGGTCAAATGTCACCCCATCACCGCCCCCTCCTCCACGCCCCCAGCGGTTCTGGCGGGTGCTCTATCCCACTCACACATGTCTGTCTGTCCCTCTTCCAGATGCGAGCTTCTCCACAAGAGGACAAGTACCGATCCACAACACAGGACTAACTTCGGAACAAAAGCACCTTCGGCCAACATCCTCAGGTCCAAGTCTCCAAAATGAACCCCCTTGGGCATACCACCCTTAATGAGAGTCCTCTCCCACAAAACACGGCTGTGGCTTAGGGGACAGCCTCGGGACTGTGAATTATGAGGTGACAAAATATCAAGCACTCAACAAGCCCTCTTTGGGCTGGAGGAGCTAATTCAGAGTGTGGGCTCCTGCCAACCTCAAGGGGCGGAAATTAACTTCTGCTGTGGGGCGTGGTGGCCTGGGGGTACGAATGTTTTCTGGACACATCAAAGGTATAAATATTTGGCTGGCTTAAAAGCAAAAACTGACAAAGGGCTTCAAGCAACCCATTGGGAACAGGGTTTGCATTCAGAGCGACCAGGTCCTAACAAACACTCCCACATTCAGAGTTTTCTCTAAAAGGGCCTGATCTACTGCCCCCTCAGCCGTGTCATGGAAAGCAGAAGAAAAGGAGAGTGCAGGGTTTTAATGTTCCATGTCAAGTGATGTGTGCATAACGGCAACCCACTGCCCTGCAAAATTCTGAAAATGGATAAAACAGCAGCAATGGTGACTTGGAGCTGAGAGGCACCAGAAGGTTTCATTTGAGCTTCAAATCCTGCTCACTGGGAGGCTGGCTTTTGTTTTCTCTTTACAGGTTTCCCAGTCTTCAGGAGGACATCGACACGCAGAAGCTGAGCTGTCCAGCCTCGTAAACACCTCCACTCGGCACCCAGGCCCAAGGACTCCCAGGACGCCCCTAACGAGGCAACTGATGGACCAATCCCTTCAGTGTTTGTGCTCTGAAGTCGTTGCCATGGCCACCGAGGCCCTGGCCGTTACAGGGTTTATGACCTCGAGGAATGATTCCCGTCTAGTAACTCAGGAGAAGCTGCACGGGATTGTGGGGGGAGCACTGGACTGGAAGTCAGGGACCTGGACCCCACTGGCCCTGACAGTCACCCACTGCGTGACCCTGGGTGAGTCTTTTCCCTTCCCTGAGCCTCAGCTTCCTTGTCTGGAAAGTGAGAAGGGGACCGAGAGGCCCCCAAAGCCTCTTCCAGTCATAGCTGAGTTACGGTGAACTTTGGCAGTGATGCTGAGCTGAGATTCACCACCGGAGGTGTTCATAACAGGAGGGTTATTTGTGCTGATACGGAGCTCCCTGGAGCTGCCAGGGATGAGGCAGCCTACAAATATTACTGCTGCTGTTGTTCTTCTTATTGTTGCTCTTGTTGTTTCTAAGGCTTTAAAGGCAGGAAAAGGCCCACATGCTGAAAACAGAAGGCCGGGCCTGGCGGATGATTTGGGAACTTTCCACTGCAGGGTCCGGGGAATGCGGAAATTCCCCAGGTCCTCACCAAAAGCCCACCCCCGGGCCTGGACCGCACTGAGGCTGGAAGGCAGGTGGAAGGCAAGCACAGCCCCCACCCCACTCACCAGCCCACGGAGCAGCCCAGAGGCCACCCTCCCTCCAGCCAGCCCGAAGATGCCAGGGAAGTAAAATAAAACCAGCCCCTAGACCAACCCTCCCTGGAATGGGAGGCCAGCTCTGCTCGGAAGGAGCAGCAGTGAGGTGATGTCTGGCTTCTATTCCGTATCATAAATAAGTTATTAACCCAGAGCAGACAGCAAGGCACAGCCGTGGGGAAACTAGGGAAGTGAAACTGCAAGATCAGACCGCCTCGAAGACTGGAAAACCACCCAGGATCCAGACCCTGGGCCACTCAGACTGAGGCCCTGATGGGATGGGGCCTTCTGGGAAGCAAGAGCACTAGAATGGGTGTCCAGGGGTCTGGAAACAAACCCACTGTGGAACCTGCCTCAGTTTCTACATTTATTCCAAGAGATAACAATAATAACAGCAAATGCTACCATTTATTGTTCTGGACACTGTGGCAGCACTTTTAAGTGCCTGATTTCTAATCAACAAAACTACAAGGTAGGAACACCCACTTTACAGATACAGAAACTGAGGCTCAGAGAGGTCGAGCCACTTGCCTAGGGTCAGTATGGGAGAACGATTGCAAAGATGGCTGCAACAATTCCTCCTGTCTCTGCTCCCATGCCTCTTTGAAATGAGGTAGGGTCCATTCCTCCACTCTTGGAAAATCTAGTCTGGCCTTGTGGCTCGCTTTGACCAATAGAATGCACAGAAGCAACATTATGCAACTTCTAAGACTAGAAGATCTTCCTTACGAGATCTTGCAGCTCCCACTTTTACCCTCTTGGAATGCTACCCTGAGACTGCCGTAAAAGAAGCTGGTCTTACCTACTGGAGGATGTGAGGCCACAGACAGGAGAACTGAGGCTGCCCAGCCAACAGCCAGCACCAATGCCGGATGTGTGAATGAGGTTAGCCTGTACCTTCCAGCCTCGCCAACTGTCCAGGGAGCAACCGGCAGAGGAATCACCCAGCCAACCAACAGAATTGTGGAAAAAATATGCTGTTGTTTTAAGTTCAGCAGTTTTAGGCTGGTCTGTTTCACAGCTGTGGATAACTGATACAGTCACTCAGTTTCCCCACACTGCCTATCTCCCCAGGAAAACCTGTGCTCCCGCCTCCTGGGATCTGGTTGGGGTCAAGGCACCCCATGCTGACTGCTGCCCCTGCCTGCAGCCCCCAGACCACAGCCCCACAAGCAGGAAGTGACCACGGAGGACATACTCTATGAAGTGTAAGAAGGGCTGCAGGCCACTTTCTACCTGAAGACCCACAGTCACCCTGGTGTGGCAGGTCAGAAGCTCCTTTTTTCTCCAAAAAGACAATTTCGTGTTTTCGTTATAGAAACATAAATTCTACAAAGGACTGAGGGCTTCTCAGGGAACTGGCTTACCTAATAGCAAACGTGATGAAGCAGGTTGCACCCTCGCAGAGGACGCAAGCTCTGGAGACAGAAACTCGCCAGTAAAGGGCACACTGAGGGCAGGAAAGCAAACAGTCTCGCCTCACCCACCGGCTCAGGCCCACGGGGCATGGGTGCCTGGAGCACACACTGGGACACACACTCGGGGGCAGCCTGCGCAGCTGACCTGCAGGGCTTGCCGGGCGTGCAGGAGGCCAAGTGGCACTGCGAGTGCCATGTGTCATCCATCGCTGGCCTAGGAGCAGACAGACAGCCACAGAGAGGACAGGCCCGCTGTCCCTCCCCATCTGACAGAGGTGAGAAGATGCAAATGTGAGCTTTATGTCACCTCTGAAAGGGAGCCCTCCACGTTCCCTCTCCCGGTCCGTCAGCTCACCCAACATCCACTGAGGGCCTGCCCTGTGGCAGGTGCCGGGGTCATAGAGACACACAGGTGACTAAGCTCAGACCCTGCCCTTTGAGAGCCCAATGGGAATGTTCCAGGGGAAGAATGCAAACGGGGGTGAGAAGCAAGTTGCAGCCTGAGAAAAAAAATGAACAGGCCTGGAGGAGGTTGGGAGGAATGGGCTCTTCCTGCCCAGCTAAAGGCCCAGAGACCCCTCTGGGGTTGTAAAGCAGAAAACTGGGGTGCTCTTGACTTCCTCTCCTCTTCTTTCCTGCTCCCATCCCCTCAGACCCAGTGGACTCAACCAATAAATCCATACCATTTAATAGCGACGGTTGAAGCATATCGGGTACTGTGCTAATAAAGCCCTTTGCACACATAACAACTCTTATGATGTGACTAATATTATCCCCACTTTACAGATGAGGAAACTGAAGCACAGAGAGGCTTAGTAATTGCCCAAGGCCGCACAGCATGAAAAAGCCAAGGCTGGGATTTCAACCCAGGCAGTCTGGTTGCAGGGGTCATGCTCTCATCCCCTGCACTGCTCACTGGCAAGCTAAGGCCTCCAGCTAAGAGCCCTGCTGCATTGGGCCCACACACTGTCTTAAAAAATAGAACACTTTGCTTAAAAATCCATATTTCTGATTTCTCTCTTAAAATTCTCAAATGCAATACCAGATTGGCAGTCCCTTTAAACAGGAATTTGCCACTGTCCCACCTCTCCCCTAGTACCTGGCCCTCTTCCCTTGCGCTAATCCCTGCTCCTAGAGGCAGCAGAAGTCCCGACCTCCTGTGTACTGCGAACCCAGCCCTGTGCTAGGCATGCAGAGAAATGCAAAAATTTAAGACAGTTCCTGACTTCTGGGAACTGGGTGGCCAAGATGGGGGATGCCTCAAGCAGAGGGAAGGGAAGGCACCGTGGGAGGTGTGAACAGCATGAGCAAAGGCATGGGCTGCAAAGTGAGGTACAAACATACCAGGCTGGCTGGGGAGGAGTAAGGGTCTGCAGGGCAGGATCCACCATCGAGGCTGGAGAGGCAGGTGGAGCAAGGAGACAAGCTCTGCACCAATGCGGGGCCAGACATCCCCCGCCCCTCCCAGGGTTGTCGGCACAGATGTGTAAGGGCAGGCAGCCCGCAGGCCACGATGTATGGGGACAGGCCTGCCGGGCAGTTGGGTGAGGGCACCTCTGAAACTCCAGGCCTCACACTCCACATCCCAGGGCAGGCACAGACAGCAAGGCAGAGCCGGGTGCTTGCCAAGGAGCTGCCAGGAAAGCCCACTCACTCCCTAGACATCATGGAGCAACCCCGGGGCAAGGACAGATATTGGCACAAAGACACCGATGAGCCCCAGGCAAATCTGCTACAATAGCACTGCGCCAGCATGCAGCTGGAAGGATTAGCATCTTCCCCAAATACTAAAGTGACTCCTGCTTACAAACCTCCCATGGCTCCCTATGGCCACAGGGGCAAATCTAAGTCCACAGTGAGGCAGAGCTTCTCCAAACTACATTTTCATCGCCCCCCTTTCCCGTGGAGAGCTGAGATGACTTGCCATTTCCTGAATCCTGCAAAGACATAGGATTTCCTTCCCTGTGAATGCCTAAAATTCCTACCTCTTGGCTTTAAAACCTCCTATTGATGCTTTTATACCCAGCCCAAATGTCCTCTCTGCTGGGAAGCCTTCCCTGAGCACCTCTCCTTCTCAGTACTCACCTCCAGACCACCTACCAAGTGCATTACGCTTCCCTGCATTCCTACACAACACTGACATTTAGTGTGATCAGTCTTGTTTCATGCTGTCTACTGTGCATACCGGCCTTCTTTAAACCGTGGGTTCTGGAGCACAGGGAGAGAGGGGTGAGTTTCAACCCTGCATCCCCAGGAGCTGGTCAAGGGCCTGGCTGGGGGAAGGTGCCCACAGATTGTTAACAGAATGCTCACTTGGCACCTCTCAGTACCCTCCTGCCCTGGAAGGAACGTGGGGTTATTACAGACCAGTCGTAATACACTCCCTTGCACTGAGCAAGCACCATTTGGCCCATTCTGCAGAGAAAGCTGCCATAGCAGAGGGGGGGCAGGGCCTGGCCAACCCGGGAACCAGAGGTGGCCTCGGGCTCACATCAGAGAGCACTGATAATCTACGTACTGTTGCAGTACAAGGGACTCCAGCAATACTTTTAGTATTTCTCACCATTAATGATAACTGTAATTACTATAGTAATTACTATAAAAAAGTAATAAATATTACTATTAATAATCCCCATTTTTTAAGGCCCCACCATATACCAGACCCTTCACTTTTTTACATTTTCTTATTTAATCCTCTGAACAGCCCTATAGACGATTGTTCTCCTCTCCTCCTTACAGATGAGGAATCCCAAGCAGAGAGAGATTTAGAAACTTATTCAAGGTCACACAGCTAGTCTGTACTAGAGTAGAGAGACTCCACAATTTCTGCCACCCTAGACTGTTTCCTAATTATGACTAAAAATGCCTGTCACGGGGCTTTCTATGGGCCAGGCCCTACTGGTAACAGCTTTACTGAAACATAATTCATGTACCATACAATTCACCCATTTAAAGTGCAGAATGTTTGTATATGTATATGTATATGTATAACTGATTCACTTTGCTGTACACCTGAAACACAACATTGTAAATCAACTCTACTCCAATAAAAAAATTTCTTTTTTAAATTAAAAAAAAATAAAGTGCAGAATGTAATGGCTTTTCATCTCTGCATAAAGCTGTGCAACCCCACCACAATCAACTTTAGGACGTTTCATCACCCCACAGAGAAACCCTGGGCCATTTAAACTGTCAGTCCCCAACACACACGCCCTCCACCTGGCATCTTAATTCCATTTTAAAGACAAAAGGACTGAGGCTCAGAGAGCCGCTGGGACTTGCACACCATTGGGCAGAGGCTAGGAAGCAGAGCTGGGACACAGCCTCCCCTGCCCTCTCCCCATACCGCCTGCCAGGGGTCTACTCTGTAACCCGTTAAAAATGCACGTTCTGCAGAGGGTGGAAAACAGAACCAGATGGTGACAAATCTTACACGTGCGGCTGCTTCCACGCCAGGCCCGTGATTCACAGAGGCACTGAGGGCAAAGAGGGGGGGACGTGACGCCTCCCAGCCCCCATGACCCCAGTGCAGGGGCAGCGAGGCCCAGGAGCCCGGGAGACAGAGGTAGAAGCGGGGCAAGTGGCCTTCAGGAGGCTGGCAGCCTGGGCTCCTGATGGTATGCAGGGGTCCCACTCTGCTGATCTCATTCCTGCACCCAACCACCCCTCCAGGACCCACAAAGCAGTGCTCCCCCCACCCCCAGGCCTCCATGTGCCTCTCAGGACTTCAAACCACAACTTCTAGCAGAGAGTCTGTTCTGCTCCTGGCCCCAGCCAGGGGATCTGAGATGACCCAGGCCCTCCCTGCCCGCAGGCCCTGAGGTTTCAGGTCACAGGAGCATTGCGGGGACTGCCACGTTGATTGCCCGGGATCCCCAAGGGAGGCTCTGCAGAGTAGACCAGCCGGCTGCCACTGCTGCCTGGGCGCATTCCCAATCTGGGACCCCAGTGTCTGACAGCTGCCCCCAACCCCAGAGGAAACACTCTGCAGGTACGACTGGGCCTCCCCACATCACCTATGTCCTTCCCCCAAACACCCACAAGCCTGCTCTGGGTCAGTAGTTCTCTCTGCTGGCGAAGGGCCTGGCACTTTCTTTCATGTTTATAATGTCTGAACAATTTAGAGCCAATGCCACCTCCTCCAGGAGCCTTCCCTGATGCCCTAACCAAAACAAACGGGTCCTCCCGCTGCTGCCTCACACAGGATTGGAATCTGTCTGCTTTTATGTCTGGTTTCCCATTATCCTCCAGACTCATCTAAGGCAGGGGTCCTGGCTTCCTCATTCCTGGTCCCCCGCCCCGACCCCCTCCCCGACTATGACACACCAGGCCTTCCAGCAGAGCAGGTGGGAAGTGAGATAAAGTGCCCATTCCTCAGTGTCAGGCATGAATTAACCACCGTGCACAGAACCCGCCCAGTGTCTGTCCCGGTGCCCGCGGTGACTGACTCTGTGGGATGGCAGGAGACGTGGAAGAGATCATGGTCACTGCTCCCACTGCAGGTTCCAGCTGGAAAGGAGGATCGAGTCCTCAGTTTAGACACAGCACTTCTCACCAGAGCAGCTAAAGTCCAAACGGCTGCAAGTCTGTCCACACAGAGGAGGGTTTGTTCAGACTGTCTTCCAACTGGAAGGTCTGCTAAGCCGTGAGGGCCAAGCTCAGGACTGGTGTCTTTCCTCTCTGCACCTGCAGCCCCGCCCAGGCCTGGCAGGAGCAGACCCAGGACCCGCTAGGAAGGGGCAGTCAACTACAGATTTACAGTGGCCTGGCTTCAAGCTCCTCCAGCAAGGCCGGCCCTGTGTCACAAAGTACCAATGCCAGAGCTAGAAGGTGCTCTGAGCTCATCCATTACAGGCTCCATGATACACCCAGGAGGCAAGGGAGGCCCAGAGAAGGAGGGCAGCTTGCCCAGGGTCACACAGTCATGGCTCCCAACTCCCAGCCCAGACTCTTCTCAGATAACAGGCTGCTGCTTCCCTGCCCTGGGCCCCGTCTCCTATCCTGCCCTTCCTTCAAGGTCAGACCAAGGCCCACCTGCCCAGTGTCTTCTAGGATCACCTCCCCGGCCCCGTCCAGCATGGTGCTCCCTCACTGGCAAGCTCTTTCCTCTGCCCAGAACGCCCTACCCACCCTCTGGCCCCAACAAACTTCTATTCATCCTTCAAGACCCAGTTCAAATATTATCTTCTCTAAGACAAAGATAATAATCACTCCCATTTACCGAGTAGCCATCCCTGCTGTGCTACGGAAAACCAAAAAGTTACTGTTGAAACTATTTGTGGGGTACCCCCTGCTTAGCACCCAAGTTGCTTGAGGACAGAGACCTGACTCTCTGCAAAGCAGGGTTACAACAATATCTGTGTACGCACTCATGCAACTGAAAGGCTTTATAAACTATAAAGTCCTGTGCCAACAGAAGCTATATGTATTGATATTATCTTCACATCTCCTCCCCATGACTCAGTTTCCCCACTTACACGATGGATGAAGTTAATGAATGCACATGACAGTATGTGTGCTGTGCCCGGGCTATGGCTGCTGTTATTATTTGTGTCACTTTCACTTGCTTACATCTCCCTGTGGACCTTGCCCATGGCCAGTGCTCAGTACGTATTTTTTTGGACTGAATGACTTCAGCATTTGAGACATGGAAGAAGATGGGGTTAAAACTCAGAGTCCACATAAAGATGCAGAGTTAAATCTTATCATCAGAAGGGCTACACTGTGGCCTTTGAATCCAAAGGTGGCTCAGCTGGGTGACAGTGAACAGCCCTTGCTCTCACGGGACACAGGGCAGTTTTCTGGAGTGGGTTGGAAGTGAGGAAATCCCTGCCCTGGACAGAGAGCCTCTGTGCTGGGCTGTGGTCCCTGTCAGGGACCAGGTCAGGGAGACCCCTGAGAACTGGCCTTAGGGACTGGACTCTGGAGCCCAGGGCACAAGCAGGGTCCCAGCCCAGGAGGTCCAATTCTGCCTCTCACCAAACGCAGGGACCAGGCAAGCCACTCCCGGAGCCTCAGTTCCACTGCAGAACAGGCTTCCAGAAGCTCATCCATGGAGCCTCCGAGACCTGACCCAGCTTCTGCAAATGACTCGTAGAATCGATTTCTGTCTGCCAGGGAGGAGTAAGTGCAGCCCCTCTTTGGACAAATGAGAAGAGTAAAGCCCAGAGAGGGGAAGTGACTTGCCCAGGTCACATAGCCAATGAGAACGTTTACTCAGAGGCCACCAAAAGTCAGCAACATCAGCTGAGCATCCAGTGACCACTGTCAATGGCTGCTGAGCTGGTTCAATGATAAGAAGGTTTCCAGGGTGCAAAGGGTGTGGGCAGGTACATATTAATGGCGATGATCATCCACTCATGCTTTTGTTTAGGTCCCCGTGGACATTTATGGAGGTAGTCAAGGAAACGGGAGAACAGCTCTATCACTGAACAGCTTATAGCCCATTTGGCTGATGACTTCAGGTCACCATGTCATTCAGCCCAAGCCACTGATGTGCACTGGTGCTTTCTATCTCTCCATCTGCACAGACACTGGATCTCTAGGTGATTCCTCACGTCACTTTGGATTTTCAACCAAAACTTGTGGCTACAGCATAGCGCTAGCCACAGGCTGAGGAGAGTCCCAGGACTGCTGAGCCAGGGCAGGATGGCGGCCAAGGCTCACCCTGGCACCAGGACAAGGTCTCAGCCTTCTCCAGCTATCCTTACAATCTGGGTTCCTCAAAGTCCGTTCCACAGAACCCTCGCATTCCAGGTGATTCTGGTGCACACTCAACTCTGAAAACCAACCACTGCCTAGACCATGCTTCTCAATGGGGGCTCTAGTGCCTCCAATGGGGCAAAAATTGGTTCTTTGGGAGGCAAAAAATTTACTCTTTTCATATATAAAGCACAGATATACATAGAGTTTAAAAACAGATATTCAGTATAGCTGTGGTATTAAGGTTTCATTGGGGCGCAATTAGAGAAAAAATGTCTAAAAGGCTCCCCAGGGGCATGATAATGAAAAAAAGATTGAGAAACCCTGGTCTAGACAAAGGCAGCCATGACATTCAGCAGGAAGACACCTCGTAAGGATGGGAAGATGGTAAGAAGTGTTCCCAGCCCTGCCAGTAAGGAAAGACCCCTCCCCTTACCATCCCCCCATCTGACTCATCCCTCTCTTAAAGCTCAAAGGCAGAGGGGCAAGCAGGTCCTTTCCTGGACATATCAGCTCGTGCCTGGCAAAGCAGAGACCATGAAAACAGTGCCCATCAAGGCCTTGGAGCTGCCATGCAGGCTCACGAGGGCCTGATACACAGCAGACGGGGCAACAAGGGGAGTGGGATCCAGCCTGAGTTGAGCACGAGAAGGAGAGAAGCCACCTGTGGCTTTCTGGTTTGCAACGTGGAACCAACTAGCAGGGGGTTCCCTGTGCCTGGGAGGAGGGAGCAGGTCCTGAGAAAGGGAACTCAGATCAGAGAGCCACGGAGGAGCAGGCTGGCTTCGGGACGAGAGACAGTGGGGCACGAGGAAGGACACAGCAGTCAAAATAATAACAGCAGCTGATACCGACAGCCCTGACCATGTGCCAAGCAGGTGCCAACTACTGGCCGTGCTGCCTGGTGAGGTAGGTCATATTTTCATCACCAGCACACCAGCTCCAGGAGGGCAGGGGACTGTGTCTGTCTCAGGCACTGCCGTATCCCCAGCGCCCAACTGGCACGTGGAGCGCGCACAGTAAATACGTGCAGAATGAATAAATCCCACTTCATGGGTAAGGGAAAGGACCACAAGAGGGCAAGTAACTTATCCAAAGTGACACGGCCAGCGAGCGGCACAGCCAGGACTCAACCCCAGCAGAGCCTGCCCTCCTCACGCCTGCGCGTGTCTGCACTCAGACCCCTGACAGGTGAGCTGCGGTCCCGGTGTGTCAGTAGATGGTGAGGGGATGAACAGGATAAGGCACCATCCTATCTCGGCCACTTTACAGCTGGCACAGTATGAACCTGGTGGCCAAAGGGGCACGCGGGGCTCTCTCTGGAAAGCGGCGCAGCCCCTGACTTGGCCCAGACTGCAGGCTGTGCCCACAGGAATCTCAAACACACGGGAGCCAAGGAGAAAACCATGTCGGTCTGGCTCGGTGAGGGGGACGGGGAGGAAAGGGGGAGGATGGGGGGTGCTGCTTGATGAAAGCCTTGTCCCTTACCAATCCGTCGCAGTTGCTGATGGCGACAGCTGCCCCTGGCATGCCCGTGACACCCCCGGTGTAGACACACTCCCTCTGCAAGGGCTGACGGAACAGCTCCCGAAAATCCTCCTGCCACTCCACCGAGGCTCCGGGCACCACCAGCCGCCGGTTGGGCCGCAGGTGTAAGTGCAGTTCCTCCCCAGAAACAGTGACGTTGAAGTAGAGGGAGGAGCGCCCCACCCTGCCAGGCTGCAAGGTCACTCCTTTGGGGCGCAGTGGGCTTCGAGCCACCCGCAGGTGACCGGAGTGTGACAGTGGTGCCGGTGGCCTGTCCACCTCTGTACTCCCTGAGGAGGCTGCTGGTGGCCCAGATACCACGTGGGAGAGGAAGCGTCCCTGAGAATCTGTGCTGCAGGGCACTGTCACACCATAGTCACTGAGCTTTCTTGAGAAGCGCAACTCTGTTGGAAATAAAGAAAGAGTTACTTCGGTGCCGTCTGGGCAGAGCTAAGCTGGGGAAGCTGGAAATCCCATGGGGGCAGGAAGGGCTCTGCAACCTTGACCATCACCTTGGAGGAACCCCTTAGCCCAAGTTCATCTATTTCTCATCCAGTGCTTCCAGAGCCCCTGGATCTCTGCGCTTGGAATGATCGGTGTTCAAGTTTGTAAACTGCTAGACACACATTGCACCCCATAGTCCCCAGGCCCTTGTTACAGCTAGCGGAGGAAAACAAATGATGCCAAACAGAGTCCTGTCACTCTAGCAACAAACCTTCCAAGCTTGGGCACTACAGTGGAAATTCCCCGAAAGCCCCCAGGGCAAAGAGGGATGGCTGGATGTGCCCAAACTCCCCAGTGCCCTGAAGTCACCAGCCCACCCCGGGGTAGGGCCCTCGTCACCAAGCTCCTGGAACACAGCTGGCAAAACAAACACACCTAGAAACTCAGGGCCTCCTGGGCACGTGTCAAGGAGAAAAGAGGAGCTGGAGAGGGAAGGGAGAGAATACAGGTTCTACATTTTTCCAAGTTTAGAAAGAAAACTTTTTTAAGCAGCACAGTGGCTGCCGAGATTTCTACATGGCCCAGCCCCAAGCTGGGTAAATATAGATCTTCAAAAATAAAAGGAGACGCAGGGGTGACCTGCCCACTCGGACTGAATTAAGTGTGAGGTCATGGCCCCATGCTCCAGGCTGCATGCCAGCAGCCCGTCCTCACACAGCTCTCGCTAAGCCCAGCCAGGCCGGGCAGGAATGACAGCTCCCTGGCTTCTAGGCCTAGTGATTCATGGATAGGAGTTAGGGAGGAATTTTCATTTCCACACAGCTCTATCTCTTGTGTCCCCAGCCCCCTTCACGGCACTGATAAAACCTAGAAAATGATGTGCCCTGAAAATCCCTCCTGCCCAAGGCAGTTATTGGAGGGCGGGGAGGGAGATGACGAACTTTCCTCTGGTTTTACCCTTTGCAGCAGAACACCCCCAAGACTTTAGCTAGGGGGATCCTGTTTGGTACATGAACAGAGCTCAAAGACAAGCAGGCACCCTGCCTGGAAATGACCAGAGCCCCCTCCCCATGCTCAGAGCCACCAGGAGGGCACCTCACACTGCAAAGTGAGGGTGGAGGGTGTCTGATCTGCGTGTGAGAGGCTGTCTGCACAGCACAGAGTGTGAGAATGCTGGGGGAGAGGGATGCATGTGTGTTTCTGTGCAGGAGTGTGAGTGCCCGGTGTTCACTGGGGTGTGGCGCAGCCACCTGCCAGCCTGATTCTTTGTGTGTGACAGTCAGATACTTGCACACACGTACACACATATGTGCACAGTGTATGCGTACAAGCTGGAGACAGAGAAGACACTGAGAGAAAGACACACAGGAGCGAGAGACAGAGAGTGAGAGAGAAACACAGAGACCAAGAGACAGATACACAGCCCCTAAGAAAAGGCTCCTATCCTCAAGTGCTCTCCTGGGGTCTTTCCCCAGTCTTGTGCCAGAAAGGGAGAGAAATCCCCGGACAGCGTCGGTGGCACTGGGGTAAGAAAAGATTGCTCGGACCCAGCGTGCGCACAGCCTCCCACCCCCTCGAAAGCTGCCGGGCTCCTCGGGCACCCTCGGGCCACCCTGACCCGCGTGCACCCCGGACCCCGCGCGCCCCTGCGCGCCCTACCCGCACGCACCTGGGGTCCTGCTGCCCGCGTTGGCGCAGAGCGCACAGTGCAAGAGCAGCAGGAAGGACAGCCGCGCGCGGAGAGGAGCCATGTGGCCGCTCGGGCACGCGGGCCGGGAGGGCGCCGAGCCCCGAGCTCCGGGCTGCGAGCGAGGCTGGGGCGCGCTCGGGGCTCCGGCCGGCCTTCGCCTCCTCCGCCGCCTCCCGCCTCGCGGCCTCCAGCCGCCCGATTCCGGCCCCACGCGCGGCGTCGCCGTCTGGACCG
The DNA here is from genome assembly GCF_028564815.1 of Eubalaena glacialis. Taxonomy (NCBI): domain Eukaryota; kingdom Metazoa; phylum Chordata; class Mammalia; order Artiodactyla; family Balaenidae; genus Eubalaena; species Eubalaena glacialis. Next base: position 64,216,752 of record NC_083716.1, read on the forward strand.
CTGGCTCCGGGAGCCCGAGGTTGCCGGCGGGAGAGTGGAGCGGCCGACGCGCCAGCGCCCCCAGTGCCAACTGCTGGCGGGTCAGTCCGCCAGCGCCTTGACGCTCCGGGACGCTGCGGGAGCCGGGCAAGTGGACCGCGGGGCGGGCCGGGGGTGGGCACACTGGCGGGGCGGGGCCGGGCGCGGGTCGGAGCTGGGGGCGCAGAGCGCCCGTGGGCGGGGCGCAGGGCGCGGATCGGAAGTGCCACGCGGAGCCCGAGCTGGGGCTTCGGGCGCCCTGGGCGAGTGTCCCCTCAGGCTCATGGGCTCCCCGGGAGTGACGGCCCTTACTTTCCTAGGCTTCTCCGCCCCACCCCCCTTTACTTGACTGCAGGGCCCAGTTTCCAGAGCTCCTGGGCCGATGGGATGTCCCACTGCCTTTGGATGGGGAGATGGTGAGCACCACCCCCACCCCCACCCCCAACCCCCGCCCCAAGAGAGTGTCTCCTTTCTCTCCTAATGGTCTTGATGCCCCCAGTAATCTTCCGCCCCTTGGATCTACCCGTTTTGCAGACTACAGCTCCCTGGGCCCCCAAGTGCAGTGACTGATCTGTGTCTTAGTCAAGAGCAGGGCTGAGCAAGGTGAGCCGAGAGCCCTGGCTTTACAGTCAGCCAGACCTGATTGAAATCCTAGCTCTGAGCCTCGGTTTCCTCGTCTGTGAAATGGGTGTTAATTATAGCACATAATAAGGTTCAATAAATGATAACCATTCTCTGCTTCCACACCTGGCACCAATGTACCCACCACACAGCCTAAGGTGGGAAAAACTGAGTCTAAGAGATAAGAGTGGCTGCTGGTTTTGCAATGCTGCTGAGACCCGTTCAGTAGTCAGGCAAACAGCCCAACTCCTGCTTTCCTTTCCTGCTTTACTCTATGAATGTGTTCCTAACAATTTTCGAATGCACTGTAAATCCAGAGGTGGGAATTGGAGAAAGGAGTTTTGTTTTTTTTGGTTTGTTTTGTTTTTAAGAACTGCAGAGTAAAGAACCTTTCTGTAAGGAACCTTTCTGTAATCTTTCTTTTGAGTTCAGACATTTTGTTGTAGGGCTTTCTTAAAGGGAGGCCAACTTGTGGATGCAAATTCTCTGACCAGACTTCTCTTGGGAATCCCTGGGTCCCCTGAAAGAGAACTTGGGTTCCTGCCCTCTTCTCTCTACGTGAGGTTTCCCAGTCCACACCCTCCCTGGGCTCTGAATATGGTCCCACTTTGTGGGCAGAGAGCTGGAATCTTCATCCTCACGGCTCCAGGACCTGACTCGGGGCCTCCTGAAAAGCAGCACTTGTGGAATGAATGAAATGACATCAGGGTTTTGGAGGGCCAGTACATTTATGAAGGAGGTTCAGAGAGCTGAGGTGACGTGTCCCAGGTCACACAGATCATCTGCAGCAGAGCTGGCATCAGGACCCAGAATCTAGTGCTGAGCAGGAGAGAGAGACAAGGGTGGGGGTCAGGAGACTGTTGTAGGCTAGACTGCCAGTACAGACCAAGTGACCAAGGGCAAGTCATTTCCCTCTTTGGGCTGCAGTACCCCATCTGTCAAAGGGGAAATGGTGAGGATCACAGGAGTCACAGACGTAAACTTTAAAGTCCTGTGGAAATGCAGAGTGTGTTCTATTCCAAGCAACATCAGAGCATCCAATTATTTGAAATGGCACCACCAAACAAATCTATATTAAGTTTGGGAAGAATTGAGTTCTCTTTCTCCTCTTTCTGGTTCTTTAAGATATGTGAAGTCAAGGGCCAGACTGTGGTTTTGTGTGTGAGGGCTGATGAAGCAAGAGTATGAGGGGTACACGTGTCAGTGGGAACTTGCAGGAGAGGCAGTGAACTGTCTCCATTCTGGCCCTCCGCAAACCCACCAGATGAGCTCAGGATTAAATGGCCTGCCTCCCTTCTCAGGGGCTCAGTTTTCCCAGCTGCAGAGTGGGGGCCCTGTGGCGACAGAAGGGAAAAGTCGTGGCATGTGATTGCTAATTTTCTCCCTCTGCAGGGCCATCCCAGAGGAACTTGCAGTGCTCTCCCTGGACTCCACCCCATACTTCCTGCCTTAGACTTGGTAAGTCAAGAGGGAGAGACTACAGCTGGGACCCCAGCAGCCTGACTCATGAACTGTGGGCTGGGGCCTTCCCTGGAGCCAGTCTCGGCAAGCAGAGAGCAAAACCTTTCCCTGGCTCTCTACCCCAACCCCCTTCCCTGGGGCTACAATGGTTGCTTTTGTTGGCAAATATTGTATGTCCAAGCTCTTTTCTACTGAGGAAGGCTTTGTTAGGAAGAGGGGACATGGGAGCAGAGCTCAGACCCTGGGCCAGAGAAGGTGGAGGAAATGGCTGCGTGGCCAGCCCTGTTTCTGGAGATGATCGGAGCCAAAGCAAAGAAATCTCCTGGCATCTGCCGGGACCCTCCGAGGACGGCAGGTTCTGGGTTCCCAGTCTCTCACCTGAGATTCTGCACGGGGCGGGGGGGGAAATGGCTTGGATGTTTCTCTTGCTCACAGCCCTCCGACACTTGTCCAACACTCCTCCCGTCCAAAGCCCTGGCAGGAGATGGGGAGATGCAAACAGCTTGAACTGCACACAGTCGGCAACCACCTGGAAGACATGACAGGTGCGTGAGAAAGCCTGACAACCAGGAGAGACAGGGACGGAGAAATGCGCACCGGATGCGGGAGCAGGGTCACCCATGAGCGCCCCCTGAGGAGGAAGGCAGCCCCCGACCGCTGGCGCATTCTCCTTTGAGCACAGACAAAACCCCAGAGACTGGAGCTGGAGGTGCCCTGAGATAGTCTCCAAGCCAGTGCCCCACCCCCATTTTACAGGTTCTGTCTACAGAGGGAGGGGACTCGCCTCTGGTTTCACAGCTAGTTTAGAGTGAGACTAAACCCCTGGCTTCAGAACCCAGGAAGCTGCTCTCTCACCTGCAGGAGCACAGCCTCTCTCCCAGGCACCAGCTCTTTCCCTCCCCTGCTCCACCTTCCAAGTGGAAGAAGAGGGGGTTTGAGGTTGAGACAACAAAATCTCCCCTCCTCAGGGGGAGTCACAGACGCCCCTAAGGAAGTAAGAGTCTCAGCCTGAGACAGGTCTCTGCAGCAAGAAGCCAGGAAGTCCCTGGGCGGGATGTGGATGGGGGAGACGACATAGTAGTGGCATAGGTTTGTCACAGCTTGGGGGCCCAGCAGGTGGCTGTCATTTGTTGAGTGCCAGCTGCTGTGCTTTACATGTTACCCTGAAACACACACAGAGCGTCCCTTTCTTATATCTCCTGATGTGACCAGTGACCCTCTGGGCTCTGACGTACTCAGGCGAGGAGAAAGGGAATTCCACCGTAGCTCAGTGAGAGCCACACCATCCACCCAGTTAGGAAGCCAGACAGCCAGGCCACCCTAGTCACCAACTCACCTCCAAGCCCTATGTAGTCAACTCCAAAGGAGCCCCAAATACAGCTACTTCCATCTCAAATGCATCCCCTGCCCCACCAGGTCACCAGCATCCCTTCAATGGCCACTGCCATAAGTTTGTCCTAACAGATCCTCCCCCCAGCTCTGGCCCCTGACACCTCTTCTCCAACTGCATCCGAGGACATATTTGAATCACACCTTAGATCATGTATCTGCCTTTGCTATAAAACCTCCAAAGGCTCTGTTACTCTTGGGATAAAGACCAGACTCCCTAACACAGCCTATGAGGCTCTGCACGGGGTGGTCCTGCTGACCTTCCTGCCTCTGTGTCCCCCCACTCACAGCCCTGCAGGCTAGCTCCTTGTATGCACCATGCTCATCTTGCCTCAGGGCCTTTGCACAGGCTGTCCACTCTGCCCTGAATGCTCTACCCTGCCTCTTCGCCCAGTCAATCCCTGCTCACCCTTTGGACAGCCTTCTAGTCGTCACTACCTGAAGCCTGTCCGGCCCTCCCAACCGGACACCATCTCTGTCCATCTCCTTCACAGTACTTCTCACTGTTGAGTTTCACCTGATTTTGTGTGATTCACAGATTAACATCTGCTTCCCCCCTGGACCATAAGTTCCACAGGGAGCAGGGACCTTGTCTGGATTTTTTTCCAAATTGTATCCTCAGTGCCTGTCCTGTGTTTGGCACCTAGTGGGCCCTCAATAAATATTAGTTAAATTAATAATCAAATGAATGGGAGCTGGAGAAAGAAAAGTTCATGGAAAATTTGGGGAGTTAACCACTTATAAAAACTGCCTAGCATAGGTAAATCTATAGAGATACTAATTAGGTTACTGGCTGCCAGGGCTTGGGGAGGAAAGGAATAGGGAGTGAGTGCTAATGGCTGTGGGGCTTCGATCTAAATTCAGAGAGTAGTGATGACTGCATAATTCTGTGACTATACTAAAAACACTGAATTGTACACTTTGGAAGAATGAATTTTATGGTATGCGAATTACATCTCAATAAAGCTGTTAAAAAAAAAGAAAAGAAAATTTGGGTACAACCATTATGGAGAACAGTATGGAGCTTCCTTAAAAAACTAAAAATAGAACTACCATATGATCCTGCAATCCCAATCCTGGGCATATATCCAAAGAAAACCATAATTCAAAAAGATACATGCACCCCAATGTTCACTGCAGCACTATTTACAATAGCCAGGACATGGAAGCAACCTAAGTGTCCATCGACAGATGAATGGATAAAGAAGATGTGGTACATATATACAATGGAATACTACTCAGCCATAAATAAGAATGAAATAATGTCATCTGCAGCAAAATGGATGGACCTAGACATCGTCATACTGAGTGAAGTAAGTCAGACAGAGAAAGACAAATATCATATGATCTTGCTTATGTGGAATCTAAAAAAATGATACAAATGAACTTATTTACAAAACAGAAATAGAGTCACAGATGTAGAAAACAAACTTACCTACCTACCAAGGGGGAAGGGGTGGAGAGGAGGGATAAATTGTCAGACTGGGATTGACATATACACACTATTATATATAGATAGATAAGGATAGATAACTAATAAGGACCTACTGTATAGCACAGGGAACTCTTCTGAATACTCTGTAATGACCAGAAAAGAGTGGATATATGTATATGCATAACTATTCACTTTGCTGTACAACAGAAACTAACACAACATTGTAAATCAACTATATTCCAATAAAAATTTAAAAAAAGAAAGAAGGAAGGAAGGGAGGGAGGGAGTTAGGAAGAAAGAAAGGAAGAAAGGAAGAAAGAAAATTTGGGGAGTTAAGCATTTCCCAGAATAATCGTTCCAGGGGAAAACCTGAGACATATACTTGCAAGTTTTGATTCCATCATCAACAAGGTCACCAGGCTCCACAGTCAGGCAGAGATGGGGGAGAAGAGTTGCCTTTGTGTCCCCCCCAACCCTTGAAGAGATATTGAAAATAACAAAGCAATCATCTTAGCAGCCACTTACTGACCAAGCACTTTGCATATTTGCATCAGTTCTCACAACAGCCCTAGGCATGAGTATCCTCATCCCCCTTCCAGGCTCTGCAAGGTTAGTCGATTGCCCCAGGCAGTACTTGCAGCTACTTAATATCAGTCATATTCACTCCCAAGTTGGATTCCAGCCCACAAGCTTCTGAGTACACCGTGGTGCCGGCATGAGATTCCCCCACCCTCATCCCCTTAGAGGTCACCTAGTTCATTTTGTCTTCCTTTTTATTTTCAAAAAAGCTTTTTGTTGTGAAAACTGTAACACATACAGAATAGTGGCATCTGCTCATTTTATAAAGGGCTAAACTGAGGCCCAGAGAGCAGAGGTGACCTTTTCAAGGCCACACAGTGAGATCACTCAGGAGCAAAATAATACCCCAAGCCTCCTGGTTCCTGGTCAGGTGATCTTAGAGCATCACAACTCTAGGCTCCTCCCACCCAGGACCAGGCCCCTCTGGCCGTTCATCATTGGTTCCCACCTCAGCCCAAAGTGAAGACAAAGAAAAGTTTGGATCTCTTCTTCCTGATACCTGAGAGCCACTGTCCTGCCAAGAAGTTCTAGGCCAGTGGTTCTCAAATCAGGGTTTCCCAGAGCAACAGAATATCGGCATCACTTCAGTGTCTGTCATCAATGCAGATTCTTAGGCCCCAACCCAGACCTGCTTCATCAGAAACTCAGGAGGAGGGGCCCAGGAATCTGCATTTTAACAAGTCCTCCAGCGCATTCTGATGCAGGCTCCTATTTAAGAATCACTACTGTAAGCATAGCCTTGAAAATAGGGGAAAAAGTGGGACTGAGAACAAACTCACTGAGGATTTGTGACCTGTTCCTTATTGATGGCTGCCCCCCCCCACCTCCCATCCCGTCTCCAAAACCTGAGCTTGAGTTTATGTGAACTCTGAGTCCTTGGCAGAGCTCCGTGACATCCAGAGGAACCAGAGACCGTCGCTTGTGGCCCTTCTCCACATCACCCTTCTTTTTTTCTCCAGCATTCCCTCTGCACATTTGTTGGCAAATGTCTAATGACCGTATCTAGGAGACCCGGATGGGCTAAGTTAACCACAGTGATTTGTCATGCATTACAGAACAGCTGATACCCCTGAGACCAGCTGAACCATGAGATCAGTTAGAAACAATGCTGTCGTGCCCTGTGTGTAGACCTTCTGTGGTTGTGGTTACAGTGTGTTGAGGGTTCAGGGAGAGGAGGTCTCCCTGTCCTTGTAAGGAAGGATGCCAGAAAGGCCAGCTGTCCTTCAGGAACTCTGCGTCTGCCATTTCCTCTCCCAAAACTGTCGGTCTACGATTACAATATCAGCATCCCTCTAGCCAAAGTCCAGTGCAGCCCCTGACATTGGCCCTTTGGGGTTCAAGAGAGGTAGTGAAACCGAGCAGGACCCTGTGGGGCTCCTGGGCACAAAAGCCTTTCTGTGTCCCCCGTTTCTTGTTTGTAGGGAATAGGCTTCAGCCTCCATGACGTTCCCTGAGTTCCAAAGGGCAGGTTCAGTGGGTTGCTAATCATGGAAGTGAGGGGATGCAGAGACAAGGAAGGAGCAATCAAGAAACAATAGTGCAGGGCTTCCCTGGTGGCGCGGTGGTTATGAATCTGCCTGCCAATGCAGGGGACACGAGTTTAAGCCCTAGTCCGGGAAGATCCCACATGCTGCAGAGCAACTAAGCCCGTGCACCACAACTATTCAGCCTGTGCTCTAGAGCCCACGAGCCACAACTACTGAAGCCCACACGCCTAGAGCCCATGCTCCGCAACAAGAGAAGCCACCGCAATGAGAAGCCCGCGCACCGCAATGAAGAGTAGCCCCCACTCACCGTAACCAGAGAAAAGCTTGCGTGCGGCAACAAAGACCAATGTAGCCAAATAAATAAATTAATTAAATAAATTTATTAAAAAAAGAAAGAAAGAAAGAAACAATAGTGCAGGGACTTCCCTGGTGGCGCAGTGGTTAAGAATCCGCTTGCCAATGCAGGGGACACGGGTTCGAGCCCTGGTCCGGGAAGATCCCACATGCCGCGGAGCAACTAAGCCTGTGCACCACAACTACTAAGCCTGAGCTCTAGAGCCCGCGAGCCACAACTACTGAGCCTGCGTGCCACAACTACTGAAGCCTGAGTGCCATGAGCCTGTGCTCCGCAACAAGAGAAGCCACTGCAATGAGAAGCCCACGCACCACAAGGAAGAGTAGCCCCCGCTCACCACAACTAGAGAAAGCCCGCACGCAGCAACGAAGACCCAACGCAGCCAAAAAATAAAATTAACTAATTAATTTTTAAAAATATATTTATTAAAGAAAAAAAGAAAGAAACAATAGTGCAGCCTTGGGGCAGGGTCCTGGTTCCACCTCAAAGGATACACATAACAATATCTTTGAGCTCTTCTGCAGAACTAAAACCCCCAACAAATGGACGATGTTAACTACAATACTTGATGAAGCATTCTTCATTCCAGAGAGAAGGTCACAGTTTGACAACCTCGAGAACCACAGAAGCTCATCAGGAAACCACCTGAGGCCAGATTAAAGGAATGCAGGCCCTGCACACACCCTGATCCTTAGCAGCAACCCCACCTTTGAACCAGCACTATAAAACTCCGCACCAAATCCCCCAGGTTGGGACACACAGTTTTTTTTTGTTTTTTGTTTTTTTTTTTAAATGTGATGATCCATTTATTTATTTATTTATTTATGGCTGTGTTGGGTCTTCGTTTTTGTGCAAGGGCTTTCTCTAGTTACGGCAAGTGGGGGCCACTCTTCATCGCAGTGTGCCGGCCTCTCACTATTGCGGCCTCTCTTGTTGTGGAGCACAAGCTCCAGACGCGCAGGCTCAGTAATTGTGGCTCACGGGCCTAGTTGCTCCGCGGCATGTGGGATCTTCCCAGACCAGGGCTCGAACCTGTGTCCCCTGCATTGGCAGGCAGACTCTCAACCACTGCACCACCAGGGAAGCCCCGGGACACACAGTTTTTGAGGGCATGAGCCCACTGTGTCCCCCTTTGCCTGTCAAAGCAATAAACCTATTCTTTTCTACTTCACCCAAAACTCTGTCTCTGAGATTTGATTTGGCACCAGTGCACAGAGGCCAAGTTTTTGGCATCAGTAGGCAGAAAGCAGAGACCACTCCCATTTCCTGGAGCCCCTTGGGTATGACAGAAGGACTCGGAGAGATTTGGCAAGGACCCATTTCTCACAAGTCTTTCTTCCAATCCTGGTGTCCCCTCAGATGCCATGGTGGCACCCGGCAGCAGAGAAGAGCCAGGCCTCCATTCTGTTCCTTTCTCCAGATCAGTTGAGTTACATGTAACAACAACAAAATTAAATACAGCTTAATTTATTACCCCACGTAATATGGAATACTGAAGCAGGCCCATTCTGGCCTGGTTAATTTGGCAACCCAAAAGAATCATCCGACACCTCAGTTCCTTCCTCTTTCCACTCTGCCATGTTTTGTGGTTAGTCTCATCCTCAGGCTTGTCCCTTCTGAGTCACAAGATGGCTGCATTAATGCCAGGCAACATATGTTCACCAGATGCGAAGATCACCAGAGGCAATGGAAGAGGGAGTTCTTTCTTGTCCCCACTTTTAAAAAATTTTACTATGCAAATTTTCAAACATACACAAAGGAAGACAGAATAGTATGAAGACCCGCTTCTCCCCACTTTCACCCATAACCCAGCTTCAATCATTATCAGCCCATCGCCAATCCTGTTTTCTTTACATCCTCCCCTCCACACCCTGGGTTATTTGAAAGCAAATCTCAGGCATTATCTCCCATTTAGTATCAGTAGTTAATAGATAAAGACTCTCTCTTCTTTAAAAACAAAAACAAAACAACATCAACAACAAAAACCATAATGTCTCTGTCACACCTAACAAAATTAACCACAATTCCTTCAAATCATCTTATATCGCATCATTGTTAAAATTGCCCCAACTGTCACAAATTTTTTTGTTTTGTTTAGTTTTGTTTTTAAGACTTGGTTTGTTCAAATCAGGGTCCAAACAAAGTCCACACATTGCATTTGGCTGATGTGTCACAGAAGAGTCTTTTCATCTAAACCAGGGGTGGGCAAACTACACCTAGGGCCAAATCCCTACACCGCCCTGTAAACACTCCCACCCACCTCCACTTGTTTACATGTTCTTTGGCTCATTTCTTGCTACAAAGAGAGTGGAGTAGTTTCTCCAGAGCCAGCATGGCCCACAAAGACTGAAATATTTACTACTTGGTCTTTCCAGAGAAGGTTTGCTGACCCCTAATCTAAACAACTTCCTCCTCTTTTTTTCCTCTCCATGTTTTGATAGAAGAAACCAGGACATTTGTCCTACAGAATTCTGCATTTTCTTCTGCCCCTTTTGAAGAACAAGGTAAAGGCTTCCAGAGGCCCCCTTGCAGAAGTTTGCCCTCAGGGTCCAGAATTTCCCTCAGCCCATTCCTCAGTCAGTCCCCAACAAGGGCCAAGGCCCTCCTATGCAGCCATAGCTGCTCTGAAGAAGATGAACAAATCATGTTTCTATGAGAGAGGACGGAGGGGAGTGAATGGTTACTACGTGGGAAACCCAGATTGATTCCAACTTTCCAAAATGAGCCAACTCAGCAAAATGCCACAGCTGGTCCTGTCTCCCTCTGCGGCTCTGATGGTCAGGGTGGCCCCCTCACTCCCAGGACACAGATTCTCCCTGCTCCAGCTTCCAACTCGTGGCCAACATCTAACAAACTCCTGGCATGCCCCCGTCGCAGCTCTGTGCTGGACACCGGGAGTCAGAGGTGAGCGTGGCAGACCAGTCTGTGTGTTCTGAGCTCACCGTCTAGCTGAAACAGGAGGAAAGGGGGCAGGGCACAACCTTTAAAAGAATGAAAGAATGACATAGCCCGAGGACACGACATAAACTGATTAGAACCAAGTAGGTCCGGTTCCCCTGGTGGCGCAGTGGTTAAGAATCCGCCTGCCAGTGCAGGGGACATGAGTTTGATCCCTGGTCTGCGAAGATCCCACATGCCGCGGAGCAACTAAGCCCGTGCACCACAACTACTGAGCCTGCGCTCTAGAGCCCCCGAGCCACAACTACTGAGCCTGCGTGCTGCAACTACTGAAGCCCGTGTGCCTAGAGCCCATGCCCTGCAACAAGAGAAGCCACCGCAATGAGAAGCCCGCGCACCACAACGAAGAGTAACCCCTGCTTGACGCAATGAAAGAAAGCCCGTGTGCAGCAATGAAGACTGAATGCAGCCAAAAATAAATTAATTAAAAAAAAAAAAGAGAACCAAATAGGTCCAAGATGGCAGACGAGTCGACTTCCACTAGACCTTGAGCCTCAGTATACGCTCACTGTAACACATCAGCAAGCTAAATGACACACCCACAGGCGCCATGACAGTCCCAAGGCCGACCATAAAGGTCAAAAAGTGGGTGGTGGCCCAATTTCTGGAAATCTCCACCCCTTCCCCAAAATAGTTGGAATACTCCTCCCACTCATTAGCCTATGAAATTACCCACCCCTGTAAACACTGACAACCCCATACCCTGGTGCCACTCTCGCCTTCTGAGATGGCCCACACTCTGTCTATGGAGTGTGTATCTCCCTAAATAAACCTTCCTTCACCTTACTATGGCTCGTTCTTGAATTCTTTCCTGCGCAAAGCCAAGGACCCACACGTGGTGGCTGTCCCAGGGACTCGTCTGAGACCTGGGACGTGACCATCCTCTCGAGCCCCACTCTCTTTCCTGCAACATAGTGAGGGTCACAGACAAGGGGGCTCTGGTCGGGGGGTGACCTGCTGGGAGGGGCGTAGGCACAGGTGCTTAAGGGCACAGAGCAGGGACTCCAAACCTACAGGTGACCCGACGTTAGACGCTTCCTGGAGGACATACCCTGTGGTTGGTGGAGAGAAGTGGGCAGGGATCCGACCTTGAGGTGCCTAAAAGACCATGTCCAGGGCTCTGGCCCATCCAGAGGGCTCTCAGCAGCCACCAGCAGCTTCTATGAGTGGGCAGGAGCAGTGTTAGGATTTGGAAAGCTAGTGAGATGTAAAAACTGCTCTCAAATTCCTCACTCACACTGTGGTACTGGGTACTTGAGGGTTTAGAGCCCGAAGGGGCGAAAATGTTAAGATATAGTGGGAAGGGGTGCTTATCACAGTATTGTCTGTCTTTCTGAAATACAGCAGATATACATATATTAAGATGTAGATCTTTGTGTTATAGTTTATATTTAAATATATAATTTATATAATACATACTATAAAATGTATATTATAAATATTATATATAATGTATATAAATATAAATAAATGTATAATATTATATTATATATTATGACATAAATGTATAACATATTTAATACATAATACAATACATACTTTAGTAACTATATAATGTGTTATATCATTATGTATCGATATAAACTATAATATAAAGATATATACATTTGGGACTCCCCTGGTTGTCCAGTGGTAAAGAATCCACCTTCCAATGCAGGGGACGCGGGTTTGATCCCTGGTCAGGGGACTAAGATCCCACATGCCGTGGGGCAACTGAGCCCGCATGCCACAACTACTGAGCTCCTGCACCTCAACTAGAGAGCCCACGTGCCCCAAACTACAGTGCCCACACACTCTGGAACCCACGTGCCACAACTACAGAGTCCACACACCCTGGAGCCCGCACACCACAACTAGAGAAGAGAAAAACCCACATGCAGCAATGAAAGATCCCGCATGCCTCAACGAAGATCCCACGTGCCACAACTAAGACACAACGCAGCCAATAAATAAATAAATAATAAATCTTCCAGAAAAAGATATATGCCTTATCTTTGAAGTATATCAAAGATATATTTGATATACTTCAGAAGGACAGAGAATACTGCTTTGTTTCTATATATTGTCAACACGGTGGGGTAGCAGTCTGGTGGTGAAATTGAGTCTCTGAAATGCAATTCAGGTGGTGGTGACTTCTCTTTACTCAAGGCCAACTTTGCTCCAATAGGTTGCCCTGGGCTGCGCCCCTCTTTGAGCCTCAGTTTTCTAAATCTGGACAATGAGACTACAAATATCTGTCTCCCATCAAGAACAGACACAAACCACACCAGCCATGTCTGAAAGCTCTTTAAGAACCAGCACAGAGAAGGCATAATATTATTGGCACTTCTGCTTCCTTCTTAGCCCCTAAAACTGAAAGCCCTGAGTGACTTAGAAGACCCTGCCCTCTGCACCACTCAAAGGGCAGAGTGGTTGGAGGTGAATCTACGTTCACTCATTCCCAGGATGACCTGCCCCTTTTCAAACTGAGGGCAACCCAGGTGCTCACGCTTTGCCTGTGAAATTCTTGCCTTCCAGCGCACAGAGCTTTCATAAGCCCTAGCTTCAAGTCATCACGAGTCAAAAACTGTCATGTGTGCAACCTCCAAAAGAGGGAGAGGCTGTCACCCGCCATCCAGCCATGGAGAAGGCTGCAGACATTTATTGAGCATCAACTCTGTACTGGGCACGGTGGAAAGCACTGCAGAGACCCCAGTAAACGTCAGCCCCTCCAGCTCTACTCTCCATTTACAAACTCTGAGCTAAATTCAGATGACCTGAACACATACCTGCTTGTGATTCAAATGGGAAGATGATGTTTTGTATGATGTCTAGCATTTGCTCAGCAAGAAAAAAACCTTGGCTGGGAAGTTAGGAGGCCAGGCTCTGGTCAGAACTCTGCTGCTGACTGACTGGGTAGTTCTGGGCAGTCCCTGCTGCCCTCTGCACCAGGAGTGGGTAGATGAGATCATCTCTGTGGTGCCTCTGAGCCCCGACCATCCATGACTCAGCCCCCAGGCCTTTGCACCCCTCTGCCCGGGTGCCTCTGCCCCACGCCTCCATCCGGCAGGCCAATACTCTTCCTTCAAATCCTTTGTCAGTGGTCACCTCCTCCATGAAACGCTCCCAGACATAGAACTACTCCCACTCTCCCAGCCAGCAAATCATCCAATCACTCCCTCTTCTGCTCCACGTCTATACCTCGGACAAGTCCGTAGGACTTCCTGTGCTGAAATCATCCATCTGTTTAATAACTGTGAACTAAAGGTCTCATTGCACCTTTACTTACTGCCTAGCATATAGTCTGGAACACAGTAAATGCTTTGTAAATGTTGGATGAATCAACGAATGAATGCATCAATTAATCATTTGTGGTTTCTTAAGTCTGCTGCAGTGTTAGGAGATTCCTGTTGTGGTCCGGAGAAAGACACATACTTCTTGTTGAAGCATTTCTTATCAACTTCTTAAGGACAGGAGCCATTCTTGGCTCAGGTTTTGTCTCACCAGAGCTTGGCACCCAGTAGGTGCTCAATGGATGTGTGTTTCATGGACCAGCATCAAGGTCCCCTCCCCTCAGCCCTCCATACTGGGTGAGCCACTCTCTCTAGGGGGTTCAAAGATTCCTCTAAGAGTTTGAACTCATTGCCATGAAGGGCGTGTGGATTAGGGATTAGATTAGGATAGAAAATATCTACGCTGGCACCAGCGTGGGGAGCTGCAGGTCAGGCTCCCATTGGCAGGGTGGTAATCGCAAAGAAGAGCCCACCGGCTCCTACAGCGTGCCCAAGATGACCATCACCACCATGGTTTATGGACCCGGGCTTAAGTAAAAAGTCACCAAGGAGAGAACCTCTCCTATCTCCTGTTACTAAATAATAGTGATAATGATACATTTGTGGAGCAAAGTGCAGGTACCACAGACTGCTGTTAAGGGCTGGGCTAGGTCAGCTCAGCCTTCGGCCAGGGGCGGGGGCGGGGGGGTTGGATGTTCTAAGTGTGACCCAGCCAAGGATAACGTCTCCTTCCCTTAGGACCCAATGTCAAGTTAAAATTGATTTTACCATCTTGATTCATTTAACCCCCGTGGGTTAGGGATTGTCCCCATTTACAGATGAGACAAACTGAGGTCCAGAGACGTTCATAACCAGCCCAAGTAAGCAGCAGAGTTGGGACTTGGAGTCGGCTCATCAGACTCCAAAATCCACGCTCTCCAAGCTCCTGGAGGGTCTGCAAGCACATCATTTCTCACCTAATTGTTAGCTTCATAATGGTTCCTCATAGCACATGGCTCCCCATGGTGCCTGGAACTGGGCTGGATCCACAGCCAGCTCTCAGGAGACTGAAGGGTACTGATCAAGTTCTGTGCCTGATTGAGTTCTGTGCACTGATTAAGCTCTTGATAGAAACAGTGCCCGCAGCCCCGGCTGGAAGGTGAGAAAGGCTATCAGGCTCCAGGGATACTCAGGCCTTGGGAACTCAGTGAGGCTGGATACACACCATCTCACCCAACAGCTGATGGCAACACCCCCAGTGGTCACCATTAGTCACCCAACCGCCACCGGCACTTCTGTTCTTTTTATAACTCCAAGCAGCTGAGGCCAGCTGAGCCCTACAGCCAGCCGTGCACATTTACGCTCCACAAGCCTCCAGAATATGATTTTTGGCAAGGCCTCCAGATCAATTAGCCAAGTCAGCCTTGGAAACTGGGAGGCTTGTGTGGGTAGGAACCAGGCCAGAAATCCCTCCCAGGGCCCCTGACTCAGTCACCAAGTGGTTACTTAGGGTCAGTGGAGCTGAGCCTTGGGCGGAGCGGTAGAGAGCCGCAGAAGACAAGGTCATGGAGAGAGCAAAGTGCAGGGAGAATTGAGGTACACAGTGAAGACCCAAATGTGGAATAGGCTAAGATTGCACAGTACAAACTAGATTGCACAGTACAAACTAGATTGCACAGTACAAACTGCAAAACCAGGGCTCCTGAGCCGTGTGCTTCCCTGAGTCCACTCCAGCTGGCCCAGAGGAAGCTTCCTCCTACTCGGAAGCAAGTGACCTCCACTGAGTGATCAAAATAGGTCCACATACCCCTGCAGCCCCATGGCCCGGAGAGCAGCTGAGAGATGAGCCCTCTCTGGAGGCAGCCACACCCGGTGACCTAACTGCCTTACCGGGGCGGGGCGGGGGGGCGGGGGAGCCCTCCCTCAGTCCCGAGGGAGTGGCTTTTGGAAGGTGCATCGCTGTCAAGGGGCAAATGGCCCAGAAAGCAGGTGGATTTAGCCGTCACCGGAAGAAATGTCCACAGCTGCGGTCCATCCTGCGCTCTGGGTTTCAAGCAGCACTGCAACAGCCTGGGCTCAGATTGGATCCACCCAGTGCTGTCTGTCAGCCTTGGGGACTCCTGGTCCTTCCTCCTCCTCCTGTCTGCAGCAGTGCAAACAGCAGCCGAAGTGACAGGCGGGCAGCGCACTTCCTCGAGCCCCACAGCCTCATTATCAGGAAGGACTATGGGGAACCTTTATGCTCCAAAAACCCCTCGGGTGAGACCCTTTGCTACCACGTCCGTGGGGTATATCCCCCCCCTACAGCTGCCTCTGTCGGGCTCTTATCCTCTCCTCTTCCAGAAAGACATGTCTCCATCAGCACCCATCCTCGTCACCAAACCTGTGAAGCTTTGAAGGGTCTGAGATGTCACCCTACTTGTACGCCAATCCCCAGTTTCCTGGCAGAAGACACTAAACTCCCAGGTCGGAGATCAAGGACCTTTTGGCTCACAGCATTCTTAGCAGCATGAGCTTCACGTTCCCTTGCCCCCAAGTTGCACCAAGTTGGAGGCGGGCCTGGGTGGATGCCATGCCCTCGGTGGGTTTGGGTCACAGCTGAGGAACCCTGAGTTTAGGAAATTCCAATCTTATAAGGGGCTACTAGCAAGCCTGCCCAATCATTGCCCTGGGGGCACAGCAAAAAAATCTGCCCTCTGTCCTGGGGAGAGATAAGATCTTCAGCTTGCAGGGCCATTTGTTATGCAAAAATCCTCAAAGAGATAGTTCTGTACAGAAAGCCATAGACATCTCCCAAAAGACACTGTGGGGGCAATGCAAGCCTGTAAGCTCAGCAGGAGAGGCTACCTGCCTCCATAAATACAAGGGCAAGCTGTGAGCCACATCCTTTTCTTCCCTTGGCTGAGCTCTGCCTTGGACTAGAGCATCTAGAAGCAGAATCCAAGACAATACAGGTGAGGGCTGGTGGTAGAGCCAGGTAACTGGAGTCCAGGAGAGGGAAGGAGGCTGGGGACGGGGTGGGGACTTCCAGGACCACATCAGACTGATAAGGAGGTCCCCCCGGGGTGCAGCCTCTGACTTAGATGTGACTGCCCACAGAGGACCGCTACCCTTGGGACTTCTTCCTGCTTGATCCGTGTTACTTCCCTGACCCTAACAAGAGAGAAATCCCCAGTGGAACACAGATCTCATCCAGATGGTAGGAATCTGAGGGCTCTACAAATTTAGCCCAGAGGTTAAAGCTTTGGGCTCTGGAACCAGACTAGCCCAGGTTCAAGCCCAGTGCACTAGGTTCAAGTCCAGGTCCAAGCCTAACCAACCACCTGAGTGACCTGGTACAAGTCACTTCACCTCTCAAGTGTCTCACTTTCCTTCTCCGTGAAATGAAAAGAAAAAAGGTACCCACTCATGAGGGATCTTGCAAAGATTAACCCGATAACCCATGGGAAAGGCTAAGCTATCACAAAGTAGCAATGCTGTGATTGATGACCACTAGTATGCCAACAATTTCTCTGGTGGGAAAACTGAAGGCAGAAAGTGTAGGTGAATTGGCCAAAGTCACACTGCAGGAGAACACAAGCTCTAATATTCCAACCCAGGTTCCCCAACATCCTGTCCAGGGTGCCCACATCAACAGGGGGTGCCCTATCGACCAACTCTACCTCCTTCTTTCCATCGTCTCTCCAACCTCAGCAGCCTGATACCCCCAACTCAGGCAGTAGATACTGTGGCAGGGGGATTCCATGCACTGCTCCTGGTTTGTCCCTGTCAGATGCAGGATCCCAAAGGGCTTAAGGAAAATAAGCAACGCTGGCTCACCACTTACCAGCTCTGTGATTTACAGAACATTTCTTAAACAACCGCCCCACCAAGTCTCAGTTTCCCCATCTGTAAAGTGGGAAAATCACAGAGCTGGTTTATCAGACTTTACTGTATACAAAGTACTTAGCAGAGTGCCTGGCACATCGTAAGAACTCGACAAATGTCAGCTGTTATTCTGACTGCATTTAGTATTCTTGCTCTAAATGAGGATGACAAAATACTCAGACACACAGGTCTGGGGGCTTTGGTATATTCTGTGCTCTGTAAATGAGAAATTGAGAAATTACCAAATAAGATTGTGCATGGATGTGAAAGCCCTTTTAAACTATACTAAGCTGTGCAGGTGAGAGAGGCAATGATTAAATGGCCCAGAAATGTGCTTCCATCAGAAAGGCCTCGAAGCAGAGCAAGTAAATAGAGCTGCAGCAGGGTAAGGACATGGTGACCACAGGCTGGGCTCAGTTTTCCAAGCTCCCTACACTAGAATGAGAACAGGGGTGAAGATGACCAGAATGCCAGCAGCCACCTGTCAGAGGTCCCCACTAGGTCCTTTCATATCCACAATGATCCTGTGTGCTTCACTGGGCAAGTGGGTATCAATACTCCTGTTTATAGATGTGAAAACAGAGGCTCTGGCCCATGGTCACAGAGCCAGCACTGGAACCCATTCAACAGAACACCCAAGGTCCCAAAGATGTAGGGACCACAGTGGGGCCAGAGCCAGGTGGGTCTACGGCATCTAGAGGGCCTCTGTCCTATTTCTCACAGATCAGATTAAGCGGTGGCTGGGTGCGTGACAAGGGTGAGCAACTCTTCCTGGTTTTCCCAGGACTTTTCCAGTTGTAGCATTCAAAGTCCCTGTTAGGCAAACTGGGATGGTTGGTCATGAAATTGAGCAGGCCCTGAGGGCACCTTCCTGGGTCAGACCTCCCATGTCCCCCGCTTCTTGCTTATATTTTGAAAAGCTTTAGCCTCCTACACATTCCCCGAGTTCCAAAGAGCAAACGTAATCAGTTAATAATTAGAGGAAAACAAAGGAAAGCAGTCAAACAAAACAAAATAATAATAGCTTAGCCATAAAACAAAGTCAAGGACACTTAGTTTCTCCTCAAGGGCTATAGATAATATCCTAACACATATCCTTGAGTTGTTTTGCAGAAACTAAGACCCGCCCCCCCACCAGGCAGAAGAAGTTAACTGCGTGATGACCACCAGAACGTAGACCTGTCTGGACAGGTTGGAACGAAAAAATTGATGATTGAGATTCCTGAAATACCACCCTGTTATCTCACCACCAACCAATCAGAAGAATGTCCACAAGCTGATCACATACCCTGCAACCCTCACCCCTAATGTGCCTGTAGAAACCCTTGCCTGAAAGCCATCAGGTAGTTGGGTCTTTTGAGCATTAGCTGCCCATTCTCCTTGCTTGGCACTCTGCAACAAACACTGTACTTTCCTTCACCACAACCAAGTGTCAGCAGATTGGTTTTGCTTCATGTCGGGTGAGCAGACCCAAGTTCAGTTCAGTTAACAGTGACCAGGAGCCACTGGCTTCAGAATGGGGCCTATTCCCTTCCAGAGAGCCCCTGAGTACCCTCAGAGAAGCCATTCTCAGCTCCTGCTTCACACCCCACACTCACTCCACTGTTGCCAAGGAGACCTGCCCGTGCTGGAGGTGGAGGTGCTAGAAAGAGGGCAGGTGTGGCTGAGTCAGCGGTGCGTGGAGAGGCTGAGGAGGGAAGGAGGTGAGAAGCTGCAGAGACCTGCTCTTATACTTCCTTCTCGGGCTCAGCTCCACGTGAGCTGGTGCTCCTGTCTCCACAGCTCCTCCCAGGCATCCTCCTCCTACTGCGGCCCATTTGCCCTGCTTGTGGCTGGCGGGGGAGCCCATGGATGTGACCAGCCTATGGCACTTGGGATCCTTCCTGGAGGACACATAGCACTTCCTATGGCCCAACGGCACTTGCACCCTCTGACACGATGCCTGCAGTGGGGCACTCTCCAGCACCTGCCCTTGGCCCCCACCAACTGGCCCACCTAGAGCTCCAGCTCCCAGTGTTACCTGGCCAGGGCCAAATCCAGCTCTCCGCACTCCCAAGGAAGTTGGCCAATGTTCCAGAACCAGTACAGCTTCAGCACAAACTCCGTGGAGCGTTGCTTCTTGCAGGGGTGAGGCCTGCTGGGTGGGGGAAAGGTCAAGGAGAATGTAATGCTGGGAAGGAGGAAGGAGTAGCAATGTTCTATTTGCAATGAGAAGCATAGAGACGGAGACGGGGGATGAGCAGAGGCCACTCAGGATGCCTCACAGGAGCCTTCCTGGGATAGGACTGATCCAGCAGTGCCAGTTTACTAACAGGGGGGTCAGTGATATGGTTGGTGATATTGATGGAGAATTAGGCTGAGAGAGCATTTACTATGTTATTTAAATGATTTTTCTGTACTTTTCGAACTTTCAACATGAGTAAGTATTGCTTTCATAATCAGGGGCAACATTAAACAAAATCAAACCTATAGGCTCATCCATATCCATTTTCTATGTTGCCTCTTCCACAAAGTTTTTCCTGGCTCCTTGGAGGGACAGTGAAAGAGCCCCTGTGACCCGTGCCAGTGCATGTGCCATGGCTCGGCGGCCACCAACCAGGACTGCTGTCCCAGCAGAGGGGCCTGGCCCGCCTGGAGGTCATGAGCTTCCTGGTGACGGGTCTGTGGGGAGACTGGACCACTGCCACGGACGCCTATCTTAAGGTCTTCTTCGGTGGCCAGGAGCTGAGGACCGGCATGGTGTAGTACAACGATCACCCCAGGTGGACGACACGCCCTGCCCACGGGGTGGGGGGACCTGAGGGTGCAGGACTCTGGCTGGGACGATGACTACCTTGGCTCTTGTGACCCCAAACTTACTGCCCAGAAGTCGGAGGTCAAAGACACCTGTTCCCTCAGTGAAGGGACTCTGGAGTTCGTGCACAAGGTGACTGGCGCCCCACACCTGAGAGGAGCCGGGTGCCTGCACTACAGCCCTCAGGAAGTCTTGGGGGAGCTCCCAGGAACCGCAGTGGGGCTTGCGGGGAGGGCTCATCCCACCCAAAGGCTGGGCCTGCTGCCTTCCCCAAGAGCAACCAGAGACGTCTGGGTTCCCAGGAAGCTGAAATGCAAGGGACATAGCTCCGCTGAGGCCCTTCGTCCAGGGAAATAAAGGGATAGGAGGTGGCTGACGGGGCAGATCAAGGGCTACTGGGAGGAGGTGGGATGGGGATGGGACCTCCCCTGCTTTTTATTCCACCAGGTGCTCTGTAAAGGTGCTTTCCCCAGATGCCCTGGCTGGGCAATGAATTCACGAATCCTTATACAACGCGTAACTGGTCCCTCCAGTGCTGTGCTGGGCACTGAGACCCATGGGGTTTATTCTTAGAGCTGCTGGGCTCTGAGAACGAGGACAGCCTGCTGCTAATTATCTGGATCCTGTGATGTGGGCTTTGGGTGGCTCTCAGGCCCTGCCTGTCCTGCTCAGAGCCCCTTGCTGTCCAGGGAGTGAAGGGGCTGCAATGAACTTGACTTTGCTCTAATCCCAAATCTCCTGAGACCACTTAGGGGCCTTCCTTCCATCCTCCCCATCCTGGACTGGGAACCAAACAGAGCTGTCCTAGCCTCCCTCTCACCCACCTCAGTCCTGATAACCCTCTCCAGGTGGGTCTACTCATGGAAAAGTTCCGGGGCCCTTTGAAATTAGTAAGCTGCTCTGGGGTTCCAAGGAACAACAGAAATGCCTGTCGTGAGTGTATTTCTCTCTTGGTGGAAATTGAAGAAAGAGGTGTACCAGCCACTGGACTATGACATTCAACAAAAACCTTCCTATAATCCTCAAGAGGGCCTTATGCCACAGCAAAGAACGCTTTCAACGGGACCCTGGATCTGAAGCCCGTGGAGTCTGCTGGCGGCGCACCTCTACAGAGGCTCCTGACTCGCTATCCCCAGATGTCCTCCGCTTGCTGACATGTTGCGTGTTAGCCGCCCTGGGTGGAACAGGAGACAATCACACTCCCCACTCCACCCCCAGAGGCCAGGCCCTGAAGACTCTTGTGGGACCCAGTCACAGGGAAGACAACTCTGTCCCTCACTGCCCACCTCAGACCCGCAGGCCTGACCCCAAGGCCCCTCAGGATGTGGTCTATTCTCTTCCTCTTCTCCACAGGCCCATTTTAAAGTGGTTTTTGCTTTTAACCAAAGCTCCATCTTTAACCCAAAGATAAATTCTATCTTTTAGCTCTTCCCCAAACCAAATGAAGACAAACAAAAAAATCTGCTGGTACACACCGATCAGAATAGCTATCATCAAAAAGTCTACAAATAATAAATGCTGGAGGGGGTGTGGAGAAAAGGGAACCCTCCTACACTGTTGGTGGGAATGTAAATTGGTACAGCCACTATGGAAAACAGTACAGACGTTGCTTAAAAAACTAAAAATGGAGTTACCATATGATCCTGCAACCCCACTCCTGGGCCCATATCCAGAAAAGATGGAAACTCTAGTTCAAAAAGATACATGTACCTCAATGTTCATTGCAGCACTATTTACAATAGCCAAGACATGGAAGCAACCTAAATGTCCATTGACAGAGGAATGGATAAAGAAGATGTGGTACATATATACAATGGAATATTACTCAGCCATAAAAAAGAATACAATAATGCAATTTGCAGCAACGTGGATGGACCTAGAGATTATCGTACTAAGTGAAGTCAGACAGAGAAACACAAACATCATATGATATCACTTATATATGGAATCTAAAAAAAAAAATGATACAAATGAACTTATTTACAAAACAGAAATGGACTCACACACACATAGAAAACAAAAACTTATGGTTACCAAAGGGGAAAGGGGCAGGGGGGGAGATAAATTAGGAGTTTGGGATTAACACATACACACTACCATATATAAAATAGATAAACAATAAGGACCTCCTGTATAGCACAGGGAACTAAGTTCAATATCTTGTAATAACCCATAATGTAAAAGAATCTGAAAAAATATATATATGTATAAATAAATCACTTTGCTGTGCACCTGAAACATTGTAAATCAACTATTCTTCAATTTTAAAAATCTGCTGGTAAACCTAAAATAGCATTTTCCCCACTTCTTGACAATAAACTTTCAAATATAGTAGGGTCTACTCTCAGAACTCCATTTGCATCTAGAAGCAGAGCCTCTCCGAAAGATAGAATCTCAACATGAACTGGTCTCAGAACTGAGATGACTCATCTCCTGTCTCCCCCAGTGCACACCCTCCAGCAGCTGCTTGCCCCTCCCCAGGGGTGGGAGCTCACTACCTCTGAAGGATGCTCATTTCATAACAGGATGATTCTGACTCATTAAGACAGTTGTTTTCTCACCTTCAGCTCAAGCGTGACCCTCCTCCCTCATGGTCTAGTCTTTTCTCTGGGCACCCAGACACCCTCCTCCCTCAGCATCGCTGGACAGCAGTAAGGACCCCTGAGGTTTGCTCACCGGCCTTTGTTCACGCACAGCGTGCTTCCGGTCCCTAGAGCACTTGACCGGCTCTAGCTCCTTGGGCCTCGCAACAGCCCTGGCAGTAGGCAGGGCTAGTTTGGGCACGGATGGAGAGGCGGACACTCAGGACACTTTCCCATCGCCTCCAGTTCATGCATAAACAAGTGCACCAGCCTGGAAACCAGGCCTCCCCATTCCTTGGTCAGTGCCACGTTCATCATGTTGGATCACACTCCCAGGAAGCTCTGGGGTCGGATGGTCTGCGTCAGTCCCAGCTCTGCTTCCTGCTGGCTGAGGGACCTCTCAGCCTCACTTTCCTCATCTGCAAAATGAGAAGCAGGACAAGAAAATGCAGGGTAAGAGGGCGAGAGATTGTTCAGGCAAGGATTGCCCTCCTCCTTGGCACTTTACCCCAACCACTGACGTGCAGGACTGGCTGCCGGCAACATTGCAAAGAAGCCATCTGGTGGTTAAGTGCAGGAGTTCTGGACTGAGCCCGCCTGGGTTCAAACCCCAGCTCTGCTGCCTACTACGTGAACTCGTGTAAGGATTAAATGAGATAATGCACATTAAGTGCTTAACACAGTGT
Organism: Eubalaena glacialis; assembly: GCF_028564815.1. Taxonomy (NCBI): domain Eukaryota; kingdom Metazoa; phylum Chordata; class Mammalia; order Artiodactyla; family Balaenidae; genus Eubalaena; species Eubalaena glacialis. Next base: position 64,240,235 of record NC_083716.1, read on the forward strand.
CTGCCCCAATAGATGCTCAAAACAATACTTTTAAATTTGAACTTTAATCCTCCAATATCCACAGTATGCACCCTCCCCTCACTGCCAGCTCCTTTGCTTCCATGATTCTATACCCTCCAGATGCCTAGCTCCTACTTGGCTCCCTTCCCAAGTTGGATGTTTATCCCTTAGTTGATAGGGAGGCACGGAAGGTGGTTGGACAGGGAATGAATCTGTTCAACAGGAAAGGATCTGAGCACATGAGGGGCTGTGCAACAGGCCGTGGGTGAGATGAGGAGGCCTGACCCTACCGGCTGCAGGTCTAGGAAAGGGTATGCAAACCCAAGAAGCTGGATGAATATACACAGCTGTTGATGGATTGAGGGAAGGGCCTGGAGGGAGGAGGAGCAAATAAAGATGATCCCACTGGTTCTTGCCTTGGTAAATGGGAGCAGGTGGGAATCATCCCCTGAAATAGGGAAGAGAAGTTCAGAAGGGAAAGGGAAGAGTTTCTTGGAACAAAGGTTTGAGGTTTCTGGAACTCAAGCCATGGAACCCACCCCAGCTCCCTGGGCTAGGGAGAAATCCGAGGATCATCAGCCTCTGGGTGGCAATGGAAGCCACAGGAGAGGATAAGCTGACTCCAAGGCCAGTGCATGCAGACAGAATAGAAGCTTGATGGTGGAATTAAAACACTCCTAGTAACTGGAGGTCTTGCCCCTTGAGAATGACCTTCATAAGGTTCTTATGTGCGGCATAAGATAGAGGTATATCAGTGAAATAAAACTGAGGACCCAGAAATAAATGCATGCTTTTTTTTTTTTTTGGCCACGCTCTGCAGCATGCAGGATCTTAGTTCCCTGATCTGGGATGGAACCCACACCCTCGTCAGTGAAAGCCTGGAGTCCTAACCACAGGACTGCCAGGGAATTCCCTAAACACATGCTTTTTATAGCCAATTGATTTTCAACAAGTGTGCCAAGACCATTCAATGGGGAAAAATTAGTCTTCTCAACAAATGGTCTGGGAATACATACTTGCTATACATACAGGAAAAAAAAATGAAGTCGGACCTTCACTTCACGTCATATATAAAATTAATTCAAAATGGATCAAAGGATGTTAACTAAACTTACTGTGGTAATCATTTCACAACATAGGTAAGTCAAATCCTGCTGTACATACACCTTAAACTTACATGATACGTCAATTATTTCTCAATAAAGTTGAAAGGAAAAAATAATAGCAAGCAGGAATTCTATTTATTCCACCATTACAACTTCACTCAGACTGTACTCTGTATGCTTTAAGAGTAGATTTTCCATATCCATACTGATGTCTTCTCATGACAATGTTTAACATTGATAGCAGTTGTGTTTTTCTTTCTAATATTGGAGATTTTCTTAGGATATTTTAAAAAATTAATTTATCATCTGAAAAACAAAGTGGATCAAAGACCTAAAGGTAAAATCTAATATTACAAAACTCGTAGAAGAAAATATAGGTATGAATCCTCATGGATTAGGCAATCCTGCCTTGTATTAGGCTATTGTTTCTTAGATTTGACACCAAAAACATAAGCAACAAAAGAAAAAAATAAATAAACTGAAATTTATCAAAATTAAAAACTTTTTTTTTTTTTTTAAACATCTTTATTGAAGTATAATTGCTTTACAATGGTGTGCTAGCTTCTGCTTTACAACAAAGTGAATCAGTTACACATATACATATGTTGCCATATCTCTTCCCTCTTGCATCTCCCTCCCTCCCACCCTCCCTATCCCACCCCTCTAGGTGGTCACAAAGCACCGAGCTGATCTCCCTGTGCTATGCGGCTGCTTCCCACTAGTTATCTATTTTACATTTGGTAGTGTACATATGTCCATGACACTCTCTCACCCTGTCACATCTCACCCCTCCCCCTCCCCATATCCTCAAGTCCATTCTCTAGTAGGTCTGTGTCTTTATTCCCATCTTGCCACTAGGTTCTTCATGACCTCTTTTTTTTTTTTTTTTTTTCCCTTAGATTCCATATATATGTGTTAGCATACTGTATTTGTTTTTCTCTTTCTGACTTACTTCACTCTGTATGACAGACTCTAACTCCATCCACCTCATTACAAACACCTCCATTTCATTTCTTTTTATGGCTGAGTAATATTCCATTGTATATATGTGCCACATCTTCTTTATCCATTCATCCGATGATGGACACCTAGGTTGCTTCCATGTCCTGGCTATTGTAAACAGAGCTGCAATGAATATTTTGGTACATGACTCTTTCTGAATTATGGTTTTCTCAGGGTATATGCCCAGTAGTGTAAAAACTTTTGTGCTTCAAAGAACACCATCAAGAAAGTGAAAAAGACAACCCACAGAGCAGGGGTAAATTTTTGCAAATCATGCATCTGAAAAGGGTCTAGTATCCAGAATATATAAAAGAAATTTACAACTCAACAATAAGACAAATAACTCAATTTTTAAATGGGCAAAGTATCTGAATAGACATTACCCCACAGAAGATATACAAAATGACCAATAAACACATGAAAAGACGTTCAACATCATTAGTCCTTAGGGAAATGCAAATCTGAACCACAACGAGATGCCACTTCCCATGTGCACATCATTAGTCCTTAGGGAAATGCAAATCTGAACCACAACGAGATGCCACTTCCCATGTGCAGATGGCAATTTCTCAAAAAGTTAAACCTAGAGTCACCATGTGACCCAGCAATTCCACTCCTAGGTATATACCTCAAAGAAATGAAAACGTATGTCCACGCAAAAACTTGTGTATGAATACTCATAGCCCCGTTGTGCATAATAGTCAAAAAGTGGAAACAACCCATCACCTGATAATTGGTAAACAAAATGTGGTATAACTATACAATGGAATATTATTCAGAGATGAAAAGAAAAGAGTACTGATAAATGCTACAACATGGATAAATTTTGAAAGCTTTATGCTAAGTAAAGGCATCCAGACACACAAGGCCATACATACATATCATATGATTCCATGTATATGAGATTTCCAGAATAGGCAAACCCATAGAGAGAGAAAGTGAATTAGCTGCTGGATATGGGCTTCTTTTGGGGGTAAGGAAAATGTTCTGGAACTGATAGTGGTAATAGTTGCACTACATTATGCATGTACTTAATGCCACTAAATTTTACACTTTAAAAGGGTGACTTTTATGGTACATAAATCTTAATTTTAAAAAGGAAAAACATTTATTTTCTAGGTATGGGCTTATTCCGATTTTTTATTTCTTTCCATGTTAGTTTTGGTAAGCTATGGTTTTAAGAAAATATTGATTTTACCTAAATTGTCAAATTTATTGGCATGAAATTGTTCATAATATCTTATGATCTTTTTAATGTTTGTAGGCTCTGTACTGATATCACCTTTTTCATTCCTGATCTTGTCAATTTGTGCCTTCTCTCTCTTTTTCTATATGTCTTGCTAAAGGTTAATAAATTTTATTTGTCATTTTAAAAAAACAACTACGGCTATTGATTTTTCTTTATGGTATATCCGCTTTCTGTTTCATTACTTTCTTCTCTTTATTATTTCCTTCCTACACTGTTTGGATTTAATCTGTTGCCCTTTTTTGCATCTTGAGATAGATACTTTAATTATTGATAGTAAATCTTTCTCCTTTTCTAATATATGCATTTATGACTATAAATTTCTCTCGAAGCTTGACTTTTGTCACATCCCACATATTTTAGCATGTTATATTTTTATTATCATCCATTTCAAAGTATTTTCTAATTTATTCTTTGTCTTAGGGTCATATTGAAAGATATTGGCTGATTTCCAAACATCTTGGGATTTTCTTTTGTTTTTTGTTCTTGTTCTTGTTTTCTAGCTAAATCCATTAGATAACAGAGCATTCTCTGTAAACTTTCAATCCATTGAAATTGATTCCACTTTTGAGACTTATTTTATGGCCCAACAGATAAACAATTTAGAGAAATGTTCAATGTGCCCTTAAAAGAAGATGTATTTCTTTGGTACATGGGTGCAGTGTTCTATGTATGTTAATTGGGTCAAGCTTACCAACTGTGCTGTTCAAATCTTTTATATCTTTACTGATTTTATTGCTGTCTACTTATTTTAATCAGTTACAGAGAGAAGTAAATTAAAGTCTTTCATTATGATTGTGTATTTACTCTGTTCCGTTGCTTGAATTTTCTTCCTTAGGTTCTCTTTTATACACAGGCTAGATCTTCTCTTCCATATCTATCATTTTCTCTCATATCTTTTCTCCCCCCATTCTCCAGTTTATTTTTATTTCTTTTTCCTTCTTTTCATCTTCTATTTCTCTTATGATATTATTTGTGTTATTTATTCACTCTTGTATTCACTCTAGTTTGCATTTCTGAGATGGTTTTTCTTTTTAGAAAAGAAAAATAGTTTCTCCTTACTAAATTCTACGTGAACTCTTTTCAAGTCTTCCTTTTGTCCAATCATCTCATTTATGAATTTTTATGATCCTGTGTTATGCTTTAATTGCATACCTTCAGTCATTTTTTAAAAAAATTCTTTTAGCTCATTTTGAAATATTAAAGTAAAAATGTCATTTGTTTTGTAGGCATGCCTTTCTAGAGAACCTCATTGTCTGATGACCTGTTTATGCTCATTAGTCCCTTTTCTTATTAAAACCCTGAGTGGGGCTGGGTTCCTTCCCTCAACTCTTTTCTGTTGCCCATGTTTAAGTGAGGTAGGTTTCCCTGTACTCCTGAATGGGAAGAATGGGCAGATTTCTTGGCCAAGATTCATGACTCTAGGGCTCCCCCTTCTGTTGCACTGGAAAATGGCTTTAAAATGTGGCTTTGGAGGAGTTTGAGAACTGCTTCCTGTTACACTCCCCTACTTTTATCTGGATCTTCTCTTTACTTGGTTCCTCACTGTCCTGTTTGGTTTGGATTCCACTCCCAGCCATTTCTCCTCAGCGTAGGGCTTTGTCCTAAAAGGGATATTTGGCTGGCAAGTTTCAACATTTCATGGGGAGATTTCATGTGCTATTGGGAGGATTAATTTACATCATAATTTTAAAGCACTTCTCAAGGTGCCTGGCAGATAGTGTTAAATATGGGATATTTATAATAATTATAATCATTAATACCTACCCATTTTTCCTACATACTAGTCCTACTCATAAACACAAGCTATTTCCTTGATGTGAGTCTCTCTTTCCTGCCTCCATGCCATCGCTCCTGCTATTCCACCCCCTGAAAACCATGTCTGCCACCTACCAATGCACCATGTCTGCCACCACGTCTGCCACCTACCAATCCTTCAAGAGCGTCTGAGTCTTGTGACATCAGTGGGTTAACTGAACCTAAAACCACTACTCTGGACCACTGAAGCTCCTCATTTCTAAACCACATATCCCAAACCCCCTTTAAAATTTTATGCCAATGACCTACCTTTTATTTAGATCTTTTACTCTGTGCTAAGCCCTGTACGTACATTACCTTTTAATCTCCACAGCAATACTTTGAGTTATAGGCATAGTTGGATAGGTACAGTTATTGGCCTTATTTTACATATAAGGACACTGAGGCTTAAAGAGATCAGATACTTATCCAAGGTTGATTGTTAGTTGGGATACAGCAGTGATTTTGACCAGGCAGTCTGGCTCCCAAGACTATAAACTCAACCATGGTGCTAAAACTTCTCTGGACTGTAGTCCCCATTAAAGACAGAATCCTATCTTGTGTGGCTCTGTAATCATCAGCACCTAGCATATAGTAGGTGGTCAGTAAAGACTTCATCGGTGAGTTACAATAGATGAATGTGCACAGTACTTTGTGCTGGTCAAATGCATAAGGCTTCAGGGTTTTAAGACAAAACTTTTCTAGCTGAAAGGCACATGGAAAAGTCTCAGACACTGCTCAATTTCTTCCAAAGAGCCATTAGTCAGACTCTTACTCAGAACTTTTTTTTTTTTTTTCCATTCAGCTTTAAGCTCAGTGAGACGTTTATATTTTCACAAGCCCTTGGCCACTAGTAACCCATTACAAAACTCCCAGACATGGCCAAGCATGGTCCTCAAGACATTCACAAAACCCACACCAATTTTCTAAACTCTATAATCTGAGGCCACCACTCTCACAGAGAAATCCCAGACCTACTGTTCTTTAATAGAAATATCAGAAAATTGGGAGCTCACTGATCAGTTAGAAATCCAATTTTTCCAGACGTTGGAATTTCACTTGGATGTGGACTTACTAGGCAGCTGTATGTGAACTGGGCTCCTGAGAAAGACCCAGCCTTGAGCCAGAAAACCTGGGTTTGGTCCCTGCTCTGTCACTTGTTGGCTGTGTAATGCTGGGCAAGTACTTCTTGCTGGGTCTCAGTCTTTCATTAAATAAAATAATTAGGAATAACAACATTCTGCTTATGTCACAACATTATTAGGGGTACATTCAATAATGTATGTGACAGTCTTTGTAAATTGTAAAGTCCATGCTATACAAAATCAAAAGAGTGAGCCATGGGAGCCAACTGGGAAGGCTGGGCTGCCATGTTTAAACAGCCATGAAGGGACCATTGAAGCAAATGAGTGAGCCAAGAAGGCACCTAGTGAAAAGTGAAGAAAGGAGCAGAGAAAGAAGAGGAGATGAAAGACTGCAAAGTCTGAAAGAGAAATACAGAAAGGACAGGAGAGAGGGAGGAGCCTGCTGTCTTTGTAGTTCCAGCATTCTGAAAGATTCCCACAGTAATATATCCTTACAGCAACCCTCATTATCTCTACTGATTTTTTTAAAAAAAGCAGGAGATTCTACTTCTACTACTCATTTCTATGATATACACATTAGCATTCTACATTCCTGTTTTATTAATAGCGACTTCTCAGTAGATATTAATGTGGTGGGGTGAACCTCAAAGCAAGGGTGTTACAAATGCCCTCTCAGTGCTGTCCAAGTTGGGTTGATTTCACATGAAAATGTCAGCATCCACCATGCTTAGATCTCTTTGTTAAAACAGGAAAAAGTTTCCATTAATTTAACGGTGTATGAATTCGCTGGTGGTTGCTATACTTATCAGAGGCTTTTGAATCTTTTGGAATAAAATAGAAAAAATAGAATAAAATAGTCTAGCACAGAGTAGGTGTTACTTTATTTGAATAGGAATATTTGAATAAATATGAATAAAACATTTATTGAATGAATAATATTTGTGAGATCAAATACTACAGAATAATTATCCTTAAAATCTCCCCTGCCGCAAAACACCTAGAAAGGTCAAACTAAATATAGTGACAGGTATCAGAAAACATAGATGAGATTTAAAATAAGTAAGAGAAATCCCAAGGAGCCAAAACCAAAGAAGTAATAACTAGGGAGAAAATCAGGCAGACCAGCCATGGATGCCCTGAGGGCATGTGCCTATCCAGGAAGACCAGACCCCAAGTTATAATGACCAGAGGAGTAAAAGGCAATCATGTCTTAGGGACAGGGGTGGGGTAGGAGAGATGAAGCTGAGATCATCCCACATAAAACCTAAATAAATGCTCAAAGGGCTAATAATGTCAATGAAAGGGGAGACTAGAAAAAGAAAGTATTTACTGGGAAAGGGAGTCAAGAAAGATACTTGTTTGTCTCACTCTCAAACCTGAGTGGAAGGACAAAATCTCTCCTAAAACATCATAACCACAGACCTACCCCTCCCCCTTCATTTGAGGTTCAAATTTACACCACATGTATGGGTTAGAATATGCCAAGCCAAAAAATTAATACAAATAGATGGGTTGGTAAAACTGGGAGGTGCCTCATAAAACCAAAGCAAACCTACTTTGGAGGAATTTCTCAACCCAGGCTTTGTGGGATTCCCACAGATAAAGACAATCAAGCATGAGCTGACAATCTAAACTTACAAGCAAAACGCTCGAGGATACAAGCCACTAAGAGGGGAGAGAGTCAGCTGATATAACAACATAAAGGATTTGATACACCAAGGGTTACAGGTATTGGCATGACTAGACATAAAATTTTAAATGAGTATGTTTGAATGTTTTTAAACTTTTTTAAAGGAATAGAAAACATAATCACAAAAGTTGGAACAGAATGAAACAGAGAGTTTATAAGTAAATAATAAATCACTGAAAGTAAAAATGAACTAAACAAAAATCTGGAAGTTTGACCACATACTGCATAGATAAGGCTAAGGAAAACAGGTCCACTCATGCATTGCTGTAGGAGTGAAAACCGATGCCAGCCCTATGGAGTGTATATATATGTATATATGTACATATGTATGTATATATATACTCTATATGTATATGTGTAACATATGTATATATGTATGTATATGTGTATGCATGTGTGCATGTATACATGTAGTTTATAACAAAATTGAACATATATAAGGTTCTGACCCAGCAATTCAACCTCTGGAAATTTATACACAGATACATCTGCACATACCCAAAATAAGATATGTACAAGGTTATTCACTGCAGCATTGTTTGTAAGAGAAAAAGACTGTAAACAACTCAAATGTCCATCAATAGGAGGCTGGCCAAATAAGTTATTGTTCATCCATATAATAAAATACTATACAAGTGTTTAAAAATAAAAGAATGAGGAAACTATGTGCTGATATGTAAATATCTCCAAACTATACTATTTAATAACAAAATCAAAGTACAAAGCAAGATGTATAACATGCTTCCTTTTGTGTGAGAAAGGAGAAAATAAGAAAACATTTCTACTAGTATTTGCTTGTATCAGTGTGAAAAAATTCTGAGAAGACACCAAAGAAACTAAAAAAAAAAAAAAAGAAACTGAAAAAGGTGGCACCTGTGGAGGTAAGTTGGGGGGGGGCAGGTGGGTAAAGGAGCAGGAAGGAGTTTAATCACTATATATCTTTTTATATTGTTTTGATTTTTGCATCTTGATAAATGTATTACCTAATTTAAAAACTCAATGGATGGATGAAATAGCACATTAGACAAAGCTAAAGCAAGAATCAGTGAACTGAAACAAAGAACTAGAGAAAAATAATGAGAACACAGTACAGAGAGACAAAAAGTAGACAAGAAAGAGTATAACAGACCAGGAAGAGAGAGTGAGAAGGCCTATTATATTGTTAATTGCAAAAGTCAAAAATAGAGAGAATGAGGGAGATGGAATATATGAAGGGATAATGGCCAAGATGTTTTCATCATTTTCCAGAATGATGAAAGATGTGAATCCTCAGGTACAGGAAGAACAAATCCCAAACAAGATAAATTAAAAGCAATTCATATCTGGATACATACTTCGTAGTACAATTTCAGAAAATCAAAAATGAAAAGGTCTTAAAAACAGTGCCTCCCTCACCCCAAAAAGACAAATTCTCTATAAAAGTAATGACAATTAAACAACAGCAACAATGGAAGCCAGAAACAGTGAAGTAATTTCAAAGTGCTGAGAGATGTCAACCAGCAATAACTTCAAAGTGTCAGTCAGCTGAAATTATGATTCAAAAACAAGGGTGCAACAAAGACATTTCAGGCAAACAGAAACTGAGAGTGTGTGCCACCAGAGACACCCACTGACGCACTTCTAATGTGTGCACTTTAAGAAAAAGGAGAATTATCCCCAAAGGAAGCCCAGAGAATAATGAGAAAAGAAATTGGTAAATGTGTAGGTAAATATAAACAAACATTGACTGTATCAAGTAATAGTACCAATGACTAATTTAGTAGAGGAAAAGTAAGCTAGAACTAAAATACCAGAAAAAATAATCCTCAGAAAGAGAAAGGGTGATTTTAGATAACAGCATACTAAGTATCCCTGGAAAGGAGAATAACAGTAAAGAATGTTAGATCTTGAGAAGAATGCATGTTAGCATTTTTATGGGTAACCACTAAAGAATCAGAAAGATTCTGAGATCTAAGCCATGAGAGGGAAAAGAATGTACTATTTTAAAAGTTTAGTCAATCTATCATAAAAGAAGGCAGGAAAGGAGTGCAGAAAGGGAAGCAAAGAAGAAGCAGGACAATGAAAAAACATAACACATGATGGCAGAAATAAACTCTAACAGAACAATAATCACAATAAATGTAAATGGACTTAATGCAGTTATGTAGTTACTCAGATTGGACGACAAAACAAAATCTAATTATGTTTAACAGAGACCCACTTAAAACATAAGAACACAAGGAGTTTGAAAGTAAGATAGATCTCCATAGTGAGTACTAATCAAAAGAAAGTCAGTACAGTTAAAAATGATTACGATAGTAAATTTTATGTTATGTGTAATCTACCACAGTCTAAAATAGCAATAGTAAAAAAAAGTTGGGATAGCTCTATTAATATGAGACAAAATTGATACTGTGGCTAAAAACATTACTTGGAATTAAAAGGGTCACTACACAAAGAGTTCAGTTCACCAGGAAGGCAAAATGATACTACACTTGTTTCATAAAACAGCCTCAAAACCTAAAGCAAAAGTTGACAGAACTCTAGCTGCAGGGAGAAACCTACAGATGTTGAATGTCTTCACAGTGGGAGATTTTAATGATTCTCTCAGTAATTAGTATATCGACAAACCAATAGATTTGAACATAGAACCCTGCAACCAAAAATTAGCAAATGGATATTCTTCTCAAATACATAGGAACATTTACAAAAACTTAACATTTAGTAGACCACAGAGAAAATTTCAACAACCATCAAAGAATGGCTGTCATATAGGCAACATGTTCTGACTACAATGCAACTATGTTAGAAATCAATAACCAAAAGATAGTATTTAAAACTCCATTTTCGGACTTCCCTGGTGGCGCAGTGGTTAAGAATCCGCCTGCCAATGCAGGGGACACGGGTTCGAGCCCTGGTCTGAGAAGATCCCACATGCCGCAGAGCAACTAAGCCCATGCGCTACAACTACTGAAGCCTGTGCGCCTGGAGCCCAGGCGCCGCAACAAGAGAAGCCACCACAATGAGAAGCCCGCGCACCGCAACGAAGAGTAGCCCCTGCTTACGGCAACTAGAAAGCCCGTGTGCAGCAACAAAGACCCAACACAGCCAAAAATTGAATAAATAAATAAATAAAACTCCATTTTATTCAAAATGTAAAAAGCACACTTAAAAAAATAACTCATAGGTCAAAGAAAAATCATAAGGAAATTTAGAAAATATGAAGAAACTAGGCAATAATGAAAATACTTCACACCAAAACTTTAGAGATGCAGTTAGAAAGATTGTTAGAGAAATGGAGAAGCTTAAATGCTTACATTAAAAAAGAAGAAAGTCTAATCCAGTAATTCCACTTCTGGGTATTTGTCCAAAGAAAACAAAAACACTAACTTGAAAAGGTATCTGCACCCCCATGTTCACTGCAGCATTATTTACAAGAGCCAAGATACAGAAACAACCTAAGTGTCCACTGATGGATGAATGGATAAAGAAAATTAAGAAAATTACAGATAGATGATAGATAGATAGATATACAAACATATATATTTATAATTATTATTCAGCCATAAAGAAGAAGGAAATCTTGCCATTTGCAACAGCATGGATGGACCTTAAGGACGTTATGGTAAGTGAAGTAAGTCAGACAGAGAAAGACAAGTACCATGTGATCTTATTTATATATGGACTCTTCTCTTTAAAAGCCAAACTCATAAATACAGAGAACAAATTGGCAGGGGTTGGGGGGTCAGTGAGATGGGTGAAGGAGGCCAAAAGGTACAAACTTCCAGCCCAAATAAGTCATCGGGATGTAATCTACAGCATGGTGACTACAGTTAATCATACTGTATTGCATATTTGAAAGCTGTTAAGAGAATAGATCTTTAAAGTTCTCATCACAAGTAAAAAAAAAAGATTTTGTAACTAAGTAAGGTGATGGATGTTAACTAGACTTTTTGTAGTAATAATTTCACAATATATACAAACATCAAATTGTTATGTTGTACACCAGAAACTAATAATAATGTTATACGTCAGTTATACATCAGTTCAAAAAAGAAGAGTGAAAGTTAATGAACTAAGGATTCATCTCAAGACATTAGAAAAAGAACAATAGAAGAAGCCCAAAGAATACAGGAAAAAGGAAGGAAATAAAAATATAAGAATGAAATGAACAAAATGGAAAATAATGATACAATAGAGAGGATGAATAAAGCCATGAGCAGATTCTTTGAGAAAAGTAACGAAAATACATAAAAATCTTTAACAAGAATGATCTGGAAAAAAGAGAAAAACCATAATAAAAATTATAATCTAAAAAGGGGGTATCACTACTGATTCAGAAAAAAAAACTTTTAAGAGAAAGAGAGACACTGTTGTAAATAACTTCATGCCCACAAGTGTGAAATTTTACAGACAAGAAGGTTTCCTAGAAAAATGTAACTTGTCAAAACCGATACCAGAAAAAAAGCTGGAGAACCTGAACAGAGATATTGAAGACACGGACCCTGCAGTTACAAATCTACCCAACTACGAAAACTGAGCCTTCTACAGACTCTGCCATAGGATGGAGAAAGTGGAAAAACTCTTCAACTTATTTCATGAGACTGAAGGTGATAACTCGAGAATAACTATGGATAACTCATTTGAGGGGTGAGGAAGAATCCCAAAGTTTCACAAATCTGTAAAGAAAAGGGAACAAAGAATGATCACAGGATGAAGGAACAACGCCTGGGACTGCATTTTGGATCTCTAAAATATGCACAGTAAGTACAATCTAAACACTGGATTTGTTAAAGGACCTCCTTCCTTTCATTACAGTTCGTGCTTGCAGTAGGTATAGTTTGTATAAGTAGATGTCCTCAGGATCAGTATCTTTCTCATGCATTCTGTGTACAGTATCCATGGAGCTTTTCTGTCAAGAGTAAACATTTTGTAACCTCAAAAAAATATATTTCAAAACTATATCCACGTGCATAAGAATGAAGGTGGACCCCTTTCCATACACAATATAAACTCCAAGTAGATCACAGGCCTAAATGTAAGAGCTATCTATAAGACTCTTAGAAGAAAACATAGGGTTTTTCATGACCTTGGGTTAAGCAAAGACTTTTAGATATGACACTAAAAGTATAACCAACAAAAGAAAAAAATAGATAAATTGGGCTTCATCAAAATTAACATAATTCATGCTTCGAAGGACACCATCAAGTGAGTGAAAAAACAACTCAGAGAATAGGAGAAAACATTTGCAAATCATATACCTGATAAGGGTCTAGAATCTGAAATAAAGAACTATTATAAATCAATAATAAGAAGACAAATAACCCAATTCAAAAATGGGCAAAGGACTCAAATAGACATTGCTCCAAAAAAGATATACAAGTGACCAATAAGCAAATGAAAAGATGCTCAACATCATTAGCCACTGGGGAAATCCAAATCAAAACCACAATGAGACAACACTTCACACACATAAGAATGGCTATAATCAAAAAGTCAGATAATAACAAGGATGTGGAGAAGTTGGAACCCTCATACACTGCTGGTGGGAATGTAAAACGACAGCCACGTAGGAAAACAGTTCCTAAAGAGTTACTGTAGACCCACCAATTCCACTCCTACATATAGATCCAAGAGAAATGAAAACATATGTACACACAAAGAATTTGTACACAAATGTTCATAGCAGCATTATTCACAATAGCCAGAAAGTGAAAATAACCAAAATGTCCATCAACTGATAAATGGATAAACAAATGTGGTATGTCCATACAATGGAATATTATTCAGCAATAGAAGAAATACAGTATCGATACGTACTACAGCTTGGATGAACCTTGAAAATATTATGTTACGTGGAATAAGCCAGATACAAAAAGTCACATCTTGTGTGATTCAATTAACAGGAAAATCCATAGAGACAGAAAGTAGATTGGTGTCGGGGGAAGGAGCAGTGACTGCTAACAGGTACATGGTTTCTTTGGGGGAGCGATGAAAACGTTCTAAAATTGATTGTGGTGATGGTTGCACAACTCTGCGAATATACTAAAACCCACTGAACTGTACACTTTAAATGGGTGAATTGTATGGTATGTGAATTATATTTCAACAAAGTTGTTAATAATAAACCGTACAGATGGTGTCTGAAAATTGCATCTTACGTCTCTGTGGAAAAACTGTGATTAAAACACATTTCAAGTGCTAAGTTTCAGTCGGAGAGGACAGCTGTCATCAGCTACACAGGCCAAAATCAGTAGTTGTAAACTTCAATGTCATCACTGCTCTTTCATGGACCACCCCCACCCCCCAGCATCTCTTGGACATTCGCCACTTCATACGCCGAGTGAAAACTGCTAAATGCACATTTCATCATTAGGATCCTTAGAAATCCCAAAGTCCTCCCTTTGATTTTATAGATGAGGAAACGAACCTAGAAAGGGGTTAAAACTCTACTGCCAAGAGTCACAAAGCAAGTTTGCATCGAAGCTGGGATTAGAACCTGTCTCCCCTACCTCACCTTTCTCTTCCTACAGATTTTCTGCAGGGTTCCACGCCCCTCAAACTGGTCTTCTGAGCACGGTCAAAACTAAACTCCTCACAGCCTGGATATCTGACTTAAGCCACGGGCAGGAGCTAGAAGGGGGTCGGGAGGCCGCAAATTCTAGGAGAGGGAGGGGGACATTGTGGGGAGGAGATGGGGCTGGGTTTCGAGAAGACAGTTTAAACCCCAGTTCCCGTAAGAGCAGGGGACACAGTGGGGGACGTAAACTCAAGGGATGAGCCATCCCATGGTGTCACATGTGGTCTGGGGCCTGTGGCTATTTTTTCCTGTCACTAACGCGGTTAGAGGGTGAACTCACGAGAACGGTCCCCCACTTACCCAGCTATCTCCACCTCAGACCAGTATGACTTTGCCCCCCAGAAGTTGCCCTGTGAGTCACTCAACGCATGGAAACCTCATGTAAGACAAAGGTTGGAGAAGGCCCCAGGCCTCTGGCCTCACCCAAGTCTCTCTTCCCAGCAGTGTCGCCCAGCTGCCCGCCCCCCTGCACTATGGGTGCACAGACCAGGGCTAGGGAGGAGGCTGGAGACCAGCGCGGCCACTGGTTCTCCTCACAAAGTGAGGAGCAGGAGACCCAGTCCTGGGGTACGCGTTTGGGTCCCAGAACCTGGCCTGGGCTGGGGTGCAGGTGTGGGCAGGAAGTGGGCAAGGAGATGTGAACAACATTTATTTTCTCCCCACTGCCCTGGGAGGAGGGAACGGTCACGTGCTTTAACACTCACAGAGGGCCAGGCACTGTTCTGAGCACTTCACACGTAGAAACTCCCCAATTCTTCACAACCCATGGGGTCTGCACTAATATCATCCCCAGTTTGAGAAGAGGAAACTGAGGCACAGAGAGGCTAAAGCAGCTGATCAGGCCACACAGTTAGTGCGCACCCGAGCTGGCCCCAGCCCAGGCGGACCGGTTCCAAGCTCCCACTCTGTACTGCCTCTGACAGCCCACACGTGCGATGCTGCAGGGAGAAGCAGGGAAGCTGTCCCTGCTGGCCTGTCATCAACACCAGAGCTGAATCTCGAAGCTCTCAGACCCCTGTGTTCTCGCTCCACCCCCTAAACCTCACCTGTTTGCCCCGGGTTCCCATGCCCCAGGCAGCTCTGCTTGGCACATGAGCCTCTGGCCCCCTCGGCTTGCTTCCTGAGGGCTGTCAGCAGGCCGGATGAGGAGGTGAGGGCAGGGTGCGTGCCGGTGGGCGGGGGAGAGCAAAGGGGACCCATGACTAGAGCTGGGGGGCGGGGCAGGAAGCAGAAGTGATGTGAACTGTGGCCTGCGTGATGAGATGTGAACTGTGGCCTGGGGGGCTGCACCACCATTTCAGAAGCCTCCCGTGGGGAGAGAGGGTGTCTGCGTAGGAGCATCTCAACACAGGACTCCAGGTAGGGAGGAAGCAGGGGGTCAAGGAGGCTGGGAGCCTCTGAGTGGGGACAGAGGGGCACAAGAGTAGGGCTGCTCTGTCTGGGGAAGAGCCTGATGGAGCAGGAAGTGTTGTAACCCATAAGGCAAGAGACTTGGGTCCAGACTGTGCTCTGTCACTAACTCGCTGGGCAGCCTCATGCCCACCCTGGGCTTCAGTTTTCTCTTATACAAAATGAAGAGGTTAGAGTACACAGTCTTTAAGGCCCCTTCAAATGCTGACAGTTAAAACTAAGAAAGCTGGAAACAGGCTCCCCGGGAAATAATACGACGAGGGTCAGGATGGAGACTGAGTTCTTTAGATTAAGGTTATGAACTATGCTGGCTGCCTAAGCAAGATGATCGGAGGGCCTTCAAAAGACTCCCCTTCTCCTATTTACCTCCCTGGGGCCTGCCATTTTGCCTAGAATTCCACCATTCAAGCCACTCCTTTAGGTAAGGCACGGAAGGTTCCAGCTGGAATACAGGGGAAGTTCCTGCTCTCCGTAATCCCCCGGGCCTCAGACAAGCTGCTGTCCCTGGCAGATGCCAGAGTGGAGAGGCCTCTGAGGAGCTCAGTTTGGACCGGGGTAGAGAGAGGAGATTCCAGATCATAAGCAGGCCCAGTGAAGCTCCAGAGCCACCTCAAATTGAGGAAGAACCTTTCAGCTAAGCATTGTAGGCAATAGGCGATAGTAGGCAATAGGCAGCTTGCAGACATGGCCAGAATCCCGAAGAGCGTGGCAGGGAATGCCAAAGAGGAGACAAGCATGAGGAGGAGAGCAAACCGAACGGCCCCTCCCCACACAGGATCTAGGGGCACAGGCGCATAGGCAGCTTTTATTCTAGAATTCAGGCTGATGTTCTTCCATGAGCTCAGAGAGAGGGCCCCAAAGGGGAAATGGGGAGAATGAGGGTGATGCACAAGCTCATTTCTTTTCCAATTCTGTTAAGGGCTTAATGGGGGTGGGGGGAGATAATGAGAGAGGTGAGGTGAGGAAAGAAAGCATGGCTTGTTCTTGGGTCCACAATAATACCTCTCCAGAATCCAGGCTTCCCTAGAGTTCCCAGATTCCCCAGATTCCTCCTCAAATCTTCTACAGCTACTCTCCGCCCCCTCCTCTGCACGCAGAGCCCCCTCCCCACCAGCTGTAGCTGTGGTCCTGGGGACAAAACCATCCATCTGGATTCCCATTTGGCCTTGAATAGTGAAATCCTAGCAAGGGTCTCCTCCTGGCTGTGTGACCTTGGGCAAGTCCACTCCCCTCTTTGGGTCCATCTGTACAATGTAGGGGGTGGAGCAGGTTTGTAAAGGCCATGCCAGCTCCGACATCTAATGACTTAAGAGATATCTCATTCCCTCCCCATCCCACATGGCCTGATAAGCTACAGTTGGAGGAGGGGTCGGCCCTCCTCCATGCCCCTGCCCACAGCTTCTGCCCTCTGTCTCCACAGCTCCATGGCCTCCCGAGTGCTCCTCCGTGGCATCCTCCTCCTGCTTCTGCCCGCACCCGCCCCTGCCCCCTGCTACACGGCCGCACGTTCTGAGTGCCGGCGCAACCTCAAGTTCGTGCCTGGCTCCTGGCTGGCAGGGGAGGGCGTGGACGTGACCAGCCTCCGGCGCTCAGGCTCCTTCCCGGTGGACACACAGCACTTCCTTCGGCCCGACGGCACCTGTACCCTCTGCCGCAATGCCCTGCAGCAGGGTGCCCTCCAGCGCCTGCCCCTGGCACTCACCGACTGGCGCGCCCAGGGCTCGGGCTGCAACCGCAAAGTGGTCAAGGATGAGGGTCGCTCCACCGAGGAGGTGGCTGGGGAGGCGGCCAACAGCATCCGTAACGACTGGCAGGTGGGGCTGGACGTGACTCCCAAGCCCAGCAGCAACGTGCGCGTGACCGTGGCGGGCTCCCACTCCCAGGCAGCCAACTTCGCGGCCCAGAAGACTCACCAGGACCAGTACCGCTTCAGCCTGGACTCAGTGGAGTGTCGCTTCTACAGGTGAGCGCCGGGGGCGGGGGGGGGGGGGGGAGTGGAGGTTGGATGGGACTTGGAAAAGGCGTGGGAAACTCGGGGTAGTCTGGGAGCCCTGGAATGGCAGCATGGGGAGCTGGAGGCCGCTTCCGCCAGGAGGAGATGGCAGTCCTGGTTCTCACGTACCCCCTTCCCTGAGGCCCTGACCTGGAAGAACCCAGGGAGAGAACAGGTGGAGGGCAAGCGAGCAAGACTTGCTTAGAGCCCCAGATGGTGCCAGTCTGGTCTACTGAGCACCCAACTGCCACTTCCCTGGGCATTGCTAGCTTCCTGAGGGCAGGAGGCCTGGCTGGGTCCCTCCTGTCCCTGGGCCTCTTCCATCCGCTTAAGCACTCTTCATTTCCGCCTTGCCAGGTTCTGTACTAAGAACTCGGGCTACAGGTTGAAAAACAGCAGCCATGCCCTGAGCCCTCAGGGACCTAGTCACCCGAAGAAATGCACGGTCTCCATGGGACCCAGAGTCACCCCCGCTGACTTCCCTCACGGGAGGCCGTGTTTCCCACACAGTGAGACAGGGCGCTCCTGCCTGTGTGGCCAGAGTTGTCAGGAGCCCAGGTATACAAGGCCCAATCCAGGGGACAGACAGACAAAGGCCACAGGACTAGATTCCAAAGCCAGAGAGATACCATCGGTGTCGTACCATCACTTTTAAAATTAGAAAAGAAAAATAAAAGAAAAATCTTTTTTTGAAAAAGAAAGACAAAAATACCTATACAAAGTACCTAGGTCACCAAGGGGCAACGGGCAGGGTGGGTTTCCCTGCTGGCTTGGTGGTTCAGAGCTTGAGCTTTGGAGCCAGGCCACCTGGGTCCAAGCCCTAGTTCTGCCACTTAATGTGACCTTGGGCAATCTCACAGGAGTTACTTAGGGGAAAACACTACCCACCGCTGGGCCCATCTGATGTTTTTCTCTCCCCTCAGTTTCCACCTGGTGCACACTCCCCCACTGCACCCTGAGTTCAAGAGGGCCCTCAAGACCCTGCCCCCCCACTTCAACATCTCCACCGAGCCTGACTACCGGAGGCTCATCTCCAGCTATGGCACCCACTTCATCCGGTCCATGGAGCTGGGCGGCCGCGTCTCGGCCCTCACCGCCCTGCGCACCTGCGAGCTGGCCCTGGAAGGGCTCAGGGCCCAGGAGGTTGAGGATTGCCTGGCCGTCGAGGCCGAGGTCAACATAAGAAGCCACGCCAGTGCCTCGTCGGCATTCAAGGAGTGTGAGGAGAAGAAGAAACAGCACAAGATGGGGACCTCCTTCCACCAGGCCTACCGGGAACGCTGTTCTGAGGTCGTTGGCGGCCACCACACGTCCATGCATGACCTGCTGTTCGGGAACCAGGCCGGGCCCGAGCAGTTCTCAGCCTGGGTGGCCTCGCTGCGGGACAGCCCCGGCCTGGTGGACTACACGCTAGAGCCACTCCACTTGCTCCTGGACAGCCGGGACCCGCGGCGGGAGGCGCTCAGGCAGGCTGTGAGCAAGTACGTGACGGACAGGGCACGCTGGAGGGACTGCAGCCGCCCGTGCCCCCCGGGGCAGCGCAAGAACCCTAAGGACCCGTGCCAGTGCATGTGCCACGGCTCGGCGGCCACCAACCAGGACTGCTGTCCCAGGAAGAGGGGCCTGGCCCACCTGGAGGTCATGAACTTCCTGGCGACGGGTCTGTGGGGAGACTGGACCACTGCCACGGACGCCTACCTGAAGGTCTTCTTCGGCGGCCGGGAGCTGAGGACCGACACAGTGTGGAACGATAACCACCCCAGGTGGATGACACAGCTGGACTTCGGGGATGTGGTCCTGACCACAGGGGGCCCCCTGAGGGTGCAGGTCTGGGATACAGACTCTGGCTGGGACGATGACCTTCTCGGTACCTGTGACCAGACTCCAAAGTCTGGCTCACACGAGGTGAAGTGCCCCCTGAAGCACGGTCACCTGAGATTCTCCTACCATGCTAAGTGCTTACCTCACCTGGCGGGGGGGACATGCCTGGAGTACGCCCCCCAAGGGCTTCTGGGGGAGCCTCCAGGAAACCGGAGTGGGCCAGTGTGGTGAGAGCAGTGGGCCCTGAGAGGACCAGTGTGCCGAATTGGAGGGGTCTCACGAAGGGACCCAGAGGGCCTATCTCCATATCCCCATTAGACAGTTGGAAAACTGAGGCTTTTTTCTTTTCGGCGAGGTGGCTGAATTTACAGGCCAGCCCTGAGTCACCCTGTCCAAACTACCTTAGCTCTTCGATATTCTCAAGCCCCAGAAATGAGCTGGAGTTGGGCCACGCCCTACAGCCACTGCTACACAGGTCCCAGCTCAGTTCAGGAGCTAGGCAGAAGGCCAGGAGGCTGTTCCCACCAGGCTGCCTGGTGTCATGTGTACCATTCCCTTGCAGCCCCTCTTCTAGCGTGGTGAATTCTTCATATTAGATCTAAACCCTTTGGTCCCAGCTGCTCTGTTTGCTCTGTTTTCTTTGACCACCAAGCTTTGCCTCTCAGACAAATCCAGAGCTCTCTTGACCTGTCTCATTGTGTACACAGCCTGACAGAGGACCAATAAATGTGATGTGATGGTGACCATGATGGTGTTGGTTGTGGCAGAGG
This sequence comes from Eubalaena glacialis, assembly GCF_028564815.1. Taxonomy (NCBI): domain Eukaryota; kingdom Metazoa; phylum Chordata; class Mammalia; order Artiodactyla; family Balaenidae; genus Eubalaena; species Eubalaena glacialis. Next base: position 64,260,714 of record NC_083716.1, read on the forward strand.
AGAGGATGGAGACCAAACACAGCCTTGGAGATAAACTTCTACATTAGCAACCCTACCCAACAGAACAGGTGGTTGACCCCAGGGGTAGGCAAATAATGTAAATAAACTATTTTTCCACTTTGGCTGGAAATGGGGGGACCCAAAATATTTTACTTTCCTCATAACTCTTTGATTCAAGAAACAGCAGCATAAACAGTGATAAATGCCAATGGGCATTCAGCTCCGAGCCGAGAAACAAGAGGGAATGGTGAGGATTCTGGTGAACCGAAGGGCACGTCTTATCCAGGGTGGGGGTGGGGGGATGGGCAGCTCTGCACCAGCCAAACATTCCCAGGCAGGAATGTGAGCCCAGTGCTGCCAGGTTTTCTAATTTCTTAAAGCAACCAGAAATCCCAGCGTGACTTATAAGTGTTGGCAATTCATTTCACTTTGTAAAAATAAACCTATATGGGCAAGCACAGTACAAGCCAAAGAGGACATGTATGCAGGCCATGACTGATCCGGAGCAACCAGTTTGGAAACTCTAATTTCAGCAGAACCCATCTGGCAGACTTAACAGCTCTCCCCTGTCCCACAGTTCGAGGAGAGAAGGCAGTGGTTTCAACCAGGTAGTGTCTGAGGGCCTCCTGGGCTTGGCATGCAGGAATCCCCAGAGCCTCAGGTTGTGATATAAAATGAACTGGTCCTTGGGCTTCCCTGGTGGCGCAGTGGTTGAGAATCTGCCTGACAATGCAGGGGACACGGGTTCGAGCCCTGGTCTGGGAAGATCCCACATGCCGCGGAGCAACTAGGCCCGTGAGCCACAATTACTGAGCCTGCGCGTCTGGAGCCTGTGCTCCGCAACAAGAGAGGCCGCAATAAGGAGAGGCCCGCGCACCGCGATGAAGAGTGGCCCCCACTTGCCACAACTAGAGAAAGCCCTCGCACAGAAACGAACACCCAACACAGCCATAAATAATAGATAAATAAATTAAAAAAAAAAAAAGTGTTTAAAAATGAACTGGTCCTTGTTTCACGTGCCTGGGACACAGGCCTCAGAACACAGGCCCGTGGGGTGGGCGGCAAGATTCAGGGTAGCCTCCTAGACCTGGTAGGATTCGGCTGTGAAGGGCCATTGTCAGTGGGGTTCAGAGTTGCTGACACAGCCCTCCTGACTCTCTTTGAAACTCCCTACAAATTAAGCCCTTTGAGGTCTGCATGGACCCACAGGCTCAAAAGCCCAGCAGTGACATTACACTGACCCTGAATCCCCAAGTTGGGTGAGGGGATTGCCAAGCTCTAGAAGCCTGGTTGAAACCACCGTTCTTACACCTTTCCCTTCACGGCCACATGCACAGACAAGAGCACAAGAGAAATCACGCAACTTCACGCTGCCTACTGCACTCATTGAAAATAAACATGGGTATGGGCCGTACCCTCAAGGAAAGCAGGGCCAGGGCAGGCCTGGCTCCGGAAACAGCTCTGACAAGAGATGGCAGGCTTGTTCTAGTCCCCACGTGGTCAGTGACCTCCAGCAAGTCCCCCTGAGCCTTGGTTTCCCAAAAGGACAATCTGTGTTTTACTCCCTTCCCAGGACTGTTTGGAAGGGGGCCATGAGCCTTTCTAGAAGGTCAGTGCTATAGAAGCAGTCCTGGAAGTTCATCCGGTTAACCCTCCTGGTTTTGCATTTAAGGAAACTGAGGCTCAGAAGAAGGTATTTGACCGTGGTTGCCGAGGTTAGTGGCCGAGCCAGGTCTCCGTGAGTCGTGGGCACTCCACTCTGAGCACAGCTCTGGAGAGACCAGTGGGACCCCAACAGGAGGGCCCTTGGGGGAAAGGGGTGGTATTACCGAGGAAAAGGATTGGCTGATGTTGTTGAGGGGCAGCTATGGAGCTCTCAGCCCTAATGAGACATTTTCATGGACATTTCGCTGACATTTTGTCACACTTGGGGCCCCTTGTTTGTTCGGGATGTTCCTTGCTGTGCCTGGTGTCTTCCATCTGCCCTCAGGTCTCATCCGTACCCTGCTCCACCCAGCTCTGGCCCGGAGGTTGGCCGATCTGAGCCCGCCGGTCAGTGAGCAAGATATGGGAGGAAGGGAGAAGGGGAGAGCACAGTGACAGGCCCTGGGCTCCCCTCAATGCCTCTCAGTGAGGTGGCCTTGCGTTGACTGTGTCCCTGTATCACCGCCCCTCTCTGGGAAGTTTCTGCATGTCTCTCTCTTTCTGGGTTCCAGCCACTGCTCCCTCCTCTCATCCCTTCAGACCTAGGGATGGTAACCGCTTCACCACTACTGATCCCGAGTTATTGTACTACCCCTTCTGCTTCTCTACAGCCCCCTACACCTTCGTAAATAGGCCCTTTATAAAAATAAATAAATATAAATAAATAAATAAAAACCCTCCTCAAATTACCATCATTTGAATATGCCATTTAGGCTGTGGTCTAAATGTTTGTGTCTCCCCACAATTCATGTATTGAAATAGTAATCCTCAGGGTGATCGTATTAGGAGGTGGGGCCTTTGGAGGTGATTAGGTCATGAGGGTGGCGCCTTCATAATGTAGGTTACTGCCCTTATAAAAGAGGCCCCAGAGAGATCCCTGGTCCCTTCCCCTATGTGAGGACACAGTGAGAAGATGCCTTCTATGAACCAGAAAGCAGGCCCACTGAATCTGCCAGCACCTTGATCTTGGACTTTCAGCCTCTAGAACTGTGAGAAATAAATTTCTGTTGTTTAAAAACCACCCAGTTTGGAGTATTTTGTTATAGCAGCCTGAACAGATTAGGACAGCTTCCTATAGGGGTGCTGATGACACACTTCTCTGGTGGGAAGCAGAGCCACCTCCCCTCAGAAGCTGAAAATGCCCTATTCTTCTTTCTCCAACCACCCCTGCAACTAGGAAAGGACATGTGACTGGATCTGCCAGTCAGATGCAGCTGCCCAGGTATGGGGTCCCTTCAGAAGCTGATGCTGAGACCAGATTAGAGTACAGGTAATTATGTTGGAAGTGACCCCAGGAAGCCCACTAGGGGAGAGGGGAAGTAGGCCAGGGGAGGGAGGGTGACCCAGAAAAGGGGCTTTATCCAGCAAGTCACCATATGGGCAACCAGAGCCAATGAAGAGTTATCCCAGCTGGGATGGAGGGAGCTGGGCGTCCATACACCACTTCCCATGCGTCACTGGTTAGGGCTGAATTATTTTTCTACTTATTTCATCCAGACTTGGCTTCTATTTCTGGCAACTAAGAACCCTGGTGATGACACCATTCCATCTTTCCCCTTGCTGCTTCAACACCCCCATCCCCTTTCCCAACCATCCTCCCACCTCACCCTGGCGGGCCCTGTCCTTAGAGCCACCATTCAATTGCCCCCAGCACTTCCCTCCCCAGGGCATGGAGCACCAAAGGGCAGGGACCTTTCGTGGGTTCCATCATTCACCGATGGTTACTGAGCACCTTCTGTCAACCAGGTCCTGGGGCCAGTGAACAAGCCATGCAGAGCATCTGTCCTCTTGTGGCCTGTGTCTGATGGGGAGATGACGTGGGCCCGGAGGAGATTCAGGGAGCAGGGTGGCACTCAGGCTGGGGGCTGGCTGGATTGCTTTTTTTTTCCTCTCTCTCTCTCCCCACCCAAGTGATCTCTTCCAAGACTTCGGGCTGTGGTTGACAACAGCCCGGTTTCTGTTTTTTAAGCAGTTGCCACAGCACCTTCATCTCCCTTCAAACACACTTCGTGGTCTCTGAGGTGTGGCCCCCAGCTGCTGTGGCGGTGGCGTCAGTGTCTCTGACATGTGTGAGCAGAGGAGGATCTGCTGGAGGACAGCAGTCTGGGGGTGGGGAGAGCCCGGGGGGAGGGGCAGGGGGCCCCGTGCAGCCTTGATAGGCTGTGAGTCCTCTCTGCAGTGATCTTCATTCCCCCACATCCGTCACCAAGGCCAGCCAGTTCAGCCTCTTCTGCTCATAACCACAGCCTCTCTGGCCCAGGCCATCAACACCCCTTGCTTGGATGAGTCTTCCTGTGGCCTCCTCACTGATCACTAGGCTCCTGTCTCCCCCTTACTGCCCCTCCAACTCACAGCCACAGTGGTGCTGGCACCCTCCCCGTATCCCCTCAGCCCCACTCCATGCTGGCCCTCCATCTCTGCCTGAGGGTCCCATGGGGAGGCCAGAAGAGCCCTCAACCGATGGCTAATGGGAAGTGGTGTATAAATAGCCCAGCTCCCTCCGCCTGGGCAGAGGGGATAACTCTGAGGGGCATATTCTGCAGTGGCTCCCAGAGTTTCCCAACAGGGTTAAGCTCCAGTACCCACAATGGTGACCTGCTTGACCCCAAGTGCTCTCTTGGCTGTCTCCCTTCTGTCTCAATTCCCCACTTTCCTACTGGTATTATCTGGAACCACCTCCCACATAAACTACCTGTTTGCAAATCCCTGTCTTAAGGTCTGTCTCTGGGGAAACCAGCTAAGATGCACATCCAACCACATCATTGCCTCACTTGAAACTCTTCATTGGTTCCTTGGGGCTCTTGGGATACAGTCCAAAGCCCCTAGTGTGATCCATACGCTGACCTCACTCTCAACTCTGCCTTTCCCGCCCCCTACCCCGCCCACCGCCCAAGCCCTGCCTCACTGAGCATGTTCATTCCTCTGTTGGCCACGCCCTCTCTAGCCCTTCACATGTGCTGCCTCCTCTTTCTGGAACTTTTCTCCTCTACCCGGACTAAGTACTCCTCAGCCTTCAGGCTTCAGCTTCAAAGGTGGCTTCCTCTGGGAAGCCTTCCCTGGCTTGCAGGTCTAGGTCATGGCCCCCCGTACCCTGCTCCCATAGTCCTCATTATTTCCCCATCACAGTGCCGTGAGGCCAAGGGCCATTTCTATCTTATTCACAGTTGAATCAACTAGTCCAGCACCTAACATAAGTTTGATCCTTGAAAAATATTGGATGGGTGATTAGATGGATAAATGAATGAAAGAATAAAACCTACCAAAAAATCTTCCAGCCTCTGCTTGAACTCTCCCAGAGACAGACAACTCATTACCTCTGAAGGTAGCTGTTCTACACAGAAGGAAGAAGGTTCTAACCATGAACCATCATGTGAGAAAGAAACCGACCTCTTTATAACGTCCAGCCCTGGTCGTGGATCAGGGATTCTGTGTCTAGATCTCTGGTCCCGTCTCTGACTTGGTTGGGCTGAAGCACCACTAAGCTGATTCCAGCCCAGGCAACGGCTGACCCTCACTCCTCTTTGTGTGAAGGAGCCACAGAAGGGCCACACACTGCCTGGGTCAAGGTGGACATGGGACTGGGTCAGCCACCCTCCTCTCTGTTACTGACAGTAGAAGCAAGAACCTGTCATGGGAGGGAGACCTTCAAGATGGTGGAGGAGTGAGACATGGAGATCGCCTTCCTCCCCACAAATACATCAGAAATACATGTACATGTGGAACAACTCCTACTGAACACCTACTGAATGCTGGCAGAGGACCTCAGACTTCCCAAAAGGCAAGAAACACCCCACGTACCTGGGTAGGGCAAAAGAAAAAAGAAAAAACAGAGACAAAAGAATAGGGACGGGACCTGCATCAGTGGGAGGGAGCTGTGAAGGAGGAAAGGTTTCCACACACTAGGAAGGTCCTTCGCAGGCAGAGACTGCAGGTGGCAGAGGCGGGAAGCTTCGGAGCCATGGAGGAGAGCGCAGCCACAGGGGTGCGGAGGGCAAAGCGGAGAGATTCCCGCACAGAGGATCAGTGCCGACCAGCACTCACCAGCCCGAGAGGCTTGTCTGCTCACCCGCCTGGGCGGGCGGGGGCTGGGAGCTGAGGCTCCGGCTTCGGAGGTCGGATCCCAGGGAGGGGACTGGGGTTGGCCGCGTGAACACAGCCTGAAGGGGGCTAGTGCGCCACAACTAGCTGGGAGGGAGTCCGGGAAAAAGTCTGCACCTGCCTAAGAGGCAAGAGACCACTGTTTCGGGGTGCGAGAGGAGAGGGGATTCAGAGCGCCTAACCAAGCTCCAGAGACAGGCGAGAGCCGCGGCTATCAGCGCAGACCCGACAGATGGGCATGAGATGCTAAGGCTGCTGCTGCGGCCACCAAGAAGCCTGTGTGCAAGCACAGGTCACGATCCACACCTCCCCTCCCGGGAGCCTGTGCAGCCCGCCACTGCCAGGGTCCCGTGATACAGGGACAACTTCCCCGGGAGAACACACGGCGCGCCTCAGGCTGGTGCAATGTCACGCCGGCCTCTGCCACTGCAGGCTCGCCCCGCACTCCGTACTCCTCCCTCCCCCCGGCCTGAGTGAGCCAGAGCCCCCGAATCAACTGCTCCTTTAACTCTGTCCTGTCTGGGCGGGAACAGATGCCCTCAGGCAACCAACACGCAGAGGCAGGGCCAAATGCAAAGCTGAACCCCAGGAGCTATGCAAACAAAGAAGAGAAAGGGAAATCTCTCCATGCAGCCTCAGGAGCAGCAGATTAAATCTCCACAATCAACTTGATGTACCCTGCATCTGTGGAATACCTGAATAGACAACGAATCATCCCAAAATTGAGGCGGTGGACTTTGGGAGTGACGATATATATATATTTTTCCTTTTTCTCTTTTTGTGAGTGTGTATGTGTATGCTTCTTTATGTGTTTTTGTCTGTATAGCTTTCCTTTTGCCATTTGTCCTAGGGTTCTGTACATCTTTTTTTTTTTCTTGCTGTTTTGTTTTTTGGGTTTTTTTAGTATAGTTTTTGGCGCTTGTTATCATTGGTGTATTTGTTTTTTGGTTTGGTTGCTCTCTTCTTTTTTCTCTTTTTTTTATAACTTTTTAATTTTTTAAATAATTGTTCTTTATTTTTTATTTTAATAACTTTATTTTATTTTATTTGTTTATTTATTTTATTTCTCCCTTTTCTTCTGAGCCATGTGGCTGACAGGGTCTTGGTGCTCCAGCCGGGTGTCAGGCCTGTGCCTCTGAGGTGGGAGAGCCGAGTTCAGGACATTGGTCCACCAGAGACCTCCTGGCACCACGTAATATCAAATGGCGAAAGCTCTCCCAGAGACCTCCATCTCAACGCAAAGACCCAGCTCCACTCAACAACCAGCAAATTCCAGTGCTGGACATCCTATGCCAAACAACTAGCAAGACAGGAACACAACCTCACCCATTAGCAGACAGGCTGCCTAAAATCATAATAAGGTCACAGACACCCCAAAACACACCACCAGATGCGGACCTGCCCACCAGAAAGACAAGATCCAGCCTCATCCTCAAGGACACAGGTACCAGTCCCTCCACCAGGAAGCCTACACAAGCCACTGAACCAACCTTAGCCACTAGGGGCAGACACCAAAAACAATGGGAACTATGAACCTGCAGCCTGCAAAAAGAAGACCCCAAACACAGTAAGGTTAAGCAAAATCAGAAGACAGAGAAACACACAGCAGATGAAGGAGCAAGGCAAAAACGCACCAGACCAAACAAATGAAGAGGAAATAGGCAGTCTACCAGAAAAAGAATTCAGAGTGATGATAGTAAAGATGATCCAAAATCTTGGAAATAGAATGGAGAAAATACAAGAAACGTTTAACAGGGACCTAGAAGAACTAAAGAGCAAACAAAGAATGAAAACAACACAATAAATGAAATTAAAAATTCTCTAGAAAGAATCAATAGCAGAATAACTGAGGCAGAAGAATGGGTAAGTGATCTGGAAGATAAAATAGTGGAAATAACTACTGCAGAGCAGAATAAAGAAAAAAGAATGAAAAGAATTGAGGACAGTCTCAGAGACCTCAGGGACGACATTAAACAAACCAACATTCAAATTATAGGGGTCTCAGAAGAAGAAGAGAAAAAGAAAGGGACTGAGAAAATATTTGAAGAGATTATAGTTGAAAACTTCCCTAATATGGGAAAGGAAATAGTTAATCAAGTCCAGGAAGCACAGAGAGTCCCATACAGGATAAATCCAAGGAGAAACACGCCAAGACACATATTAATCAAACTATCAAAAATTAAATACACAGAAAAATATTGAAAGCAGCAAGGGAAAAACAACAAATAACATACAAGGGAATCCCCATAAGGTTAACAGCTGATCTTTCAGCAGGAACTCTGCAAGCCAGAAAGGAGAGGCAGGACATATTTAAAGTGATGAAAGGGAAAAACCTACAACCAAGATTACTCTACCCAGCAAGGATCTCATTCAGATTCGACGGAGAAATTAAAACCTTTACAGACAAGCAAAAGCTAAGAGAATTCAGCACCACCAAACCAGCTTTACAATAAATGCTAAAGGAACCTCTCTAGGCAGGAAACACAAGAGAAGGAAAAGCCCTACAAAAACAAACCCAAAGCAATTAAGAAAATGGTAATAGGAATATACATGTCAATAATTACCTTAAATGTAAATGGATTAAATGCTCCAACCAAAAGACATAGACTGGCTGAATGTATACAAAAACAAGATCCGTATATATGCTGTCTACAAGAGACCCACTTAAGACCTAGGGACTCATACAGACTAAAAGTGAGGGGATGGAAAAAGATATTCCATGCAAATGGAAATCAAAGCAAAGCTGGAGTAGCAATTCTCATATCAGACAAAACAGACTTTAAAATAAAGACAAGGGGCAAAGAAGGATACTACATAATGATCAAGGGATCAATCCAAGAAAAAGATATAACAATTGTAAATATTTATGCACCCAACATAGGAGCATCTCAATATATAAGGCAAATGCTAACAGCCATAAAAGGGGAAATGGACAGTAACACAAGCATAGTAGGGGACTTTAACACCCCACTTTCACCAATGCACAGATCATCAAGATGAAAATAAATAAGGAAACACAAGCGTTAAATGACATATTAAACAAGATGGACTTAATTGATATTTATAGGACATTCCATCCGAAAACAACAGAATACACTTTCTTCTCAAGTGCTCATGGAACACTCTCCAGGATAGATAATATATCGGGTCACAAATCAAGCCTTGGTAAATTTAAGAAAATGAAATCGTATTATCAAGTATCTTTTCCATGATGAGACTAGATATCAATCACAGGAAAAAATCTGTAATAAATACAAATACATGGAGGCTAAACAATACACTACTTAATAACCAAGAGATCACTTAAGAAATCAAAGAGGAAATCAAAAAATACCTAGAAACAAATGACAATGAAAACACGATGAACCAAAACCTATGGGATGCAGCAAAAGCAGTTCTAAGAGGGAAGTTTATAGCAATACAATCCCACCTCAAGAAACAAGAAAAATCTCAAATAAACGAACTAACCTTACACCTAAAGCAATTAGAGAAAGAAGAACAAAAAAGCCCCAAAGTTAGCAGAAGGAAAGAAATCATAAAGATCAGATCAGAAATAAATGAAAAAGAAATGAAGGAAATGATAGCAAAGATCAATAAAACTAAAAGCTGGTTCTTTGAGAAGATAAACAAAATTGATAAACCATTAGCCAGACTCATCAAGAAAAACATGGAGAAGACTCAAATCAACAGAATTAGAAATGAAAAAGGAGAAGTAACAACTGACACTGCAGAAATACAAAGGATCATGAGAGATTACTACAAGCAACTATACGCCAATAAAATGGACAACCTGGAAGAAATGGACACATTCTCAGAAAAGCACAACCTTCCGAGACTGAAGCAGGAAGAAATAGAAAATATAAACAGACCAATCACAAGCACTGAAATTGAGACTGTGATTAAAAATCTTCCAACAAACAAAAGCCCAGGATCAGATGGCTTCACAGGAAAATTCTATCAAACATTTAGAGAAGACCTAACACCTATCATTCTCAAACTCTTCCAAAATATAGCAGAGGAAGGACCACTCCCAAACTCATTCTATGAGGCCACCATCACCCTGATACCAAAACCAGACAAAGATGTCACAAAAAAAGAAAACTACAGGCCAATAACACTGATGAACATAGATGCAAAAATCCTCAACAAAATACTAGCAAACAGAATCCAACAGCACATTAAAAGGATCATACACCATGATCAAGTGAGGTTTATCCCAGGAATGCAAGGATTCTTCAATATACACAAATCAGTCAATGTGATACACCATATTAACAAATTGAAGGAGAAAAACCATATGATCATCTCAATAGATGCAGAAAAAGCTTTTGACAAGATTCAACACCCATTTATGATAAAAACCCTCCAGAAAGTAGGCATAGAGGGAACTTACCTCAACATAATAAAGGCCATATATGACAAACCCACAGCCAACATTGTTCTCAATGGTGAAAAACTGAATTCATTTCCACTAAGATTAGGAACAAGACAAGGTTGCCCACTCTCACCACTATTATTCAACATAGTTTTGGAAGTTTTAGCCACAGCGATCAGAGAAGAAAAAGAAATAAAAGGAGTCCAAATCAGAAAAGAAGAAGTAAAGCTGTCACTGTTTGCAGATGACATGATACTACACATACAGAATCCTAAAGATGCTACCAGAAAACTACTAGAGCTAATCAATGAATCTGGTAAAGTAGCAGGATACAAAATTAATGCACAGAAATCTCTTGCGTTCCTATACACTAATGATGAAAAATCTGAAAGAGAAATTAAGGAAACACTCCCATATACCACCGCAACAAAAAGAATAAAATACCTAGGAATAAACCTACCTAAGGAGACAAAAGACCTGTATGCAGAAAACTATAAGACACTAATGAAAGAAATTAAAGATGATACAAACAGATGGAGAAATATACCATGTTCTTGATTGGAAGAATCAACATTGTGAAAATGACTATACTAACCAAAGCAATCTACAGATTCAATGCGATCCCTATCAAACTACCAATGGCATTTTTCACAGAACTAGAACAAAAAATTTCACAATTTGTATGGAAACACAAAAGACCCCGAATAGCCAAAGCAATCTTGAGAAAGAAAAACAGAGCTGGAGAAATGAGGCTCCCGGACTTCAGACTATACTAAAAATCTACAGTAATCAAGACAGTATGGTACTGGCACAAAAACAGAAATATAGATCAATGGAACAGGATAGAAAGCCCAGAGATAAACCCATGCACATATGGTCACCTTATTTTTGATAAAGGAGGCATGAATATACAATGAAGAAAAGACAGCCTCTTCAATAAGTGGTGCTGGGAAAACTGGAGAGCTACATGTAAAAGAATGAAATTAGAACACTCCCTAACACCATACACAAAAATAAACTCAAAATAGATTAAAGACCTAAACGTAAGGCCAGACACTATAAAAAACTCTTAGAGGAAAACATAGGCAGAACACTCTACGACATAAATCCCAGCAAGATCCTTTTGACCCACCTCCTAGAGAAATGGAAAAAAAACAAAAATAAACAAATGGGACCTAATGAAACTTAAAAGCTTTTGCACAGCAAAGGAAACCATAAACAAGATGAAAAGACAACCCTCAGAATGGAATGGGAGAAAATATTTTCAAATGGAGCAACTGACAAAGGATTAATCTCCAAAATATACCAGCAGCTCATGCAGCTCAATATCAAAAAAACAAACAACCCAATCCAAAAATGGGCAGAAGACCTAAATAGACATTTCTCCAAAGAAGATATACAGATTGCCATCAAACACATGAAAGGATGCTCAACCTCACTAATCATTAGAGAAATGCAAATCAAAACTACAATGAGGTATCACCTCACACCGGTCAGAATGGCCATCATCAAAAAATCTACAAACAATAAATGCTGGAGAGGGTGTGGAGAAAAGGGAACCCTCTTGCACTGTTGGTGGGAATGTAAATTGATACAGCCACTATGGAGAACAGTATGGAGGTTCCTTAAAAAACTAAAAATAGAACTACCATACAACCCAGCAATCCCACTACTGGGCATATACCCTGAGAAAACCATAATTCAAAAAGAGTCATGTACCCCAATGTTCATTGCAGCTCTACTTAAATAGCCAGGACATGGAAGCAACCTAAGTGTCCATCGACAGATGAATGGTTAAAGATGTGGCACATATATACAATGGAATATTACTCAGCCATAAAAAGAAATGAGGGGCTTCCCTGGTGGCGCAGTGGTTGGGAGTCTGCCTGCTAATGCAGGGGACGCGGGTTCAAGCCCTGGTCTGGGAGGATCCCGCGTGCTGCGGAGCAACTGGGCCCGTGAGCCACAACTGCTGAGCCTGCGCGTCTGGAGCCTGTGCCCCGCAACGGGAGGGGCCGCAGTGGTGAGGGGCCCACGCACCGCGATGAAGGGTGGCCCCCGCTTGCCGCAACTAGAGAAAGCCCTCACAGGAAAACTAAGAGACCCAACAAAGCCAAAAAATGAATAAAATAAATAAATAAATAAAGTAGCTATTAAAAAAAAAAAAGAAAAAAGAGTATGTGTCAGTATTAATTAAAATGTCCTTTAAAAAAAAAAAAAGAAAAGAAAAGAAATGAAATTGAGTTATTTGTAGTGAGGTGGATGGACCTAGAGTCTGTCCTACAGAGTGAAGTAAGTCAGAAAGAGAAAAACAAATACCATATGCTAACACCTATATATGGAATCTAAAAAAATTTTAAAAATGGTTATGAAGAACCTAGGGGCAGGACAGGAATAAAGATGCAGATGTAGAGCATGGACTTGAGGACACGGGGAGGGGGAAGGGTAAGCTGGGACGAAGTGAGAGAGTGACATGGACATACTTACACTACCAAATGTAAAATAGATAGCTATTGGGAAGCAGCCTCATAGCACAGGGACAGGGAGATCAGCTCAGTGCTTTGTGACCACCTAGAGGGGTGGGATAGGGCGGGTGGGAGGCAGATGCAAGAGGGAGGAGATATGGGGATGTATGTATAGCTGATTCACTTTGCTATAAAGCAGAAACTAACACACCATTGTAAAGCAATTATACTCCAATAAAGATGTTAAAAAAAAATACAATGGGAAAGTAGAATGAACATATGATGTATCTAAAGCTGTATATTCAAACTCAGATAACAACAAACTACTGGGCTTTATACAGGGATTCAATTTGCAAAATATCATTAGAACACTTTGAATTGAGGGTCAAACAGTTTCAGTATAATTGAAATCTTCTCAATATGCATTTATGCATAATAATGGATTTCTAAATGCCCAAGTATTTCTTACTGTGAAAAGACTTTAAGTATGTAAGTTATAGTCTAATATAATTTAGCAGTTCAAGCAAATGAATAAATAATTGATAAATTAACATGTTCAGTTTTCAGGGTTCCAGTGAAATGTCTGTAACTCTTAGTTTTCAAACAGACTGATTGTTTCTCTCCGACAATTCCAAATTATTCTGTTGTTGTTCTTTAGTTTGAAGATCTATTTGACCAATTTAAGTAGTATAATTTCAGTTTAAGTGTATACATCTAAAATTATAATCCAGAAACCAAAGATAATTTCTTTTGAGTTGTTGAAATGTGTTTGTAGCCTGTGCTATGACCACAGCAGAAACTCAATCAAAACCTGTTTGCTAGGGCTTCCCTGGTGGCACAGTGGTTAAGAATCCGCCTGCCAATGCAGGGGACACGGGTTCGAGCCCTGGTCCAGGAAGATTCCTACATGTCGCGGAGCAACTAAGTCCATGTGCCACAACTACTGAGCCCATGTGCCACAACTACTGAAGCCTGAGCGCCTAGAGCCCATGCTCTACAACAAGAGAAGCCACGACAATGAGAAGCCCGTGCACCACAACGAAGAGTAGCCCCCGCTCGCCGCAACTACAGAAAGCCCACGCACAGCAACGAAGACCCAACACAGCCATTAATTAATTAATTAATTAATTTTAAAAATCTGTTTGCTAAATAAATGAATAAATGAATGAGTAAATCTGAAAAAAAAAAAAAAGAACCTCTCTTGGAAGGCGAGGGATGGCTCTTGATTGTTACCTACCCAGACCTCTTGTTTCACAATGGGCTCAGTCACCAACTGAGTCAGTTCCAGCTGGGGCAGCTCTTTCTCTGGGCGCAGCTGGTATCCACTTGGCCTAGGCAAGCTGTGACCCCAGAAGGGCCAGGCCTACCACCCTAACCTGCTCATGGGGCTCCCCTCCCCCACCCACCGCCTGCCAAACAAGGTCCTCTCCAGCCAAGACTTCCACAGCCCAGGCGGCCAAACACCAGGCAGGGGCAGACTGGGCATCTGCCTGGCTTTTATCTGTTGGGGTGGGGGTGATGGGGTGGCAGGTGGGTCTGGTACAGCTAAGACCAGGGTCACTGGTGAGATCCTCACGGGGTGTTTAGGGTTACTGCCACATAGAAAGAGACCAACCTCCGTCACAGACAGGACCCTCAAGAGCAGCTAAGGACTGACAGCCAACCCAGGCCACAGATGAAATGACCACGGCCACACGCTCACCCCAGACTAGCCATAGAGACTTACCATATGAACCTTGACTTTGATCCAAGACTGAGCTCCAACCCCAACCAGTGCTCTTTAGTACATCACAATCACATAAAACTCCCTCCAGACCCCGGGGTCCCCAGCTGTAAAAGGAGGAGCTAGAACAATGACGTCTGCATGCTCTTTCAGCTCGGAGGGACTGGGCCCTGATTCCTCAAGCCAGCTGGTCCCTGACACTCAGTGGACATGGCCGAAGGACCCGACAGCCCTGTCACCCCGAATCTGCTGGGTGGGCAAACCCCACAAGCACCACCCTCCCAATGCTTGGAAGAAGTCCTGCTCCACGAGCCTTTCTCTTCCCAAAAGCCAGATATGCAACTGCGGCTGGCCAGAACTAGAACAGCTGCTATTGCTTTACAGGCTATAATGGCAATTTGTTTAGTGTGGGGCTCAACTGCACATCTGGGCCCACAGTTAATCTCCACAACAGCTGGTTCCCTGCTTCTTCTTAAAAGGGCCATGACGTCAGCCTGCTGGCAGGACACTGACTTTTCCCCTGGGAAGCCCAAACACCCCATGAGATCAACCAGCATGAAAGGAAAACATCTTTGTCTCCCTCTCCTTTTTTTTAAACATCTTTATTGGAGTATAATTGCTTTATAATGTTGTGTTAGTTTCTGCTGTATAACAAAGTGAATCAGCTATATGTATACATATATCCCCATATCCCTTCCCTCTTGAGCCTCCCTCCCACCCTCCCTATCCCACCCCTCTAGAGGGTCACAAAGCACAGAGCTGATCTCCCTGTGCTATGCGGCTGCTTCGCACTAGCTATCTATTTTACATTTGGTAGTGTAAGTACGTCCATGTCACTCTCTCACTTTGTCCCAGCTTACCCTTCCCCCTCCCTGTGTCCTCAAGTCCGTGCTCTACATCTGCATCTTTATTCCTGTCCTGCCCCTAGGTTCTTCAAAACCATTTTTTTTTTTTAGATTCCATATATATGTGTTAGCATACAGTATTTGTTTTTCTATTTCTGACTTACTTGACTCTGTATGACAGATTATAGGTCCATCCACCTCACTACAAATAACTCAATTTCATTTTTTTTATGGCTGAGTAATATTCCATTGTATACATGTGCCACATCTTTTTTTTCTTTTTTTTTGAAGTTTTGAATTTTATTTTACTTATTTTTTTATATAGCAGGTTCTTATTAGTTATCCATTTTATACATATTAGTGTGTATATGTCAATCCCAAACTCCCAATTCATCACACCACCACCCGCCACCCGCCACTTTCCCCCCTTGGTGTCCATACGTTTGTTCTCTACATCTGTGTCTCTATTTCTGCCCTGCAAACAGGTCCATCTGTACCATTTTTCTAGATTCCACATATATGCGTTAATATACAATATTTGTTTTTCTCCTTCTGACTTACTTCACTCTGTATGACAGTCTCTAGATTCATCCACATCTCTACAAATGACCCAATTTCGCTCCTTTTTATGGCTGAGTAATATTCCATTGGTATATATGTACCACATCTTCTTTATCCATTCGTCTGTCGATGGGCATTTAGGTTGCTTCCATGACCTGGCTATTGTAAATAGTGCTGCAATGAACACTGTGGTACATGACTCTTTTTGAATTATGGTCTTCTCATGGTATATGCCCAGTAGTGGGATTCCTGGGTCATATGGTAGTTCTATTTTTAGTTTTTTAAGGAACCTCCATACTGTTCTCCATAGTGGCTGTATCAATTTACATTCCCACTAACAGTGCAAGAGGATTCCCTTTTCTCCACACCCTCTCCAGCCTTTATTGTTTGTAGATTTTTTGATGATGGCCATTCTGACCGGTGTGAGGTGATACCTCATTGTAGTTTTGATTTGCATTTCTCTAATGATTAGTGAGGTTGAGCATCCTTTCATGTGTTTGATGGCAATCTGTATATCTTCTTTGGAGAAATGTCTATTTAGGTCTTCTGCCCATTTTTGGATTGGGTTGTTTGTTTTTTTGATATTGAGCTGCATGAGCTGCTAGTATATTTCAGATCTTAAGCCTCTGTCAGTTGCTTTGTTTGCAAATACTTTCTCCCATTCTGAGGGCTGTCTTTTCCTCTCGTTTATGGTATCCTTTGCTGTGCAAAAGCTTTTAAGTTTCATTAGGTTCCATTTGTTTATTTTTGTTTTTATTTCCATTTCTCTAGGAGGTGGGTCAAAAAGGATCTTGCTGTGATTTATGTCGTAGAGTGTTCTGCCTATGTTTTCCTCTAAGAGTTTTATAGTGTCTGGCCTTACATTTAGGTCTTTAATCCATTTTGAGCTTATTTTTGGGTATGGTGTTAGGGAGTGTTCTAACTTCATTCTTTTACATGTAGCTGTCCAGTTTTCCCAGCACTACTTATGGAAGAGGCTGTCTTTTCTCCATTGTATATTCTTGCCTCCTTTATCAAAGATTAGGTGACCATATATGCGTGGGCTTATCTCTGGGCTTTCTATCCTGTTCTGTTTCTATCCTGTTCCATTGATCTATATTTCTGTTTTTGTGCCAGTACCATATTGTCTTGATTATTGCAGCTTTTTAGTACAGTACAGATTACTTTAGTCTGAAGTACGGGGGCCTGATTCCTCCAGCTCTGTTTTTCTTTCTCAAGATTGCTTTGGCTATGGGGGTCTTTTGTGTTTCCATACAGATTGTGAAATTTTTTGTTCTAGTTCTGTGAAAAATGCCATTGGTAGTTTGATAGGGATCGCATTGAATCTGTAGATTGCTTTGGTTAGTATAGTCATTTTCACAATGTTGATTCTTCCAATCCAAGAACATGGTATATTTCTCCATCAGTTTGTACCATCTTTAATTTCTTTCATCAGTGTCTTATAGTTTTTTGCATACAGGTCTTTTGTCCCCTTAGGTAGGTTTATTCCTAGGTATTTTATTCTTTTTGTTGCGGTGGTATATGGGAGTGTTTCCTTAATTTCTCTTTCAGATTTTTCATCATTAGTGTATAGGAACGCAAGAGATTTCTGTGCATTAATTTTGTATCCTGCTACTTTACCAGATTCATTGATTAGCTCTAGTAGTTTTCTGGTAGCATCTTTAGGATTCTGTATGTGTAGTATCATGTCATCTGCAAACAGTGACAGCTTTACTTCTTCTTTTCTGATTTGGATTCCTTTCATTTCTTTTTCTTCTCTGATTGCTGTGGCTAAAACTTCCAAAACTATGTTGAATAATAGTGGTGAGAGTGGACAACCTTGTCTTGCTCCTGATCTTAGTGGAAATGGTTTCAGTTTTTCACCATTGAGAATGATGTTGGCTGTGGGTTTGTCATATATGGCCTTTATTATGTTGAGGTACGTTCCCTCTATGCCTACTTTCTGGAGGGTTTTTATCATAAATGGGTGTTGAATCTTGTCAAAAGCTTTTTCTGCATCTATTGAGATGATCATATGGTTTTTCTCCTTCAATTTGTTAATATGACTGACTGATTTGCGTATATTGAAGAATCCTTGCATTCCTGGGATAAACCCCACTTGATCATGGTGTATGATCCTTTTAATGTGCTGTTGGATTCTGTTTGCTAGTATTTTGTTGAGGATTTTTGTATCTATGTTCATCAGTGATATTGGCCTGTAGTTTTCTTTTTTTGTGACATCTTTGTCTGGTTTTGGTATCAGGGTGATGGTGGCCTCATAGAATGAGTTTGGGAGTGGTCCTCCCTCTGCTATATTTTGGAAGAGTTTGAGAATGATAGGTGTTAGGTCTTCTCTAAATGTTTGATAGAATTTTCCTGTGAAGCCATCTGATCCTGGGCTTTTGTTTGTTGGAAGATTTTTAATCACAGTCTCAATTTCAGTGCTTGTGATTGGTCTGTTTATATTTTCTATTTCTTCCTGCTTCAGTCTCGGAAGGTTGTGCTTTTCTGAGAATGTGTCCATTTCTTCCAGGTTGTCCATTTTATTGGCGTATAGTTGCTTGTAGTAATCTCTCATGATCCTTTGTATTTCTGCAGTGTCAGTTGTTACTTCTCCTTTTTCATTTCTAATTCTGTTGATTTGAGTCTTCTCCATGTTTTTCTTGATGAGTCTGGCTAATGGTTTATCAATTTTGTTTATCTTCTCAAAGAACCAGCTTTTAGTTTTATTGATCTTTGCTATCATTTCCTTCATTTCTTTTTCATTTATTTCTGATCTGATCTTTATGATTTCTTTCCTTCTGCTAACTCTGGGGCTTTTTTGTTCTTCTTTCCCTAATTGCTTTAGGTGTAAGGTTAGGTTGTTATTCGAGATTTTTCTTGTTTCTTGAGGTGGGATTGCATTGCTATAAACTTCCCTCTTAGAACTGCTTTTGCTGCATCCCATAGGTTTTGGGTCGTCGTGTTTTCACTGTCATTTGTTTCTAAGTATTTTTTCATTTCCTCTTTGATTTCTTCAGTGATCTCTTGGTTATTTAGTAGCGTATTGTTTAGCGTCCATGTGTTTGTTGTTTTTACAGGGTTTTTTTTTCTGTAATTGTTACCTAGTCTCACAGCATTGTGGCTGGAAAAGATACTTGATAATACGATTTCATTTTCTTAAATTTACCAAGGCTTGATTTGTGACCCGATATATTATCTATCCTGGAGAGTGTTCCATGAGCACTTGAGAAGAAAGTGTATTCTGTTGTTTTTGGATGGAATGCCCTATAAATATCAATCAAGTCCATCTTGTTTAATGTGTCATTTAACGCTTGTGTTTCCTTATTTATTTTCATTTTGATGATCTGTCCATTGGTGAAAGTGGGGTATTAAAGTCCCCTACTATTATTGTGTTACTGTCGATTTCCCCTTTTATGGCTGTTAGCATTTGCTGTATGTATTGAGGTGCTCCTATGTTGGGTCCATAAATATTTACAATTGTTATATCTTCTTCTTGGATTGATCCCTTGATCATTATGCAGTGTTCTTCTTTGTCTCTTGTACTAGTCTTTATTTTGAAGTCTATTTTATCTGATATGAGACTTGCTACTCCAGCTTTCTTTTGATTTCCACTTGCATGGAATATCTTTTTCCATCCCCTCACTTTTAGTCTGTATGTGTCCCTAGGTCTGAAGTGCATCTCTTGTAGACAGCATATATATGGATCTTGTTTTTGTATCCATTCAGCCAGTCTGTGTCTTTTGATTGGAGCATTTAATCCATTTACATTTAAGGTAATTATTGATATGTATGTTCCTATTACCATTTTCTTAATTGTTTTGGGTTTGTTTTTGTAGGTCTTTTCATTCTCTTGTGTTTCCCGCCTAGAGAAGTTCCTTAACATTTGTTGTAAAGCTGGTTTGTTGGTGCTGAATTCTCTTAGCTTTTGCTTGTCTGTAAAGGTTTTAATTTCTCCATCAAATGTGAATGAGATCCTGGCTGGGTAGCATAACCTTGGTTGTAGGTTTTTCCCTTTCATCACTTTAAATATGTCCTGCCTCTCTCTTCTGGCTTGCAGAGTTTGTGTTGAAAGATTAGCTGTTAACCTTATGGGGATTCCCTTCTATGTTATTTGTTTGTTTTCCCTTGCTGCTTTTAATATTCTTTGCATTTAATTTTTGTTAGTTTGATTAATATGTGTCTTGGCATGTTTCTCCTTGGATTTATCCTGTATGGGACTCTCTGTGCTTCCTGGACTTGACTATTTCCTTTCCCATATTAGGGAAGTTTTCAACTATAATCTCTTCAAATATTTTCTCAGTCCCTTTCTTTTCTCTTCTTCTGGGACCCCTATAATCGAATGCTGGTGCGCTTAATGTTGTCCCAGAGGTCTCTGAGACTGTCCTCAATTCTTTTCATTCTTTTTTCTTTATTCTGCTGTGCGGTGCTTATTTCCACTATTTTATCTTCCAGGTCACTTATCCGTTCTTCTGCCTCAGTTATTCTGCTATTGATTCCTTCTAGAGAAATTTTAATTTCATTTATTGTGTTGTTCGTCATTGTTTGTTTGCTCTTTAATTCTTCTAGGTCCTTGTTAAACATTTCTTGTATTTTCTCCATTCTATTTCCAAGATTTTGGATCATCTTTACTATCATCACTCTGAATTCTTTTTCTGGTAGACTGCCTATTTCCTCTTCATTTGTTTGGTCTGGTGGGTTTTTACCTTGCTCCTTCATCTGCTGTGTATTTCTCTGTCTTCTCATTTTGCTTAACTTACTGTGTTTGGGGTCTCTTTTCGCAGGCTGCAGGTTCGTAATTCCCATAGTTTTTGGTGTCTGCCCCCAGTGGGTAAGGTTGGTTCAGTGGGTTGTGTAGGCTTCCTGGTGGAGGGGACTGGTGCCTGTGTTGTGGTGGATGAAGCTGGATCTTGTCCTTCTGGTGGGAAGGAACGCGTCTGGTGGTGTGTTTTGGGGTGTCTGTGAACTTAGTATGAGTTTAGGCAGCCTGTCTGCTAATGGGTGGGGTTGTGTTCCTGTCTTGCTAGTTGTTTGGCATGGGGTGTCCAGCACTGGAGCTTGCTGGTCATTGAGTGGAGCTGGGTCTTAGCGTTGAGACGGAGATCTCTGGGAGAGCTCTTGCTGATTGATAGTACGTGGGGCTGGGAGGTCTCTGGTGGTCCAATGTCCTGAACTGAGCTCTGCCACCTCATAGGCACAGGCCTGACACCTGGCTGGGGTACCAAGACCCTGTCATCCACACAGCTCAGAAGAAAAGGGAGAAAAAAAAGAAAGGAAGAAAAAATAAAATAAAATGAAATAAAGTTATTAAAATAAAAAATTTAAGAAGTAAAAATAAAAGAATTTAAAAAGTAATAAATTTAAAAAGAAGAGAGCAACCAAACCAATAAACAAATCCACCAGTGATAACAAGCACTAAAAACTATACTAAGATAAACATAAAAATCAGAAAGTAGTCAGTCGCAGACAGCAAACTCCAAGTCTACAGTTGCTCCCAACGTCTACTGCCTCAGTTTTGGGATGATTCGTTGTCTATTCAGGTATTCCACAGATGCAGGTACATCAAGTTGACTGTGGAGATTTAATCCGCTGCTCCTGAGGCTGCTGGGAGAGACTTCGCTTTCTCTTCTTTGTTCGCACAGCTCCTGGGGTTCAGCTTTGGATTTGGCCCCGCCTCTGCAGGCAGGTTGCCCTCTGGCGTCTGTTCTTCGCTCAGACATGAGGGGTTAAAGGAGCAGTTGATTAGGGGGCTCTGGCTCACTCAGGCCGGGGGGAGGGGGGGTATGGAATGCGAGGCGAGCCTGCGGCGGCAGAGGCCAGTGTGACGTTGCACCAGCCTGAGGCGCGCCGTGTGTTCTCCCGGGGAAGTTGTCCCTGGATCCCAGGACCCTGGCCGTGGCAGGCTGCACAGGCTCAAGGGAGGGGAGGTGTGGACAGTGACCTGTGTTTGCTCACAGGCTTCTTGGTGGCGGCAGTGGCAGCCTTAGCATCTCATGCCCGTCTCTGGGGTCCGTGCTGATAGCCGCAGCTCGTGCCCATCTCTGGAGCTCAGTTAGGCGGTGCTCTCAATCCCCTCTCCTCGCGCACCCCAAAACAATGGTCTCTCGCCTCTTCAGCAGCTCCAGACTTTTTCCCGGACTCCCTCCCGGCTAGCTGTGGTGCACTAGCCCCCTTCAGGCTGTGTTCACGCGGCCAACCCCAGTCCCCTCCCTGGGATCCGACCTCCAAAGCTGGAGCCTCAGCTCCCAGCCCCCACCCGCCCCGGCGGGTGAGCAGACAAGCCTCTCAGGCTGGTGAGTGCTGGTCGGCACCGATCCTCTGTGCCGGAATCTCTCCGCTTTGCCCTCCGCACCCCTGTTGCTGTGCTCTCCTCCGTGGCTCCGAAGCTTCCCCCTCACCACCCCGTCTCCGTCAGTGAAGGGCCTTCCTAGTGTGTTGGAACTTTTCCTCCTTCACAGCTCCCTCCCTCTGGTGCAGGTCCCACCCCTATTCTTTTGTCTCTGTTTTTTCTTTTTTCTTTTGCCCTACCCAGGTACTTGGGGAGTTTGCTGCCTTTTGGGAGATCTGAGGTCTTCTGCCAGCGTTCAGTAGGTGTTCTGTAGGAGTTGTTCCAAATGTAGACGTATTTCTGATATATCTGTGGGGAGGAAGGCGATCTCCATGTCTCACTCCTCCGCCATCTTGAAGGTCCCCCCATCTCCCTGTCCTTTTTATTCACAGGAGTCATCGCCTGGAGGGCTGGGACCTTCACCCAAGGTCCTTCCTCCACTGGGAGGCAGTCAATGAGGACGTCATTCCCACCTCCACCAGATCCCGCTCTCTCGGGAATGTGGGGCTTCATGGGACTTCATTTCATAAGGCATTTTTCCAAGTTGCAGTAATTGATACACCTCACTGCCTCTCCTTTGCCTCTTCACTCCCCTTACTTTTCTCTCACTAACACAACAAGTGAAATACTAATAAATAACATTTCTTGAGTGCTTACTGTAGTGTTTTGAAGGCTGTACATGCATCGTCCCAGCAGCCCTATGTGGTGGACGTACTCATCCCTGCTTTAGAAATGAGGTCTCCCAAAAAGCCGAGGAGCTTGTTTCTCCAGCCATCCCACGGTGTGACCCCTGAGGTGTCGAGAGTGTATTTTGCACCATCTCCCCTAGTGTCTTGTCTGCACAGTCTCCCCAACCATCTCAACACAAAGCCCTCAAGTGGCTGAAGAGGACCTGCTTTAGGGGGGTGTTCTCAGGAAGAGCAATCTCCTCATGCCATCTGCCACTCGCTTTTTTTAAAATTTGATAAAAACATACAGAGCATAATTATCATTTTAACCCTTTGAAAGCATACAGTTCAGTAGCATTAAATACATTCACAGTGTCGTGTAAGCATCACCCCTATCTATACCTGAATCTTTTTCATCTTCTGCAACAAAAACTCTGTACCCATTAACAATAAACAACCCCCACCCAGCCTCCGGTAACCTCTATTCTATTTTCTGTCTCTGAATTTGCCTACTCTAGGTAGGCAAGTGGAATCATAACAGTGTTTGTCCTATGTGTCTCGCTTCTTTCACTCCACATAATGTTTTCAAGGTCCATTCATGTTGTCGGCTGTGTCAGGACTTTGTTCATTCTATGGCTGAATAATATTCCACTGTATGGATATATCACTTTGTTTATCCATTCATCCATAGATGGACACTTGCACTGTTTCTACCTTTTGGCTATGGTAAATAATGCTGCTATGAACATTGGGGCACAAGTTTCTGCTTGAGTCCCTGCTTGCACTTCTTTTAGATAAACACCAAGGAGTGGAATTTCTGGGTCATATGGTAGTTCTACGTATAACCTCTTGAGAAACCACCAAACTGTTTCCTGCAGCCTGCCACTGGCTTCTTAGCTAGCCTCTGCCTTGACCTTCCTGTGCCTATCTTCCTAGCTGTCAAATCAGGACTCAAACAAGATCCAGCCCAGCTCGCCAGAACTGGAGAGACCAACCTCACACTTATGACAGGGCCATGGCGACTCCAAGCCCTCTAGGCCCCAAGGAACTAGCCCTGCCCACCACTCCACCCTCCCCCTAGAGCTCCCCACTACAGCAGTGGCCCTGGGGTGGGGTGGGGGGCAGTGAAGAAAGCCAAATTGGTGGGCACCATCACTAGGCCTCGGGATTCTCTTGCCTGGAACTGTCCCATTCTGTCTTGATCATCACAGCCTCCATACCCCTAGCAAGACCTGGCACGTAGCAGGTGCTCCAAAAACACTGTTGAATGAATGAATGTTGGCATGTATTTCCCCCTGCCTCACAGGACAATGAGCTTGTTGGGTGAGGGGGAGACAAGGAGACTGGGGAGGGTGGGAGAGCAAGCACTGAGCCCTGCTCCTGGGAAGAAGAGCCGAGGCCAGGCTGGAGGGGAGGTCTCGGCTCCTCCCTCCCCACTGCCCCCCACGGCCCTGCCCCCACCCAGAAAGGCCAACTCTTCCCCCTCTTACCTTGAAACAATTGGAGACCCAGTGTGGGGAGCCACTGTTTGGGAGGAAGGGACTTCCAACCAGAGCCAACCAAGGTGCCACTGCCCTCATGCACAGGTGCACAAGCTCATGATAAATGCCAAGCTGAGGATGAGATCTCAAGGTTTCTAGTTTGTTTTTACCTTTATCAACCATTTCTTAAGTGCCTACTGTGAGACATGCCCTGTGTAAATATGCATGATTTCATTTACTTTTCCTAAGAGCCCTACTTTGTTAAGTGAGGAAACTGAGGCTAAGGAAGGTTTGGTGACTGGTCCAAAGTCTCCCAGTTACTTAGTGCTGGGAAAGGTACGATGCGAACCGGGGGCTCTGCTGCCAGTCCACACCCCACCCCACCCATCTTCCCTGGGCATCCACCCCTCAGCTAGTGCGGACCTGGGGCGGTGCCCAGGCGCCTCAGTCACTCTTCCTGTCCTGGCCAGGGCACGGGGCTCTCACGAGGGCTCCCTCCCCTCTGGCTCCTCGCTCCTCCACGCTGGCCCACCTTGCACTGGAGGCTCCTAGCCCACCCTGGCTGTCCCGCTCTGTCCTCCTCAGCACTGGGAAATGACACCTGCAGGTTGTACATCACTCTCCAGGGGCTAGAACGAGGGGTGCACTCGGTTCCCCTCCCTGGGACACTCACTGAGCCCAGCTCCCATGCCCACCCTCTGGACCACAAGAGGGTGGGGAAGGCTGGCTGGGAATTCCAGGGAGCCTGAAGGGAAAGTAGAGGGCACACATTTACTGGGCATCCCTGACACATTTACTGGTACCAGGCAGCACGCTTCTCTGTCACTCTAACCCCCCTCAGCTGCCAGGCAAGGACCCCACAGGCAGGACAGGAGGGGGACTTGCTCAAGGCCATGCAGACTGGCCCAGAAGGACTCACTCCTTAGCAGCCGTTCCCTTCCGTCCCCAAGGGCCCTCTCCTCTCTCAGGAGGCCGGCTGCTAAGGGAGCAGCCAGTTGCTGGAGGCAGCTCAGGGGAGGGCCCCGGAGACGGGACTTCAGCTTGGCCAGAACACCGCCCTTAAAGAGCATACTGGGCAGAGGAGAGACAGAAAGCCTGTGTTCAAGCTGGAGCCGGCAGCCTAAACATAAACATCTGTTTCTGATTTCAAAAACAAAACAGAAGTATGGTTTGCTGAACCAATTCACAGGGCAAATGACATGGCAGGGGATTCTATAACTTTGTGAAGAACCTAAACTGCTTTCAAGTCCTTTGGACACCATTAAGACCATGCAAATGTGCTTATTAAGCAAACCGTGCAAATTAGCTTATAAACCATGAGTATCCCTCATGATTCTTATCTGGTATTTGAGCAGGTGCTGCAGGGGCCTCCGCTGGGTCCAGAAGGTACCTTACTCTTGGTTTTCATCTGTAGTGTATCTGAAAATAATACTAGGGCTTTCCTTGAAAAGGTTCAGTGATTTAGACGTTCTGGTCAATTCTTCCCTAATTATGTCCCCCAACTGTTTCCAAAAAGCAGTTGTTTGTTTATTGTTTTGTTGTATCAACAAACTGAGCAAAAGGGCCTTTATTGGTACCATCTGGAGTGAAGAGCATTCCCACAGCCCTCCCAGACCAGATGCGTGCAGTGGGCTACCCCCTTGCTTGCTACGTGACCTAGAACAAATGGGTTCCCCTCCGAGTCCGCCGTTCCTCACGTCGCCTGGACACACTAACACCTAGGTCAGAGTTTAAGATCACACGTGGGCTCCTGTGTGGTAAAGGATCGGATGTGGAAGCACCTACAAACACGTCAGGTGCAGCGGCATCGAGAAGGGGCCCCACTTAATGGGTTGATGCCTGTCCTGCCCAGATCCCGTAGACAGCTGGGGAATCCTGCCTGCGCTGCAGGATGGGGTCTGGGGCAGGAGAGCATTGTCAGCTCCTTTTAGAGATGTAGAAACTGGGGCTGGGAGAGTTGCAGCAATTTGTCAGGCACATGTTAGATGCTCAGAAGTACCTGTCACTCAAGAAGCACTCACGGAGATGTTATTGTGTGCAGAACCACAAAGACACACCAGCCACAGCCTGCTGCTCTCACCTCCCTGCCAAGAGACCCACTCCCTGCTGGGGCCAACGTCCCTCCTCAGCAAACCTTCCCTGGCAAATCTCTTTACAAAGCTGCGATCCTGCCTGTCCTCAGCCAAGGAGAGGGTGGGCCTAGCCAGAGAGAAGGCCAGCCAGTGCCCTGACGGGGGAATCCAAGGCAGGAAGGACAAGGGCCTGTCTCCTGCATCGGCAGGAGAGAAGGACGCAGGGATCTGGGCAACCCAAAGGAAGTGGGGTCATCTCACACGGCCACAGCTCCCCTCCACCCAGTGCTTTCATGGTCCCCACAGCCCTGCACCCCCAGGGCTCCCACAGGCGCCCACCACGCGATGCTTCCTTTCCAAGGGAGCTGGGGACAGCAGGTTGCTTTGGCCACTCAGAGCCTGTATTCTTCAGATTCTCGCCCAAAACCCTCGTGAGGAAACTTAAGCCAATGGACAATGACATAACCTCCCCAGGTGACCAAAGTTCCTGCCCAGTTACCGGCAGCCACCCTGGTGGAAATGGCACCCAGGGATCCAACAGAACCCACACGCAGCCACCTCCAGGGGGCACCTTTCAGGAGAACTCTCCACAGAGAGTTCTCAAACCAGGACACAGCTCTAAGCAGAAGCTTCTCCATGGAGAGCAAGGCTCCCAAAGGCTGGTCCACACTAACATTTTCCGTCGAGAGCAAAGTGAGCAAAATAAGGACCGTGTAGCATGTTAAAGCTATTTCACCTAATTGGAAGGCCTGTCACTTTTATCCCCCAGAGAATTCGTCCTTCTTGTTTGGAGGAGTTAAAAATATCCTTTTATGATACGATAGAGTTGTAAGGGGGGTTCATTTCTTTTTAATCGGCCAACTTTGCAAAAATCTGCATCCTAATATTCTTTTAAAAATTCTGTTTGTCTGCACAATCAAGAATTTGGGGAACCACTGGAGAGAACACGTAAAGGAGGCCTCACCCGCTTTGGGGGGGGGTCACGGTTTTTGTATTTGTTTTGCGAGCCTGATGCAAACACTGGATGCTCTCCTGAGCAGAGTATATAAACACAATTTTACACACAACTTCAAGTGTCTGAAGCCCATGGCACCCTCAGTGAAGAAGAAGGAAGACGGGCACCATGAGCTAGTGCTTGGGCAGGCACCCACCCGCACAGCCTTAGAAAATGTGGTTTCTGTGGGTCTCCAGGCTCTGGGTTAGTGACTGGTACCAATCCAGATGCTCGGATGGATCTGAAGAGGAAGGGAAAAGAAAGAGCACTGGGCAGGAAGTCAGCACACTGAGTCTGCCCTTGGCTCCCTGCATGACCTTGGATGTCATTGCCCTTCCAGCCTCAGATCCCTCCTTTGCTTAGTGAAGAGGTGTACGAGCTCCCTTCAGGTACCATATTCCCGTAGTGAATGAATTTCCAGGAGTGAATGCCATATTCCAGTAGTAAGGAAATATTCACTAAAGGTTCATTCATTCATTCTTGCCAAAAATATTTACTGTACCTGCTAGTTGCGAGGTCCTGGGACACTCAGAAATGCATAAAGCACAGTCCCCAGCCCCAAGTAGCCTCCAGTCTACAGAGAAGGCACTGGGTCACCAGCATGGGTTTGAGGGCAGCTTGACGATCCGAATGCCAGATCCCTTAGGGATACAATGTGAGCCTTGAGTAAATTATGAAACTTCTCTTGGTCTTGTAAAAGAGAGATCATAATCCCAGCCTCGTCTGACTTGCAAGGCTTTGGTGAAATAATGAACGCAATGCCCCACACAATGTATCAAAACCACCCGTAGGCACTCAATAAATAAAACTCTCCTTCCCCTTTCCTGGGAAACACCAAATGCCTTGTGAATTATCGATTCATCAAACATTTACTGACTGCATTCTGTGTGCCAGGCCATCATAGACTCTGAGATGCAAAGATTGATCACTGGTAGCCCTTCCTTTAAGGAATTCACAAGTTAGTGGAGGTTTAGACAAGTCGACGGACAATAGTGTGAAAGTGTTTTTGAGAAGTGGGCCCCAGAGTACGGGGCTGTTCTTCATACAATACTTCCAACCTTCCTGTAGTTTTGAAATTTTCATAATGAAATGCTGGAGGAAATGTGGGCACAGCATCTTGAGAAGTCAGAACCCTTTCTCTAAGTATCTTGAGGACACTTAGATTGCAGTGCTGAGGAGACCTGAATCAAGCTGAACTTGAAGCATAGGAGCAGTGGGCTAGGAAGGGAGGGAAGGCACGCCAGGCAGAGGGAGGAGCAGAGGGAAATTCTGGAGGTGTCACTGGATCAAGGTGTCTGGGCTTCCTCCTTTGTAAAATAAGGATAACAGGCCTACCTCCTCGGGCTGTCGTGGAACTACTGGAGGTGATGACGGACATACATGAAGCGCCTGGGAGAAGGCTGTGCTGGTTATCCTCTGTTTGTCTCTCTCTCCGTTCCCCATCTCTGGAGGCTGACCCACCCCGTGGACCATGTTGCTGGCACCTCCTGCAATCAAAGGAAGGCGCTGACGGGAGATCAGAGGACAAGACAAGGGAGAAGTCAAGGCATTTGCTCCTCCTCCCTCAGCCCCATGCTCAGTGATGCTGCTCTGGCCATGGTTACCCCCTTCTCAACTCAGTTTCTGTTGGATGGTCCCCAGAGTCCCCTGAAGATACCTGTGGCAGGTTCAGGTCACACTGTGCTGTCCCCTTGCCCCTTCAAGTCTAGGGGAGGTTACTGCTTCCCCCTGTAACTAGTTCCTGAATGCCTCTCACCATTCCAAGCTGATTCCCTTAACCCTGCCCACACCTCTGCAAATGGTCCTTTCATTAAATTGTCTTTGAACTTGGAGCTAAGGTTGCCATCCATTCTTTGCCAGGATCCTAACTGCTACAGGGCCTAGTGCATAGTATGAGCTATTTTCACATACAAATTATGATTAAGCATATGCTCTAGTTTCCCCTTCCCAACCCACAGCCCTCAAAATGTCATTAAAAGTATTTATTTTTTAAATTCTATGCCAGTGCTAGAATAACAAGAGGTCAGAAATTGTGAGGAATCCCTGGAAGACAGAGATTGATGGAACTGGATGGACAGGCGAAATGACAGCCCACAAGCCACGCAGCTGAAAGCCTCTGAGAGAGGAGGGCCCAGCTTTAAGGAAGCTTTCAGCTCACAGATGCCAAGCCAGGAGGCAGGAGGAAGCCTGGACCCCCATCAGGACAAGGTTGGAGAATTCCAGCAGAAACAGCTGGAGAATTTGGCTCTCCCCGTGCCCCCCTCAGCAGCACAGGTCAAGTCTGGGTAGCAGTGGAGTCTGCCAGGTAATAGCAGTGAGTGGGGCACTTGGGGCAGCATCCTAGGGCTGATATCCACCTAGCGGCGAGGGGGCACCCTCATCCAGAAGGGCAGCCACTGGCACACGCTGTCGCCAGCAAGTCTCATCCCTGCCCAGTAGTCACCAGTCCAGGCTATGTGAAATAGTCACAAGCCTTACCAACAGGATAACCTGAAATCTCAAGACTCAAGTTGAGTGCACAACCGAATTCACCAACCACTGAGGAAAACCAACACCATGAAAAACAAACACCAAATTCAATAAAGAGAAGAACTAACATCCACGGAAATAGAACTAACTGAGTAAGCCCTCAAATAAGAATAATTAATATCTTCAAAGAGATGAGCCTTCTAACGCTTTTAGGCTTACCCTAAAAAAGATTGAATTGGAAATCTTATCAATTAAAAATGTGACCTGGGAGGGTGGTGGTAGGAAATACATCCACTACACACCAATTAGAATGGCTAAAGTCAAAAAAGATTGACAATTCCAAGGTTGGTAAGAATGTGGAGCTACTGGAACTCCCATATGCTGCTGGTGGGGATGAAACCATCTGGAAAATAGTTCGGCAGTTTCTTAAAAATTTAAACATACACGTACCATACCATTCAGCCATTCTCCTCCCAGGTATTTATCCAAAAGAAATGAAAACATATGTCCATACGAAGACTTGTACATGTTCATAATAGTTTTATTTGTAATAGCCAAAACTTGGAAACAACCCAAATATCCAGTAACAATTTGGATTAACCAACTGAGGGTATAGCCGTACGATGGAATACCACTCAGCAATACAAAGTAATGACCAATTGATGTACATTAAACATGGATGACCTTGAAATAAATATGCTGAGTGAAAGAAGCCAGAAAATAAAGAGTACACACTGATGCTTCCATTTATATAAAACCCTAAAAATGCAAACGAATCTATGATGACAAAAAGCAGATCAAAGTGTCCCTGCGGAGAGGGATGGGGGAGGGAAGGTCAGGAAGTAGAAATTATAAAGGGATATAAGCAAACTTTCAGAGATGATGGATATGGTCATTATCTTGATTATGATAATTTCACAGGTGTATACCTATGTCAAAACTTAACAAATTATACACTTCAAATATGTACAGTTTATTGTATGTCAATTATACCTCAATAAAGTTGTTTTTAAAAAACTTTTTGGAACTGTAAAAAAAAAAAAGAAAAGTTTGTATTGGAAAAGGAGAGTTAAAATGAACAATATTTTCCTCATCTATTTTTGTGTATGTTAGTTTATACAGGGTACCTCTGAGTGAAAGAGTAAGAGATATAACTAGTAGTCACTTGACAAATCTTAATAAACTTTTGGGGGCATATTTTCCAGAAAGTGAGAGAGTTAATGACTCCAATATCCAGGTAATACATCCTTTTGCAATTCCAGTGTTTTCCAATTCTCAATGCTTATAACAAAATTACACGAGTACCCAATTGACTGACAGCTAATAGAAAAAAAAAATTTTAATGCTTTGATGAGAGATCATGATGTGATTTTTGGCATATTACTCAGAAGAGGTTCATAAAATCAAGTAGCATTACTATAGCAAACAGTCACCTCTACTAGTTTATGTGATCACAGATTCTCAATGTTTACATTTATAAGAACAAAAATAGGTTATCTGAAGATAACAAACAGAAAAACTTGCAAATGTGACCATGGAAAATATGTAAGATATTCATAAACATTAAGATTGAGAAAGAAGACAGTCACAGATGCACAGGAGCCTTCTAAATACTTAAGAGAACATTACAAGGTTTTCCCTGGCGTTCCAGTGGTTAGGACTCCGCCTTTCCAATGCAGGGGGTGTATGGGTTTGATCCCTGGTCGGGGAACTAAGATCCTGCATGCCGCTGGGCGCAGCTAAAAGAAAAGAGAGACTATTACATATGATTTTACATTAATAAATTTGAAAATCTTGATAGATGTCCATGTGTTATTCTGGGAAAATGTTGGTATTTTACCAAAATTGACCCAAGGAAAACTACAAGTCTAGAAAAGAGTAATAAAGATTTAAAAAATTAAAAATCCACTCAAGATTTTTTAAACTTAGGATGGAAAGTCAGAGATGGTTGTTGGAAGATGAATGGATGCTAGAGGCAATGGCAATCACATGTCTACTGTACGGACCCATGTATACACAGGGACCTAACATATGACAAGGGTTGCAGTTCAAGGAGTAGAGAAACTTGGCTACTCGATAAATAACATAGGCCAACTGGATACGCATTTGGAAGAAAATAAATTATATTCTCTACCACATGCCATTCACAAACATTTACTCCAGGTGAATTAAAGAAAGAAACATAAAGGACAATACTGTACAAGCAATCAAAGAAAACCAGGAAATAGATAAGTAACCTTGGGTAGAGAAGGTCTGCTGGCACAAGACACAAAATATAGAAGGCAAAAATTTAACAAAATAAACTCCAAAACAATTACGGATAAACTGGAAGAAAGAACTGGCTGTATATCTATCTATCTACCTACGAATGAAACAGACTGCATTAAAATTTTTACGCTTATTAGTTTAAAAGAGACAACCCAGTAGAAAAATAAGCAAACACATAAGAGAGCAAATCCAAATGGCCAATAAACCTATAAAAAGATGTTTCATCTCATTAGTAATTGGGAAAATCATATTAAAATAAAAACAAAAGACTGTTTCCTTATCAGATGGGCAAAAATTAAAAGACTGGTGACTTCAAATGTTGGGGTGGGAATGGGGAAATGTGTGTTTTCATAAACTACTGATGTTTAATTCAGGGTGAGGTGGGCAGATGGTAGGAAAAGAAAGAATATACTAAGGGATGTGCAAAATGAAACTCAAAAGCCCCCATCATAGATAATCTATCAGAGTGACTCATAGGAAACAAGTACTTCTTGCGGGTGTTGAGGGGAACCTCTTGAAAGAACACAGGGGTTTGAAAAGCGTTGAGTGTGAGAACCACAAGACCTTGTAGGAAGGTTTTCAAAGTAATCATGCTTTCCCCTCACCCCCCTCCCAACCCACCCCAGCGAGGGCACACTTCCAGAAGGACTGACATCTCTCTCCCCATCACTGAAAATGTCAGAGAGGATTCCAGTACCCAGAGCTGGCACCGACATCCACCTTTGAAATGAGCATGGGCTTGGAGTCAGACACTCTCTTGGCACATAGATCAATGGAACAGAATAGAGAGCCCAGAAATAAACCCATGCACTTATGGTCAATTAATCTTTGACAATGGAGGCAAGAATATACAACAGAAAAAAGACAGTCTCTTCAATAACAGTATGGAGGGTCCTCAAAAAACTAGAAAGAGAACTATCATATGATCCAGCAATTCCACTCCGGTATATCCAGAAAAAACAAAAACACTAATTCAAAAAATGCACCCCAATGTTCACAGCAGCACTATTTACAATAGCCAAGACATGGAAGCAACCCAAGTGCCCATCAGCAGACACACAGATAAAGAAGATGTGGTATTATATATGTGTGTGTGTATATATATATATACACACATACACACACACACACACACACAAACATTACTTAGCTATAAAAAAAGAATGAAATTCTGCCATTTGCAGAAACAAGAATGGACCTAGAGAATATCATGCTTTGTGAAATAAGTCAGAGAAAGACAAATACTATATGATATCACTTATATGTGGACTCTAAAAAAATACAACAAACCAGTGAATACAACCAAAAAGAAGCTGACTCACAGATATAGAGAACAAATTATTGGTTACCAGTGGGGAGAGGGAAGGGGGGATGGGTAATACAGGGGTAGGGAAGTAAAAGGTACAAACTATTAGGTATAAAATAAGCTACCAGGATATATTGTACAACATGGAGAATACAGCCAATATTTTATAAGAACCATAAATGGAGTATTACCTTTAAAAATTGTGAATCACTGTATTACATACCTGTAACATAATATTATACAGCAACTATACTTCAATTAAAAAAAAGTAAATAAATAAAATATAAAATTAAACACATATGAGATTCTATTGTGAGCCACAAAACTAGCGAGAAGTTTTTAAAAAAGTGGAATAGGCGGTGCTGGCCAGGCATGAGAAACAGCGAGCTCATTAACTGCTATTTGAGACTATCCAATAGGACATTTCTGGAGGACAAATTGAAAACCTTTATAATGGTTTACTTAGGAAATATTCCCTTTATTTAGGAAATAATCAGAGGTTGGCACTGCCATTCGCAGATTTAGGGGTATCCACCCAGATAACTCTAAGCGCCTCAGTCCCGCCTTCCCCACCCCACCCCATCCACAGAGAAGGTGAGCAACAATTTCCTTCCACACAGGCCCCAGTCCACAGGCCCCGCAGCCTCACACTCGAGATGGAAGGGCAGGGCGGTGCGAGAGAGAGAAAGACAACTGAGTCTGGCTGGAACTGTAACATATGAAGCTGGAAACCGGGCTGGTGGTTTCCCTACGCAGTGCCAGAGAAGGCTGCCTTAACCAGCAAGAGGGACAAAGAAGCTGCCCAGGGAGGCCAAGAAGAGGGTGAGGGTGTGTCATTCAGGTCCTCAGAGTGGCAGACACCACGATGGGATCAGATGTGCACGAGATTTATTTGTGGAAACCCCTGTGAAGGATAAAGAAGGAGGCAGCAGAAGGCAGGAAGAGCCTGCAGACCACGATGCGGGTCTGACGCCCGTGAAAGGAGAGAGGAAGCAAGAGCCCCACGCTGCAGGGTGGGTTTGGGGAACCCCCAGCCAGACCAACGGGGAGGCCCCAGGCAAGGCTGCCACGGGCAGAAACAGCGTGGCTAGTGGCTCGAGAGCCCTGCCGGCCTCAGTCATCATCTGGGAGAGCCCGAGCGGGGAGAGGGCTGGAGACGGAGCGTGGCCTTGGTGCGTGTTGGATCGAAGCTGCAGTGGCTGGAGTTGTGCCATCTGCTCTTGCAGCGGGTTCTCCTGAGGGGGGATTGGAGTGGCGCACCCCCGTTGATGCTGCAGAGGACTTCTAGGGCTCCCTGGACAGTATTCCAGTTCCCAGTCCTGGTCGTCCCAAGACCCTGCCGCACCTCCATCAGGGTCCCAGGAGATCCTTCCACTGATCATATTTTTACAATCCCCTCATCCCTGGCAGAGAAGTGCTGAACCACCCCACATACGGACACACATGCACACTGGTGTATACACCACTGCACTCACATTCAGAAGCCACACAGAGCATGCCTGGACTCTGCTGTGCTGGGAAGTAACCCCAGGAGGCCTCCCCTCCAAGGCTGGGGAGATCACCAACCCTATGCGGTCGGGGCTCTGGATTCCATTCTCACCACCCCCAGCTGACCTTGGAACTACAACCCAGAGGGTCTGATTCCCCTAATCCTGGAAGAGCTTAGAGAGAAGCCTCAGGTCAGCACTCTCGCTACCTCACTCTCCTTACTGCCTCTTTACACACCAATTTCTCAACACAAGTGTGTTCAAGCATTCAGGGGCCTAAAGGGACCAAGGGGAGCCTGTAGGGATAAGAAAAGGAAATAGAGGTTGAGGACCACCCTCCTTCATAGCCCTTGAAATTCCATTTTGTTCCGTTTCCCTGGATATAACAGTCCTTTACACTTTAGTGTGAATTAGCCTGTTATGTTGCTTTCTTCAAGAAGGGGCTCAGCACGTCAGCTGTGGGCATCCAGGGTGAGATGGTCAAACATGATTGGGGATATGAAGGAAGAAGAGAGGCGTCCAGGAAAATCCACCTTCTCTGAGAATCAGGTGCACTACGGGCAGGTGCTCTTGGCTCTCCCTGCCCTCCCACCCTTACTCTGAAGGAGCAGGGACCCCAGCTTGCATCAGTTCTGTAACACCTGACCCACACTAAAGACATAGGCAGCCAAGCGCACTTCACATTTAGCCACTTTTAATGCTCAAAAGCTCTGTACAAAAAAAAAAAAAAATCACGAATGAATCCTCACAACACCCCTGTGAGGTAGGTAGGCAAGTATTATTCTCCCCTTTTACAGATGGGGAAACTGAGGCAGAGAGGTGATGTGACCAGCCAGTAGTCCCAGCACAGCTGAAAGTCAGGGCCAACCGTGAGAATGCAAAGGATCCCTCCCAGTTCAGCCCTGATCTCTGACCCCTCATCTAGACCTTGTCTGCAACAAAATTAACACTTTTTACTACATGCAAAAATAAAACCGAAAACAACAACAAATCTGAAAAGGTAGTGAACAGACATACAGTAGATTTGCAAAAGAATTCAGCTAAAACGGTCATAAATTTTCCAACACTAGGTAGACATGAACAACTTTGGCCTCTTCCCCCTTTTCAAAATACCATGACCGGTGACACATAACCTGTTTCTCTGCACAAGTGCCGGTGTCCAACCAAGAGAGACCTCCCTGGCCCCAACGAGCCAGGCCAGGAGGACAGCGTCCACACCATTCAGCCCCTGTGCTTCGGGGGACACCAGCCCCCAGAGGGAGAGCCGCAGACTCAGCTCAACACCGCCTGCCTCTCCGAGCAACCCTCCCACTGTCTGCCCAGAGCTGGTCCCGGCAGCTGCTAACTCAGCAGCACTTGGCCCCTTCTGCCCCCACTGGAAGGCAGCTCAAGGATGCTCAGCAAGGATGGCCTGGAATCCAAGTGCCCCCTCACGCCATCCTTGGCCCACTCTCACACGCCCCACTGCTCGCTCAGGGTCACCCGGCAGTCTCCGGGGCTCCTGCCACAGCAGGTCGGGGCACAGGCCACTCTGGATGGCGGGGCAGGGAGGCAGTGCTTCCCTAGACCTCCCGCCCGTGGTTCCAGAGAAATGGAGCTGGCCTCTTCCACAGGGCTGCATGCACCCTCTGGAAGCTCTTTCTTCCCCCGAGAGGGACTCCATTTCGTTTTCAGCTCCCTGGAAACCTCCACAGTCCTGCCAGCCCAGGGGAGGGGAGAGGGCAAAGGAAGGAGAGGCAGAAGCCCCTGCGGGACCCACCGGGCGTGTGGTTGTCCTTCAAGTCTCCAGGTTGAGACGAGGCAGGAGAGGCAAGAAAACTGGGTAAAGCTGCCTTTAAGGTAACGAATCAGCCAGCACACAGTCCACTCCCCAGGGAGCCCGGGGCCCCCAGGGCAGTGCTCAGGCAGCAAAACGGGAGAAGCCGCATGGGAGAGCCACGTGAGAGGGAAAGAGGGAAACCAACACCGGCCAGGGCTGCTCCGCGCCAGGGGCCATCAGAGCCGCTCGGGGGAGAGGGGAGGGCGAAGTGGCGAGGGGCTTCGCTTGGCAACTTGGGGAGTGAGCTCCTTGGAGACGTGATGCCACACCGGCCTTCCTGCAGGCCCTCCCCACGCCTGCCATTCACAAGGTATCACTGTGCGCCAATTGTCCTATAAAAACTCTTTCAGAAAAGGGGTCCCCACCCATGCCAGTCTCTCTGCTAAGCTGAGGAATCATTTCTCAGGGCCACTGTCAGTGAAGAGCACCGGCACCCCCAGCCTGCGAGGGTAGGAGGTGGCCCTGCGGGAGGCGACGGTAGCAGGGGCAGGGGGAGCGCGTCCTACAGGAAGTCCCATTCCTACAGGAAGTCCCCTGCAGCGGAGGGCTCGGGGCTGTGGCTCTGCTCCTGCCACCGGCAGCGCAGCCTCGAGAAGGGCTGGTCCTCCACGCTCTCAAGCTCGGGGAAGCCCAGCTGGTTGAGGATCTCGTAGATGCCGGCCTTTGCTGCCACCTGGGGAGGACAGCAGAGATGGGGGCAGAGCTCCAGGGAAAGGGGGTAATCATTCAGGTCCCCCGTCCCCCTCTGTCACACCGTCCTCCCCTCACTGGGCTCCGCAGATACAGGCGAGTCTGGGGCCCAGTGCTGCCTCCCCCCAGCTCAGTGACCTGCACAAGTTTGTGTCTTGATTACTATTAACTGCTCTGTGCTTCCGTTTCCTTATAATGGGACTGCACAGTGTGGAGGGCGACACTTCACAGAAAGCGCCCGGCAGGCAGTGAGCAAGCGGAGAGCAGCGCGGGAGGCCAAGCACGCCCCATGCCTGTGTAGCCCCGACGCTCCCATGGGGACCTCAGGAGCAGAGGCCCAGCTGCTCCTGGTATTACAGCTGGGCCCTCAGGGAGCACTGGGGAAGGCAGTGTGGATGCAGCAGCCAGCAAGAGCCCTTTGGCTGTGAGTTCCGGCTGTGGAGCAGGCAGGCCCACCAAGGGCCTCAGCTCAGGCGGGTTAACTGGGGCCTCCCTGGACACTCTCCACACAGCCCTATGGCCCAGACCCTGGCACTAGACTCAAACCACTCAACGACCAGCCTCCTTCTCTCCCCACCGTCCTGGGGGATGGGGAGGATGCAGGTTCCACTCCAAACAGAGGTCTCCGGGCAACCCGCACCCCTGCCCTCTGTTCATCCCCTGAGGCTGGAACCCACGCTCGGGGCTGGACCAGCAGTTCTCGCCCTCCTTGACGTCCCCAAACACCCACCACCCGGGTTCAGCTGGCGAGGGGATCAAGCTCCTCCCCAGCCCCTGGTCCCCCTGATTTCAGCTCTCCGAGCAGAACCCAAGCAGAAGTGTCCTAGGTCCCCCACCACCTCCACCTCCACCTCCAAGAGGAAGCTGAGCCCAAGGCCTGCTCAAAAGGGTAGCCCCAATGTGGCCTTGGTGTGACCCACGCCCTATCAGGACCACCCTGAAGGCTCATCTTCAGCAGAAACGCCCAGCAGCCACCACTCCTGCCAGCAGACCCTGTGGTGGCCTCCCTGCCTCTGCAACCTCACAGCTCTGACCCCACGTGCACACCTACCTAAGCCCCCGTACCCTTCCTATACCCATCACAGCCTCCCATTCTCCTGCCCACCTGCCCCACGGGAGCTAATTCCAGCCCTGAGTCCAGATTAGAACTGCCAGGACAGTCTGGTGAGGTCAGTAGGGGCCAGTGTCTCAGCGGAGGGGTAATTACAGGTCCCTCTGCCAAGGAGGGAAGGAGGCCTTTCTCCTGCCCTAGAGGTGCCGAGGCAGCAGCTCCTCCTCTAAAAGCAGCCGAGCCGGGGGAAGAACCAGGAAGAGCCAAGCAGAGAGGGAGGGTGGAGGCGGCATGAGAGGGCAGCGTCTTAGGCCAGACATGGTGGGCTTTGGAGCCAGACAACCTGCTCTAACGCTGACCGTGAACACGGCACTTAACCTCTCTGCGCTCAGTCTCCTCCTCTGTAGAATGGGAGCATACAGTCGCCACGTAAGGCAGACCCGCCCACACAAGCTCTGGCAGACGGCACTGTATGCATCTCATGGAATCCCCACCACAGCCTCCTGAGGTGGTGCTGACGTGGTAACGCCGAGGACAGCAGCTCAGAGGGGTTAACTAACTTGTCCGAGGTCACGGCTGCAAGGCAGCAGGGGCCGAGCCACAGCGGGAAGCCAGAAGGGCACAGCGGAGGGATAAACACAACAGTGGGCGTGAAGCACCCAGGTGATGCTGGCCTTGGGGACGCAGGCAGGGAGCAGGGGCCCAGCCCAGCACCCGCCCTGCTCTGTCCCCAGGCGCCTCGTCTCCTCCCTCCTCCTCCTCATCCATCCACTCACTGCCTGCTGAGCGCGGAGGCTGTGCTGGGGACCCAGAGCTGAACGAGACACAATCTCAGCCACAGGGAAGCGTCCTGTACAGTGAGATGAGAACTCTGCCCGCTCAACAGGGAGCCTGTCCCTGGGCCCGGGGGAGACGCACAGGGCGGTCCCGGCCCCCGCCCCCGCCCTCACCTCCCGCATCCAGGCGCTGAAGGGCCTCTGCCAGGAGCCGGCCTTCTCCAGGTGGAGGTACGCGTTGAAGAGCACCAGGCAGATGTAGCGTTCCAGGTACTGCAGGCTCCGCAGCTGCAGCCTCCGGGCCTCCCGCTCTGACTTGGCCGCTTTCGCCTAGAGGTCGGACGGCACGGGGCGGGAGTCAGAGTGGGTGCTCACCCCCAGCCAGGGACACTCCACACACGCTCTACAGACATACACACACCCGACTCACACACTCACAGACTCACAATCGTACACACCACACACACACTCATACACATATACACACACTCACACACACCTCACTCACACACCACATGCCCTCGGTCACACACACCCCACACACAATCACACAACACAGTCACGTACACACACACGCACCGCATACACACTCCACACTCACACACAAACCATACACACAACACACACCCCCACATACACACATACAGACACACTCTCACACAACACACACTCTCCAAGGCTGGGGACAGAGCACAGAAAGACCACAGAAGCAGCATCAGCAAGAGGTGCAGGAGCTCAGGGAGGGACAGGCTAGGATGGGGGGTGGGGCATCGGTCTTTTGAACGGCAATCCTGAGCCCCTTCTAGGAGAACAGGCCACGCTAGGGAGGGAAGGGACAGCCAAGTGACTAAAGGTAGCTTCCCAGAGAGCACAGGATGCAGCTGGGCCTTGAGGGCCTGGGTGGACCCGGATGAAGACAGTGGGCACCAGATGGGGCGGCCCAGAGGCGAGGATGGTGCCCAGCAGGTAGGGGGACTGGGAAGGGGCTGGCTTGGCTGGAACAAGGGTGCGAAGGGACAAGAGGGGAACTGGGTTGGCCCCCAACTGTGGAAGCCACCCTGGCGCCGAGAAGTCTACCCTCTAAAGCCAGCTTCCCAACCCTGGCGTGCAGATGCCTGGGCCCCACCTCGGACCAATCAGATGAGAACCTCTGCGGGGTGGGCCTGGGCACGGGGGCTGTGAAAAGTCCCCGGGGCCATTCTAGGGAGCCAGGGTTGAGCTCCGTGGCTCTAGCACTGGGGAGCCACTGAAGCTTTGAGAATAGGAGTGACCTG
This sequence comes from Eubalaena glacialis, assembly GCF_028564815.1. Taxonomy (NCBI): domain Eukaryota; kingdom Metazoa; phylum Chordata; class Mammalia; order Artiodactyla; family Balaenidae; genus Eubalaena; species Eubalaena glacialis. The sequence continues at coordinate 64,301,147 of NC_083716.1, forward strand.
TTAACGGAAGACTTGCGGGAGACTAATGCTCAGAAGGAAGAGGACTTATATGGGGTCCTCTCCAGGTTTTCCTCAGTGTCGGGGTCAGTGGGTAGGCGGGGGGACAAAGCCCAGGACACAAAGAGCCAGCTGTCCCCCTGCCGGGTGTCTGCCACCATATCTGGGCGTGCTCCTCCAACCCACCGCAGATGGACCGTCGCCCTAGGGGGGAGCCCGGGGGACTGAACGCCACACCTCACCTTGCACTTGCACCCTCCCCCTTCTCGCCCACACCCGCCCCGCCCTGGCCTCCATCCAGGGCCCACGGCAGCTCTCTCTGCTCCAAGAAGAGTATGTGGCATAGCGGCCGTACCTTCAGGCACCGGGAACACCCAGGGGAGGGCACAGCCAGCCCCCGGGCCTCCGGGAACCAGGAAGGGCAGTCTCCCAACAACTGGGCCACAGCTGGAAGCCCCCCCACGCAGGCACACGTCAGCCCACACGAGTCTCCTCCAGGCCGCTTCAGGAAGGCTCCTGGGTGGGCCCCCGCCCCACACATAACACGACCCACAGCCCTAAGAACCGCGAGCTGGAGCAGGCTTGCTTGTGGGACCTTAGTCCCCCACCTCCCACTTCTGCCTCGGGTGACTCAGCCTCGGGTGCCTCTGCTGTCTTTGCCCCCAGGGTCATGGGAGTGGACGGCTGGCCCGCCACACCATCCAGAAGGAGCTCTGGAACCTTGGGGACGGAGCAGGGGTGGAAGGCGGACAGCGATCAGGGCCCAGCTGGGCAAGGGGACCACAGCCAGTGCCCTGACTCCCTGGGACACACGACTGGGTTCTGGTCCCAGTTCTGCCATTTAAACTCTCAGCCCCACGTTGCCGGAGGTCACATTGCTCAGTAAAGTATGGCATGAGGAAGCACCTATAAACCCTGGGGGGCCACACAGGTCCAGCCATTCACGGAACGGGGGCCAGAGCCATGGCACAAAGGTGGGGCACACACAGGCCCTGCCTGCAGAGACACTCGTGGTCTGGGGGAGACAGGGGACAACTGCCAAACACCCAGAGCAGCCGGATCACGGGATCGAGGCAAGGCAGGTAGTGCACGAGGGAGGGCCTCCAAGAGGAGGAGGATTTGAGGTGCGTTAGGAAGAAGGGGACAGAAAGGTGCCCTGAGAGGGGGAGGAAAGGGTCAAAGAGTGAGGTGGGTTCAAGGAAGGCAGAGGGGGAGGGCCTTGTAGCAGCAGGGGGCCCAGAGCCAGGCAAGCCCTGACCCTACAGACAAAGGGGCCAGTGAGGGCTTCTGGTGGATGTGAGGGTAGGAATGGCCCCAGGGCCACTGGTGCGGGAAGCTGACTGGGGCCGGTAGGGGCAGGACGCCTACTGTTTTAAGGATGGATCAACCAACCAAGTGCTCAAAAAAAAGCAGTTTTGTTTAGAAATTAGCCAGTGGACCAAAAAAAAAAAAAAAAAAGATTTTACCTAAATACAAACTGCGGCCAATACAGCACGACTCTGCCTGTCTCTATGGGTGACTACTTCATGCAGCGCGGCGCTGGGCATTCACCACCCGATCCCTTACGCTGCTCCCCAATCTCCATCCAAAGGCTGGGAGCCTAGTGAAACACATTTTCTTAGAAAGAAGGAAAGGAATTCACCCACAGTGCCACCAGGCAGAGTCACTTTTAACTACTTTCAAGAGCTCAGAAGTAAGTTCCTGTGGGTGTGACGAGGCCTCGGCTCGGGACTTGGCCCCGGGGGCAGAGCTCTATCCTCTTGGTGCCCCTGCTCCAGAGGGGACAGAAGCCTGCTGCCCCCAGAGATTCCAGCAAGGATTCTGAGGAACATCTCGGGTGGAGAGGCCAAATGATTCCTTCCGAGCCCCTACTGGCAAGGTAGGGTGGAATTATCTCTAAATTCAGACCCCTGGGTCAAGGTGACGCCTGACACCCACCGGAAGGTTCCATGGGCGCTTCCTGCCCGACCGCAGTCTGTGATTTGAGACAATGACCCATCTTCCTAGCAAAGCCCTGGTTTCCTTAAAATCACCCCATACTGGCACTGTCTGGGGAGGAGGACAGGCCAGCCACCTCCAGTAGATAAAAATAGTGGAGCTGTTTTTAGAGGGCCTGGCAGGCCAGGCTGTCATTAGCTGTGGTAGAGCGGACAAGGCTTCCTCGTCCACTGGGGACTAAGCACTAAAACAGACGGGGCCCAGGGAAGGTGGCCAGGGCACTGGGTTCGTCAGGCCTCTCAAGCCTCCAGTCTGCCCAGCATCAACGCGGGCCCCGAGGTGCACTGCTCCTTGCTGGGCCACTTGGGAGAGGCCCACGGAGGCAGGGCTGGAAAGCCTCCCCGGGTGTGCCCAGGCCCCCTGCATGCAGGTGCCAGGCTGAGCACAACACACGTAGATCTGATGAGGAGATTCTAATATGCCCTCCAGCAAACCCATGAAGCAAGAGGGACATCTCATGGTGCAGATGGGGCTCAGCAAGGTCACAGAGTTCCAAGCTGGGACATGAACTCCAAAACCCCAGCTCTCCTAACACCCTAGGCCTTTCCACCACAGTCAAGTTCAAGTGCTCCTCGCCTCACTCTTGCTTCTGTACCTTTACCCTCTCTCTTCCTCCTGCCTGGAATGCCCTCCCCTCCACCTGGGCTGGCCGCGTTCAGCTTTCCCTCCAGGCCCTGGACAAGCCACTGCTCTCCCGAGGCTCTGAACCATCCAGCCCCACCGGCCGCTTCTCAGCCTCCTCTGCTCTGCACCAGTTCCCTAACTACTGCATTACATTCCATCGTGAGGGCTTCTAATTGCTTCTCCAAGGCATGACTGGTCTCCTCAAGACAGCGATACGCTGGGGCGGCAGGCACCAGATTACAGCCAGGTTTCCATCTCCGCCTCCTTCCCGCCGCCCTGAGCGTCTGACTAGGACCCAGCGTGCAGAGGGTGCTCAGCTGGTCAACGGGCACTCACTCCCTGGGTCATGTCGCTCTTTCAGTGTCATACTCTCAGTGTCATCTAGGACCAAGATTCCAGATTCCCTGGGGACCCCCACGTGTGTACCTGCACCGGGGGCTCCGGACTCAGACGTGCAACCGCTGCTCAAGAGCTCCGCATGGATAAGGTTCGGGCTCCTCAAATTCCACAACACACTCCAAACGGACCTCGGGACCGCTCCCCAAACCTGCCCTGCGCACACGCTTGCCATCTCACAGGCAAGCCCTGCTGCTCAGGCCCAAACCGACATCCCTCCTCGACTTCTCCCTTTCTCAGCCCCACATCCAGCCAATCAGGGAATCCTGTCAACTCCATGTCAACACACTCCCAGAAGCTGCCCCCTCACACGCCCCAGTCAAGCCACCTCATCTCGGTGACGGCGCCTGACTGGCCTCCCTGCCACCGCCCTCAACCCCGCCCCTACTGTCTAGTCTCAGCGCGGCACCAGAGTGACCCTGCGAGAACCTGTGGTCATTACTGGAGCCTCCCTGCTGCCCTCTCCCCACCCGCTCCCCAGGAACAAGCATGGCCTGGCGACCACCGCCCTCCAGCTGAGGTGGGGTCCAGACTGGGCGGGCAGCCGACAGCCCTCAAAGATGGTCAGTTTCTAAGGGGCAGGGTCCCAGAGCTCAGACCCCACCCTTCTCCTTGGGGGCTTTGCATGAGTCCCTGCAGACTCCATCCTCAGGCCTGCGTGGGCTTGAGGGGCCTCAAGCCCAAGGATGCTTTCCACGCCTAGTCCCCATTTGGGAGAAAGGGGCCCTCGCCCCAGAGGCAGGTAACTGGTTTTCCAAAGATGTCATATTTTGATCAGCACTTTCAAAGCATGAAGGGGCTAAACCTGGCGCCATGTGCTTCTCTGCTGTTCATCCAACAAACACCGTTCACCCTTAGACCAGGCTCTGGGATTCAGTGCTGACCAGACACGGTGCTGGCCTCAGGACCCCACTGTCCCTACACATAACCAAGGGAGTCAGCCTGGTGTCCCGGCCACCGTACACCCCACTCCCACCTCACCGGTACCCAGGCAGGTGCTCACCTTCCGAGCCCCTACTGGCAAGGTAGGGTGGAATTATCTCTAAATTCAGACCCCTCAAGGCAGGCGGGGCAGCAGTAGTGACCCCGGGTGACAGATGGAAAAGCAGAGGCCCAGGCAGGTCAAAGTGATTTGCCCAAGGTTGTGCCGGAAGTTACTAGCAGAGCCTGGGCTAGAACCGGGGTTTCCAACCCCCTCCCAGGGCTCTTTTGGTTGCTGGAGAAGAGCGCCCTCTCCTGGAGACCAACGATGTGGACAAAGAACCACAAGATACAGAGATGGTAGGGGGCGGGTTTCCAATTTAATCACACAATGACTTATTCAACTGTCCGCTTTCCATCCGCTCACAGGCAGACACCTGTGAAGCCCTACTTGTGCCAGGCAGGGTCTGAGTCAGGGTTTCAGGGATGAGCCCTTACACGTGGAACAGAGATGAGCCGCAGAAAGAGGCACCTTTAGTGACAACCACAAACTTGACAATGACAGCAATAAGCACAGAGGCAGGGTCTCAGGAGATGGAGAGAGTGCGGGGGGTAGGGGGGAGGCAGGGAGATGGTGGGGTTGAGATCTGAACCCCTCCCAAACCACTGAAAATCCCAAGCCTGATGGCGCACATTCAGAAACCACGCCTGGCACCCTGTCAGTGTTCACTGGATGGATGCCGTCGAACAAACCAGCATGGTCCCCCTGGAGGGTGGAAGCAGTTCCAGCTCAGCCGTATGATGGGAAGGAAGGGAAAGCAAGGGAGGTCGCAGCTACTGAGAACCTGAGCCTACTCACACACACACTCTCACACACTCACACTTACACACACAAACCCACACACCCACACTCCAACTGAATGAAAGCTGCTCACCAATCCACTGGCTCTATTTTGGCCTGGTGTGAAAGAGCTTAGGGAAGCAACCCTTTTCTTCCATCATATTTTAGGCGACAGCTCACAGCATTCCAGGGTTGCTCTAATTGCACGGCCTGAGACACTTTACCTACCAGAATGAGGTCTCCAGGGAACAACTTTGGCCAAGCCGGAGTCTTGGAGAGACAGAGAGAGACCCCACTTGGGGCTCAGGGCCAGAGCTGTCTCTCTCTACATTTCTCTTAAGAAATAATCTTCGGGACTTCCCTGGCGGCGCAGTGGTTAAGAATCCGCCTGCCAATGCAGGGGACACGAGTTCAATCCCTGGACCGGGAAGATCCCACATGCCGCGGAGCAACTAAGCCCGTGCGCCACAACTACTGAGCCTGTGCTCTAGAGCCCGCGAGCCACAACTACTGAGCCTGCGTGCCACAACTACTGAAGCCCGTGCTCCACAACAAGAGAAGCCACCGCAGTGAGAAGCCCGCGCACTGCAATGAAGAGTAGCCCCCACTCGCCGCAACTAGAGAAAAGCTCGCGCAGCAACGAAGACCCAACACAGCCAAAAATAAATAAATAAATAAATTTATTAAAAAAAAGAAATAATCTTCGTCCTTGCGGCGCTGAGCTGGATCTCTTTGACCTCTTAGCAACTCTGCACCAACCCTGGGCAGTGCAACCAGGAAGGGCTGGTGGCTTCCTTGTCAGCCCTTTTTTTCTGCCACAAGAGAACTGTCCCCTGGGTCATGGCCACCACAGTGAAGGAAAGGAACGCAGGCCAAGGAGTTGGGAGACTGGTGCTAATCCTGCCTCCAGCTGGTCACAAAACTTCATTAGGCCTCAGTGTCTTCCTCAGGAAAATGGGTCTAATAAAACCCACCCTTACCTCCTCACCAGCTGCTCTGAGGACCAGAGTAAAGAGAGGGAAGTTCTTAGAAAACTCAAAAAGCACGGCTCAAAGTTAAACCATCATAGTCTATAAAATAAATCTCAATTTGAGACCAAAGGACGTTTTACTTCTCTCCGTGTGGTTACCTTCACCTCAGATTTTCCTCAAACTCTTTCTGAAGGGACAGACGGGAGACACATCAGACTGTCTTAAACACAGAACTAACACAGAATTAATGCCACTAGCCAAGGCTAAGGAAAAGTGCCCCTGGCATTAATGATTCTAACAGGACTTCCTTCAGGAGCCCTGACCTTGGTTTCTGTCACAAATATTTTCCCTTTCCAGGCGGAGCAGGAAACAACTCATTCAGCAGCTGGTGTCACCACTGTGGGCTGGGGGCCCCTTGCATTCTCCTCAGTTGGGGGCCCAGCCTTCTCACCTCTATTCCAAACTCATGGAGTGGCTTAGTTCAAAGGATTTTCTCTTTCTTTTTTCCTATTGAGGCATTTTTAAAAATACCCTGAGCATTCTGGCTCCCTCACACACGTGGGGTGATCAGGCCCTGACCCAAACTCACTGCCTCTATAGGAATGGAGGAGGCATCACGGGCTGCAGCCCCCAGAGGCCAGGCAGCCTGAGACAGGCCTCAGCAAAGAGAGGCGTCCAGACTGCTACACCGGGGAAGGTCTGTCTCCACGGAAAATGTGTGTGCAGGTTTGGTCCCATGCCCTTCTACAGCCATGACCCGAGTGTGGGATGTCTTCTTGTCCTCTGGGCTCCTCCCCCTACTCAGGCTGGGACTACAAGGGCAAGGACCATGGCTTCCAGGCCTTATGCTTTCCCCCAGTGGGGCTGGAGATGGGCAAGGGAGGTGAAACTGCCCCCTCTTCCTTGGGCGGCAGTGTGGCACAGTGGAGAGGGCCTGATCTGGGAGTCGGGGGCTGGAGTCGTGCTCTCCTCCTGCCATCATCTACCAGCTGTGTGTCCTCGGACAAGCCCAGGGCCTCCCTTCTTCAAATGGAGGTAATGTTACAAGCTGCCTTGGTCAGGCACAGGCACACAGGGAAGACTGAGGATGTGAAAATGTACAGTCAGCCTGGCGTGGACACCTCCCAGGCTGGTTCTGAGCTGGCCAAGGACACATGGGGCCTGTGTCCCCCGGCCTCCAGCAATGGCCTCCAGCAACTCCCAGCTTCCCCTCATGAGCCCCTCCGTCTGCCCTCTCCCGGCCCACCCCCACCCAGTCACCCCCAGACCCTCATCACAGACGCCAGTGCCATCCGAGTCTGGAGGAACATTAGGGCTTACTGTGTACCTCCCCTCGGCTTTAGAGAAGCATCTCCCAAACCTCCCCTGGGGACAGGCAAATCCAAGGGAAAAGCAAGCACAGGCCCTGCCTTCCTGCCCTCACTGCATCTCGGGGAAGTCTCTTTCTGGAAGTACAGCAATTAATTAATGCAGAGGGAATGAGAGAGCCGGTGTATCACCATTTTGCAAACCCCCAATGAAATAAGGAATCCAGGGGATGAGCACCAGCAGCTGCCAGGTCACAGTAGAGACCACAGGACCTTCCAGGCCCCCGTGGCAGCACACAGCACCACCCGTGACTGTGCCGGCCAAAAGCCAAGCCAAATCTGATCAAGCCTCTGCTCTACCCATTTACAGGAAGCACAGGAACTGCAACACGGGCTCAACTAAACCCACAGGTGCAATCAGCAAGATCCAGACTGTGGGACGCCCGGGAAGAAAAGCCGGTTACCTCATCACATTCACTTCAGGGGAGGTAAGGAGGGGAAATGTTCTAGATTCATTGAGCCTTAAGGGCCTCATGAGCCAAATGCCACCTGCGGATCTTGTTTGGGTCCTGCTCCAACTGCAGAAATACATCATGAGGTCAGTAAGTAAATCTAACACTGACTAGGTACTGGAGGATGAGAAATCACTGCCATTTTAGGTGTGATAATGGCGTTATGATGGTCTTTTTTTTTTTTTTGGCCGCGCCGCAGCTTGCGGGATCTTAGTTGCCCAGCCAGGGATCGAACCCGTGACCCCTGCAGTGGAAGCACAGCGTCCTAACTCCTGGACCACCGGGGAAGTCCCTATGATGGTCTTTTTTTAAAAGATCCCTTCTTTGATGGATATGCTGAAATATTTATAGAGGAAGTAATATGAGGTCTGGGACTTGTTTCAAAATAATCCAGTTGGGGTAGTGGGTGGCACTGGTAGGGCTTCAGATGAAATAAGACTGGCCCTGATTCCTGAAGCTGGGAGGTGGGCACACAAGGGTGTGTGAAATTATTCTCCCTACTTTGAATTGTTCTGTTTGAAATTTTCCAAAATAATTTGAAAAAATAAGTTCTTATTTTTCAACTCAGTCAATAATCCTACTTCTAAGAATCAGCCTACAGACACAAGCCACATGGATGAAAGAGCAGCACGCGCTGTGAGGCTCATGGTACCATCACCTGCCCAGAGAACAACAGGAAGTAATCTCATGGGCCACCTCCACAGGAAGAGCAGGTGATGCTGGAGTACATCCACTCAACCAGGTATTATGCCGACATTCCACAGGATGATGTAGAGGCTCTTCAACAGACAGGCTAAAGTGTCCACGGGCTCAAACTATTTATTAATGAGCCTCTCCTCATTCTACTGGCATGTCAGCTCAGTGAAGCGTCACTCACTGCTCCATCCCCAGACACAGGACAGGCGCTCAGTAAGCATGTGTGCCTGTGTTTAAATGCAAGAACGTCACCCAGGTGAATAAGCAGGACAGCTTGTGTACACACCGCGATCACCCCTGTGAGAGGAAGTGAGCGCACATGCACAGAGCCCAGAAAGAGAAGGCAAAACTGAAACCGGCCCTGGGAGGCCGGGTAATGGTCTAATTTCCATTTCCAAAACCACAAACAAGCTACAAACAGTCCTCATCGCTGGTGTGTGACTTCGCCGTGCAGACGGAGACTTACACACACTCGGAGCCCTCCTTTCTGCTCCACGACACAGCAGCAACCTCCACGTTCTCCGGCTCTTCTCCACCAAGGGCCCTGAAATAGTTTTACTGCTGGCAGAAGTGCACTCGCCAAGTTCCAGGAGCCGTTTTCTTAATTGCTTGTGATTAAGGTGTAAGCTGACTGCTGGACCTGGCAGGGCCAGGGAAGGGAAATGCACTGTTTGGGGGATCTGGGGTGCAGGGCAGGGAGCTGAGGAGCACGTGCTGCTGCGAGTCTCAGAATCCCAAGGCTGTGGGATCCTGGGAGGAAACCTTCTGAGGGGCAGAATGTGGACAGGACCTGGAATGTTCCCAGGCAAATGGAGCCCATGTAGGCGGTACACCCCCAACCTGAGCCTGGGCTCAGGTCCATTTCCATTCAGAGGTCCTGGGTGTCCAACCAGGCGAACGAGAGTCACCTGCACACGCAGCACCTGGCCTGCTCTGAGCAGACAACTGCAGGCTCCACCGGAGAGCACCCGGGGGCTTCCGGCTTGAAACCAGAGGGCAGGGGTCTAAATAAACAGCCTGGTACCAGGGGTGAGACATGGCTGCCAATTTCCAGAGGAGTCAGTCCCTCAGAGGGAAAGGGTAGAGGAAGCAGCTGCCTCTGGAGCCTCAGCAAGCCCAGCACAGCCCACCAGGGCAACACGGACTGAGACCTGGGGTCAAGGGCATCGTGGGCAGGGGAGGGGCTCGGGGCTGGGAGTGAGGATCTTTGCCTCTCATCCCTGATCTGCCATCAACTCACATGGGGCCCTGGGCAGTCCGCTCTCCTGCTCATCTGTAAACAGAGAGGTCACATGCTCTCTAAGTCCCCTTGGCACTAAAATCTGAGAGTCTGTTCAGGGGGTTTGAAGCTAGGAAGAACATCACAGGACACTGTGCCCTACAATGATCCTTGGGGCCTCCCATTTTCGAGCATTTACTGTGTCCTTCCCACACACAGCCTGCCCTGTGTCCTTCCCACACACAGCCCTACCAGGAAGCAGCATTAGTCCAGCCTGTAGGCGGGGGGACAAAGGTAGTCAGAGAGGATGAAGATGGCCCTGTAGGAACCCAGCTCCTTCCAGCTCCCACATCCTCGTTCCTTCCGCCAGTCAACCCAGGACAATCTATCCTGCTTCCTTCCCATCCACACGGGGATTGACGGTCATAATTAAGTCCCTTCCAGGGTCCACACACACACACCTAGCTGGCCAGATGCCCCCTCAAATCTGGAGGCAGCTGGGACTGCTCAGATCACCCTGACCTCAGGCAGGACAGGGGCTCTGGGTCCAGTCAGGCCGGGGCGAGTGCGGGGTGACTCTGAAGGAGGCATTCGGCCTTTCTGACTAAAGTAAACAGTGGCCTCGTCGCAATTCCCAAATCTAGGTCTATGACCAGTCTCACAACTCCACAGGAATTTAGAAATATAAATCTTTTCAAGGACTGTCCTCTATTCTGAGAACACCCACCCTACTTTTCTGGTACTAAAATATCCTTTCTTTTCTAAAATGCCAACCATGTTAGATGGTAGTTGGGTTTTTTAATTTTTGCTTCTTTACTCCCTTCCTTCCTTTAAAATGAACACATTTAACAAGGTTACATATTGGCAACCCTTGAAAGATCCTTCCCTTTGTTAACACTGGTCTGTGAAACCTGGGCTAGGAATAAGGTCTTTGGATTCTTTCTTTGTTCTCTAACAGCACTTCCAGGCATCTATGATTAGACGACCTCTGAGATTAGTGTCCTTATGAGAAGAAATACCAGAGAGCCCCCTCCCTCCCTTCCCTTCTCTCCATACACACAAAACACACACACACACACACACACACACACACACACACACACAGAGGCCATGTGAGGACACAGTGAGAAGGCGGCTGTATATAAGCCAGGATGAGAGCCCTCACTAGAAACTCAATCAGCCAGAACCTTGATCTCGGACTTGCCAGCCTCCAGAACTGTGAGAAAATAAATTTCTGTTGGTTAAGCCATGCAGTCTGTGGTAGTCTGGTATGCCAGCCCAAGCTGACTAACACACTTGTGATACCCTCTCTCCCTCCCTAGGTTTCTGTCTCCCCATGACAGGGTAACATTGTATGAGGCCAATATTACCCTGATGCCAAACCAAACATATCATAAGAAAAGAACTCTACAGATCAATAGTTTTTATGAATCTGATGCAAAAATCCTCCACAAACCAAATGCAGCAATATATAAAGAAGATCGTACACCATGACCAAGTAGGATTTATCCCAGGGATGCAAGCTTGGTTTAATATCCAAAAATTAATTCCAACAATATACTATACCAATAGAATAAAGGGCAAAAACCACAGAATCATCTCAATGGATAGAGAAAAAGCATTTGACAATATTTAACATCTCTTCATTAAAAAACACACTCAATAAACCAAGAATGGAAGAGAACTTCCTCAAAGGATATCTGTGACAAACCCACAGCTGATATCATACTTAATGGTGAGAGACTGAAACGTTTCCTCTTAAGACCAGGAACAAGACAAAGATGTCTGCTCTTGCCACTTCTAGTCGACATTGTACAGGAAGATTTTGCCACGGCAATCAGACAAGAAAATCAAATAAAAGGCATGCATATGGGAAAGAAAAAAATAAAATATCTCTATTTGCAGATGACATGATCTTGTATATAGAAAATTCTAAGGAATTCACTAAAAAAATAAAAGTATTAGAACTAATAAACAAGTTCTACAAGGTTGCAAGATAGAAGATCCATATACAAATATCAGTTGTATTTCTATACAGTAGCAATGAACAAACTAAAAAAATAAAACTAAGAAATCAATTCCATAGCATAAAATAATTAGCATAAATAATTCCATTTTATTCCATAGAATAAAAATAATAAAATACTTAGGAATAAATTTAACAAAAGAAGTACAAAACTTACACTCTGGAAACTACAAAACATCATGTAAGAAATTAAAGAAGACCGATATAAATGGAAAGATACCTCATTTTTTCATGGATCAGAAGAGTGACTATTGTTAAGATGGCAATCCCCAGGACCTCCCTGGTGGCAGAGTGGTTACGAACCCTCCTGCCAATGCAGGGGACACGGGTTCGAGCCCTGGTCCGGGAAGATCCCACATGCCGCGGAGCAACTAAGCCCATGCGCCACAACTACTGAGCCTGAGCTCTAGAGCCCACAAGCTACAACTACTGAAGCCCGCATGCCACAACTACTGAAGCCCGCATGCCTAGAGCCCGTGCTCCGCCACAAGAGAAGCCACTGCAATGAGAAGCCCGCACACCGCAGCGAGGAGTGGCCCCCGCTCACCGCAACTAGAGAAAGCACTTGTGCAGCAACGAAGACCCAATGCAGCCAAAAATTAATAATTAATTTAAAAAAAAAAAAAAAGATGGCAATCCCCAAACTGATTCCCTGCCTCTTCACAGCTGACTCTGACAGCAAGAGCGCCCCGCACACTCCCCCTCCCTCTTGGATCTGCTTGACTGCCACTCAGGGACCTTAGGGACCCCCATCCACTCCACTCTCTGCCAGAGCACCCAGACACGGCCTCCTAGAGGAGCAGAGAGACGCACAGTCTCCCATGCAGGGAGCGAGGACTCCAGGCCCCATTTCACCCACAAAAGTTCTCAGTGACCAGCTAAGAAGCCACAGAATCATCTGGGCTACAGCTATAATGGATGGCTAAAATCAAAAAGGACAATCACCAGGGACTTCCCTGGCGGTCCAGTGGTTAGGACTCTGCACTTTCACTGCTGAGGGCATGGGTTCAATCCCTGGTCAGGGACCTAAGATCCCACAAGCCACGCAGCCTGGCCAAAAAAATAAATAAAATTTTTTTAAAAATTTTTTAAAAAGGACAATCACCAGGGTTAGCAAGGATGTGGAGAAATTGGAATCTTCACACACTGCTGATGGGAATATAAAATGGTGCAGCCACTTTGGAAAACAGTCTGGCAGTTCCCCAAAAGATTAAACCTAAAGTTATAATATGACCCAGCAATTCCACTCCTGTGTATATTGAAAACATGTCCACACAAATACTTATACATGAATGCTCATACCAGCTTTATATTCATAATAGTGAGAAAACGGAAACAACCCAATGTCCGTCAACTGATGAAGAGATAAACAAAATGTGATATATCCACACAACAGAATAGTATTCAGTCATAAAAAGGAGTGAAATACTGATACATGCTACAATGTGGATAAACCTCAAAAATACTATGCTAAGTAAAAGAAGCCAGTCACAAAGGTCCAAATATTGTATAATTCCATTTATATGAAATGTCCAGAATAGGCAAATCCCCAGAGACCGAAAGTAGATTGGCGATTGCCTAGGGCTTGGAGAGGGGGAAACGGGGAACGACTACTAATGGGTACAAGAGGTTTCTTTTTGGGATGATGAAAATGTTCTAAAGTTGATTGTGGTAACGATGGTTACACAACTCTGTGAATATACTAAAAACCATTGCCTTGCACACTTTAAATAAGTGACTTGTGTGGTGTGTGAGTTACATCTCAATAAAGCTGTTATAAAAAGGAGAGAGCAAGAGGGCAAGACACTACAGCGGCAGAACCTGCAGTGCGGTCCCCGCCCAGGAGCGTCAGCATCATCTAGGAGCTTGCTAGACACCCAGACCTACAGAATCAAAAGCCTGGGGGTGGGCCCAGCAATATGCATTTTAACAAGTCCTCCAGGTGATCCTGAACCTCACTAAAGTTGGGGACCCCTGCTTAGAGTACGTGGTACTTAACCTTGACTGTACTTTGGAATCACCTAAGTTACTTTAAGAAAAGCTCCATGCCCCGGCCCCCATAGCAGACCAACTAAATCAGACTCCCTGGGGATGGAGCTCAGGCATGGGCCTGTTTTAAAGCTCCGAGGTGAATCTATTGCGCAGCCAGGGTGAGACAAACTGGATTAGAGGGTGTCTCAGGCCCCCCTCCTCTTCAGCTCTTTTGAGAGTTTGACCCCAGCTCGCTGGTGCCACCTGGTGGCCACATTGGGGAATGACTCTACATCTTGCTTCTGCCCCGGACCCTTATCCCTCCATCACCAACACCGCGAAGCCCAGGAATGGGGCTCAGGGATTCCCCTCCTCCCACTGCAGAGGTTGGCACTATCCTAGCCTTTGGAACGGAGATGAGGGGGCTGGCCTGGCGGGGAGGGGGGCGAGAGTCCTCTGCTGGGTCTGCTTCCATTAAAACACCCCACACCCCAAAGGCAGCCAGAGCATCTACTGCTGAACATAGCCCCAGCCACACCACCCTTCCCTCCCACTGCCAACAGAGTAGAGCCAACTCACCCACCCAGCCTCATCTCTGACAACTTCCAACACAACTGTGTTCTCTAGCACCTTCACTGCTTCTGAACTCGCTTTGCACCTTTCAGCCTCCTGGCCTTTGCCCAGGCGCTCCCTCCCGCCTGAAGTGCCTTCACCTGGCTCTCATTACTTCGGGATTGTTCAAGGCCAGCTCTGTGGGACCTCTCCTCTCTTCCCAAGGCTCACGTCCCCTTGATGCTCCCTGCTGCACCCTCGGTGTGCCCCACAATGAACATCCATGGCTGCAGAGCTCAGAGGAGGGGAGGGCCTATCACCTTTGGGGGGGGCGGTCCCTGAATTGCCTAAAGGCAGTGAAGAGCTAGCAGGGCCGGAAGGAAGGGGCTGTGGAGAGGGGGACTCTGACAGAGTGTGGTCAGTGTGGGGAGAGGGCCTATGGTGCTCTGAAGCAGGGCTAGGCATCCTTTTTCAACTACTCAGGCCTCCAGCTACAGAGAGAAAAGGAAGCGTCAGTTCTCCGCCCTCTCGGGGTGTCCTGAAAGGAGGCGCTCAGGCTCTCAGTTCACTGCTGCCACCTGGTGGCAGCATATGAGACCACCATGAGTGAGACCCACAGGCAACTCCAAAGGGGATATACAATGGAGCTGCTGGCCCTGGGGAAAATGAGCCCATCTTCCAAAGCTCAGCAAAGTCCGTTTTCTGAAACTCCTTAACCACTTTCCCCACCCCAAATTTGGCAGCCCTTCCAAGTGACCTCTGACCTTGGGCATAGCCTGACCCCAGATGGCCTGCCTCTAGCCCAACACCCTTTTTCCCAACCATGGTCTGATCGGTGACCCTAAGCAAAGGTTGGCCTGGATCAGCCATTCACAACATGTGCCAGGTGCAGGCTGAGCGTGGGGCTGGCTTGGAGCTGCCCCTTCTCTGCAGGGGCCACACGCAGAAGCTGACCTTGGGGACTGCAGGCCCACAGCAGAGAACACAAGGTCGGCACCCAGAGGGGTGCTCACTCACTTCAGGCTCAGTCTTCTCGGCTCCCCCCACAGCTGCTCCCTCCCACTCCAGCACCCTGTTCTTCTCCAGCAGCCAAGCAAGTTCACTGGGCCAGAGGAGAACAGAAGAACAGGTCAGCGTGCTCCACACAGAGGCCAGAGGCCACAGAGTCTGATGCCCAGAGCGGCCCGGCAGGTTACATGGCCGCACCAGCTAGGCCACATGTGACAGAGCACGGGGAACCACAGCCGACTGGAGGGCACATTTTTTCTAGACAGGCTAAAAATCTGAATGTTTAGATGAAATCTGGACTTCTTTAGAAAACTTCTGATTTGTATGATTGAATGCCCAGTCCCTCAGGCAGCATCAGCTGTGAAAACACTGAACGGCTTCCCCGCCGGATATTAAACAGCCACTCTCCAGGACGCATCTACCAACCTGCCTCTTGCCCAGGACCCCCAGGGCCCCCGTGGCCCAGAAACCGGAGGGTGAATGCCTGGCACCACAGGGATCTAGGACAGGGTGCTCCCTCTGACTGCTCACATCCTTGACGGGTCCCAGAGCCGCAGCGGCTGCTAAATACCCCGTACCTCACCCCCGCACACACCCTACCGAGCACTCTAGAACACAGCCGGGAAGAGCCGGAGCTGGCCGTATTTGCATGTCAGGGATCCCCTCCGCTCCCAGAAGGTGAAGAAGTGACCGAGAGCCCCTGCGGGTCCCGTGGGGCCCCCAGCCCTCAAGCCCACGGTGGCCGCCTCCTGGGCTGTGCACGTGGGGACGGCACCCGGGCCGGGGCCGGGGCTCACCTGGCGGTAGGTGCAGATGATGATCTCCCGCAGGTGGTAGTGCATGGGCGTCATGGTCTCACTGACCGTGTCCAGCGCCGCGTCCACCTCCTTCTTCACGCGGTGTCCATCAGGCAGCAGCTGCACCACCTTCATCACCACCTGGGACCACAGGAGAGGGATGAGCAGAGAGAAGACCAAGGTGGGGGGGCCCTCCAGCCCCGGCAACAGGTTCACCCACACCAAGGGCCGCACTGGCCTCAAGGCCTGGGCCCTGACCACTCCTTGGTTCTCAGATGGGGGCGGGGAACAAGGGCGTTCCTCCGTATCTCTGAGGCCAGGGCTCCCGAGGTGCTTATTTTTTAAGCAGCAGGAAACTTGCTTCAAACGAAGCCTTATCCAGGACTCTAACCCGTAAAACAGATAGCTGTCATGTAACCGGGGCTGGCGGGGCGAGGGGCAGGTATAGGACAGGCCTGAGCTGGGGCCTCGCTGGCTCTCCCTCCACCTGGCAGCAGCCCCAGGCACTTCGGAAACACCCAGCTCTGGGGAACGCAGTGTGGACACCGCTCATCTGAAGTAAGCCCCCCTTTACTCGGGGAAACTGAGGCCCGTTAAGATCACTCTGTAGGGCAGGGCTCCTCCCCACAGTCACCCGCCCGACCACGCCCCTGTGGACCCCCCTCGGGATATGCCTACCCTGCAACTCCTGCGCCAGCACCAACCCAGGCCTCCAGCACCTCCCACCCCCACTGCAGCAGCCCCTCCTTCTCCTCCTCACTGGTAGCCAGAGAGGCCATAGGAAAGTATAAGTGTGAGCACGTCCTGTTTGTGCAATTCCCGGGCTTCAGTGTCTTCCTAGCTCCCTGGCACTCAACATCAAAACCGAAAGCTTCCCCACGTCTACAAGGTCCCCCAGTGCCTGACCCCACCTGCCTCCCAGCCTCCCTCATAACCCCCCCCAGGGCTCCAACGCCTTCCTGGAGCCCCCTCAGTCACCCCAACAGCCCGCACGGTCCTTTCAGAGCCCCGAAGTCAACCTCCACCTACTCATCCATCCCATCCATCCGTGTGCCCACTTGTTCACATCCGCTCCCCACCAGACAAGAAGCTCCCTAATCCCCGAGGGCAATAGCTTTTCCACCTAGGAGGCGCCCCGTGGACGATGCTAAATGAACGAAAGACCAAAACCCTACCCAACTCAGCTCTTCTCTCAATCTGACCCATCTCCATGACTGGGCCCTAGCGGGATCGTGGCAGGGAGGGCGCTCCCTCACCCCTGCGTTTCTCAGAAGGAACTGGCCCAGGGCTGGCACACCGGCAGGGGTGGAGCTACAGCCCAGTGGGAGAAAAGGACCCATCACCTGGGAGGACCCTCAGCTAATCCAGCTCAGGCCACACCCGGATCCCAAGCTCTGGGTCAGACATCTCGCTTGAGAGGAGTATGGACCACAGGCAGGTCCCCAGGACGGCCCAGGGGCAGTTCCCCAGGCAGAGGGCTGCAGCTTTTTCAAATGCAATAAACCAAACTCCTAGCCTCTCCCCCTAAATTGCTCCTCCCCTTGAATTCTTCATCTCCTTGGCTGTCACCAGCGCCAGCCAGAAACCTGAGGTCATCCTGGGTGTCTTCCCTCTTTGCCTCACAACCAATGGCCCCCAAGACCAGCCAATGGTGACTGGGCTCCTGTTCACCGGGCGGCCCCCGCCTCACTCAGGCCCCAGACTCTCCTCTCCACACCCTCCTCCACACACTGGCCTCCAGAATGAGAATCTGATCACAACCTCCCCTACTTCTCTGCTGGCCCCAAGGTTAAGGTCAAATACACAGTTTGGTCTTCCAGGGTCCTCACAGTCGGGGCCCCCACCTCAGCCCTGCCTCCTTCCATTCTGGCCAACTGCAGCCTTCCACAGGTCCTGCCCCTTCCAGACTCCCTCCTTTGCACGTTTGATCCCCTCTGCACACTATCCCTCCCCCCAGCCCCAGAAGACTCACTCATCTTTCTAAAATGCACTCAAATGTCACCTCCTCCACAAAGCCCTCTTGGGCTCCCCCAGCTGCACCTTCGACGCTCAGAACTGATGTCTATTTCAGCACTCTTCACAGTCTACTGAATGTTCCCCACTGGACTGTGGGCTCAATAGGCCTGAATTAATTACAAAGGAAGCTGGTCTAAACATGAGGATGTCTTGGGGTGGGTAAGGATGTGGGTACACGGGCATCCTTGGGTCACATGATGTAACTTTAGAACACAGATTCAGAGGTCAGCTACCTGGCTTGTGCCCTGACCCCATCACCTCTCTGACGTGGTTCTAGGGTGATGAGCTTGGCTCCCAGCACCTCAGTTTCCTCATCTATCAAATGGGAGTAGTAAGGGCACCTGACTCTTGGGAGCTGTGAAGGGTGAAGAAGGGAGCACACACAGAGCTCCTGGCACAGGACTGGGTGTGAGTAGAGAGAGTTCTAACTATCACATCTGAGGGACCGACGTGTAGACTTGGAAATAAACTCTCGTGTATACGGTCAAATGATTTTTGCCAAACCATTCGATGGGGAAAGGACATTCTTTTCAACAAATGGTGCTGGGAAAACTGGATGTCCACATGCAAAAGAATGAACTTGGACCCTTACCTTATACCATATACAAAAATTAATTCAGACAGAAAGATAGACAAGATCAAAAGGCAGAGGGCTGCGTACCAGATAAAGGAACATGATAAAACCCCAGAAAAACAACTAAATGAAGTGGAGATAGGCAACCTTCCAGAAAAAGAATTCAGAATAATGATAGTGAAGATGATCCAGGACCTCGGAAAAAGAACGGAGGCAAAGATCAAGAAGATGCAAGAAATGTTTAACAAAGACCTAGAAGAATTAAAGAACAAACACCTGGAAGAATTAAAGAACAAACAAACAGAGATGAAAATACAATAACTGAAATGAAAAATACACTACAAGGAATCAATAGCAGAATAACTGAGGAAGAAGAAAGGACAAGTTACCCGGAAGACAGAATGGTGGAATTCACTGCTGCGGAACAGAATAAAGAAAAAAGAATGAAAAGAAATGAAGACAGCCTAAGAGACCTCTGAGACAACATTAAACGCAACAACATTCGCATTATAGGGGTCCCAGAAGGAGAAGAGAGAGAGAAAGGACCCGAGAAAATATTTGAAGAGATTATAGTCAAAAACGTCCCTAACATGGGAAAGGAAATAGCCATCTAAGTCCACGAATAGGCACCCAAGTCCACGAGAGTCCCAGGCAGGATAAACCCAAGGAGAAACACACCGAGACACACAGTAATCAAACTGACAAAAATTAAAGACAAAGAAAAATTACTGAAAGGAGCAAGGGAAAAAAGACAACATACAAGGGCACTCCCATAAGGTTAACAGCTGATTTCTCAGCAGAAACTCTACAAGCCAGAAGGGAGTGGCATGACGCATTTAAAGTGATGAAAGGGAAGAACCTACAACTAAGATTACTCTACCCGGCAAGGATCTCATTCAGATTCGATGGAGAAATCAAAAGCTTCACAGACAAGCAAAAGCTAAGAGAATTCAGCACCACCAAACCAGCTCTACAACAAATGCTAAAGGAACTTCTCTAAGTGGGAAACACAGAGAAGAAAAGGACCTACAAAAACAAACCCAAAACAATTAAGAAAATGGTAACAGGAACATACATATCGATAATTACCTTAAACGTGAATGGGTTAAATGTCCAACCAAAAGACACAGGCTCACTGAATGGATACAAAAACATGACACATATATATGCTGTCTACAAGAGACCCACTTCAGACCTAGGGACACATACAGACTGAAAGTGAGAGGATGGAAAAAGATATTCCATGCAAATGGAAATCAAAAGAAAGCTGGAGTAGCAACACTCATATCAGATAAAAGACTTTAAAATAAAGAACATTACAAGAGGCAAGGAAGGACACTACATAATGATCAAGGGATCAATCCAAGAAGAAGATATAACAATTATAAATATATATGCACCCAACATAGGAGCACCTCAATACATAAAGCAACTGCTAACAGCTATAAAAGAGGAAATACACAGTAACACAATAATAGTGGGGGACTTTAACACCTCACTTACACCAATGGACAGATCATCCAAAATGAAAATAAATAAGGAAACAGAAGCTTTAAATGACACAATAGACCAGATAGATTTAATTGATATTTATAGGACATTCCAGCCAAAAACAGCAGATTACACTTTCTTCTCAAGGGCACACGGAACATTCTCCAGGATAGATCACATCTTGCGTCACAAATCAAGCCTCAGTAAATTTAAGAAAATTGAAATCATATCAAGCATCTTTTCTGACCACAACGCTATGAGATTAGAAATCAATTACAGGGGAAAAAATGTAAAAAACACAAACACATGGAGGCTAAACAATACGTTACTAAATAACCAAGAGATCACTGAAGAAATCAGAGGAAATCAAAAAATACCTAGAGGCAAATGACAATGAAAACACGACGATCCAAAACCTATGGGATGCAGCAAAAGCAGTTCTAAGAGGGAAGTTTATAGCAATACAAGCCTACCTCAAGAAACAAGAAAAATCTCAAATAAACAATCTAACCTCATACCTAAAGGAACTAGAGAAAGAAGAACAAACAAAACCCAAAGTTAGCAGAAGGAAAGAAATCATAAAGATCAGAGCAGAAATAAATGAAACAGAAACAAAGAAAACAATAGCAAAGATCAATAAAACTAAAAGCTGGTTCTTTGAGAAGATAAACAAAATTGATAAACCATTAGCCAGACTCATCAAGAAAAGGAGGGAGAGGACTCAAATCAATAAAATTAGAAATGAAAAAGGAGAAGTTACAACAGACACCACAGAAATACAAAGCATCCTAAGAGGCTACTACAAGTGACTCTATGTCAACAAAACGGACAACCTGGAAGAAATGGACAAATTCTTAGAAAAAGCACAACCTTCCGAGACTGAACCAGGAAGAGACAGAAAATATAAACAGGCCAATCACAAACACTGAAATTGAAACTGTGATTAAAAATCTTCCAACAAACAAAAGCCCAGGACCAGATGGCTTCACAGGTGAATTCTGTCAAACATTTAGAGAAGTGTTAACACCCATCCTTCTCAAACTCTTCCAAAAAATTGCAGAGGAAGGAACACTCCCAAACTCATTCTATGAGGCCACCATCACCCTGATACCAAAATCAGACAAAGATACTACAAAAAAAGAAAATTACAGACCAATATCACTGATGAATATAGATGCAAAAATCCTCAACAAAATACTAGCAAACAGAATCCAACAACATATTAAAAGGATCATACACCATGATCCAGTGGGATTTATCCCAGGGATGCAAGGATTCTTCAATATATGCAAATCAATCAATGTGATACACCATATTAACAAATTGAAGAATAAAAACCATATGATCATCTCAATAGATGCAGAAAAACCTTTTGACAAAATTCAACACCCATTTATGATAAAAACTCTCCAGAAAGTGGGCATAGAGGGAACCTACCTCAACATAATAAAGGCCATATATGACAAACCCACAGCAAACATCATTCTCAATGGTGAAAAACTGAAAGCATCTCCTATAAGATCAGGAACAAGACAAGGACGTCCACTCTCGCCACTATTATTCAACATAGTTTTAGAAATCCTAGCCATGGCAATCAGAGAAGAAAAAGAAATAAAAGGAATACAATTGGAAAAGAAGTAAAACTGTCACTATTTGCAGATGACATGATACTATACATAGAGAATCCTAAAGATGCCACCAGAAAACTACTAGAGCTAATCAATGAATTTGGTAAGGTTGCAGGATACAAAATTAATGCACAGAAATCTCTTGCATTCCTATACACTAATGATGAAAAATCTGAGAAATTAAGGAAACACTCCCATATACCACTGCAACAAAAGG
Source organism: Eubalaena glacialis (assembly GCF_028564815.1). Classification (NCBI taxonomy): domain Eukaryota; kingdom Metazoa; phylum Chordata; class Mammalia; order Artiodactyla; family Balaenidae; genus Eubalaena; species Eubalaena glacialis. Next base: position 64,322,909 of record NC_083716.1, read on the forward strand.
AATAAAATACCTAGGAATAAACCTACCTAAGGAGACAAAAGACCTGTATGCAGAAGACTATAAGACACTGATGAAAGAAATTAAAGATGATACAAACAGAGAGAGAGATATATCATGTTTTTGGATTGGAAGAGTCAATGTTGTGAAAATGACTATACTACCCAAAGCAATCTACAGATTCAATGCAATCCCTACCAAATTACCAATGGCATTTTTTACAGAACTAGAACAAAAAATCTTAAAATCTGTATGGAGACACAAAAGACCCCAAATAGCCAAAGCAGTCTTGAGGGGAAAAAACGGAGCTGGAGGAATCAGACTCCCTGACTTCAGACTATACTACAAAGTTACAGTAATCAAGACAATATGGTATGGCACAAAAACAGAACTATAGATCAATGGAACGGGATAGAAAGCCCAGAGATAAACCCATGCACCTATGGTCAACTAATCTATGACAAAGGAGGCAAGGATATACAATGGAGAAAAGACAGTCTCTTCAATAACTGGTGCTGGGAAAACTGGAGAGCTACATGTAAAAGAATGAAATTAGAACACTCCCTAACACCATACACAAAAATAAACTCAAAATGGACCTAAATATAAGACTGGACAGTATAAAAGTCTTAGAGGAAAACATAGGAAGAACACTCTTTGACATAAATCACAGCAAGATCTTTTTTGATCCACCTCCTAGAGTAATGGAAATAAAAACAAAAATAAACAAATGGGACCTAATGAAACTTCAAAGCTTTTGCAAAGCAAAGGAAACTGCAAACAAGACGAAAAGACAACCCTCATAATGGGAGAAAATATTTGCAAACGAATCAATGGACAAAGGATTAATCTCCAAAATATATAAACAGCTCATGCAGCTCAATATTAAGAAAACAATCCAAAAATAGGCAGAAGACCTAAATAGACATTTCTCCAAAGAAGACATACAGATGGTCAAGAAGCACATGAAAAGCTGCTCAACATCACTAATAATTAGAGAAATGCAAATCAAAACTACAGTGGGGTATCACCTCACACCAGTTAGAATAGGCATCATCAGAAAATCTACAAACAACAAATGCTGGAGAGGGTGTGGACAAAAGGGAACCCTCTTGCACTGTTAGCGGGAATGTAAATTGATACCGCCACTATGGAGAACAGTATGGAGGTTCCTTAAAAAACTAAAAATAGAATTACCATATGACCCAGCAATCCCACTACTGGGCATATACCCAGAGAAAACCATAATTCAAAAAGACACATGCAACCCAATGTTCACTGCAGCACTATTTACAATAGCCAGGTCATGGAAGCAACCTAAATGCCCATCGAGAGACGAATGGATAAAGATGTGGTACATATATACAATGGAATATTACTGAGCCATAAAAAGGAACGAAATTGGGTCATTTGTAGAGACGTGGATGGATCTAGAGACTCTCATACAGAGTGAAATAAGTCAGAAAGAGAAAAACAAATATCGTATATTAACGCATATATGTGGAACCTAGAAAAATGGCACAGATGAACCGGTTTGCAGGGCAGACATAGAGACACAGATGTAGAGAACAAACATATGGACACCAAGGGGGGAAAGTGGTGGTGGTGGGGTGGTGGTGTGATGAACTGGGAGATTGGAATTGACATATATACACTAATATGTATAAAATGGATAACTAATAAGAACCTGCTATATAAAAAAATTAAATTTAATTTAAAAAATAAAATTAATTCAAAATGGATCAAAGACCTCAACGTAAGAGCTAAAACCATAAAATTCGTAGAAGAAAACACAGAAGAAAAGCTTCATAACATTGCATTTAGCAATGACTTCTTAAATATAACAGCAAAAGCACAGGAAACAAGAAAAAATAGACAAATTGAATATCACCAAAATTTAAAATTTTTGCATGAAAGGACACTATCAACAGAGTAAAAAGGCAACCCACCGAACTATCACATATCTAACAAGGGATTGACATCCAGAATATACAAAGAGTTCCTACAACTCAACAATAACAAAACAACCCAAATCAAAAATGGGCAAAGAATTCGAATAGACATTTCTCCAAGGAAGATACAAAAATGGCCAGAAAACAAATGAAACAATGTTCAACATCACTAGTCAGTGGGGAAATTCAAGTCAACACCACAGTGAGATGTCACTTCACACCTACTCAGAAGGCTATTATCAAAAAAAAACCCAGAAAACAACAAGTGTTGGCAAGAATGTGGAGGAATTGGAACCCTTGTGCTTTGCTGGTAGGAATGTATATGGTGCAGCTGCTGTAGAAAACAATATGGCAGTTCCTCAAAATTTAAACAGTGAATTACCAGTTGATCCAGTGATTCCACTTCTAGAATTGAAAGCAAAGACTCAAACAGATACGTGTACACCCATGTTCACAGCAGCATGATTCACGATAGCCCAAAGGTGAAGACAACCCAAGTGTCCACGGACAGATGAATGGATAAACAAAATGTGGTCAATACTTACAATGGAACGCTACTCAGCCTTTTAAAAAAGGAAATTGTGACACATGCTACACCACGGATGAACCTTGATGTTATTATGCTAAGTGCAATAAGCCAGTCACAAAAGGACAAATACTGTATGATTCTCCTTATATGAGGTATGTAAAATAGTCAAATTCATAGAGATAGAAAGTAGAATGGTGGCTGCCAGAGGCTGGGGGAGGGGAAATGGGGAGTTAGTGTTTAATGGATACGGTCAATTTGGCCTAAGGAAAAAGTTCTGGAGATGGTGGTGATGGTTGCACAATAATGTGAATGTACTTAACGCCACAGAACTGTACACTGAAAAATGGTTAAAATGGTAAATTCCATGTTATGTATATTTTACCACAATAAAAAATTAAAAAGAAAAGAATCAGTGAATCAGCCAGAAGAAGGAAGAGAGAAGTGGTCCAGGGCAAGGGAAAAGCATATGCAAAGGCCCAGAAGCTGAAAGCACTTGGTGAGTTTGAGGAGCTGCATGGAGGCCAGGGTGTCAGGACAGTAGGGAGGGCAGGGGAGGGGCACTGGCCAGGCCGGCCAGGTAGGCAGGAGCCGACCACAACACCGACACCGGGCAGCCACGTGCCAACTCTGAGTTCCACGTGCCCATCTGTAAGATGGGGACACTGCCACCTACTTACAGGGTGTCAGGGAAGATGACATGAGGCACATGAGGTGCAATACATGGGTGGCTAAATGTGAGATGTTAGCACTGTCCAACCAGTGCCCTGAATTGAAATAGGGGTGGGGTGGGGCGGTCCAGGGCCCGGCACCAGGGTCACCAACCACAGCTGGGTCCCAGGTGCCCGTGTGGTGGTCGTCAATGTTACCCAGACAAGATGGTGGCCAGTAGCCCAGCAGCAGGGCCAGGAGTGGGGGGGATCCGCCCCCTCTTCTCCAAACACCATCTGCCAGGGCCCAGAGCCAAGCTACCCTGTGCCCTGGTTTGCTCATCTGTGAAATGGGGACAGGGAAGGGCTGATACGATGAGGTGGAAGAAGGTAATTGCCTTAGGAGGAGCTTTGAAGATCTCCCCCAGACCTACCAGCAAGACTCACCCCTCCCCTCCCCCAGGTGTCCCCTGGGGACCCCACAGGGCATGCTCACCTCAAACTCGCCCTTGGTGAACTTGGCATCAGGCACGCTCACGAGCTCCTCCTCGCCCACCTCGGGGAAGCCCTAAGGGAGGACAGCTGCTGGGACTGGGAGCATGGCTACCAGACGGCACCCCCCCCCCACTCTGCCCACAGCTGGAGCCCGTGCCGGGGGTCTGCCAGCCCATGCGCCGTCTGCCCAGGGCTGATGAGACGGGGCTCTGGGACCACACCTTCCTGCCACAGCCAGGGTCCCCAGGGACCAAATGCCCGCCCTGCCTGGGAAGACCCCTGTCCTCACACAGGAGGCCACACATACTCGGATGTGCCAGAAGGCAAGCACAGCCACCACCATGGCGGTCGTGGTCCGGCCCTGGCCGCTGAGGCAGCTGAACACGAAGCCGGTACCCGGGTCCTTGGCGAGCGCAGCCTGCAGGGTCCCCAGCAGCCGGTCAAAATCCTGCACAGGGAGACCGAGGTCTGAGTCAGTGGGGGCTCCCAGCTGCACAGACTCCCAAGATGGCCCATCCCTCCAAATGGCAACTCTGGGAGCTGTCCTGGGAGTGTTTGCCCTGAGCCTGGCTGTGTCAGGCTCACAACCTTGTATGCACACACACTCAGCTCACTGCAGTACACACAAGACCACATGCACGTAAACAGCCACACTCCCATATAACCAGGCACTGGACGTATGAGCAGACACGGGCACACACCTGAGGTTCCTGGTGCCCACCATCTGCCAGGTGGAACAAGCACATTCCTATGTGCTGCGCCCCCGGGCTGCACGTGGACCCCCGGCCCTACTGCCCCCCTGAGGTGGACCCAACCCAGATCCCAGTTTGAGGGCAGTCCCGACCTCAGCCGATCACTGCAGCGTGAGACCACTAGGGGGCAACAAACTACGGGCAGCCAGACCCACAGAGCAAAGTGAGGGGGCAATACAAGCCCGGTCACCACCCGTCTCACAGACAGACAGACACAGACGCATCACCCAAACAACCGACACATCACACAGGCACACAGCGACCCCCACACAATACATGCCAGGCACACACACCACACAAACCTTAAAGACCCACAGACCGTACAGACATTCACAGGCATAAACCTACAGATACCACATGCACACACAAACTCCCTCAGTCACACACAGCATTCCCCAGCACCCTCCTCCACAAACCCCCTACACACACCACACCACACAGCTCCCCACCAGACACGCTCTCCACGCGTCCCCCAGTAAAGACAAGTGGCACAGCACAGCCTCCATAGACACAGACACACCACACACATACACACACACACACACTCCACAACCACACCCCCACCCACTCTGAACACACACACACACATGCTCACCCACCCCACACATACCTACAACACATGATGCACACACACACAGGCGCGTGCGCACACACGCCAACACGGAGCTTGGTAGGCATGTGAATAAACCACCTAGGCCGATCTGAAACCCTGCAGAACAAGCTCTTAGTCCCTCTGGGGAGCTGTGCCCACAGCCAAGGCCCAGGCCCGAGGGAGGCAGGGGGGGTGTCCTCTTCCTCCCCAGAGGCCTCAGCCACACAGCCCCCTCACCTCCTCGCGGGGGGCGCAGAAGTCTGGCATGGGGATGCGGTGGTAGGTGAGGCCGGGGCAGGCCCCGCGGTGCTGGCTGAAGACCTCCTGCGTCGTGAGGCACGTCTGGAACCTGTGGGTCCGTGGGCCCTGGGCGCCTGCGGGAGGCATGCTCAGGTGGGCCTTCAGCTGGGTCTCCAGGTTCTAGGGGAGGGTGGGACGGAGGGCTCAGGCCACACGGCAGCCCCCAGGCCAGCCCTGAAAGACCAGAGCCTCTGTGGCCAGGATAGTCCTGGCCTTCGGGCCCATCCCTCCCCCTTCTCAAGCCTCAAGGTTTATAACCAGACCCGGGGCTGCAAGGGAGTCCTGAGTCAGCCACTCCCTGAGACTGCTCCTCTCGGGGCCTCAGTTTCTTCATCTGTATAATAGGAGCACAGAAGCTTCTGAAGACATTTTCAGGCCAAGTCCCCAGAAGGCCTCCAAGGCAGGGGTGCGTACAAGGCAGGAGGGCCTCACCTCCACCTGGCTAGGGGCCGTGGGGGGCCCAGGCCACCGCAGGCTGTGGGTGCGCCCGTCACACTCCAGCACGGCCTCCTCTCTCAGGTTGACCCACACAACCTGCTGCAGCTTCCTCTTGGTGTCGGTCAGGTAGGCCAGGATACTCCCCAGGGCCTGGGGGGACAGATGGCCGTCAGTGAAAGAGCTCAACCCCCCTTCCCCTCACCCCACAAGTGGGCCCCCTGGCTGGTCACCTTGGCACTGGGCTGGGCCGTGCCGTAGATGGGCAAACGGGGCACCCGCCGAAAGTTGGCCACATCCATCTCTCTGACGGTGCTGAGTGCGTCCGGGGAGACGAGGTCATCTGCCCCCTGTTGGGAGAGAAGCAAGCCTGGGACCCTCAGCAGCCGACTGAGGTTCAGAACCTGGCCCCAAGTGGGCATGGGGGGCGGGGGGTGAGACCAGCACTTGACAGTTTAGAAAGCACTTTTGCACACTTGGAGCCTCATAACCACCCTGGCAAGGGCAAGTGCAATGGTGCCCACTCTCCGGATGAGGAAGCTGAGGCTCAAAGATGAGAGGCTGGTGGCAAAGATACCAGAACCAGGTCTCCTGACTCCCTGCCCAGAGCGCTTGGGTTTGAGAATGAGGAGCGGGTACTGGAACAATAGCCAGAGCTGCAAATGCTTCTTAGGGCCTGAGAATGGCCCCATTTTGTTCACAGGAGGATCCCATCACCCCACAGGCCATCCTCCCTTTGCTTCCTGTGAGGGCAATGCTTAGCCCAACCCCACAAAAACCAAGGCTGTAACCAACCCCAGGGCTAGCCCACACCCACGCCCACTTCCCCAGCCAGCCAGGCGCACTCACCAGGGAGCCAGTGGTGATGAGGTCCCGAGGGGCCACAGGCCCCGCTGAGCTTAGTGTCACAGGCAGGCGGTACAGTTCGGGACGGGCACACAGCCAGCGGCTGAAACTGAGGGCAAAAGCCAGCGGGTACTGCAGCCCGAGGCAGAGAGAGACGGGAGTTCAGGGGCACATGGCCATCCCAAACTCTCCCTGCTTGCCCTCTGGTCGGGGGACCCCAAGAGATACCCATCACGGCCCAGGGCAGGGATGAGGGGCTGGGGAGAGAGGACCAGGATATCCGAAGCGAGATCCCTCCAGGCCCCCATGCCCTGGCTAAGGGTACAGAGATGGGCCCAGAGGAAAGAGACGTGGGGCCTCCCTTTGCCTGACCTGCTCGGGGACCGTCCCTCTATCTGGGTCTCTCCTTGCCTCCCCCAAACCCGCCTTCCTCTGGAACCAACACACGTCCCCACTCCCCTCCCCAGCTCCACAGGGGTCCCCATCAACCCCATGCCAGTCACTGGGTGGGGAGTCTGGAGGGGCCCCAGGAGAAAGGGGGATGGGTTCGCTCATCCCGCCACCCCACCTGCTCATGGAGATAGTAGTTAAACAGGACCAGGTAGAAGTATCGCTCCAGGCTCCGCAGCGCCCTCTGCCGGACACCGCGCTGGCTGCCGCTTTCCTGAGAGGAAGGGACCAGGAAGGAGGGCCGGCAGTAAAGATGGGGCTGCTAAGCCACGCATCCCCATCCCCAGAAGGGCAGGAGTTAAGCCTCAGAAATTCCCATTAGACAATCTACCCCAACCCTGCATAACCCTGTTACGCCAGGATGGAAGTTCTTCCAACCCTATCCCATTTGCTGTGGTTTATCCATGGTGCAGGAAGAGCTACTGGTGACCACAGCAGGCACTACAGCTCTCAGTGAGGCTCTGTGCCCAGGGACAGGCTGGGCCTCGCCGCTTTGCTCCAATGCCACCCACCATGCAGGGCCACACACAATCCGTGTTGAAGCAGCAAGTGTATAAACACCCTTCCCTGAACCAGAGGCCCTCACTGAAGAGCTGCGACCCTCCCCACCCCAGAGTCCTCTGGGCAGGGGGCTGTCACAGAAAATTCCAAGGGTCCCTCTCTTCACCTTCGGATCTCAGGCTTCCCCTGCTGGGTCAGCACCACCTTCTGGAGGGCAAGTGAGATTCGTATAGGCCCAAAAAGAAGGTCATGCCCTTGGATGAAATTTAATCCCATCTTTGGGAATCTAGGCCAGAGGTCAGCAAACTTTTATTTCTATAAAAGGCCAGACAGTAAATTTTCTAGGCTTGTGGGCTACACGATCTGCCTTGCAACACCTGGACTCTGCCACGGCAGCGTAAGAGAGCCATAGACGGTACATAAATGGATGGGCAAGACCTCGTTCCAACAAAACTTATTTATCAAAACAGGTGGTGGGCTGGATTTGGCCCGTGGGCCATCGTCTGTCAACCCCTAATCTAGACCTTATAAGGGGAAAAATCCTAAATACACAAAAGCCTTATTTTCATGAAGTAGTTCAATGCAAAGTACTTACTTTAACCCCACTGTGCAACTAGAAGGGGCCTGCAGATCACAGCAGGTGATGGCCAGGAGGAACACCTTGCTCTGTCAGGCTCCCTTCTGAGGCTTTATGACCTGAGCTCACCTAATCCTCACAACAACCCTATGGGGTATTATTGTTAGTGGCCCCATTTTACGAGTGGGGAAACTGAGGCACAGAGCAGTGAAGCAGGTTGCCCAGGTCCACACGCTTCTAGGTGGCAGAGCCAGGAACAGAACTCAGGCAATCGGACCAGAGCTCTGCTCCTAACCTATCAGGCCAATGATGGCTGAGCCTCGCAATGGCCCTGGATCCACAGCCAGTAAACCTCAACAACGACAAGCAGGCATGACATGGGAAAGACGGGGTTACATGAAATAAGCAGGACATAAACGTGCCCTAGGCAACCTACAAAAGAACATCAGAAATATGAAAACTGAAGGAAGGCAGCCAAAATGCTCACGGCAGCTGGGCTTGGAAGACGGGCAGTTTTATTCCTTCTCTAATTTCTCAATTTTCTATAATATAATATTGCCTTTAAAACACTTTTTTAAGTGTTAAAGAAGAAAAAGACTCTGCGGGCTTTAGATTCTTTCCATGCGCTGTGTGCGAACAAGCCAACCTCCTCTCCCCAGAGCACAGGGACAGGCCTGCTGAGACAGCCCAGAGCCCATCACTCTTCCAGAATCAGCGGCTGGACCAAACCCTGGCCTTCCCAAAGAACAGCGAGGGTTTTATTTGCATGGGGAGCCGGGAGCAGCCTGGGAAGTATCTGGAGCCAGAGGCCCCCAGCACCTTGCCAGCAGCCCCTTCCTCCATCCTGTTTATTCTGCAGCGAGGGGTCCTGGTCAGGGAAAGTAAACTTCCTCTCTTCCTGCAGCCCCAGCTCCCCATCTCCCCTTCCTCTGAAAACTGCTCTGCTCATGGGAGAAGCAGCAATTAGGAAAAGCCAGTCTGAAGGGGCCCAGTCAACAGGCCCAACCAAACAAGGCTGCCGGGCTCAGGCAAAAGCAGCAGCTCTCCGTGCCTCACCTGAGCCGGGGTCTCCGGCGGGCTGCCTTCCAGTTCCCTCTGGTTTTCCAAGACTACTTCCTTCAGGTCGTGCAACTCTGCACAGGCGGTGATGGCTCTGTCCACCTGGTGCCAGAGACCAGGGCAGGGAAGAGGGGACAGCAGCAGGAAGGGAGCAGGGCCAAGGAAAGATGGCAGGAGGTAGAAGAGAAGAGAGGGGGAAAGAGAATGACTGGCCGGGAAGGGAAGGAGGGGGCAGGGGAGGAAGAGGTCCCCCAGTGAGGGGAGCGAGTGCCCCTCCACCGCCCCACCCCCAGCTCCTTGCCCAGCCCCCTCGCTCACCTCCTCCACCATCCTCCTCCCCTGGGGCACCATGTGGAGAAAGCTCTGGACCACCTGGAGCTGCTCCATGGGCAGTGGCTTGGTCTTCGTAGGGGCAGCCCTGACGGGGGGGGCAGTAGCATAATCAGCGCTCCCAAAGGCCTGGAGGACGCCCCGCTGTCCACACCCTCCCGCTGAGAGGCACCGGACTACATGCTCCAAGTTTTCCTTCCAAATCAGTTGGGGAAACAAGAGGCGTTTGTTTCACTGGGGAAACTGGGGCCCAGAAAGGTCAAGTGACTTTCTCCAGGTCAGCCAGTGAAGTCTGCGGCAAACCGGGAAGTGAACCCCAGCTGCCCAACTTCCAGCTGTAGCTCTGGGCTTCTGACGTGTCCCCGGCAACCTGGGGCAGCGCCGCCCTCCCCTCTCCTTATCCCCGCAGTCCCCTGGGGCACTGGGTCCCACAGGCCACTCACTCCGGCCTCAAGGCAGTCCCACTGTGGTGAAGCAGGATGAGGGTGCCCAGAACCATGCCCAGGTTGGTCCTGCCCACGCCCGTCTGGCAGCTGAAGAGGAGAGCAGGGGGAGGCCCGTGGGCATCTCGGAGCAGCAGCAGGCTGGGGGTCTCCTGGGGAAGGACCATGAAGAGCAGGTAACAGCGTGACCAGAAAGCCCTCAGCTGAGGACCAAATTGGGGGTGGGGGGTCATGACATGGGCCGCCCAGCCCCACGGCCCGATCTGCTCTACCTGCCCCAGGAGCGCAGGCCCTGCCTCCTTCCCAGGGCCCTGGAGGTGAGAACTACTCAGAGGGGACAGGGCCACAGTTACTCTGCTGTGAGAGGCAAATTAAATAAGGTGACCTCCCAAGGGGGTTGGGACAGAAACACCGGTACTCAGGAGATATCAGCTAAAGCCTGGAAGGTAAGAATTTTTAGTTCCAATATAGAAATGAGGAACTTGAGGCCTAGAAGTTAGGAGATTTGTCCAGGATGACACAGCAAGTTAGCAGCCAAGCCACAGCCAGAGTCCAGTCCTCCAGATGGTCAGCGCTGGCCTCTGTCATTAGAGAATGTACAAATACACACCCACACCAGACACACACACAGCCCACACACTCACGCCCTCAGCCTTCCTTCAGAACCCACACCCACCAGAGCATCTCGAGACGGGGCCTCGACACAGACCCACTCTCCAAGCACCTGCCCACCCTCCGTGCTCCCACCACCCCTCTTGCCCCCACTTACCCGGAGGACACTGACAAAGGCATCAAACTGGGCTTCCAGGGGGGCCCCTTGCTCTGGCAGGGGCAGACGGTGGTACCTACCGGGTGAGGGGGAGAGGCCCATCAGGCAGGCCACACACCCCGGACATCCCCTCACCCCCATATTCCCATGGGAGACACAGGCGCGGGGAACTCAGCCCAACCTGCAGATGGTGAGACTGAGGCCGCAGCTGGAGAGCAGGCCCAGCGAGCACCCACGCCCAGCACACTGGGGCCCTGGGCAGGCCCTCGGTACCTGTAGGTGGGCCGCAGGAAGAGGGGCCGCTTGTACACCTCCTTGGTCACGTGCACATCGTCCTCGCCCCTGACGGCCACGGCGTGGGGCTCCCCCCGCAGGTCTTCGGTGTTGTGGTACACGTAGTACTTGTTCTCGCTCAGCTGGGCAAAGTCGTGGATCTAGAGGAGGTAGGGGGCCAGAGGGCCATGACGGACTTTCCTGGCTGAGCTCTGGAGCGCCTAGGCCACACAGAGGCCATGGACAGGCTGCTTTCCCTCCAGGGAGAACTACACACCAGAGGTCCTCTCTGTGCCCTGGGAGCCCTGACGGGACCAGGGTGGCTGCTGGCCCGAGGGCAGCCACCTACGCCTGAGTTGATATGGCCCACAGTGGGGCCAGGTTGGAAGGGCTTGGCCCAGTGGGCAGCAGGAATTGGCTAAACCGCCAGACTGAAGGACAGGAGGAAGCTCGGTCAGCTGGGAGCTCGAGGGGAGAAAGCCTGAGCTGCGGCCTCCGTTCCTGCCCGGGATGTCCCAGGGGAGGCAGGGGACGCCATGACCCCCACCCACTATTTACACACCTCTGTGGTGCGTCAACAGCCTCAGAGACCCTGACAAACCTCCCAGCTGTGAAGGAGGAGGACAGAGGGACCTCAGAAACAGAGGCCCATGGAGAGAAGTGACCCAGCCCAGGCCTCACAGCTCACAGGAGGCTGAACCTGTCTTGGGGCTTTTAGTCTAGTGCTCTTTCCCCTCCACCAGACCCTTTTCTAAATAATGATGCTGAGTTTGGAGGAAAAAAGCAGGGTGGGAAAGGGGCAGAGGCAAACAGAACCGAGAAGAGAAGTCCTTCCCCTGGCTGCCCGGAGCCAGCCTTGCAGCAGCCATTTACCCAAGCAGGGCAGAAAAGTGAGCGAGCGTGGGCCAGTGAGAGCAAAGCGGGGCTGGGGGCTGGGGCTCAACTCAGCTGTCCAAGGCCTACCAGGAGGGCGGCCTCCCACCCACACCGGTGGCCCTCACCTCCTTCCGGATGGCCAGCTCCAAGCGCTCCACCTGGACCCCAGGTCCGAGGCCCTGGAGGTTCTCGTGAAGACTCTGCTTGTCTCGAGGCGTGTAGGGCACGAAGTCCTCATCAGCACGCAGAAACAGCACGGGCTCCTCCCGCACACAGAAGATGACGCACTCCTGCCGGGAACCCAAGAAGGAAGGAAGCATCACCACTACCCGGACTGGACACCTGCTCCACTGCCCCACCTCTGGGCCTCCGAGCTAGCCGCTCCCCCTCATCGCGGGCCCATCACCCCACTCTGCCCCTGCAACCTGAATCCTACCCCAGAAACAAAGCTCAGTCCCAATGCCACCTGCTCCTGACCCTCCCTCCTCTCAGGGCCAACAGCTCTTCATCTGAATCGTGTGGTGTTCACTCCTGCTCTGGATTAACGTTATCAATGAATACATCTTTCTCCCTTTGTGGACTACAGATTCCTTGCGGGTAGAATCATGTCCTTGTCATCTTCATGTCCCCACAATTCCTAGTGCAGAGCCCTAGGTAAATCAAGTGCTTGATAAACATCAGCTGAAGAAGTGAATGCCCACCACCACCATGTAATCATTCATTCACTGAGCACCGTACAGACAGAGGGAGATGTGTGGGCAGGCCCCGCCCTGGAGAACTTGCTGGGAAGGTGGGATCCATGCTCAGCTAACACCCCCTCCCCACTCTGGTTCACTAAGGACTCTCCATCTTAACCCAGGTCAATTCACACTCGGCTGCCCGCCGTAAGCCTGCAATCACAGTGGACACTCATCCTCTGTCCTGGAGACACTCAAAACCGCATCTCCACATCAGGCAGGAGAGAGGAGGCATGTAAAGCAGGCACGTGGACTCCAGGGGTCTAGGTTTGTGTCTTGGGACACCACTCAGGGGCTGTCACTTATCCTCTCTGGGCCTCAGTTTCCTCCTCTGTAAAATGGGAGAATAACTGCCTCATAGGATTGACATGAGGACCTAAATGTTAGCTGTGATCATCATCCTGTGGGGTGTACAAGGGGCTTCTGACCTTGGGGCTCCCATGTCCACACAGGACAATGCAATAAACATTTACCCAGAATTTCCTAGTCATGCTGACCACAGTGACCATATGACATCGAAGGCCTGGCGGGGCCTGGTCCTGGTCACCAGTCACCCTCCTTATGATATGGCCAGGCCCCTCCAGAGCCTCTGAAGTTGCCCCTCCAGGAACCCCTTTCCCCAGATTTGGGGGCTAGCCCCTGCCTGGGAAATGGCCATGCTTACCCTGTGTCCGTCCTTCTGGAGTTTCTGAAGAACACGCCTGAATCCTGAGAGGCTGGGCTGCCCCATGCCGAACACAGTGAGCCCGCCCCGCACCTGCCGGAAGTTGGGGGCCCCACAGCTCTGCAGAGTGCCCAGCACATCCATCTTCTCTGCAACATCCCGCACCAGGAAGTAGCGGCCCTGGCAGGGGGAGAGCCACAGGGGATCACTCAGATGACTCAGGGACGTCTTCTACAAACAGGGCTCTGTCCCAGGCCCCAGGGGATGGGGAGCAGGGAGAGGGGGTGGGGGACATGGTTCTCAAGTTGTCTGCTGACTCGTGGAAAAAGTAGACAAAATACGTGACTATCCGTGATGCCAGGAGGAGTGTCGTACAGTGTGGGTAAAGGAAAGGCAACTCCTCCTGAGGGGGAATCCAAAAAGGCTTCATTCAGGAAGTGGCATCTGAGCCTAGCCTTGAAGAAGGAGAGCAGGGAGAGGCACTCCAGGGACATGAAACAGAAGACCAAAGCTGCCTCTAGGGTGGGCCTGCAGCTCCCCGGGCACACAGCAAACATCTCTCATGCCCAGAGGAAGCTCATGGAAAAGGGGCTCGAGTAGGGAGTCACAGCTAGGGCACCAGGAACCAACCAGGAGAAAACTGCTAGCCACTTCCTAGAGGCCTGCAGCTCTGGGAATGGGCAGGTTTCTCCCCTCCCCAGGTGGGGAGGCAGTGACTACAGAGAAAAGAGGAAAACACTACTCAGGGATCAGGTGAAAGCAGGAGGAACCAGAAGACACATTCCTGGGCAAAAAGGAACCATGAGGTCATCTCATCCACCTGTTCACCCATCTACCCATCCACTGCCACCTCCTACCCGGACCCTCTTTCAACAAATACAGTTTAATCATCATGATTATCATTCATTCATTCATTCATTCACTATTTATTGAGCACCTACATTATACCCAAGCACTGTTCTAGGGCCTGGGGCTACAGCAGTGAACAAGACACATGAAAAGTCGTCTGCCCTTGTAGACTTTACTTTCCAGGGGATATTTAAGGCAAAAAAAAAAAAGATACAAAGACAGATAGATAGATGTACATGTACATCTACATCTCTATCTACATTCCAGAGAAGTTCTGAAACTTCAAAAGAGAATGGGATGGAGATTCCCAGCCTGGGGGGAGCCGTCTGGGGTCCCAGGTCCTTCAGGCTCCCTTCTCTGTTCTCCCTGGTGCTCCGAGAGAGAGGTGTGGGCAGGATGGGGCCAGGCAGGGGACAGATGGGGACAGAAGAGCAGGGGGCTCCACAGGGCAGGAGGAACGGGGCCCAGGAAACCAGGGGGTGAGAAGAAGTGGGATCAGGACCCCAGAGGGTGGGGTGAGGCAGTGAAGCAGAGAAGGGGGACAGTGTGGAAAGCAGGAGGAGATTAGGGAGGGAGCCTGTGAGGAAGGAGGGCAAGAGCGGGGGAGAGGCCGCAAGGGGGAGAGAGGGACAGGCCCAACCTCACCTGCACCAGGTAGTGCTCTGGGGTGGCATCTGAGAGCCGGCCCAGCGTGTAATGGGCTTTGAGCAGTTCATCGTGGATCTGGAACTCCTCCTTGCAGTTGTACCTGCCAGGGGCAGAATGGAGACTGAGTCAGGCAACCTCCACAGCCAGTATCCGCTCCACCCTCACCAGGCCTACGGCAGGGCCACCCCGTCCCACCCACGCATTTATGATAGAGGTTGCCCACTGTCCCCCAATACCCACTCTCCCCTTCTTCCTCAGCATTAGTACCCTGGAATTGTGACTGGGCCATCCAGCTGAAGACTACATGTCCCAGCCTCCCTTGCAGCTAGTGTGATCATGTGATTCAGTTCTGGCCAATGGGATGTGAGAAGAAGTGATGTGTGCAACTTCTGGGCCATCCCCTTAAAGAGAAGATGCGTGCCCTCTACCCTTCCCTCCTTCTCCCTGTCTAGCATCCAGAAATGACGGCAGAAAGTAGATGCTGATGATGGTGGGGCAACAAGAGAGGAGGAGCCTGACTGATCATGGAGCAGCCACATCAGCCTGGAGTACCTCCTGGACTTTTGTGTAGAGAGAAGCTTCTGTCTTGTTTAAGGCCTCCTTAAACAAGGCTTAACAAGAACCATCCCAGACGGTCCCTCCATCAGATTGTCTCTGAGAACAACCCCACACTGACAACCCCCTAGCACAGTGCAGTGGTTCAGGACCCAGGCTTTGGGGCCATGTGGCCTGGGTATGACTCCAACTCCACTGCTCAGTAACTCCACGGCTTTGGAGTTACTTGCTCTATAGCTCCGTTTCCAGTAATTGCAACCTCCTAAGGGCTGCTGTGAGAAGACAATGCGCTAATGAAGTAAGTGCTTAGCCCAGTGCCTCGAAGACTGTGATCGTTTAGTAATCTAACTACAATTACTAGCAGTAGTTCTACCTCCACACAGGGCCATTTCAAACAAAACCCACAGCTTTCTGTAGATGCTAAACCAGGGGGAGCGCTGTGCACTCAAGACCCAACAAGTTTCTGTGCTGATTATAACAATGAATAAGACACAGCCTCCCAGAGCTCGTGATCTGGGGTCTGAGCCTCTTTACAAAAGGAAAGGCAGGGTGGGGGAATGACTGGGGTGGGGAGCACGAGACAGGAGTCCAGAGACCTGGGCTCCCTCGGCCAGCTCTGCCTCCATCACACGGGACCCGTGGCGAGCAAACCCTTCTGCCTCCCGAGACTCAGTTTCTGCGTCTAGATCAGTTTTCACATCTGATCTAATAGCTATCAGATCAGGAGTGAGCAAACCTTTCCTATAAAGGACCAGATAGTAAATACTTTAGGCTTTGTGGGCCACGCAGTCAGCTGCAACTACTCAACTCTGCCGTTGCAGCCTTAAGCGTCCGCTGACAATATGCAAATGAGCGGAAGTGGCAGTGTCCCAACGAACTCTTATTTACCGAAACAGGAGATGGGCCTGAAGGATATGGTTTGCCAGACCCTGTACTGGATGATCTTCTAAGGTCCCTTGAACCTCAAACAAGCTACAACCCAAGGATCACTGGGTCACGGCTGGCTCCAGGGAGCACACAGTCTCACTACAGTGGATTTTTGAAGCAGACCGGTGACTGTCCTGAGCCACACCACGCTTAAATATTTTGAATGTCATCCCTACATATCCTGATAAGGAAACTGAGGCCCCGAGAGGGAAAAGTATCTGCCCACGGTCACAGAGCAGGGCAGAGGCAGAGCCAGGCCCAGGACACGAGGTTCCAACACTGCGCTCAAGACCCGAACCTAGTTTTGTCATCTGCTAGTCCAAAGACTATATATCAAGTCCCTTTTTTCTTTTTTTAATAAATTTATTTTATTTTTTTTATTGCTGGCTGTGTTGGGTCTTCGTTGCTTCGCGCAGACTTTCTCTAGTTGCGGTGAGCGGGGGCTGCTCTTCGTTGTGGTGCGCGGACTTCTCATTGCGGTGGCTTCTCTTGTTGCGGAGCACGGGCTCTAGGCGCATGAGCTTCAGTAGTTGTGGCTCGCGGGCTCTAAAGCGCAGGCTCAGTAGCTGTGGCGCACGGGCTTAGTTGCTCCGCGGCATGTGGGATCTTCCCAGACCAGGGCTCGAACCCATGTCCCCTGCATTGGCAGGCAGATTCTTAACCACTGAGCCACCAGGGAAGCCCTCAAGTCCCTTTTATTTAACATCTCTTTTCCTCCCCTTATCATGAGCACAGTAACGTATTATGACTGCAATTTTCCTGTCAGGCCCCAACGGCGGCAGGCCGGATTTATCATTCCCACTCCTCAGGTTTCTTTATACAGAAGGCCCCATCTGCTAACTCTCTGCCAAACGTCTCTGCGTGGAACACATTTAATTCTTAGCTCATCATGTCCCACTTCCTCCATCCTGGAGGAGTCCAGAGGCAGGGAAGCTTGGTGGGCAGATATGATATAAGACAAGGCTTCCTGACTCACCAGGAGACGGATCCAATGCCCCTTCTGTCTCCCTGGCCTCAGGCTCCCAGCACCCGCTCCTTCCCTGGGCCCACAGGACGAATGCAGTGTGTCCAGGTCTCTCAAAATATGGGGCCAGAACAAACCCTCAGCCCCCTCTGGGAATGTCCTTGAAGGGCCTAATTAGGAGAGTTGACCAACAGCTTCCAGCTTTTTCAGCCCAAGGCCCTTTAATGGCCCGGTGTTGACCTCAGTTTCGAACCATAATTACAGGTTGGGGGGGGGGGGAATCTACATTTTATGCATCTAAGAATTAAACTTCCTTTGAAAACATCAGCCAAAAATTACTCTCAAAAGGGTGTACCCCCTCCCCCAGCCACTCTTCCCTCTCCACACTCCCTGGCACTGTGACATGGTAAGTAATATGGGCTAAGAGACCCGCGACAGACACCGGCTCTGCCACCCACTTCCTGTGTGACTCCAGACAAACTGCTTAACCTCTCTGGGCCTCAGTATCTTCATCTATGAAAGCAGTTTGGAGACGTTAAGTGCTGTATGCCACCACCCCTCCAGGCAGCTCCCCCCAACCATGTCTTCAGGGGACACGGTCACACTCGTCCTGCCACTCACGTGATCACGACGGGGGCCACCTTGTTGGGGATGATGGACTTGGCCTTACTGTTGTGCAAGCCCGTGGTCTGGAAGGAGTGGACACTGAGTGAGTGCCGACCGTCCATCGTGCCGCCGTTCTGGAGGCCCTCAAAGGGGGCGCTGGCTGACACTGTCTGCTGGGCTGTGCTGGCCGTTGTACCCATAGTCTGCCGGCGGCCTCAGGACCCAAAACCTGTGGGGCAAGAGGTCAAGGAGGGCGTGGGAAAAGCCACAGCAGGAAGGGACCCAGCCCACCCACCATCACTACCCTGTGAACAGATACACAGTCTGAGGCCCATGAGAAGGCCAGCTCACCCTGCAGCTGGAGACAGAGGGTGGGTTTGCTGCCTCCACGCCGGTGCCCAGCAAAGCACATGTTCGCGGAGCACCTACTGTGTGCCTGGCCCCCTGCTGCTGCCTTGGGGGGAGTTATGGACATGGAGAGTCAAGAAGATGTAGCCCCCTGACCCCTTACAGCTTACACTCCCCTAGTGAAGATAAGACAGGAAGGGGTTAACCATCCCCATCAGGGCAGGACCTAGGCCTCCAAGTAATTGGGGCAGGCCACATGGAGGCCACG
This sequence comes from Eubalaena glacialis, assembly GCF_028564815.1. Taxonomy (NCBI): domain Eukaryota; kingdom Metazoa; phylum Chordata; class Mammalia; order Artiodactyla; family Balaenidae; genus Eubalaena; species Eubalaena glacialis. Next base: position 64,341,298 of record NC_083716.1, read on the forward strand.
CCCTCTAGACTCGGGGAAGGAGGAGGCCATCACCAGAGGGAGAACCAGAGGCAGAGGCAGAGGGAAGTCTGGAGGCAGATTTGAAGGATTTGGATGGGAACAGGACGCAGGAGGATATTCTAGCCGTGAATGTCACAAAATGAGGCCAGGGAAGTCCAGATTGGGTGAGTTCTCAGCAGATCAAGGGTTCAACAAAAGCACCAGGCCCCTGAACTCTACATCAATAACCTCAACACCATCAACATCTCAACAGCCAAAGCTTTTGCCCAACATCCGGCATGCCAGGCATCCTCGTGGATTCCCAATTCCTCTCACAGGGCTCTCTCCTAGGGAAATATTGATAGTTAAGGATGCGCGTAACAAGTGGGCTACAAGGGTGTTTTGTTGATCGCAATGTTACTTACAGTAACAAAACACTGGAAACAGCCTGCAACGGGATTTGCTGAATAAATTATGGGGTATCTCTAAGGTGGAATGTTAAACAGCCTTAAAAATATCTTATTGACTGATGTGGAACGATATCTAGGAAACAGGAATGGAAGGAGCAGGCTGCAAAGCAAGTACAGGCTATAATCTCATTTTAATGCATGAACATGTATCAGGAGAAAAATCTGGGAGGAGGCACAAGATGCTAATCCGAGTCATCACCTGGTGATGAGATTATAGACAATTTTTATTTTCTCCTTTTTCCTTATCTGCATTTTCTGATTTTTCTCCTCTGAACACTGGGTAATAAAATCTATTTAAAACAAATAAAAAGAATGGCTGGGGAAGCAGGCCAGGAGAGCTGTTAAGAGCTGGTAGAGGGTGTGGGGACGACTGGCTCAGGCGTCCAAGAACCAGGGCCGCTGGGAAGGGAAGGGAAGGGAAGGGAAGGGAAGGGAAGGGAAGGGAAGGGAAGGGGCTGGGAATTCCACACAGACCCAAGAGAGGGGGCGACAGACATGGGAGACAGAGGCTCAAAGAACTTTCTGAGAGCCCAGCAGCAGCTGGCCCCATGTGGCGGTGACGAACCAGGATCAGGAGGGGGAGGGAGAGACCTGCCCGGCCAGCCCCCACCCCCGACCTGCACCCTGAGATACTTCCCCTCTGAGAGGATAAGCAGTCTTTAGAACCTGACGACTCCCCTCCGCTCCCCAAGCTGCCCTCAGCCTGGCATGAGCTGTTCCCCCTCAGGCAGCAGGGGCTACCTGTCCCCCACCATCCACGCTCCGTCCCTACCCTCTCATAAGCAGCAGCAGCACCTCAGGAAGTGGATGGTGGGGTCAGGGGTCAGCATGTCAGTCTGAAGGCTGAGCTCACTGCGCCCTCTCCCCTCCCAGATCCTGAGTCAGAGCTCCTGGTCCCAAGGCAGGCGCTCCCAGGGCTTCCCCCGGCTGTGCCCTCAGGCGCCGCCTCCCCAGAGCCACCTAGACAGAACGACTGCTCATTCCATCCCTCCCAGCACGCCAAACCACCCCCCTCTCGCTCTCCAGTCTGGAAAGGGCTCCCCACCTCTCTCCAGCCCAGCCTTGTCACCCCTGACAACTCCCAGCAGCTGGGTGACAGCGCTGCTAACACGCTAACCTAGTGTTTCTGTAAGAGCCTCATCACGACTCTCCACACCCGGTCCAATCTCTCTCTTTTTGTTTTTCTCGGTAGAAGATGGAAGGAATGAGCCTCTGTTTCCAAACAGAAACACAGGCGCTCAGAGCGGGTGAGGGGCTGCACAGTGGACCCCCAGCTGACCGTCAGCAGAGCCAGAACCTTCTCTCCGCTTCGCCTGCCACAGCAGGCCCCCAACACGGCTCACCAACTTTCCCCAGACCCCTCTCAGCAGCCTGGGCCAAGGAGGCATGGGTGGGGACAGCCTCCTCCAAGAACAGGACTCGGGAGGCTGTCCCAAAGGAGGGAGTGACGGACAGGACATGGGAAGGGCCTGCAGGAGGCAACAGCTGGCTACAGCTGCCAGGCCAAGGCTGGGCCCTGCTCCCACGGGGCTGGGCCAGGCCTGGCACCTCCATCTCGCCTGCCCCTCGCCTCCCCCAAAGCTCCAGCTCCTGCCTTCTTTGTCTCTCAAGGGCTCCACAGGCGGTGACAGGCCCCAGCCGGTCCCTATAAGGACAGCCCGGAGACAATACAGATGTGCACAGCTGCAGGCGTGGGGGAAAGACCATATCGTCTGAAAGTTGATCTGTCTCCAAAATGTCTAGAGGAGGGGGAAACCCTGGGATTCCCAGGCTCCTCACTCTGCAACTCTCCCCCTGAAGCCTCTCCACCCCACCTGGAGTGAGCCTCGCCAGCAAAGCACCCTTCATCCTGCTGGCCACATGCTGTGGGGCCTTGGGCAACTTACTTCTCCCCTCTGGACCTCGGCGGCCCCAGCCATAAAATGACAGTGCAGGATGGGACAGTCTGAAGGCCCCTTCCAAATGGATCTGGCTCCTAAGATTGGCAGTCCTAGTGGTGATACCACTGCTGTCCACTGCCAGGGCCAGGGGTCAGCAAGGGCAGACATGTAGGTGGGGTCCCTAGTGCTCAAACCTCTGCTGGGGGGAGAATCAGGGTAGACTAGGATGAGACTAGATAGTAAGATAGGGGGGGCGGGGGGGGGGGTCTATGAGCCTGGATGGTTTTGCAAACAATTAGGCCTTATTTTCCTAACTTCTAACTAAAAGCTAACATTTCCTTAACCACAAGTGAAGGCCACTCCTGCTGTGTCGCAAAGCCCAGGACATAGTCACCACTGAGCTCAGAGACGTTTTCACATCACACAGCAGCCGTGCAGGTATCTGGAAACGTGGCTTGCACTCATCACTCCCTTCACACCACTGTAATTATCAGACCTGGGTCCCCTGCCCCCCAGATCTCGGGTGACAGGACCGGCCAACTCTGGGCAACTCTGCGCCTCATGGTCTTGATCCCCCAGAGCGGGATCCAGATTCACACAACCGCCTTTCACTCAACAAGCGTGGAGAATGTGACGATCCGAGCGAGAAGCCTAGCCTCACCTTACGAAGCCAGCTGTAAAGAAGCTGCCATGCCATTTGCAAAATGGGGTTCTCCACACTTGGGACCATCGAACCAATCGCAAATGCCTGCATGTCCATCATGCTGGCCACATGCCCTCAAAGGCACACCCCAGATGAATGTCCCCATCAAAGCCAAGTCACAGCAGCCTTGACGCTGGTGTGTCTTGAAAAAAATAAAATTTAACCTTAACTCACTTAATGGATTATCGTGTTAATGCAAGAATATCTAAGGACATGTATTACTACATCACAAGTTTGTTTTTTAGTATTTTGATAGCACTCTCAATAAAATTTACTCCCTCTGTAATCCCAAGTATTTAATTTGTGCATTTAAAAACATCATTCCGAGAAGGGATCTGTGAGCTTCTGCCATTCTGCTACAGGGGCTCTTGGCAAATAAAAAAGGGAACCACTGCTTTAAGGGAAGACCATGCCCCACCAAATACAGGCCCCCTTCCACGTTTCTCCTGTGCTTCTGTTTGTTAACATTTCAAAGCACCTACTAAGTGCCAGGCACCATGCTGGGTGCTTTACAACATATGATGCCCCCTACACACAACCCTATAAGGTTCAGGCCTCACTGTGTCCATTTCAGGTGAAGACAGCTGGCCTTTGCTAAGTGGCAGCATAAGCTTGCCTCCCTGCCTCTTCACAGCTGACCCTGACAGCAAGAACACCCCACACACTCTCCTCTCCCTCTTGGATCTGCTTGACCACCACTCAGGGACCTTAGGGACCCCCATCCACTTCACTCTCTGCCAGAGCACCCAGACACGACCTCTTAGAGGGGAAGAGAGACGCACAGTCTCCCATGCAGGGAGCGAGGACTCCAGACCCCATTTCACCCACAAAAGTCCTCAGTGACCAGCTAAGAAGCCACAGAATCAACTGGGCTGCAGTTACAACAGCATTTGAGAAAGTTCTACACATGGACATGCCACCCTCCTGCCTCTGGGCAATCACACAGCAGTCAGTCCCTGTCGGGAACCAGCTGCAAGCTGACACAGTCCTTGCAGATTAAAGCATGGCAAAGTCCTGCTTAATTCTTGACAGGACCCGAAAGAGTTATTAGAGGAGATATGAGTCTTGGCCCATGAGGTTGCTTGCGGTTTCTCTAACTATAGTTTGTCCTTGGCATATTTTGGTAATCACAGTCTGTTCTCACGCATGTTTATATTCTGGTTCGCAGTATGTTTTGTACTATAACTTCAACATTAAGGAAATACTGCCTGATGATTCTGTCTTGTGATTTTAACAAAAACATGTACTGCCTACTGCAATCTGTAAAAAGAGTTTTGATGGGAAATAAAGGTGTGTGTGCTTGTATACCACCCTCCTGACCCTGTCTCTTCTTAATCCCCTCACCTGCTCTCAGGACTTGTTCCTCAGTCTAACAGCGACTGACAAGTCCCGAGAGAAAAGAAACCACCCTATGGAATCTTTCACAGAGAGGTGACCTCATTTCTCCAAGAAGAATCAAACTTCAGGAGCTGGAATATTAGATCCAAGTCATCAACTAACTGCCTGATGCTATAGCATAAACGCCCAGCTTGCCGGAGCAGTGAGCCTCTCGTCAATGGCTGTATTCAAGCCAAGGGGATGCTGCAGACAACCATTCTGGGTCCTAGAGTGGGCATGACAGACAAGAGGTTCAACACCTGATTCCTAAGGCCCCGGACCTAAACATCGCAGGAGCCCAAGTCCATTTCTTTTCATATGATTCTTGGTAGAAGTGAATCATCACCATTCTGGTCTCAGTTTCCCCATCTCTCATCCAAAGCTCACAGTCCCCCCTCTCCCATGTCTTCTGTCCTGGTCATGGAACAGCAGCCATGACCTCCAGCTTGTCAAACCCTACGGACTTGGAAAAGATGAATGGTGGCTTTTCCAAAGCAGAGTCTGGCTCTTGCAACTGAAGCAGAAAGCTGGACATCTGCTCCTGACCCAGCCACCACCCTGCCCCATCCCTTTCTCCTGCCATTCCTGCCCGCCAGACCCTCTTGCAAAATCCCAAGTCCTGCCTTAGGGAATGCTGTGATCACAGGAACTTCCACAAATGGCCGTCACCAAGGCCCCCAAAAGCAGAGATTCAGAGCTGGCTACACCCCTGGAGGTTACCTAGTCCAACCTTCTCTTTCTACAGATGAGGAAACTGAGGTCCAGAGAGGGAAAGTGATGAGCTCCAAGTCATAAGGGAAGAGGTCATAAGGACAAAACTGGGACGCAGGGCTCCTGCCTCCCAACTCCAGGCCCCCTGGCTGGGCCATGCTGACTCTGGCCTGAGGCAAGGGGAAGCTTTTGCTGTGAGCGCAGGAAGATCGATTTGAGCAGACATTGTACCGCTGGCCAAATCAGGGGGTGTTGGTCAAGCATGTGATTCCTATGCCTACCTTGGGTGAGCAGGAAGGGGAGGGTCTAAACAGGGTGCCTGAGATAGCCAGTAACCCTGAGTGTTGACCCAGAGGGACGCCAGGAGGGCCAGTGGGTGGACCTCTGATTGCAAAGCATTTGACGTATATTATCTCATTTAATCCCGACCGAAAGAAGAGGTGCCAACTCTTACAACTCAATATTAAGTTAACCAAAAATCCAATTTACAATGGCAAAAGATTTAAAGGTACATACGGATGCCAAATAAGCATATAAAAGATGTTCAGCATCTTATGTCATCAGCAAAATGCACTAGAATGACAATTTTTTTTTTCTCTTTTTGGCTGTACCGCATGGCATGTGGGATCTTAGTTCCCTGACCAGGGATTGAACCAGTACCCCCTGCAGTAGAAGCATGGTGTCTTAATCACTAGACTGCCAGGAAAGTCTCATAGAATGACAAATTTTAAAAGGCCAACAACATCAAGTGTTGGTAAGGTTGTGGAGGAACTGGAGACACGGTGCTTAAGTGTAACATCGCACAGCCACTTTGGAAGACAGCTTTGTAGTTTTACAAATTTAAACATACAATTACCATATGACTCAGCAATTCTACTCTCAGGTAACTAACTACCCAAGAGAAATGAAACCATGTCCAGAAAAAGGCTTGTACACAGCAGCATTATTCATTGTAGCCCCCAACTGAAATCAACTCACATGTCCATCAACTGGTGAACAGATGAAAAAAATGTGAAAAACATGCACATTTATACAATGAAATACTACTCAGCAATAAAAAAGGAACAAGTTACTGATATACACATGACATGGGATGAACCTCAGAAACATCGTACTAAGAGAAACAAGCAGGCCCCAGACACTTCAAACTATATGGCTCCATTTATATGACATCCGAGAAAAGGCAAAACTACAGGGGCAGAAAGCAGATCGATGGCTGTCAGGGACAGGGGAGTCGACTGCACAGGGGCTCGAGGGTACCTTTAGGGGATAGAATTGCTCTATGTATTGAATGTGCTGATTACACAACTACATACATTTGCCAGTGGTGAACTGTACACTTAAAATGGGTGAATTTTGTCGTATGAAGTTTGCCTAAATAAATCTGTTAAAAACAAGAGGAGCTCGCCCCCCTCATCACACCTTCCTCCTTAGCTCCACAACTCACCCACTGTGCAACCTCAGCCAAGCTACCTCTCTGGACCTCAGTTGCCACATCAATGAAATGGGGACAACAGCAGTACCTCCCCTGAGGGGTTGCTATGAAGGTTCAACAATACAGTTGACCCTTGAACAACATGGGGGTTAGAGGCGTTGACCCTCCGGGCAGTCTAAGATCCGTACCCGCAGTTCTGTGTACCTGGATCCAACCAACCACAGATCGTGCAGTAGCTAGCTATTGAAAAAAACTCATGTATAAGTGGACCCGCACAGTTCAAACCTGTGTTGTTCAAGGGTCCACTGTGTAACTATGAAAGTCCTCAGAACAGGGCCTGATCAGTAAGTCCTCCATAAAAATCAGCTGTTATCATGCACTGCAGAGGTGGGGGCAGGGATCAATCAGACTCTGGAGCTGGGCTGTGCAATACAGTAACCACCGCTGCACTGGCTGCTGAGCCCTTGCGATGTGGCTGTCCACACTGGGATGTGCTGCAAGTGTAAAATACACACTGGATTCGAAGACGTAGTACAAAAAAAAGTGAAATATCTCATTAACAATTTATTATGTTGATTATATGTCAAAATGATAATATTTTGATATACTGGGATTAAATAATACATGTTACTAAAATTAAGTTCACCTATTTCTTTTTACTTTTTTATGTGGCCAGTTAAAATGACACGTGGTGAAACTAACACAACATTGCAAACCAACTATACTTCAATTAAAAAACACGTGGCTCACTTCATACAGGTATCCCCCATTTTTTGAAAGTTCGCTTTATGCCACTTTGCTTTTACAAAAGACCTACATTAGTAACTGTTTCCGCTAACCAAGAGAAATCTGAAGAGGATTTTGCTTTTACCACAAAAAAAAGTGGAAAACAAAAATAGTGTTGAGCGTTTGTTTTGCAGGAGCCGTTACAGGGGCCACGCACCCCTCACCAAGCTCCTTCCCAGGAACCACTCTCGGCATGTCAGCAGCAAGCCCAGAGGTTTGAACTGCGTCGGTGCGCATCTGTGCTTTATCCAACTTATTTCGTGCATTGTTAGCAAGTGCATTTGTCCTAAGGTAATTGTTTCTCCGCTGGATGCCACTTCAGCTAACAAAGCTTCCACAGGAATGCTCTACCTTCGGGTAGCGGGGAAACCTGTACTCCTGTTGGACAGTGCTGCTGAGTCTCAAGTTCTCCGTGGTCCTTGAGGGCCCCTCTCGGCAGCTCAGGGTCCTCAGGGTTGAGCCCAATGCCTGCTGCAGGCAAGAACTTAAAACCCTCTGTTTGAGGCATGAGGAAACCCCAGGAAGGCAGTGGCAGCATTTCCATTTAACAGATAGAAAGTGAGAACTCCCCCATTTCCATTTAACAGATAGAAAGTGAGAACTCCCCAACACCCTCACACCTAGTTGGGGGATCCAGTGGTTTCGACTCTACGTGAAGCATGGACTCTGGGGCCGAAATCTGGCTGATTCCGATCTTCTCGCCTCTACCACGTATTAGTCGTGTGGCACATGCTTAACTTCTCTGAGTCTCAGTTTCCCCAACTATAAACTGGGGACCATAACTCTACCTCCCTAATTGGATCGTACGGGAATGAAGTAAGTGAATGTGTGTTTAAGGCAACACCTACCCAGCCCAAACACAGCGAGGGCACGACTCACCAGAAGCCCTTCATATCCCCCCAGGCCCCATTCTGCCTGCACTCTCTCCCCACCTTCTCCACATCCCCTCCCTGCAACCACGGACTGGTACCAGATCTAAACCTCCCAGACACTCCCAGGCCAGGGCCAGGGCCGTGCCCAGACACTGCCTATAAAAGGAACGGTCTGAGGGAATAAGTGGGCTCAGCAATCCCCTGGCTCTCATCCCGGGCAAACAACAGGGCCGAGTGGGGCTGGGCCGCAGCAGCTGCCCTACTGCAGTAACACAGAATTACAAGTCTCCCCGTTTCACTCTGCCCGGTGAGCCACCTAGGGAGATTTCCGTCTGCTTCTGGTCTTAATCAAGAACCAAGAGAGCCTAGCTCTGCTCTGGGGCCTTGGGCAAGTCCTCTGACTGCTCTGAAAGCCCACCCACAGATGAATGGGTTCGCACTCCTAGTCGGTCCAAACTGCTCTGCCACCACTGGTCACTGGCCCCTGCCTAGAGTGACTACAGCAGCCTCCTGGAGTCTCTCTCCTTCCCTCCGGAAGGATGGATGACCCCTGCAATCCATCCTCCATGCAGCAGCCAGAAGGATCTCTAAAGTCCTAAATCACATCGTTAGCCCTGCTTAGCTGTTTCCTCTTCTGCAAAGTGGGAGCCATAAACCCTGTCTCGCCTCCCTCAAGGGCTGTTGTCAGTTGCAGAGACAGAAATACCACAAAGACACAAAAAGCCCCACCAGACTGTAAGAATGGAAGGATTATCACGGGAACACGGACGATCACAGGCAGAGGGCGCTCGGGCGGAGGTCATGTCATTTCCTTCCATCACACTGTAACATGCAAACCCCTCAGCCCGGCGGACAGGCCCCCACCCCTCCCTTTGCTATGATGCCCCAGCCACTGGCCACGTCCTCCTCCTCCTTCCAACACCCCAGACCCTCTCCTACTCATGAAAGCTTCTTACCCACCACCCCTCCACCTGGAGCACTCTGCAGCCTGCTCATGTGGCTGCCCCTTCCCCTAGTCTTGGCTCAAACGTCCTTCCTCAGAAGCCTCTCTGAGGTCCTGGCGATGCTGTCTGTCCACACACACCCCTCAATTCTTCTCCAGCTTATGACCTCCTTTTATTTTTCAATTGCCTCATTGATGGGATTATGTCTGTAGCAGCAGCCTCCCCAACTTCCCAAGAGCAGGACAGTGCCTAATTTGTCCACGCCATGGCCCCAGCACCAGAACAGTGCCCAGGTCCCAGTAGATGCTCAGGAAATATTTCTGAGATGAACAGATGACAACCTGGGGGCATCTGCAGCTTTCAGGACTCACAGAAGAGCACCCGGCATCAAGGAGCAGGTCTCAGTGCACACAAGAGTGTGCGGGGGAAGATGCTCCCACCCCGCACTTTCTCACCTGGACTGCTCTCCTCCCCCACATTCTACCCGCCCTTGGAAGGTAAAGCCCAGCTCCTCCAGGAAGCTCTCCCAGACTGACTACACATCCACCCCCATCCCTCAACTCCCACAGCCCACTGTGAGCATCACAAAATGGGACATTCCATTCCTTTCCACTGCATGCTGTTCCCAGCAGGGGCCATCCTGTGTCCTTCCTGGCTCTGTCCCACTGAGGGAGCCAGACACACAATTGCTGATGGAACAAATCAGCTCCATCACTTCACCTTCCCACCCTGCCCGGCTCCTTGTTGATGGGACCAAGGATGGCACCCAACAACAAGCAGGTACAAAAGGGGGAAGATGTTTAAATGTTATGGTACTCATTCCTGAGCTGGGGGACTGAGTACGGTATTTATTTTCTTTTTTGCTTATCCATCACTTCTAAATTTCCTACAATGAACATGATTACGTTGGGAATGTTTTTAAGTGCGGTTATGTGTCATAGTTTCAAAGTTGGACAAAGGTCACAGCTCCTCACCCAGTGCATCCCCCACCTTACCCCCCCAAGTCCCCCTGTGCTCCCTCGGCTCAGTGCCTTTGCCACCCTCTGCCTGTGGTCATCCATGTTCCCATGATAATCATTCCACTCCTGCAGCCTGGTGGCACTTTCTGTGTCTTTGTGGTTTCTCTGTCTTTGCTGCTGACAACCACCTTCAAGGGAGGCGAGACAGGGTTTCCGGCTCCCACTTTGCAGAGAGGAAACAGCTAAGCAGGGTCAATGACGTGAATTTCCCCAGGCTACGTGGCTTAGTAGAAGCAGAGTTCTGGTTTCTGCTGTGTCGTAGCCCCTCACCTCATGTCTCTGGTGGTCACCGAGACCAATCCCTTCGCAACCGCTGCCCCTTAGCCTCCTTCTTTTTAAAATTAGGACAAGATCAATTTTTAAAAAATAAAGCTGTCTGGGGTCTGAGATTGCAGGAGACCTTCACCAGCTAAATTATATGTTTCTGAAGTGTTTTTAGTTTTTCTAAACCAAAAAAAAAAGGTTAAAAATTAAAAACAGAAGGTGGATGAATGTTTGGAAATAGTGCCATGTGTCCATCAGGTGGGCTGCCTCCGTGAGGTGGGCCTTGTGTTCGGGGCTTCAGCCTGCAAACCGGGGGGAGCCTCTGGAGGTGGGGCGAAGGTGGGCAGAGTGACCGGGCGGCCAGCCGAGGAGCTGTGGAGAGCGGGGGCCAGTGTGGGGCAGCAGCGGAGCCGGGGGATCACCCTGCAGATGGACCCCTGGGCTGGGAGAAGCAGCAGGCCCCGCCCTCAGTGAAGGGGCAACAAGCCTCCCTCTCGGCTCACCTGACAGGCGGAGGGCAGAGAGGGGGCGCCTGCCTGCTCCGCGGCCAGCAAAGACCCTGGAACTTGCTACCAGGTGCTCCAGTGGGGCTGGGGGTTCCTGGAATTCAGGACCCTCGGGAAAGAAAAGGGCCCTTTCCAGCACCCCTAGTTACCTGCTTCCAGGCCGGGGGAACCCCCCATCTCTGGAGCTCCCCATGGTGGGTCAGCTGTGCCTGATAGGAAGCTCTGCTTATATGGGATCTTGGACGGGGGACAGCACTTTCTCAGCACACCCCGACCCTCTGAGAAGAGGGTGGCCCACCTCTCTCATTCTGACCACGCCACGGGGCTGGCTCCAGCCCCCTGAAAGCCTTTCTCCCTCAGGCTCAGCCCCTGCTTCCCTTCCTGGCCTGGGGCGTGTGGCTTTCTGGTCCCAAGGCAGGACTGGCCTCCTCCTGAGAAATCTCCCTGGGTGAGGCTCTGCTGACCCCGAACCGCTGGCCCAGTTTCTCAGCCTGGGAACATCCTCAGGTTTGATCAAAATGCCCACAATGCCTTCATCCCCTCCCTCCCTCCGTCTGCACTAAACAAACCAGAGAGGGGACAGGGCAGCTAGCTGAGCACATGGCTGCCCACGGCCAAGACCACACTCCGTATCTCCCTTGCAGCTACCTGGGGCCAGGTGACTAATTCTAGCCGATGGAACATAAGGGGCAGTACGTGCCCTTGGCAAATTCCAGATCCTTCCTTATGAGCCCCCTTTGCCCCCTTCCTCCATCCTGCCGCCTGGAACATAAGCGCGATGGCTGACGGTTCAGAGCCGTCTTGAACTGCCAGCACGTGAAGCCACACCCCGGGAATCTGTGGAGCCGAACCACCACACCAGGCCTGGACCGCAAAGCTCTGGGCTCAGACAGGACAGAGGAATAAACTTCCATCTTGTGTAAGCCACTGTTATTTGGCTTTTCCTATTACTCACAGGCAAATCTAATCCTGACTGATGCACTCCGTCATTTTTAGGGTTGGCCCTCAATGACCATACACCGCAAGGCACAACTTCCTTCTCTCCCCTCTCACGGTAGAACACTGGGTTCCCTGCCGGTCATGCTCGAGCAGGTCGATGCCAGGATCCTGTGAGCCCAGCCCTTGCTGGGGCCACGGCGGCTCACGAATACAGAAGACACTATCCCTGGCCACCAGGGCCCATGGCGCACACGCGTCACAGGACCATCAACTGATAGGCCGTGTGGTGCAGGAGCTTTCCCCGAATCAGTTGTATAAATCTAGAAAGTTCCAAGCTGCTAAATGTTTGTTCTACAGTGTAGGTAGAGCCTTGGGTTCCATTCCTCCAAAAAGGTAGAGAGAAATCGCAAGAGTCTCCCCATCTGGAGTCTCTCTGTGTCCCTCTCGGGGGCCTTTCTGAGCAGGGGAACTCCCTGGAAAACAAGAAGGTATTATCTGGCTGGGAGGGACCCTGCCTGTAGGTTCTTTCAAGGACGAGCAGGAGGGGAGTGTAGAAATCCCCAGGGAGGCGCCAATCAACTCTGGGAAGGACATTCATTCTGTGCCTGAAAGAGCCTAAAGCCCCCGTCCATCTCAGATTGGGATTAGGGGGAGGGCCCTGGGGAGAGCAGGGTTAAAAGTATATGGACATGCTCATGTGCTCAGTGATGGTGCACAAAGAAGCTGGGCATCTGGGCATTTTCAAGGTCAGCAGAAACCTAGAGTCTCCTGACACCACGCCCAGGACCCTGACCCTGCTGACACTCTCCTGGCTGCTTCCAGGGACTGGGCCCCAAAAGGCCAGTGGGAACTTACACTTGAACCCCAATTCTGACCTCCAGCAATGCCACAGGGACCCAAAGTATCATTTTAAGGAGCTGGGAAGAACCATGACCCAATTCTGGGATTTGTCCCCATCCCTCCCACCCCTGCGGCCTCCAGTCCAGACTCCCTTGCCTGGCCTTCAAGACCCCCGTTCCCACCCTCATCATCCCCTATTTACCCTCCACACCCCCGACATTCCAGGCAAAGCCAGGTCCCAGCTACCCTATGGTGTGGAGCAGGAAAAGCCCCAGGAGATGTTTCCCTCCAGCACAGGCTCTCTGAGAGGCCTCAAGTTCAACACAGCCCTCTCTGGGCCACACTTGATTTCCACCTAGAAAGTGAGGGAGCTGGACAAGATGAGTAGGACATTTTAGCAGCTCAATCCTTTGCACAAAATCAATCTTTCATGGAAGTCCAGTGTGTAAAACAGCCAGAAGCAGAGCTGCTGTGCTGGCTGCCAGCTCAGGAAGGGGGTTGCTGGGCTTCTTGCCCCCAGACCCACCGTGGGGTCCCTTCCTAGGGGAGCAGCTCCAGAGCTGCCGGCCAGAAATGCTCAAGGCCCTTTACTGCTTGGACATCCCAGGACACATCCGGCCCTTCCCTGCCTCCATGCCTCCGCCCTCCTGGTCCAACAACCAGGAACACCATCCCCACCCTCACCCCGTCACCCCATCCATCAACGTCCAGTGGAAATGTCCCCCTCCCCTCCAAAACTTCCAAAACGCAGCCTGTACCCCGCACGACCCTGACCTTGAGCCCACTGGCCCAGTGTTCGGAAAGTACATGCCTCATCTCCCCACTCTGGATCTGATGCTCCTCCGGGGCCCCCACAGGGTTGAACCCACAATAGTTGTAGGTTCCTAATGTCATTTTGCTAAACAAATTTCACATCCACTATCTCATTTCAGCTTCAGAAAAACCCTATGAGAAAGGCAGAAGTGCAAGCTATTATGCCATTTAGCAGATGGAAAAACTGAGGCATGGAGAGTTTATTACATGACATAACAACACAGCCAGGCCTCTGGTTCGCAGCCTGGGCCCTTTGTACTGCATCATCCATGCATCCACCTACTCTTCCATTTTTCCCGTAGCCACCCTCACTTTCCCAAAAGACACTGGGAAGCTTAACCCAGGGACCCGGCAGAAGGCAGAGAACAAGCTGAACCCAGGGAAGAGTGCCCCTTCCAGGGCCACAGCTTCTCACACACCCCTGGCAGCCAGATGCCTGGGGTGGGTAACAATGGAGCTAAAAATAGGGCAGGAGGCTGAGTGGCCAGCTGCAGGAAACACCTGCCTCAGCTGCAGAACAAACACAGAGGAAGTCACCATGCTCCAGGGCTCCCCTACTATGGGGCCAGGGGAGAGCTGGGGGAGGAGGTTAGAGAAGAAGGGGGCATCAAACTTTCAGTCTGTACCCAGGGCAGGGGCTCAGACCAGCCCACTGCCTGCCCTGGGCCTCATCCCCCAACACCCAACACACACACACACACACACACACACACACACACACACACACACACTCGCAAACACAAGACAGGGTCTAAATTCCCCTTAGGCACCAACATGTATCTTAGAGTCATAGCCACCTTTGAGACCCTAGTCTGTCCCTCTTATTCTACAGAAGAGGAAACTAAGGTATAGAGTAGGCCAGAGACCTGCCCAGTCACAGAGACAGTGTCCAGCAGGGCCAGGACCGGGGGCCTCCTACCCCTCTCCCTGCACCTCCCTGCTGTTCTGCTTCACTTTACTGAGCAGGGAAGACCCTGACCAGGAAGAGCTCTCTTGCTCCACAGAATGAAGCACAAGGTCAAAGTGTTCTCAGGACAGTACTAAGACGTCGTTGCCTTTCTCACCATGAGGAGCAAAGGCCACAGTGGGTGAAACTGCTAGAGGCTCAGCAGGAGGCCCAGCAGTGGCCCGGAACTGGGCTGGTCATCACTTGCGGTGACAAAATACACCAGTGTCACTTAAGAATGTCCTTGATGGAGCAGTGAAACCGATTAATTTCACTGACTCTCAGCCCTTGAGTACATGTCTCTTCAATATTCTGTGTGCTGACCTGGGAAGAGCACATGGGCTAGTTACTGGCATACGACAGATGTCTGCAGGACAAGCCCTTGTGAGCTGCTCTGCGCTGTCGGCTGAACCAGCCTCTTTGTCCGTGGAGCACCACTTTCATGTGAAAGAATGGCTGACAAACAAATGATGGTTATTCACAATTGGATATTTGGTAGACATTTCCTCAAAAATGAACAAAGTGAGCCTGTCCCTTCAAGAAAAACAACTGACAGCATTTATTGTCAGTGATAAAATTTGAACTTTTAAGGAAAAATTAGAATTCTCGAAAACTTGCATCAGCCATCAGGAATTTAAAAGCTTCATAAAACACAAAGATTTTGCGATGATATGGTTAACATATGTAATTTTTGGATATGATGAAATGAATTGTGCCGCATTTGGAACATCTGAACAGCTCAGTGAGCCAA
This sequence comes from Eubalaena glacialis, assembly GCF_028564815.1. Lineage (NCBI taxonomy): Eukaryota > Metazoa > Chordata > Mammalia > Artiodactyla > Balaenidae > Eubalaena > Eubalaena glacialis. The sequence continues at coordinate 64,356,533 of NC_083716.1, forward strand.
TATTTTCCCAATTACTGATATATGGTGTTACAAAATCACACCTGGTCAAAGAGCCATTCATAGTAGAAGAGAGTCCAATGAATTTTAATGTAACAAAATATGAAAAGTTCATTAATATGTTTACAGATTCTACATTCCCTTTAAGAAACTATCACTTGTTGAACTTTTATGTAGTATCAAAGGAAAATATCCACAGGCTAACAAAATACTCCTCCCTCTTCCAAAAACTTACCTGTGTGAAGCTGGATTTTCTTCCTATACTTCAATTGAAACAACGTATCAAAACAGATTGGGGATTTCACTGGTGGTGCAGTGGTTAAGAATTCGCCTGCCAATGCAGGGGACACGGGTTCGATCCCTGGTCCAGGAAGATCCCACATGCCGCGGAGCAACTAAGCCCGTGCGCCACAACTACTGAGCCTGCGCCCTAGAGCCTATGAGCCACAACTACTGAGCCTGCGTGCCACAACTACTGAAGCCCACGCGCCTAGAGCCCGTCCTCCGCAACAAGAGAAGCCACCGCAATGAGAAACCCGCGCACCGCAACGAAGAGTAGCCCCCGCTCGACGCAACTAGAGAAAGCCCACACACAGCAACGAAGACCCAACGCAGCCAAAAAAAACAAATAAAATAAAAAAAAAACAGATTGAACGCAGGAACAGATATGAGAATCCAGCTGTCTTCTATTAAACCAGACATTAAAGAGATTTGCAAAATGGCAAAACAATGCTACTCTTCCTACCATATTTAAAACATAGTTATTTTTCAGGAAAAAATTTATTTATTTTAACATATAATGGGTTTGCTATCATTATTTTTTAAATGAATGTATAAATATATGCTTTTAAATATACTGTTTTAATTTCTAATATTGTAGATATCAATTTATAAATATACCACCCACATAAACAAGAGCTCTTTGGGGTCTTCAATTTTTAAGAGTGTAAAGGAAGGAATATTGAGACTAAAAAGTTAGCAAATAGCCATGATTTAACCCCCACCATAAGCCGTTGGTTATTGTGTCCTAGCATTATTCCCATTTTGCAGCTACAGACACTGAGGCACAGAGGGTCTCTGTAATCTGCTCAAGGGTACACTGGTGGCTGAAAGCCTCTGAGTGCATGCTCTTAACCTCTAAGCTGTCCCTCACCTAACATCATGCTCCTAAGGTAAGTACAGAAGGATGAACAATGACACACTACAAAGGGAACCAGAGAAGCGAAAGAAGAGAACATAAGTAAATATTTATATAATCTTGGGGCATAACAGAACTTTCTATGAAAATGCTAGAGGAGACATAAAGTTATATATCAATAGACCAGACTACATTAAAAAATGGTCAGCTTTTAACTAGCACAGAAAAACCACAAAGTTATAAGGCAAATGACAAATTGGATAAAAATATTTTCAACATATTTTTATTATTTATCATATTTAATATAGAGGGTTTTTTTTTTAATGAGAAAACAAGTATGTCTTAAAAGTAAAGCATACCGGGGGCTTCCCTGGTGGCGCAGTGGTTGAGAATCTGCCTGCCAATGCAGGGGACACGGGTTCGAGCCCTGGTCTGGGAAGATCCCACATGCCACGGAGCAACTAGGCCCGTGAGCCACAACTACTGAGCCTGCGCGTCTGGAGCCTGTGCTCCGCAACAAGAGAGGCCGCGATAGTGAGAGGCCCGCACACCGCGATGAAGAGTGGCCCCCGCTTGCCGCAACTAGAGAAAGCCCTCGCACAGAAACGAAGACCCAACACAGCCAAAAATAAATAAATAATAAATTAATTAATTTTAAAAAAAAAAAAAAAAAGTAAAGCATACCAGGGACTTCCCTGGCAGTCCAGTGGTTAAGACTCCGAGCTTCCAATGCAGGGGGCGCGGGTTCGCTCCCTGGTCAGGGAACTAAGATCTCGCATGCCACGCAGCATGGACATAAACTTTAAAAAGAAATTTTTTTAAAGTAAAGTATACCAAAAAAACAAAAGCAAAAACTCAGCAAAGAAGAAATACAAATGACCATGACTGTGAGAAAAGATATTCACCTAATTTAAAAACTGGGAACAAGGAGCTGCCACGTGTTGCCTTTCATGGCATCATAAGCACGGCAGGATGAAAACAACAGGTCTCTGCATGGGTGCCAGGGATGGGCTCCCTCCTAAGCACCTGGCAGGATGTAAATTGGCACAGCTCCCTAGAGGACAATCTGGCAAAACTCCTAAAATACCTTAACAATTTACAACCCTTTGACCCAGCAATTCGTCAACTGAGTCAAAGGAAATAATCAAAGATATGGCCACAAAGGTGTTGGGTACAGCTTTGTTTATATTAGTCAAAGACTGGAAACATCTTTCACATCAACAGTGGTCAAAGTTGAACGTATCATGGACATCATCACGTCGTCATTAAAATGGACAGAGCATCAGATGACCGTCCCTAACAGAACGTGGAGCCAAAGAAGCCAACATAAGCAAACACTATATGATTCCATTTATCTAAAACTCAAAATCAGGCCAAACTAGTGTATGATGTTGGAAATCAGGCAAAAAGTCACGTCTGGAGCAGGAAGGAGGTGGGGTCGGTGATGGGGTACAGGGTCAGGGTGCTGGAGGAATTCTGTTTCTTGACTTGGTGAGGCTCCGAAGGCTGTGCTCACTTCGTACAATCATCGAGCTGTATACTTGTGATGTGTGTTAAATTTCAACTTAAAAGCTTCCAAAAAAAGTTTCCTTCAAAAGAAGCAAGGAGCAGTTTATTTACTGACATCGGAAAATATCTATTGTATGTTGAGTTTGAAAAAAAAGACACTAAACAGTAATTTACAGCTTCATCCCATTGAAAAGGAGAGAGGGTTCCTGTACACAAGCACAAACACTCACACACAATCACACACACACACCACGAAAAATGTCTGGAAGGACAAATCTCAAAACATTAATGATAAACTGAGGTTATCACTGAGAAGTCAGATCACAGATGATTTTTCTAATCTTCCTGCATATCTTTATTTACTCTGATTTTCCTATATAAATATATACTATTTATAGAAAAAAGAAGGGGGAAAAAGGAACTACACAGTATGCACACTACACTGATGCCAGGGACCAGGGTTCTACATCAACTTTACAGCCCAAGGAGACCCTGATCCCACAGGAAAAGAGCAGAGGAGTGGGGATGTTCCTGAGTTGCCACTGAGGAAAAGCCAAATACCTTCCCGTGGAATAAACCAGGACATTGGGGTCAGAGAGGCCTGGGTAGACTCCCAGCACCATCCCCCCACCAGAGACCCAGGTCAGTTCCTGAGCTTCTATGAGCCTCAGGGTCCCTGCAGTGAAGTGAGGATTAAATGAGGTCAAGGATGTCCTGGGCTGACCAGGTCAGTTCTCGAGGCAGATCTGACACACAGCCTCCCCTAGATGCCACAGAAGAAGAAAAGGAGGCCCAGGGAGGCTGAATGACCTCCTCACCTTACCCTACAGGCCTGCGACCCTGGGGGACACCCACAGAGGCCCCACAATTGCAGTGTGGTCCAGAGGCCTGACCTCGAGAAGTGCCCTGCCCTCCCTGGGCCCCAGTGCCCCCAGAATAAAAGGCGTCAGATGGGCATTGAACTTGACCTCGGGAGGCCTCCCTTGGACCCCACACCCATGATTCCCATGAAACCCACATGTGGAAGGCTGTGGCAGGAAAGGTGGCCAGCTTATCCAGACAGGAAGTGACCTCGCCGGATGAACGACAGGCCAACATTCCATGGGGAGCCCCACCTGCTGGTGACCTTCAGGGTCATGGGAGCCAGGAGTGGGTGGGCACACAGTGGCCAAGGAGGAAACAGGACTTACTGCAGAAGGCTAGGCACATGGCAGACCCCCAGGCAGGGAAGTGACTTCATTTCACACTCTGTCCTCCTCGCTTCCGCCCCTGGCATGGCAGGGAGTTAACCCTGAAGGGGCCAAGCTTCACCAGCCCTGGTGAACTCTACACAGGCCAGGGCCTGAGAACCCAGGCTTTCTCCTCTCCCTCGTCCAATGATCTCCAATCCACAGATGAGGAAACTGAGGCTTAGAGAGGCTGACAACACGGCAAGAACTCCAGGACCTTTCCCATTACCCTGAGCTGCACAGAGGAGGGAGATGCTAATTCAGGGTTGGGAACTCCAGGAAGGCTTCCTGGAAGAGGAGGCCACTGAACTTTTCCTGGAAGAGGAGGCCACTGAGCTGGGCCTTGAATGATGAGCAACATTTGACAGACAAGAAAGTCATTCTGAACAGAGGGAACAGCATAGAGAGAGAGATGCTTGGCACTGTGCAGAGCCTCCTAGGAAGTATTATTATTATGGCATTGTGAGGCTAGAATACAGGATGGGGTAAGGTTGGTTTAAGCCCCAGGTGCCTTGGGGACCATGTCAGAGAGTTAGGATGTTGCTCCGTGGGGTGAGATGTGCTGTCCAGGCCGGGGCAATTGAAGAGAGCCATGACGGCACCCTGTGTCAACCTAAGATGGCTGCATGGAGGAGGCAGCCTGTGGGAAGCCAACTCAGAAAAGGCTAAATATTGCTCTGGGACTGCTGGGGCCCAGAGCTCGGCAGGCCTCACCCCACCATGACATTACCCCCAACTAAACTTGGTTTCTCTGTAAAAGAGAAGGGAAAGGAATTAAGAGTACCAACAGTCCAGTGTGCCAAGGTCTGTACCAGATGTCAAACTGATAAAATAGAAGGGCACTAAGTACACAGCTGCCTAGGTTCGAGCCCAAGCTCCACCACCAGCAGCTGTGTGACCTTGACAGAAACACTTAACCTCTCTGTGCTTCAACAGCTGTCAAATAAAGACAATAACCCTGCCCACCTTTGAGGGCTGTGAGGATTAACTGACATGATAATCCTTGTATATGCCCACTTGAGCACCCAGAGCCAGTATTCAATGAATATTCACTACGTTATTTCTCCATTCTGACCCATACTGAGGCTGAATTAATTAGCTTAGATCACACAGCAAAGAAACAGCGGAGCCAAGATTCAAACTGGGGCCTCTCTGGCCCCAGCGCCCAGGCTTATCCCAGCCCCTCAGGCAAAACAAAGCCTGAAACCCTAAAACCTAAAACTCGCCAGCCATGGCTCCCCAGGCCTCAGGGCGGTTTCTGACAGGCAAAAAGCTCCACCACCTCAAACCTCCAGTGGCTAAGGGGAGAGCAGGGAGAAATCTCCAGGGCACAGGAGGGGAAGAAAAATATTTCTAAGCTTCTCCCTCTTCCTGTTTATCTATCCTCTCAATCCCAAAACTCCTGGTAGTTATTTGTTCAGAGAAAGTTCTGCCAAGAGTGACATCCTGCTGTTGGCTGCCCTGCCAGGCTTGTGCTGGACGAAGTGGCCCCTGCCAGCCTGTGCTGGGGGTGGGGGGGGGGGGGGGAGGGGGGGGCACTGAGGCCCACATCCCTGCAGACCCCTGCCCAGCCCAAGGAGGTTGCTTCACAAAGGGGCTTTCAACAGAAACCAGGGCCCAGGAAGGGGGACCTGGGCCAGGGAGGAGGAGCCACTGCCATTGTCTCCTTGGAGCCAGCTGGCACCCATCGGCTCCACACTCAGCTCCAATCAGCTGATGAGAAGAATTCGAGGAAATGACTCTCAGCCTGAGCGGGGCACTGCCCTGGGTGGCGGTGGGGACTCGGATCACAGGCTGTGCGGGCAGGCAGACCCAGTGTCCAATCCTGGCTGACCAATGACTGGCTGTGTGACCTTGGCCAAGTTACTGAGCCTAGTACCCTGATCCGTAAAATGAGGATAATATTAGTACCTACTTCATAAGGATGTGGTGAGGATTACATGAGACAACATAGGGGAAGGGCTGGCGCCTAAGAGATGTGAATAAATGTTATTTATTTCCCACTCCCACAGTCAAGTTGATCCCCTCACTCAATCCTGAAGATCTGAGGTTCCTTTAAAATGTGCTCCAAAGAACAATTACAGCCTTCAAAAGGAATGAAATTCTGACACATGCTACGACCTGGATGAACCTTGAAGCCATTATGCTAAGTGTTTACATAAGCCAGACACAAAAGGACAATTACAATGATTCCACTTATATGAGGTACCTAGAGTAGTCAAATTCACGGAGACAGAAAGAAGAAGGGGGGTTACCAGGGGCTGGGGTTGATGGGGAGTTAGTGTTTAAGAAGCACAGAGTTACCGTTTGGGAAAATTTTAAAGTTCCGGAGCTGGACGGTGGTGATGGTTGCACAACAATGTGAATGTACTTAAGGCCACTTAGTTGTACAACTAAAAATGGTTAAAAAGGGTAAATTGTATGGTATGTATATTTTACCTCAATAAGCACAGGGAGCTCAGCTCAGTGCTCTGTGATGACCTAGATGGGGGGGGGGGGGAAGGGGGGAAGGGGAGGGAGGGAGGTCCAAGAGGGAGGAGATATAGTTATACATATAGCTGATTCACTTCATTGTACAGCAGAAACTAACACAACACTGTAAAGCAATTTTACTCCAATTAAAAAAAAAAAAATGCCCATATTCCTTTCTGTCCCCACCCTTGGAGAGTTCAGGGTGGAGAGGTGGGACAGGTATGGAAATAGCTAAAGGCACCACCTCCCGAGGAGCTGGTGCCACAGAACTGAGTGGAGGGAGCTGAGGAAAGAGACACAAGGCTGCCTCTGCAGCCTGGGAGGGCTGCGAGAGAAGGCGGTCCCAGCCAGGCGTGCGCCAGCCCCAGACGAAGCCGCTCACGGTGAGGCTCTTTCCAGTACGAGGAGGGGTCTGACCCTCCACAAGGCTGGGGTGAGAAGAAGCAGGCCACGGGTGGAAAGTGCTGGTAAGACCAGGGTGAGAGGGCTTCGGGGGTGGGGTAGATAGGCTGATTTCACCCATGAGTCATCGTGTGACCTTGAGCAAGTACTTCCCCTTCTGGATCTTCTGAAGCCTCCTTAGTTTCCTTCCTAGTAAAACAAGGATTCTATCCCAGCACCCAGCAAGCACCCCTGGATCTACATCCTAGAGAAGTGAGTGTTTGTGTCCACAGGCAAGAGTGTTCAGCAGCTTTTCTCATAATCCCCCCAAAACTGGAAACTAGGCAAAAGTCCATCTACAGGAAAAAAAAAAAAAAAATATATATATATATATATATATATATATAGTGATACATCCATACAATGGAATACTACACAGCAATGAAAAAGACAAGCTGCAGCATCACATATGAATCGCAGAGTTCATGTTAAGAGGAAGAAGCCAGAAGAAGCCAGATAAAAATAGCTCATACCATATGGTTCCCATCACATAAAGTTCAAGAACAGGCAAGACTAATCCTTGAAAGGCACTCAGAAGCGTGGCCACTTGAGAGGATGGGAAGGTCTGGTAACTGACTGGGAAAGGACCCCAGGGAATCTTCCAGGCCACTGATAATGTTCTATATCTTGATCTGGGTATGGGTCACACAGGTGATATACCTGTAACAATTCATCAAACCACGCCCTGGTTTACTGTCTGAAAATTTTATCTCAATTTACAAAATAAAATACAAACAGCTAATAACTCATACTCTGTCCTCCTCTGAGGGTTGCAGTGAGGGGACACTGCAAAGCTGGATGTGGAAAGGTTATGGAAGGTGTTGGGTGGTGGGCAAGAACACAGGCTGGGAGTCAGAAGGACCAGGGTTCAAGTCCTGATGCTCCCTCTGACTGGATATGATCTTTTCTTTTGTGACTTTTTTTGTTGTTGTTGGCCAGATTTTTTATTACGAAATTTGTACTTAATGCCACAAGTCAAACAAGGATGTATAAAGAAAAAGTTTATGCCTGTCTCGTCTCCCTCCAAGCCCACCTGTTAAGCTTCCTTCTACAACGAGCTTTTTTGCCTTAGCAAGACAACACAAACAGCCCCTTCCAGTTAATTACATACAACTCCAACCCTGTCTGTTTAATGGTGGTGTGTAATTTCATTGTATCACTATTCATTCAACAAAGAGCTACTAAGTATTAACCATGTCAACCAGATAGGCACCTGGGAGCAGACGTTCCCACAAGAGAGAAAAAGAGAGGCAGGGAGTCAACAAAGAAATACAATAGTGGGGCTTCCCTGGTGGTGCAGTGGTTAAGAATCCACCTGCCAATGCAGGGGACACAGGTTCAAGCCCTGGTCCGGGAAGATCCCACATGCCGCGGAGCAACTAAGCCCATGCACCACAACTACTGAGCCTGCGCTCTAGAACCCGCAAGCCACAACTACTGAGCCCACGTGCCACAACTACTGAAGCCCGCATGCCTAGAGCCCGTCCTCCGCAACAAGAGAAGCCACCGCAATGAGAAACCCGCGCACCGCAACGAAGAGTAGCCCCTGCTCGCCGCAACTAGAGAAAGCCCGCACGTGGCAATGAAGACCCAACGCAGCCAAAAATAAAATAAATAGAATAAATAAATTTATTTTTAAAAAAAAGAAAGAAATACAATAGTGACATATTGCATACACTGTGATGAGGGCTCCAAGGGCTGAGATGCTGAGATAGAAAATGAGGAAGGTAGGAAAAGGACATACAGATCTTCAACTTATGACGGGGTTACCTCCTAATAAACCCATCATAAATTGAACATATTGCAAGTCAAAAATGCATTTAACACACCTCACCTACTGAACAACTTAGCTAGCCCATCTTAAACATGCTCAGAACACTTACATTAGCCTACGGTTGGGCAAAATCATCTAACACGAAGCCTATTTTATAATACAGTGTTGAATCCCTCGTGTAATTTATTGAATACTCTACCAAAAGTGAAAAGAACGGTCGTGTGGGTGCAGAATGGTTATACGTGTATCGGTTGTTTACCCTCGTGACCGCGTGGCTGACGGAGCTGTGGCTACTGCTGCCCAGCATCACGGGAGAGGAGCGCACCGCACATCACTAGCCCAGGAAACGATCCAAATGCAAAATTCCAAGTACGGTTCCTACTGACTGCATATCTCTTTCACGCCATTTTAAAGTCAATAAGTCGAACGACTGTAAGTTGGGGACCATCTATACTGTAGATATGATGGTCACGGAAGGCCTACGCTGACATCTAAAGAACAGGAAGGTTTGGGCCACGTGAAAAGCAGGCCAGGAAGAGGAACACAGCCCGTGCCAGGGTATTGCGTGGGGAGAACACAGAAGTGAAAGGAGACAGTGTGGTCTCTGGGGCACGGCCACTCAATTCCTGTGCACAAAGCCTTATGTCCTGATAATTTGACTTCTTTAGGACAGGCTACCAAAATTTGGACTGCTTAGATGAAAAGGCACGTGCGTTTTAAAAACTAGAGTAACTAAGTGCCACATTACTTTTCCAAACGGTTGTAGCACATCATACAGCAACCAGAATTCCTTAAGACACATCCTCATTGGTTCAAGAAGTTATGGATCCTTTCCACTTTTGCCCACGTGAAAGCTCTCTATTTCCACACAAAAGCTCTCCACACCCAATTCACAGAATGGGGTAAATGACACCTCCTCCTCCTCAGGATGCGGTGAGGTTTAACTGAGAAATAAATCCATCTAAGCTGCTGAGCCCAGCGCCTAGCACAGAGTGAGCGCTCAACAAACGGGGCAGGCTGTTCCATCACCTGCATGAACGCCAACTCCGTAGTTACCATTTTAACAAAGGGAGCTTCCTAAGGCGAGCTTGGAAGCCTCAAACCCACGAGGTTTAGCATGGCTGTCCCTAGACACAGGGCCATAGGGAGAAGGAGGTGGAACTATGGCTCAGCAAAAGAGCACTGGGAGTCAAGAGACTAGGTTCAAGTCAACCTTTCCGAGACTCAGCTTCCTCATCTATAAAATGGCCCAATTCACTCCCTCTTGATGCAGCCATTCTACAAACGTTTCTGGGGCATCTACTATGTGCAGGGCATTGTTCTAGGAGCTAACAGTACAGAATAAAAATTCCTGCCTCATACATGCTAGCTGGAGACACAGAAATAAACTATACAAATTAGTAAAATATATGGTATATCAGGAGGTGATAACTGATAAGAAAGAAAAGGGTTATGGAGATGAGGCATGGAATTTTAGGGTATCCAAGGGAGGCTTCACATTTGAGTAAAGACCTGAAGGAAGTTACATGGCAAGCTATGTGGCTCTGGGGAGGAAAAGCATCCCTGGTCAAGGGATCAGTTGTGCAAATGCCCTGAGGTAGGGTGTTCCCAATGTTTTGCAGGAGCCGTGAGGCAGCCACGAGCCAGGTGAGAGCGAGCGGGTGGGTACTAGATGGAGGCCACAGTAAGGACACTGGCCTTCACTGTAGGTAAATGAGGAACTACTTGGGGGGGGCTTGGGGCAGAGAAGTGCCCTGAGCTGACTTTTACATTCCAACAAGGTCACCCTTCTGCTGTGCTAGAAGAGGCCGTCAGGGGCCAAGCACGGAAGCCAACAGCCTGTTAGGAGTCTTCCGCAACAGCGCAAGTGATGCTAGCGGCTTGGGCCCGCAGCATGGCTCGTCCTGGACCCATTTTGAAGGTAAGCCAAGAGGACTTGCTGACACGTTTCTGAGGTGTGAGAGACACAGAGGAACCACGGACGACTTCAGGTTTGGCCTGAACAACTAAAGGGACGGGGCTGCCACTCACTGAGATGGGACAAAGGGGGAAGCAATGTGCAGTGAGGGCTGAGCAGACAGACAGGGCGGCCATGGTCTCCATCCCACTGCAATCTCAGAAGGAAGCAGCAGGCCCTGGAGACCTGAAAAGAAAGAGGAGCTGGCCCTGAGGCCTGTGCGGCTCCCTCTGGAAAGCAATACGAAAGCCAGAGAGGGGAAGGTGGCGTCGGAGGTCTGACCTGCCACATGTCTGACCCACTACAGGCCTTGCTGCCCACAAAGCCCGGGCCACGGCCACGGCTGGCTGCTCACGGGCCCAGGTCACAGGTGGGGAAACTGAGGGTACTGAGTTCTACAGTGAGCACCTCTCATTTAGAAGCCAGAAAGGGCCAGGGTAAGCCAAGGCTGGGAGGCAGACAGCTCCCACCTACCACCCCAAACAGGGACCATGGGGCTGAAGCCCGGTGTCCTCACCACCCAGGAAGTCCTCAGGATCCCAAGAGGTGAGGAGGACTCTGGGTTGCCCAGAGCTGAGAATATGACTCAATCCAGACTCCAAGGATGTCTGCTTCGGGATCCGTGAGCTCTCCCCTGTCCCCCTCACCGCTGGGATTTAATTCACAAAACCATAAAATTCACCCTTATAAAATATACAATTCAGTGGCATTTAATACATTCACATTGTTGTACATACCTAATTCTAGCATATCAAACCCAAAAAGTTAAACATAGAATTATCATATGACCCAGCGATTCCATTCCTAGGTACATACCCAAGAGAACTAAAAACAGGTACACGAATGTTCTAGTCACAACAGCCAAAAGGTAGGAACAATCCAAATGTCCATCAAATGATAAATGGATAAACAAAATGTGGTATATTCATACAATGGATTATTATTCAGCTACAAAAAGAAATGAAGCACTGATACACACTACAATGTAGTTGAACTTTGATAACATTACACCAAGTGAAAGAAGCCCAGACACAAAAAATCACATATTGTATGATTCCATTTCTATGAAATACCCAAAATAGGTAAATCCATAGAGACAAGAGTGTAGATTAGTGGTGCCAGGGGCTGGGGAGAGGGGGGAATCAGGAGTGACTGCTTTGTAGATACAGAGTTTCCTTTGGGGCGATGAGAATGTTTTGGATGCTGAACGTCACTAATCATCAAGGAAACGCAGATCAAAAGCACAATGAGGGCTTCCCTGGTGGCGCAGTGGTTGAGAATCCGCCTGCCAATGCAGGGGACACGGGTTCGAGCCCTGGTCTGGGAAGATCCCACATGCCGCGGAGCAACTAAGCCCGTGTGCCACAACTACTGAGCCTGCGCGTCTGGAGCCTGTGCTCCCCAACAAGAGAGGCCGCGATAGTGAGAGGCCCGCGCACCGCGATGAAGAGTGGCCCCCGCTCGCCGCAACTAGAGAAAGCCCTCGCACAGAAACGAAGACCCAACACAGCCAAAAACAAATAAAATAAATAAATAAATAAATAAATAAGGGGAAAAAAAAAAGCACAATGAGATATCACCTCACACCTGTCAGGATGGCTATTATCAAAAAAACAAAAGACGTGTTGGCAAGGACGTGGAGAATTTGGAACCCTTGCACGCTGTTGGTGGGAATGTAGTATGGTGCAGCCACTGTGGAAAACTGCACAGGTTTAGAGGTTCCTAAAAATTAAAAATAGAACTTCCAGATGATCCAGCAATCCCACTTCCGGGTATTTATCCAAAAGAATTGAAATCAGGATCTCAAAAGAGGTATTAGCGTACCCATGTTCACTACAGCACGAGACACAACAGCCAAGAGGTGGAAGCAACCCAAACGTCCATTGATGGATGAATGGATAAAGAAAATGTGGTACACACACACAATGGAATATTATTTAGTCTTTAAAAAGAAGGAAATTCTGCAGTATGTGACAACATGGACGAACCTGGAGGACATTATGCTAAGTGAAATAAGCCAGTCACAGAAAGACAAATACTGCGTGATTCCACTTACATGAGGGATCTAAAATAGTCAAATTCATAAACTCAGAGTGGAATGGCGGTTGTCAGGGGCTGGGCGAAGGGAGAAATGGGGAGTTGCTAATCAACAGGCACAAAGTTTCGGTTAAGCAAGGTGAATCAGCTCTAGAGATCTGCGGTACAGCATTGTCCTTATAGTCAAAAATAAGATATTATACACTTAAAAATTTGTTAAGAGGGTAGTTCTCATGTTAAGTGTTCTTACCACAATAAAATAAAAATTTTTTCATTGTTTTGGAATTAGGTAGACGTGATGGTTGCACAATTTTGTGAATGTGCTAAATACCACTTAATTGCACACTTTGAAACAGTTAATTTTATGTTATATGAATTTCACCTCAATTAAAAAAAAGTCTCCAATAGAAATGTTAAAAAAATAAAAATTAAAAAAAATAATAAAGAATTTTTTTAAAGTAATGAGAGCATGCCCTGGGTCATCCAAATGACCATCTCACAAGTAAGTGCTGCTGTGCAATTTGGGGCTCCAGCCTGCTCCTGTGTTTATGATTCAGTTCCTTCTTTGTGAAGGCCAAATGACATCACTGCACACAACACAAACAAAGGCTGTGGTTCAAATAAGAGAAGGCGGGTGGGGTGGAGAACTGAGCCACCCTGTAGCCCATGGCAGCCTGGATGTGCCCAGTTCAAAGGCCCAATCTCTTAGCAGTCAGGACTGTGTTCACGTGGAGAGCATCCGTGTGAATTGAGCAAAGCCCATCTCTGTGCCAAATTCCTGATTCCCACGAGAAGTGGGCTTAACAGCCACTATATGCAGATTTCAATAACGCCATTATTACACCTGTATCTTTGATCAAATGAGCCAGCTTTCCAGGTTATCGAGTGGTGTACTATTAAAACAGCCATTTGGGGATTACTCACTGGCAGTTCAGGCTCAAATGTGGGTATAGCCGGCCAGCCACATCTTTGGGTTCTGTAATCCTCGGATTCAACCAACCTCAGATTGAAAATATTTGGGAAAAAAAAAAATTCCAGAAAGTTCCAAAAAGCAAAACTTGAATTTGCTGTGTGCTGGCAACTATTTACATAGCATTTACATTGTATTTACAACTATTAACATAACATTTGCATTATACTAGGTATTATAAGTAATCTAGAGATGATTTAAAAGATAGGGGAGGATGTGTATAGGTTATATGCAAATACTGTGCCATTTTATATAAGGGGCTTGAGCATCTTGACTTTGGAATCCGTGAGGGTCCTGAAACCAGTCCCCCCGCCCAGGATGCTGCCGAGGGACAACTGTAATCAGAATCACCCCAAACCAGCCACCCAGCCCAGCAGGCACAAGTGACAGAAGCAGGGGAAACACAAGGGGCCAGCTCTCTGCTATCAACCCAACGATGGCAATTTCGTTTCAGTTCACATCCTTCCAATTAAATTAGCATTGCTCATTTGAAATGGGCCGGCTTTCTGGTTTTATTAGTTTTATTCTGGCTTTATTTCATGTTTGCTTTATACTTATGTAAAAACTATGTAAGTCTAAGGCACTTACACCGAGTTTTATATTTGTACGTTTAAGTTATATTCTAATAAGAAAATTTAAATCAACAGGTGAGGCTTTATTTTTCTTTTAAAAGGGAGTCCAGAAAAAACCACATACTTATGATTCCATTCATATGAAATGTCCAGAACAAGCAAATCTATAGAGACAGAAAGTAGACTTGTGGGGTGGGGAGTGATGACTAATGAGTACAGGGTATTTTTCTGGTTTAATGAAAATGTTGTAAAATTAGACTGTAGTGACAGATGTACAACTCTTTGAATACACTAAAAGCTATTGAACTGTATACTTTACATCACTGAACTGTATGGCTTGTGAGTTAAATCTCAATAAAGCTATTTTTAAAAATAGGGGGGGAGGGTCGACCTATTACCCAGGTTTGAGCTGCATTAAGCTGGAAAAATCACAGGGAAATCAACAAACCCACCTATTCACGGCTTCCCTTCCAGGCCTACTCTACTCTTCCTCCCCCTATACTGTGCCCAAGGGCTCAGGAGACAGAGGCTAAGACAAAACCCTAAGTCACAAGCCAAGCCCACCCAGGGTGAGCAGGTGGCTGCCCTCAGACACAACACAGGATTCCTATCCCTTGGAATCCACTTCATACAACAGTATTACGGCACTATTTGAATTATTAAATTGGGAAAAACTTAAAAACAATGAAAACAACCAATGTCAGTAAGTATGCAGGGAATGTGATTCACGTATACATCAGAGGCAGCGTCAAGGAAAGAAGCATGACAATAAAGATTCAGCACCTCAGTGACCCAGCTGGCTGGGGATGGAGCAGAGCCAGGAGCCAGCACATCTGAGCACAGGCAGTCCCCATCCTGGGGAGGCAGCCGACATCCTCACCCTTCACCCACACTCGCCCAGCACAGCCTGCCCACAGGACAGGGTCCCTATCCAAGCACGCTGCTTGCCTCCAGCCTCAGCAAGGGGCAACTCCGCGGCAACAAGAAGGGAGGCCTCAAGGGCCCATCTTCTGTCGACCCAGCAAATCTCCCTCTCCTTGGGCCTATTCCTTCCAGCGGCACTTTACAGAGACAGGAAGAGGAAGCCCCTGCCAGCAGCTGCTGGGTGGGAGGCGCTGGTGAAGCCAGCAGGAGTGCACGTCCACCCCTGACAGACGGACCCCTTTTGTCCCAATGCCTCCCTCCTCCACAAACCTCTTGGAATTGACCACCTCCAGGAAGCCTTCTTCTGTCTCCCCAAAGGTTCACTGAGCCCCAGCTCAGAGCCGGGGGAGGGGGAGAGAGTGGACTCCTGTTCACCTGGCCCAGGCCCCCACCTCTAGGCCCTCAGCTCAGGGCTGGCTCCCAGGGAACACGTAGAACTCAGATGGCTGTGCTGGGAACACCCCCAAGACCGAGGGCTAAGTGAAGAAGCGGACCCCAGAGCCATGGACCAAGTGCCATCCCATCTATATCCCCCAATCAAAACTACACAAACTCACACAGAGGCACAGAAAAGAAGACGGTGGGATATTCACAAATTGCTGAGAGGGATATATCGGGGGAAGAGAGGAAGTCAGGAGGGGGAAGTGGCTTTCAGATTTTACTCTCTCTCTCTCTCTCTCTCTCTATAAAGCTACTTCCTGAATCCTTCATAAAGATAACTACTTAATTTTGTTTTAACTGAAAACATTTTCAAAAGCAGGGTAGACATCCATCAACTGGAAACTCGGTAAGCAAGCTATGCTCCATGCACACATTGGGATGAAAAAGGAAGGCACTCCCGGAACACACGACAATGTGGATGAGACTCAAGAACATTACGCTTAGTAGAATAGGCAGAAATAAAAAATACCTATTATCTACCTGAGTCCACTTATGTAAAAATCTAGAAAAAAGCAAAACCAGAGTGACAGGAGATAAGCGGCCTGGGACCAGGCGTGGGAGTGGCTACTGACGGCAGGGGAGCCCCAGGAAAGCTTCTGGGTGATGGAAGCATTTGCACACTCGACTGGAGTGGGACTGCACGCCCATGGCCTTCACCAACACTCAGCCAGTTGCCCCCTAGGCTGGGTGACTGTTATGGTATGTGTACCTCAATAAAACTTCCTTTCTAAGTGAGGTAGAAGGATTGGAGTCAGTGCTTAATGAGAAAGGGGTCTTCCTTTGGGGTGATGAAAATGTTTTGGAACTTGATGGAAGTGGTGGTCCCACAACACTGCAATGTACTCAATGCCACTCGACTGTGTACTTCAACATGGTCAATTTTACGTCAAGTGAATTTCGCCTCAATTTTTTTTTTTAATTTTAAGTAGACGTAAAAATTTATTACGCCCATTTTGCAGATGAGAAAACTGGGCTCAGAGGAAGCAGTCAACTTCTGGTCCCAGGCTTATCCACCTATGCCTCAGACCCGGTTCAGAGCATCTATACCCAGTAGAAGAGAGGGACCTGCTCTGTACTTCCCCAGAAGGCTCTGAGGCACCGGGGCCCGATCTCCAGAGAGGCCCTTGGCTCTGAGGCATTTGAAAACCAGAGCTTCCCGACAGGCCTTGGAGCAAGCCAGCACAGCAGCACCTGCAGGAGACTCCCAAAGTCTGCGAGCTCCATCAATAGACAGGGCTGCCATGGGGGCAGGGTGTGAGCACCACCAAGCGGGTGGTCTAACTAAGGCTAAAGCAAGGATGTGGGTAGGGAGGGTTCCGATCAGATCCAGGGTGGATGAGGTCTTCTAGGTCCTGCCAGTCAGGGCCCTGGGGAGTTGAGGGGTCAGCACCAACGTCAAGGACCCTGGAGAAGGACTCAGTAACTAGAGGGCAGCAGTCAAAGTGGACACGTCCACCAGCCACTTTGTGACTGGCAGGAGAGGGGTTAAGTCCTTCCTGGGGTCTGCCGTTCCAGGAAAAGGAAAAGGAAAAGGGGAGAAGTCCCCCTCTGTGCTTTCTAAACAGAATCTTCAAAAACGCCCAGTGTCCCGGTCCTCCACTCTGGGGAGGGCCAGGACAGAAGACACACCACCTGCAGATAGGCAGGGCCTGGGACTCAGCAGGATGCAGAGTCTGGCAAAGCCCAAGGTCATCTGCGGGCACTCACTTCTCTCCCCCCCGACATGCCCCCGACGCAGCCTCTTGGCAGTGGGGCTGTTTCTCATGGGCGAGGGAGGGAAGCCAAGCCGTGCACCCACAGCTGTCCCAGCACCACACCCTCCCTCCTCCTGGAATTTCTGAAAGCCCTGCTCCCTGGGAGCCCGCAGGGTCAGGAGCGGCACCCAGTTCCAAGATGCTCCCTACTGCCTGCCATGGGCATGGAGGTAACCCCAGATGCCCCATGTCTCTCCCTCATCAGTGTGCCCCAGCTCCAGCCCAAGCAGGGGCACCCTTCAGAGCTAAAGCCAGTCCACATGTCAGTTACAGGAAATAAAACACCTTCTAATTCTACTATTAGACATTCACTCCTTAGGAGAGGTTTCAAAGGCTTCAGTTCACTCCTGAGGAAGGGGACCTGTTAACCTATAGGCATCTCAGCTAAGAGCAAAAATAGGCATGTTGATGCTGGGGTGAGAGCAGTCTGGAGTCCCCAGCTCAAAAATGAGGGGTCCCAGGAAGGGCTGGCAGGCATTTATAAGAGGGTGGGGAGGTCCCCTGGAGAATGGGGGGACGGTGAATGTGATTCTTTAAAGGAAAGGGGGAGGCCAGAATTCCGGGGGGCCTCTAGCTTACGTCCTAAGAGGCACACCAGGGCTGCCTCTGAGCCCAGTGTGGGAGGGACAGCAGGACGCAGAAAGGTCTCTCCTGACAGGCCAGGAGTGCTGAGCGTGGGTCCCACCCCAGGTCTGTGGATCTGCTCACGTTCCCTAAACACGCGAAGCTGTCACATCTCTGCATGGGCTGCTTATTCTGCTTGGGAAGCCTTTCTCATCCTTGCAAACTCTTGGCCATCCTTCAAAGCCCACCTGAAGCACCACCCCGTTCCCAGGCAAGCCCTTCCCTCCCTCCGGCTCCAATCACAGCTGGCACAGGCCCCGGGAAGGTACCAGTGGGAGAAGGTAGACATGTGCCTCTCTCATCTGGCAGGGACTGAGTCTCACTCACCTTTGGTCCCCTGCACCTCATACTGAACCTAGGGGCAGGAAAGGCCAGGAATTGGAACCAAGAAGCCACCCTGGTGCCTTCCCACCATGAGGCACTGTGCAAACAGCCTGGCCTCTGCGGCCTCACAGGTCTCTCCCTCTGCTGAGATTAACTGGAACCACGGTAACAGAAGCATCTAATGTTTACTGAGCACTTACTATGAGCCACACACTACCCCAAGGGCTCTCCATGTGCTACCTCCTTTCACCCTTGTGACATTCTTATAAGGGAGTTACTATTATTAATCCTGTTACACAAGGGAATCAGGCACAGAGAGGTTACGTGAGTTGTCCGGTGCCATACAGCTAGCAAGAGAGAAAGCCGAAAATCAGACCACAGTGGTCTGGTTCCGGGCCCGGTATTCTTAATCGCTACAGGTCTGTTGAGGGGTAGGAAGATGGTCACTTGTCAGGACAAGCTCTAAGTGGAAGAGGAACTCAGAGATTTTAAAGGCTAGTTCTCCCCGGACCTTCCCTTTCCCCAGGTCCCAGCCAAACACCTAGGAAGAACAGCAGGGCCTCCTCCCAGATCCGGCCTGCTGCTCCCAAGCTCATCCCAGTGCTGAGTACCAGTTACAGGAAACACAAAAGGCCCATCTGCAAGCCCCCTGGCCCAGGCTGGGAAGATGCACGGCTGCCCGCTGGGAGGCAGAGCCATAATTTGGGGCTATTCTTAGCAAACCACTGGCTCCCCTCCCAGAGGCCCAGCAGGAGGCAGGCCCAAGCTTCATACACCCTGCCTGCAGGTGTGCAGAGGTCCCACAGGGCTAAGGAGCGACTGGTGGGCAGGAGGTGAGGACAAAGCCCTCCATCTTTCAACCCAGAGGTGCCTGGCCTGCTAGCCTTCCCAGGGCCAGGCACCTGGCTGCTGAAGCAGCTCTGGAGAGTCCTGGCCACAGGGGAAGGCTGGTCACCAAGGCCCCACTGACAGTGCTCGCTCTGTGCCAGACCCTGGGCCACACATTTTCCACTGATTATCTCACATTTAACCCTCGCCACGCCCCAAGGGCGAGGGGTTACTGGCACCATTTTAAAGATGAGGCGTTTCACTTTAAAGATTTAGTTAAGACATTAAAGAGTTAGTTAAGACATTAAGTAACTTGCCCAGGTAACACGGTGAGTTAGTGTCGAGCTGTATCTCCCAATCTCCAGGTTGAGCCATAGCCAGATTGGGGGCAGGCGGGCCTTCCCTGTCCAAGAGTTTGGGGGAGGGGCAGTCCATCCATACCAGAAAGCAAAGGTCTCATCAAAGACCCAACTGCATGTCTACTCTTTCTCTTCCCCAGGGATTGTCCCTTCCCTGCCAAAAACCCTCAGGCTTGGGCTCAGAAGGAGAGTCCCCAGCCAGGTACCTCCCCTACCCTGACCACACGACCTCACTTCGGGAAGCTCTGGAGACCCAGGGGAGACGAGCCTCAAAGTTCAAGGAGTCCCTGATGGTGTTTAAGGCATGCACCCAGCCCTGTAACTTAGGGAGTAGGGAGGTCAAAGAACTCTCAGGGTGAAACAGAGGATACTGAGCCCTTTGGGGTCTTCAAACTCCAAAGCGGGAGTCCAGAAATGAAGCCACACCACACAGCACCTGTACCACCTCCACCCCAAACAGGTCAGCTTTCAGGCACTGCTGCCACACAGAGTCACAGGGATAACTGAGCAGCACTTGCCTCAGACTATATCTTGGTACCTACCTCCGACTGTGTTCTGCCCTCTGCTGCCGGAAGACTCAGCAGGTGTAAGTGTCTGTGTTGTCTGTGTCCCAGGTGCCCAGAGCCAACTCCATGTCTGCCCAGGATTCAAGGCACGTCCATGTGGCTCCATGTCTCACGTTGGTGAATGTCAGCTCACATCCCTGTCTGTGCATCCGTGAGCCCACCCATATGTCTGTCCACTTCTATCAGCCAAATCTCCATGATAGCGTAGGTCCATCTATAGAGTATCTGCGGCCTGTGCGTGGTCCACACTTGTGTGTTCACACTGTCTGCCCCTGCACGTGTCTGTGCCTTGGGTTGCTTGCCCACCTCCATTGCTTTCGTGTCCATCTGTATCCAGTTCCTCACTGCCCTTGCCCACACAGTTATAAACCTGAGCACGCGCGCACATCTCTTCCCATGCCAGCATTCCCCACCTGTGCCCGGGTGACCCTGTGTGTGCCACCTGTTTGGAGGCAGGTGGGTGTGTTCACCCAAGTACTCACAGTGCCAGCCAAGGGCTAAAGGGTGAGTTCAGCAACTCCCACCCCCAGAACAGCTCCCAAGGCCACAGGCACGAGCACACTGCCACCTCTGCAAAGTGTTCCAGAAAACAGAAACTTGCCAGGGATGATGTGGGAGAGGGCAGAGCCCTAGACAAAGCAGAACCTCAGAGGTGAGGTCAGGATGCCCCAGGTACCACTCACCTCAAGCCAGCCCTGCCAGGCCTGCCCACCTCCAACACCCCAACTCCCACCCCCGATGGCCAGCGAGGGGAAGATTGTCTGTCTGCACTCACAGGAAACGGTGTCTGGCTCAGGGCCTCCAGCCTGACAAACTCATCCCCAGCCCCCAGCGATAGAGGCTCTTCCGAAAGGAAGAGAGGACTTCCTCCTGTAAGGCTGGATCTAGACCCTAAACCTCAAGAGCCCCAGGGAGGCTGGGAGAGTCCTATGGGCAGCCTGACCCCAGAAACCTAATGTGCTTCTTCAGAAATCCACCAGCAGGAAAACATAAAAACAAAAAACACCTGGGAGTGGGGCTGGGGCACACTCCAGCTGCTCCCTATCCGTGGACGTGGTGAGAGGGCCTAACCACTAGCACGGTAATCACAAAGGATGGGTATGGAGGCACAACATTTTAAACGTATTTGCACGGCTGCCTGAGAACTGCATCCCAGCTCCCCTAGCAACTGCAGACCGTGTCACTCAGCAATAAATCATGTGTATGCTCTTGGTATTTCCACTAGTATTATAATTAGTCCGGGACTGGGATGGAAACCCTGTATTAGCGAACTTTCTTTGTGTTTATGTCTTGTCTCCCCCTGTGGGGCTGAGCCACCTAAGGGGAGAACCCTCCAACACCTTCCACCACTCCCACCCTCCCTGGCGTTTAAGAAATGCTCAGTCACGGGTCCAGGTTGCTCTGCAGGAAGCCAAGGAGTCGATGCCTGGAATTCTGGTCGAGAGAGTAGGGAAGCTGGGAAGCTTCCTGAAGTCAGGGAGCTTTTCTTCCATTTCTGACTCCCCAAGAGATAAGAACACGTTCCAACCACCCTGGCCACTTTCGAAAGTCCAAGGCAACAGTCTCCCGCACACTGCACTCTGCTTTCTGACAGGCCTCTTGCCCCTTCAGGAAAAACCTCTGAAGATGAAAAGGGGGCTCCCCTCGGAGTCCCAGGCCTACAGAAGGAAAGGACCAGATGGGGCCCAGCATCAAAGCTTGCACCCACTGGGTTCTCTGGACTCTCCCCGGTGCCATGGGCCTCAAGCCCCTAAAGATGAGCCCAGGGACCCCAAGTGTGGATCATGAAGCGTCCTGCCTCGCCGCAGCTGCACAGGAAGCCCAGCTCTTGGGCCTTGCCCCAGGCCTAGCCATTACGAGTGGAGGTGTCGCCAGCCCACATCTACCCCAGTCCGAGGGAAACCTCCTCAAGGAAGTCGGTAGCCCAGAGCCGGACAGACAGAACGACTCAATAACTCCTCACTGTTTAATATGTGAGGTTCCGCTTCTCTCCCAGGCAACGATCCCGCGCGGGTTTGGGTGGGGGCCCAGGACCTCTCTTCTCCGCGGAGCCCAGGGAGGCGTGCGATCTGGGGGATGGGGAGTGGGTGGTCGGAGCAGCCCCGGCCCGGGAGTGCCCAGAGAACTCCTGAATCAGCCCTCCCTCGCCAGCCCGGGTCCGGACGCATCGGTACCTGCCAGCCCGCGGCTCCGGGGCATCCGCGCTCCTGCGGCTGGAGCGCTGCGCCCGAACGGCGGGCGCCGAGTCAGGCAGCGGCGGGTCGCGCCCGGCGCGGGCTCCGGCTCGCTCCTCCCAACTTCCCCAGCCCATCCGTGGGCAGAGGCGGTTCCGGAGGCTGGCAGGCCGGGCGCGACGAGGCGAGGCCACGAGAGAAGGAGCCCGCGCTCGCCGGCGAAGGGAGCTGCCCGCCCCAGACCGAGCGGGCCGCTCCGCTCCCCGCGCCCCACGACCCCCAAGCCGAGGGGCGGATCCGGCCAGGCCGCCAATCACCGAGCCCGCCGCCGCCCGGCCAGCCCGAGCCCCGGCCCCAGCCGCCAAGAGGGCGGGGGTCTCGGATTTAAAGACACACTCACCAAGCAGCGTCCAGATTGGCATTCCAGAGCCTCGGCAGCCTGGCGGGGAGGAACGGCTGGCCCCACCTTTCCCGCCCCGCTTCCTCCCTTCGCCCATCCACCCTCCGCCTGGGAGGAAAAGTTTGGGACGGGGGAGATGGCCTGGGAAGCCAGCTCCTCTTCCCTTGTCATTAGTTCGGCTAGTTCTGGAAGAAGCCCAAACCCTACATCCAGCCTCCCTGGCAGGAGAAAGAAGCAAAAGCTCTCGGCGCCACACCCCCTCCCAGACTCCAGATCCCCGGGAAATCGGCTGGCCCTCGCCGCTCTCTGCTTTTTAAACCCAGGCCAAGCCTCGGCGGGACCGAGACAAGCAGCTGGGCACCGGAAGAATCCTCGCTGTGCTGTGCAACCTGAGCTAGGCGATTGCCCTCTCTGGACCTCAGCCACCACAGGAGTCAACGGTTGAGCCCTTAAAAAGCAGACTGTCCACTCAATCGTGGGCTTCTCCCAAGCCCTAGACACCCTCAGTCCCCGGAGGCGAAAAGGGAAGAATGGGGCAGAAACTTTGGAAGGGGAGGGGTCCCTCTGCCCCCACCCCATGGCTCCCTGCAGTGATACGTACAATCCCCACCCCCAGGGGGGCCTATCCCCGCCTCCCACTGACAGGGCTCGGCAGCCCAGCCAGGCGCACCCTGACGACGCCCCAGCAGCCCATGCCAGCCCTCCGCTGGCGCGTGCCCCCAAAGTCACCCAAGGGCATTCCTCTCTCGCCACTGTTTCCTCCGGGGGAGATGGGCTTTGTCGTGGTTGGTGAGTCACTTCTTCCTTCACTCTGCTCCACACTGGGGAAATCGGTCTTCCTCACCTGTCACTACCTGCCTCACCCACAATCAGGGCTGCAGCAGGAGTCGGTGAAGTCCGAGTTTCCCCAGGATGAAGGCAGCACAGGCCTCACCTCTCTCCAAAGTCAGGCCAGAGGCACTGGGCTAGGAGAGGGGCAGGCAGGCCCTGCAGTCCATGGGAGCCCTAAGAACAAATAAAGACAAGCGGAATGGCTGTTATTTGTGGTGCTCTTACCAAGTCTCCAGCACCCAGGTCTCAAGTAGCTTCACTGGATGATTCTATGAGATAACTACTTTTATTATCCCTCTTTTAGTGGATGAGGAAACTGAGGCGCAGGGAACACTCGCCCTCAGCTCCAGGCCTCCTCCTGTAACAACCAAGATGTGCGAGGAGGAGAGGAGCGGAGAAGACCCAGGAGTGGCCTTGGGAAGCAGACCTGACCTTCAGAGACCAGTAGAGCTAGGCTCAAGTTGGCTCATAGTTTACTGCCTGTGTGGTTTGTGACATAACCTGTCTGATCTTCAAGTGCCTCAGCCAGAATGTGGCCTGTCCTCTTTCAAAGAGGTGTTGACAAGCCAGGAAGCTAGGGCATGTGATGCCTTGGCGTGGCATGTGGCACATTGTAGGCACCATCTTTGGGCACTGCTCCCTTCCTTCCTCCTCTTTGTACAACCTCATAAACCACCCCACCCCGTTTCAGATTCCCCAACTGAAGCCCCTGCCGTACTGAGGATGCTGATAATGCATCCTCATAAACCTGCATTATCCAGGAAAATGCCCCCTTGCAGCCAGGACTAAGGTAGGGGTACGTATGTCCACTAAGACTGTGCTCGAGCACACACATATACACATATACAAACATGCACACATAGACACATGCACACACACACTACTCTTCCTCCCTGGGATCTGTGGCTGGCTGCCTCTCTAGACTGAGCTCCTGGAGGACAAAAGTCCGTGTCTGACCTGTCTTTTGGTCCCCAGCACAGTGTCTGGCACATTGGTCATTCATTCATTCATTCGTGTTCACCATGCACACAGTAGGTGTTCTTGTTGAATCAAGGAGAAAAGCCCGGGCAGAGATGTCCCCAGAAGAACCAGAATCACTGCCCTTCTGGCTCCGACAGCCTCGGGGCTCAGCTGGTAGACCGCAGAAGTAGAGGGCTGGGGGTTTAGAGGTATCTCAGAGACAGGGTACAGATGGCATCCAGATCACAGCGTCCAGCCTCACTAGCCCGCCCCCAGCCCCTGAGGTTCTGCCAAGTCCTTGCTCAGAGCAGCAAATGCTGGGGGTTCCCCCCACCACAAGAAAGCCTGCAGGACCAGATCCTGCCCCCCACCGGACCCAGGGGCCTGGAAGGGGGAAGGGGACTGAATGTTGAGGAAGAGACGAAGGAAGGGACACAGCAGCCCTAGGTATACCCCAAAGAAGGCACTCTGCCCTCTCTCTCCAACCCCAGGTAGAACGGAAGAATCAATTGGGCCAACTCTCTCAGCGCAAACTGCCGCAGAAGCTCCCCAAGAAGTCTGTAAGCTCAGAGCAGAAGCCCAAAAGTCCACTGAGAAAGGATCAGTGGTCCCCGAACAGGATCTCAGAAACTAGAGGGCTCAGGACCCACCCCTACTGACCCAGCACCTCCACCAGAACTACCGCCACCACCCCACATCCCAGATGCACAAGCACCCGAGACGCCACCTTATCATCTAATGAATGCCAGGGCCCCGCGGGTAGCCCTGCAGTACAACTGTGTGCTCGTGTGTGAACACGTGTGTGTACACATATGTGCTCGTGTTGCTCATGTATGTTTGCAGAGATGTGAACGAGAGTGTGCATGTTTGTGCGAGTGTCTAGTGGGTGTGAGTGTGGTTGTAGGAGTGAGCATGTGTATGTGGGCATGTGTAGCACACACACAAACTAACCCACCACCGTCCAAAACCAGGCGAGCCGCTACTGCAAAGGGTAGTGAACCACCCCATTACTCACGCTTCCAAGAGAATCGCCAGTGGCCATCCACAGCCCCCTCTGCCCAGGCAAGCAAGTCCCAAGTTCAATCCCTGAGAAGAACCATAAGCTGTGCGAACCCCCGGTTCCCTCATGGGAACGCTCAGGCCAAGAATTATTTCCTGACAGGTAGAAACGACTCGCCGGAAGGCAGAGGAGCTGGGTTCAAACCAACAAAGATGAGACTTGACAAAAGATGAGAAACAGGCTCTACTGCTCTTCTCTGCTCCTCGTTGCACGCCAAGCCCACCACAGGCTGGGGGACACTGGGCCCGAGGAATAGACAATATCAGGGCAGGAAGCCAATCTGGCGCTGCTCCCTGTGGCCACGTTATTGCCAAGACTGGGACCCACGTGGGCCCTCCATGGTGGGCGTCTTGGAGCCTGCAGTCTTCCCTGTGAGCCAGGTGGTCTCTGAGGCCCAACACAGACCCGTCCCCACTTGCCCCAGCTGCCTCAGGGTCCTGCTCTGGCTGTCTGCCCCTCCAGGCCCACCGCCCCACCACCAGGATCCAGCAGCCCTTGCTTGTTCGGGCCTTGCTGTGTGCAGTCCAGGGCTGAAAGACACGGGCTCTGAGTAGGGCCAATTTGCCCTGGATCTAACCTCAGCAATTTTACCACTATGTGACCCTTACCCTAAAAGTCACCACATTTCTCCAAGTCTTTTTTTCCTCATTTGTAAACTGGTACGAAGAGCAGTTTATGCCTCCAGGAAATGTCTGGAGGATTAAAGGAGTGCCTGGCACTTGGCCAGAGCTCACTGACCGAAGCTATTGTTATTGTTACTATTATTGCCACCTGAGCTCACACCCTCACCCAGCTCTGAACCTGCCAGGGCAGAGGGGTTCTTCGAGGCTGAGTTCAGTTCAGGTTCCACTGCCTCCAGGCAGTCTTCCCTGCTCAAAGGATCTCTGTCTGCCCTGGACTCCTTCCCCCTCACCTCTGTGCAGGGCCCTAGTACTTGAGCACTCCTGCCTGGCACAGAATACATGTTCAATAATTGACATTATAATTATCAGCTGGATTATTAATTTCATTGGTTGGCCCTCCTTTGGGTCTAGGTCCAAGAATAGCATCTCCCACCTCCCAAATTCACACACTAGGTTCAAACTTTTTTGACGAAACTCAAAGTAAGAAATACATTTTAGGAACTTCCCTGGTGGTGCAGGGGATAAGACTCCACGCTTCCAATGCCGAGGGCCCGGGTTCGATCCCTGGTCGGGGAACTAGATCCCACATGCATGCCACAACTAAGAGTTTGCATGCCACAACTAAGGAGCTCACAGGCTGCAACTAAGGAGCCCACAAGCTGCAACTAAGGAACACGCCTGCTGCGACAGAGACCCCATGCAACCAAATAAATAATTTTTTTAGTAATTTTTTAAATTTATTTATTTATGTATTTATTTTTTGGCTGAGTTGTGTCTTCGTTGCTGCGCGTGGGATTTTTCTCTAGTTGCGGCATGCACGGGCCTCTCGTTGTGGTGGCTTCTCTTGTTGTGGAGCACAGGCTCTAGGCACTCAGGCTTCAGTAGTTGCAGCACGTGGGCTCAGTAGTTGTGGCTCGCAGGCTCTAGAGCACAGGCTCAGTAGTGGCGCGTGGGCTTAGCTGCTCCACGGCATGTGGCATCTTCCCAGACCAGGGATCAGACCCACGTCCCCTGCGTTGGCAGGCGGATTCTTAACCACTGCGCCACCAGGGAAGTCCCATAACTAAATATTAAAAAAAAAAGGAATACATTTTAGGGTATATATCCGGAAAAACGAAAACTCTGATTCAAAAAGATACATACACCCCAATGTGCACAACAGCACTATTTACAATAGCCAAGACATGGAAACAACCAAAGTGCCTATCAACAGACATTTGGCTTAAGAAGATGTGGTATATTTATACAATGGAATATTACTCAGCCATAAAAAAAGAAATATTGCCACTTGCAGCAACATGAATGGACCTAGAGAATATTATACTTAGTGAAGTCAGACAGAGAAAGACAAATACTGTATGATATCTCGTATATGTGGAATCTGAAATAGGATTCAAATGAATCTATATACAAAACAGAAACAGAATCACAGACATAGAAAACAAACTTATGGTTACCAAAGGGGGAGGGAGGGAGGGACAAATCAAGAACATGGGTTTAACAGATTCAAACTACTATACGTAAAATAGATAAGCAATAAGGATTTACTGCATAGCACAGAGAACTATATTCAACATCTTATAACCTACAATGGAATAGAATCTGCAAAATATATATTAGCTGAATCACTTGGCTGTATTAACACAATATTATCATGGCCTGAAACTAACACAATATTGTAAATCAACTATATTATATATATATATATATATATATATTTTTTTTTTTTTTTTTTACCTTGGGACCACCAGCTACATAGAGACATAAATATACCAAAACAAACAAAAAAAATGCTTAGCCTTACTGCATGTGATGCACTCTGATACTTTCTAATCTATCCTATCCTACTTCTTTCTTTTTTTAAAAAAAATTTATTTATTTTTATATATTTTTAATTTTTATTCTTTTGGCTGTGTTGGGTCTTCGTTGCTGCGCGTGGGCTTTCTCTAGTTGCGGTGCCTACTCTTTGTTGCGGTGTGCGGGCTTCTCATCGTGGTGGCTTCTCTTGTTGTGGAGCACGGGCTCTAGGTGCACAGCCTCAGTAGTTGTGGCACACGGGCTTAGTTGCTCTGCGGCATGTGGAATCTTCCCGGACCAGGGCTCGAACCCATGTCCCCTGCATTGGCGGGCGGATTCTTAACCACTGCACTACCAGGGAAGCCCCTATCCTATTTCTTTTTGTTTTTACTGACTGCAGTGCACAAAACTGATTTTACCTGTGACCTGCAGTTTGAAAATGCCTTGAAGAACAATGAGGTCCCCGAGGGCAAGGGGACCTCCCCCCTACCCGTCCCCCAGCACTTCTCAATGCCTGACTGAAGAGTGCCCAGGACATGTGGGAGGAGGGTGATTCTATCTCCAGAACATTCCTCAAGTACTACAAGGAGAGCCCTCCATCAGAAGAAGAAGAGAGAAAAGGGAGAAGGAATCCTGGTTCATTCAGTCAACAGATATTTCATTCATTCATTGTCAGTCAGTCAATCAACAAACATTTACAGAGCCCCTTCTATCTTCCAAGCCCTGTTCTAGGCCTTGAGCAGTGAATGAGGCAGACAAGTTCCCTCATGGGGCAATGTCCCTTTATGGGGCTGACATATTAGTAGGGTGGGGCAAAGGATACAATAAACAAGTAAATAATAACAGAGGCAACATCATTCCTGAGTGATTCATGCAATGAAGAAAATAATAGAATGGTAAAGAAAAGTGGGGCTACTTTAGAAACAGTGGAGGTCTCTGAGCCTCAGGTAACTCATGACACTTACCTCACTTACCTGAGCTGGTGGTTGTGGGACTTAAATGGGGTGATGACTTCAAAGTATGTAGCACAGAGTGGCCTTTACCGTCATCGCTATTCGATGGATAAGCGTGACTGAAGGCAGGTTGTGATAAAGTTCCGCAAAGTGTAAGGTTGTACTGGGGTTCAGAGGATGATGAGGGGACACGCTGATTACAGCACAAGCCCAGGACCCACGCACGTATTGGCTTCTTCCTCTGCACAGCTCACCTGGCATGTCTCTCCCCATTTCCCAAGCCACAGCTCCCTACTCCCACCCCACCCTACAATTCAGCCCAGCCCAGTTTGACCAGTCCTCTCTAAGAGCTGGGCCACTGAAGACTTAAGTTCCTTCTGGTGGGTGTCCTGAGCTGCACAGGGACAGATACCAGCAGCCTTCAGCACCCCACCTGTGCCTCTGTGGACTCCCGCTGATCAGACGACACCTGCCCGGGAACATGGGTGCTGACTCCCAGCAAGATAGCAAGAAGGTGGAGATCTGGAGCCCAGCCCCAGGAAATGCTGAAGGGTCTGGGTCTGTTCAATTGGAGCAGAGAAGGCTCAGAGGCAGGACACTGTCTTCTGGTCCCTGCAGGGCTGTCGGGAAGTGAGTGAGGATCCCTGTCTCAGGTGAGCTGCTCAAGCATCTAAACTCCAAGCAGCAACATTAAGTACCTACTATGTGCCTGACCCTGGTCTCAGGGTGCAGACCCCACCCTGCCCTAGGTTCTTCCAGACCTGTGAGGCAGGCAGAGCAGTAAATTTTCAGAGAGATGTGTTTCCTGCAGGGTGGAGTGGGGACCAGGGTGCTGGGAGGGCTGTGATGAGGACACCAGCACCACCTCCCAGGTCAGCTCAGAGTGGAAGTGGATGTCCTGTGAGGGCCCTACCAGCTCAGTGATGTACACTAATTTGTTTCGGCTTTGGCATCAGAGAGACCTGAGTCTGAATTCAGTTTCTGCCACTTCTTAGCTACGTGACCTCAGGCAAGTTTCTGAGCTTCTCTGAGCCTCTGTTTCCGCATCTATAAAATGAGGATTGGGACCTCCCTGGCAGTCCAGTGGTTGAGACGCTGTGCTTCCACTGCAAGGGGCATGGGTTCGATCCCTAGTCTGGGAACTAAGATCCCGCATGCCACGCAGCCTGGCCAAAAAATAAATAAAATTAAATTTTTAAAAAGTGCTTATAAAATGAGGACAGTCACACATACTTCGACAGGATTTTGAGATTAAATGAACTAACAAATTTAAAGCCCTTAACAAATAGCTGTCCAAGAAGACGCTCAATAACATAATAGTAGTTGTGGCTGCTAGCATCATCAGAAGATCCCCTCCTAGGGGTCTCCGTCTGCCCTCACCTCCTCCCTCCTCTCCCTCCCCTCTCATAACGTGCAGAGAATCCCCTGCCCCCACTGCTATGAGAAAGGATCTCCAAGTGGCCTTCCGCTGGGTCTCACTGCAGAACCCCAGGCCCTGGACACTGAAAATAATGAGGCGGGGTGGGATGGGGGGTGTTGAGAGGGGGTCTGCCAAGCCCTGCAGCAGGAAGACCATCCATCCCTGAATAAATAGGCTGTCACCCCTTCCCTCCCACTATCCTTCTCCCTTAAATAACCCAGATCTGTTGCCCAGTTGTATCCAAGCAACACTACTCAGGCGCCCAAGGATGTCTCACTCTGACAGAGCCATTTATGAAGATGCTGCAAGGGAAAAGGGGGTGGGGTGGGGGTCAAGGGAGCTACAGAGGCCTGATAGCGCCTTCCCAAGGCCTTCAGATGGCAAGTTCCTGGTCCCCAGGAACAGAGCTCCTGGGCTGACCCCTCACCAGAGGGGTGGGCAGCGAGGAGTGCTTGCTTACCAGAAACATTCCAGCAGAGGCCAAGACCTCCCAGACTTACAGGGAAGATCCCAGACTCCCCAAAGTTTGGGACACATAGGAGCCAACGAAGTGCCTTGGAAAGATCACTGGCCCAGGCTCAGCCTCCTGAGGTCTAGTCTCGGTGCCAAAACTCACTGGCTGTGTTATCCCAGCCAGGTCACCCACCTCTCTGAGCCTCAAAGAACCTTAGTGACAGAAGAGGGATAGGAAAAAAAAAGGAAGAGGGAAAGGAAAGGGACGGTCTCACACTTTTTGACAGTATCTATCCACATGACAAATGCAGACTCTTCCCCTCAGCAATTCCATTTCTAGGAATTTAGCCTAGAGATGTGCCTGCACACGGACAGATTGACAACTGTGCAAGGTTATGCCTTGTTTGCGATGGTGAAAGACTGTAAACAGCCGAAAAGTCTGTGGACAGAGAGATGATTGGCTAGATAAACTCTGGAACATCTAGAAACTGGAAATGCCATGCAGCTATTTTAAAACACGAGGCAGATGTATGTGGGCTGATGGAAAATGATGTCTAGAGCTGGGAGCAAAGTCCAGGAGTGGACATGGACAGAGACGGTCAGGGCAGTGTAGTCTGTGACAGTGGGCACTGGAGCCAGCGTTGGCATCTGTCTCTAGCGGAATAGATAAGTCACATGGATTCCAGCCACAGAATCCCATCCAACAGGTACACCCAACAATCCAGGTGCACGTGCAAAGATGTGGAGCGAGCTTGCAAACACAGTATCCTGTGATAAAATAATAGAGCTGGATTAGCCATACAATGCCATTGATGTAAAGTAACAACACTCATACCCAGAAAAATAACCATAGTTTTTAAAAATGAGGATATGTGCGCTATGCAAGAACACTGATCAAACACACTACCATGGGTGCCTATGAGAAAAAGGAATGCAATGAAGGGGAAATGAAACAAAGAGAACAATGCAAGAGAAAGGCCTCACATATATTGATGATGATTGAGGAAAATTATTTACTCAACTGCAGCTGAGGTAAAAAAGAAGGAGGGAAGGGGGGAGGGAGGAGAGGAAATTGCAGGACAGGTCTCTAATATTCTAGCACTGTAGGAGCTGTATAGATATAGTCCCTCAATATCCACTGGGGGATTGGTTCCAGGACGCCATGGATACCAAAATCTGCAGATGCTCAAGTCCCTTATATAGTAGTACAGCTGTATCAGCTGTACGTACAGTGGGTATCAGCTGAGGTGGAAACTGGATATGGAGGGTTGCTTATATATACGTACATACACAGAATACAGTTGACCCTAGAATAACACAGGTTTGAACTGCAGGGGGTGACTTATACGCAATTTTTTTACTACAATACTACAAGATTCACGGTTGGTTGAATCTGGGGATGCAGAACGGGAGATACCGCCAGAGGCCAGCTATAAATTAAATTACACGTGGATTTTTGACTGCACGGAGGTGGGCACCCCTAACCCCCGCGATGTTCAAGGGTAAACTGTACATTAAATGTCTCTGAAGAACAGGTAAGAAACCAGTGATTTTAGTTGCCTCCAGGGAACTGGGTGGCTGGATGGAAACTTCTCACTGCATACCTTCTTGTGCATTTGAATTTTGTTCCATGTGGATGTGTTATCTATTTTTAAATAATAATAATCAACTGATAGGCTTGTATACACAGGGTCAGTCTCTGGAAGGCTACAGAAGATGCTGGGAAGAGGGCTTAGCCCTCAGAGGATAAATGAGGCCTGGGGAGAGGAAGCAGGAAGCTTGGGGAGGGGAATTGGGCTTGCCTTCCACTCACTATCCTTTTGTACAGTTGGCTTTTTTTACCCTACGCATCTATGATATATTCGAATAACTGTCTTTTTTTTTTTTTTTTGGCCATGCCATGAGGCATGTGGGATCTTAGTTACCCGACCAGGGATTGAACCCTGGCCCTTGGCAGTGAGAGCGAAGAGTCCTAAGCACTGGACCGCCAGGGAATTTCCTAATAACTGTCATTTTTAATTTTTATTTTGAACATTTTATATATGCACAAAAGTAGAGAATAGCATAATCGACGCTATATACCCATTATCAGATATGACAATTATCAAGATTTTGCCACTCTTGCTTCATCTACTGTTATCTTTTTTTCTCTTTTGGTTTTCTTTCTGGAGTATTTTAAAGCAACCCACAGACATTACACAATTTCACCCCAACCTCCATCAGAATATGATGGATGCAGTAAACATATCTTAAAGAAATGAAGTCTAAGAGGCCAGACAGAGTACCCTGGCAGACCTAGAGGGATTCCCTGTATGAAATCTCTGAGGGGTAGTGGTCCCTGCCTCTGCTTGACTGTTCCCAGAGACGAGGAACTCACTCCTGACCCAGCCTCCTTCTTTGTCCTAATGGCCTAGAGCTAGGCTTCTCAGAAGGGACAGACACCACCCCCCATTCCCTTTGTTGTCTTGGAGGCACGCAGCCATGGGCAGAAGCAGCTCAAAGCCACAGAGAAACAGCCCAGCTCATTAGAGTCCCTTCCTTTCCAAAACAAACTCAGAAGCATAATGGCACGCCAGGCACATTCACATAAACTGGAGGCCACTAAAGACCTGCTGGCTTGGAAGGCCTCTCCAGGCGCCCCCCCACCCCCACCGCAGGCCGTCTGAGACAGGCATTCACTGTCCTGGCAGTCAGGGGTAAACCTGGGGCCGGGACTGGACAACTGTTCCCAGCTGGCCTATGTGTGCATTTGAATCACCAGCAGGAGGGATTCGACCACAGATTCCCAGGCTCCACTCCAGCCCTCCTAAGCCAGAATCTCCAGGGCTGGAGCCTGGGAAAGCCCCCTGGGTGGTTCTAAGGCAATAGTCAAGTATCTGGTGTTTGGGGACCACTGGGCCAAGTGACTCCAAGGCCCTCTTCTGCAAAGGGCCAATCCGACTCTTAGCAGCCTGCCTCTGTACCAAGATTCTGGCCTGCCCCCAGCCCAGCCCAGGGTGTCGTGTTCCCACCTGCGGCTGGCAGGGAACCAGGTGATGCCAACTCCTCTTAAGAGTGTGCTGGCCAAGGCTCAGAAGGGCACAGACAGCCCCCCAAATCCAGGGTGCTTTCTGAGGCCAGAGGCACAGATTCAGAGATGGCATCTCGCCCCCTCCCCTGCAAGGTCTTCCCTCCTACAGGGGAAGGGAGACACTGAGTGTTTACTCTGTGCCACAGTTCACATGCATTAACTCACTGAAGCCTCACCCCTGCCCCACGAGGCAGGAGTCGTCTCATCCTCCTTAGCAGATGAGGAAACTGAGGCTCAGGGAGATGCACTAACCCACCCCAGGGCACACAGCTGGTAAGGGGCCAAGCTGGGATTCACACCAGGCAGCCTGACTTCAAAGATCTGCTTTTCTACCCACAGCAAAAGCTCAGCCTGCCCCTGTGCTCCAGCGACCGAGCCAGACATCTGCCGTCCAAAGTGTGGTCAGCGAGACTATGCTCTGCGTAACCAGGCGTCCCTGGGTCAGGGTATGTGTCCCTCCACAGTGCGTATCAGTTATGATTTCTGGAAAGCGGGTGCCAAGGCAAAGTTATCAGTGCAGTTGGTTTATTGGGGGAAATGCCAGTGAAAGACAAGGGGCGAGGAGGTAGGAATGAGTGGGGAGAGCCTTCAGACCATGTTGCGGGTCTGACACCTATGCAAGGATGGGGAAGGAAGGAGGGTTGAGAGGAAGAGCCCCAGGCCCAGGGCAGCCCTGAGAACATCTCAGCCAGGCCAAGCAGGAAACCCGAAGAAAGACTGCCCACTAGAGGAGTCCTGCATCTGCCAGATGTGGCCCAGCTCTAGTACCCGCCCTAGCCTCAGCCACTGGCCAGGAGCCCAGGGAGGTGGTGGCCTCCGTGTGAACGCAGCAGTGGATCCCAAAGGTGGGGCAGCTGAGGGCAGTCAGCTAACTGCATCCTGCAGCAAGTTCTCTGCAAGGGAGCTCAGAATAGCACACCTCAAGGCTGCCACCCCTGGCATGATCCATTGGCTTGCCTGTCCCTCCACCACTAGGCAGGGAAATATGTACTGTTACCTCTGAGCTCCCGGAGGGCAGGGAAATATGTACTGTTCATTGCTGTGTTCTAGCCCAGGGCACAGCATATACTAGGAGCTTAATAAATGCTTGTATAATTGGCCAGGCCAAACCGCCAAATGCTGCAAGACAGCTGCTTCCACTGTAAGAGGTGGTCTTGCGCAGAGGAAACAAGGAAGAAATTCAAGTCCTGAGTACCTACATACACCAAGCTTGGACTCAAGGCCTGCTTTTGGATTACAAAGGGCTTTCTCAAAATTACCATGCTGGCTATTTTCAGCCAACCTGAGAAGTAGGTGCCACTCCCACATCCCAGAGCACTGAGGCTTGGAGTGGAGATGTCACTCCTCTGAGGATGGCTCTCCTGATGCCAAAGCCTGCTGTGCCCTGCTCACTGTAGCAGGTCCACAAGAAGCCCTGGGCAGGGACCCCTCCTGGGGCAAAAGCAGGGAAAAGGGGTCCACGTTTAGGTCCTGGGGAAAAGAAGCTTCCTTAACCTTGCCTGGTACCCCTCATCCCACCTTTTTTCCAGCAAGACAGTCAGGCAACCCCTCTAACTGAGCAGAAAACCAAGAGGCCATGGGCTTGATAAAGGCCATGACCAGACAGATTGTTTGGACAGAGCCCCTGACCAGGCTTCTGGAGATTCAAGCCCTAATCTAGATCTTGCCTCACCATGTCTACACTGGGCAATTAAAGGAAACTCTCTGGGCCTCAGTCTCCTCATCTGTAAAATGAGATAAATAACTCTTGCCTTGCACATAAACACAGGTACTCTTCTCAGACCCCATCTATGGTGGATAGGTGGACAAATTGCCCATTTGGCGGTAAGTGACAAACTTCAGACAACTCTGGTGCACTGTCAGAATGAACCCCATGGTTCTCCTTCCATGGAACATCAGGGGCTGAGGGGCTGAGGGGCTCTTTGCGGGAATTTAACCCAACTCCCCACCTCACCCAAGAATGCTCCCCACTGTACTCCGATCCTTTACTGGGTGCTTTCTAAGTGCCAGGTACTGTATTAGACTTCAGATCCACAGTCCCATTCCTCATTTTTGAAAAGCATATTCCACTACTATCCTCATTTTTTGAATGAAGAAACCGAGGCACAGAGAGGTTGAGGAACTTGCCCCACGTCCCTCAGCCATCTCTGACCTCAGAGCCCTTGAGTTCAGCCAAAGTGCTACCTGACTTTAATTCCCCTGGGATGGGAGCTCACCCCCTAGGGAGACTTCTCTGCAGAACTGTCCTCCTCCTCCTAACATGAATCTGACCTCCACTTCCCAGCCACTCTCCTCAGTCCCCAGCTGGTCCTGTCCCGGCCACCCTGGGACCACCAGCGCACAGGTACATACCTCTTCCTTTCAAATATTTGAGAAATGCCATCTCTTACCCTGCCTGCAGACTTCTCCAGCTAAACAACCCCTGGGCTTTCAAAGCCCCGTGGGAGCTTCCAAGACCCGTGAGAACTTCCAAGACCGGAAAAGGCCTTAACTGTTATTCCACCTCCAGGTCCCCCAGGGAGCTCTTTCCCAAGGGGGTCGAGAAGAGAATGAAACCCTTCTCTCTCACCACTCAGCACCTCCCTACCCCCAGGGATCTGGTCTCCCGGCTCTGACTTCACACCTAGCTGACATTTGACATTCAGAAACCTGCAGACAAGTGTCCTTCTGGAGTCCGCAGGCACGCACCTCCCAGCCTGTCACTGCCCCCCTTCAAATCTCTAGCTGCTGCTGGCAGTGAAGCAGTGAAGCCGTTAAAAATGCTCACTATTCTGTAGGGAGACAGAGGGAGAGGCCAGGATGGGGGTGGAGGGAAGGAAATAAAGAGCCCCGTGCAGGGGATCAGGACAGCCCAGGACAGGGTCTTGGAGGGGAGCGGGCTAAGTCTCCCTGCTCAGGGGCCCCAGTTTCTGCCATAAATCCCTGCCTTCCTCACTAGTTTGTTCCACATTCTCTTACCTCCTCTCACAGCTTCCCCCTGGTCACTCAGGGACAGCGACCTCCTACCCCCACCTCCAAAAACCACTATTCAATAAGTTAGTGTTTAATGGGTATGGCGTTTCATTTGGGGAAGACGAAAAAGTTCTAGAGATGGATGGTGGTGATGGCTGCACAACAATGTGAATGCACTTAATGCCACTGAACTGTATACTTAAAAGTGGTTAAAATGGTCAATTTTATGTTACGTATATTTTACGACAATAAAAAAAAAAAAAAAACCCGACCTAAATGGGAGGGAAATCCAAAAAGGAGGGGTTGTATGTATATGTATGGCTGATTCATTTTGCTGTGCAGTAGAAACTAACACAACATTGTAAAGCAACTATACTCCAATAAAAATTAATTTAAAAAAAACCCCACAGAATGGAGAAAGTAATTGCCCCCTCCCCCCGACACAAAAGGCCTCACCAAGAAGTCCCAAGTGGGCCAAAGTTCCAGCTCTGAGTAGGAAGACCACTGTCTGGGAGGTAGAGACCCCACACCAGCCCCATGGAGCGGTCCTGGGCGTCCCAAAGCCGCCTCTCCCCACCAGCCTCCCCAGTGGCAGCCCTGGAGCAAAGGGCACCTGTCAGGCCAGTGAAGGCCTGGAGATCCCCAGTCCCAACCCCAGGTCAGAGCCAGAAGGTACCAGAGGCACCGAGAGGCAGTGCCTGGCCCAAGGTCACACAGCAAGTTAACCACAAGGCCCACTGAGCAGACCCAACCCTGATCTGTCCTCAGAAGGGAAATGCAGGCCAATTGGGGTCTGGCAGCAGTTTAAAACAGAATACCTAGGCTATTTCTCCCAGCTGCTTCCCATCCTGCCTGGGGACCTGCTAATGTGAGGAGCCTCTCAAGTTTCTCATTTCCCCGCAGGCTCTATACTCGGCCTTTGCAGCCCTGGCACGTGGAGCCTTCACTCCCCTGGGTGGCAGCATGTCACGGAGGGGTCAGGCTTTAGAATCAGACAGGCCTGCCTGAGTCCTGATTCCATCTCTATAAATATGCTTCTTAGACTAGGCCCCCCCAACTGTAAAATGGGCACAATAATGCCTAATTGGTGGTATTCTTTGAGGATTAGCACAAATGATATAATACCTATGAAGGGCCTGAAACGCAGTAGGTGCTCAAAAAATTTCTTTTCTTTCCTCTTCCCTCCTGGGGACCCAGGGCCTTCTGCCTAGCACAAGTGGTGCAAAAATGGTCAGCAGCATCCCCCCCTCACCCACTGATTGCCTGGGTAACCTGGGGGCAAGTCCATTCCCTTCTCTGGGCCTGTTTCTCCACCTGCAGAATGAAAGGGTAGAGCTTGCTGAGCCTTCACTGGTGTATATAACATACCTAAAAGCGCATGTATAATATCTTTTCGGGCATGCTATCTACAAGAATGTTCCTAGCAGCATTATTCAGAATAGCCCAAAATATGTAAACAACTCAAATGTCCATCAAGAGAAGAATGGATGAACAAACTGTGGTGCAGGGGACTTCGCTGGTGGCGCAGTGGTTAAGAATCTGCCTGCCAATGCAGGGGACAAGGGTTCGATCCCTGGTCCGGGAAGATCCCACATGCTGCGGAGCAACTAAGCCCGCGAGCCACAACTACTGAGCCCGCGTGCCACAACTACTGAAGTCCGCATGCCTAGAGCCCGTGCTCCGCAACAAGAGAAGCCACCCCAATGAGAAGCCCGTGCACCGCAACTAGAGAAAGCCCGCGCACAGCAACGAAGACCCAACGCAGCCAAAATAAATAAATAAAAATAAATAAATCTATTAAAAATTATTTTAAAAAAACCAAAAACCAATTGTGGTGCAGTGTCTTAATGGAATACTTCCTAGCAACTAAAATGAATGAACTACCAATTCACCAACATCATGGATGAAAAGAGCTAGATCCAAATGAAAATGTAGTGTAAGATTCCATCATTTAGACAAACTCCTAGGACAGGTAAAACTAGCCTATGATGATTGAGGGCAGAAGGGTGGTCACCTCTGGGTGAGGGGCGACATTGACTGGGAGGGGGCCTGAGGGAACCTTCTGGGGCACTGGGGATGTTCTATATCTTGATCTGGATATGTTACATAGACGAATACAGCTGTGAAAATTCATCAGATTATGACTTTAAAATCGGTGCACTTTATGCATTATTTTCATCATCCCCTTTGCCCACTAAGTTCCAGCCTAACTTCTTTCAGTTCCTCAAACTGGCCAGTTGTGGTCTCTCCTCGGGGTGTTTGCACTTGCTGATCCCTCTTCCTAAGATGCTCTTCCTCCAGATCTTCCTTCCTTCCACTTAGGTCTTTGCTTACCTGCCACCTCCTTGGAGAGGCCTTCTCTGCCGCCTCCACCTGAAGCAGTCCCTCATTCTCTCACTATTCCGTCACCCTAATTCTCTCCACAGCACCCATCACTATCTGATACGTTCCTTGTTCTGGCTGTTTGTTTGTTTATTGTCTTTCTCCCCCTACTAGGATGTCAGCTCCCTGAGAGCAGGAACATGTCTAGCTGGGTTCAAATCTTGGCTCCACCTAGAGCAATGGCTGGCACACAGTAGGTACTAAATAAATATTTGTGGGGTGAGAAGGCCATTTCTAGAGAAGGTCAGATTATGTCTCAAAATTTTACTCTTCAAAGTGGTGAGAGGGAATTCATTTTTTGTGTTTTCATTCACCCCAAAAACATGCAAGAGAGGCCTACGAGGTGCCAGGCCCAACCTGAACTCACCAGGGCTTCTGAGGGAATGCCCAGAGTAAGTGGCTGGCTCAGCCTCCCAGTTCCCAGGGTAGGGAGACTGGTGGGCTCTGGGTGTGGCCAAGGCTGCCCATGCCAGCTGAATGTCTGGGCAGCAGGAGGGCCTGTGCCTTGGCAGGAAACCACCCCTTCTAAAGAGTCAGAGAGCTCAGCAAAAGCCAGCCACTGTCCCTGTCTGCAGGTCGGGTCACTTGCTGCCGTGGCAACTGTCCTGCCAAGCCACTGGCACTGAATGCAGGAGACACAGTGCCAGGAAGGCAATTGGGCATCTGCTGGGCTCCCCTGTCCTGGCAAAGGAGGCACCTTGGCCTGCCTGAGCCCACAGCTGGGAGAGGTATGTGTTGTTCCTGCGTTTTTCCCTGTGTGTGTGTGTGTGTGTGTGTGTGTGTGCGTGTGTGCCATGCACAAGCACGGGCAGTCTCTCCCACATCTGGAATGGGGATTCCCATGGGGGTAAAGAATTGTTCAGTAGTAAAAGCTGTCATTCACTGAGTATTTACCACACCCAGGTACCATGCTA
Organism: Eubalaena glacialis; assembly: GCF_028564815.1. NCBI lineage: Eukaryota > Metazoa > Chordata > Mammalia > Artiodactyla > Balaenidae > Eubalaena > Eubalaena glacialis. Next base: position 64,396,438 of record NC_083716.1, read on the forward strand.
GATACTTGTGTATTTCCTCATTCTAGTCTCACAACAAGCCTATGAGACAGGAACTATTCCCACTTTTACAGAGGAGGAAGATGAGGCACACAGTGGTTATGTAACTTGCCCAGAGTCTCACAACTAGTAAGCAGTAGAGTGAGGGTTAGAACCCAAGCAATCAGGCTCCAAAGCCTTAATGATAACCGCCAGGAGCAGAGCCTCTCCACGGGACTGAGTCATTTGGTTTTCCCACTGGTCATTCAGTTTTCTGAGCTCTGCACAGGCACCAAGGGAAAAGAAATGGGTTTGATCTGGCCTCTGGCTTCAAGTTGCCTCTAGCCCCCTGCAGGAGATGCCGGTAAACGTAACCACAATGCGGAGCCCCAAGTCTCATAGAGCGGAGTACAGAGGGCTCTGTGGGGCAGGAAGACGTAAGAGGGGAGCCTGACTCCTGCACCTGCTGCTTGGATCTCCAACTGGGGGCTGTGGGGTCGCAGTGGGAGCTGTCCTGGAATCAGAGGACCGATGAAGTTCTGCCCTGGGAGGCCACCTGCTGGACAGATGGCAGCAGGAGAGCCTGGGCAGCCGGATGCTCCTCTCCTTCACAACAGGTGTTTCCAGGGTGCTCTCTGTGTGCCTAGCACCATGCTAAGTGCAGGGATGCAGAGCAACACAGACAGTAAACCCAACAGGCTTTGCGGCGCTTACAGTCTGCTGGGGGTGGGGGCAAACATGAACCAACAGTCCCCGAGCAAAGACGTAACCACAGCTGACAATAAGTGCTCTGAGGGAGTGTGAGGGGGTCATCTTTCAACGGCGTGCTGGGGGAAGGTCTCTCCAAGGAGGTAACATTTAAGCAAAGACTTGAAGGCTAGTAGGTGTTTGCCAGGCAGAGCGGGAGAAAGGGCATTTGGGCAGAGGGGACGGCAAGGGCAAAGGCCCTGAGGTGGGAACAAGCTCACCAGATTCCAGGAACCGAAAGAAGGCGGAAGGCTGCTGCAGGTGGAGGGCAATGAGGCATGAGGCACAGGGCCCGGGCTTCAGGAGCTTGTATTTGATCCCGAGGCAAGGGGAGCTCCGAGGGTTTCAACGAGGGAAGTGCTGCAATCCCACCCACGGCTGCCGCTCCTGGGAGGAATGGATTGTGGGGACCAGCCAGAAGGCCAGTGCAGAGCAAAGGGTGGCTGGGACCAGGGTGATGACAGAGGAGATGGAGAGGGACAGATGGATTCTAGAGAACGATTTTAAAAGCAGGATCAGTGGGGCTAGTGTTGGATTGGATGTTGGGATGTTGGGGAGAGGAGGGAATCAGGGTGTCTGGCTTGAGTAGAGGGAGGGGCTTGAGTGAAGTGGGAGCACTGCATGAGAAGCACGTGAAGAGCTCCGTCCTGGAGGGAGGGGAGCTGGAGAAGCCCATGAGGGAGCCCAGGGGAGATGCACAGGTGGGCGGTGGGTGTGGGTCCTGGACTCAGACGTAGAGAAAGGCAGGGCACCATCAGCATGGGGTGGGGTTTAAGCCTTAGGAGGGCAAGACGCTCCAGAAGAAGGATGTAGAGGGAGGGGAGGGAGCCATCAGTGCCGAGTGGGTGGGGGGCACTAGAGAACGGGAGCAGGAGCGGCCGGGGAGGTGGGAGGGAAGCTTAGTGGCACCAAAGTCAAGGGGTAGGAGAGTGTTTCAACTGTGTCAAAAGCTGCCTTGAGGTCAAGCAGGACTAAACCAATTTGGCAACATGAGTGTCCCACAGCCCAAGCCAGGGCAGTGTCCATGGTGGGCGGGGGGGAGATGCTCTCAGAGGTGAAGAGTGACCAGGAGGCAGGGAGTGTGGGAAGGCAGCACCATCAATGACAATTCGAGAAGATGCGCAGCTGGAAGGGGACTGGGGTGTGTGGCTGTAAAGACGGGGTGTCAGGGCATGGTGGGGTGCTCTGATGGGAACTGGCCCGGGGCGTGGGGGGTGGGAGGGCACGGGGGACACAGGCAGGGCTGTGGGACGCCGCAGCTTTCCAGAGCCTCTTTCCTCTGCCGCTCCTCCACTTTCACCCTGGCTTCTCTAGTCACCCCTGTAACAACCACCCCTTTCTCTGATGAGGGAAACTGAGCCCCAGAGAGGGGCCCAAGGTCACACTAGGGCTCTGCCCAAGCTGGCTCCTTAGGGGGCCGGGGAGCCGGGTGGTGGGCAGGCTGTTTGGAGTCATGGGGAGCCAAGAATGGTGCAGAGGTCATGTGGGCCCCTGATGGGTCTGCACACCCTTCCCTCCCTGCCAGGCCTGCACTGCCCGGCTCCGGCAATCCCCCACCCTGGGCAGTGTGGCAGGGGACAGCAGACAAGACCAGGTACCCGGGAAAGATCACTTGTTATGGGGCCCGAGCTTCATACTGTTGGGAGAGGGGGTTTGAAGGAAAGAACACAAAAATACAAATACAAATTAGAGCTGGGGACCTTGGAGGGGCGTGAAACTTACCCTTCATCAGCCTCAAGGTAACTAACTCCACCTGTGGCTGCCCTCACCTGAAGCAACTGACATCATCTCTCAGCACCCACCGTGCAGAGGTGTGAGCACTAAATGAGATAACTGTGCAAAGGGTTGCGGGTGAGCTCTGACAAACTGTGACAGTGGCTATTGCGGACTGGGCTCCCCTGGGGGTAAGGGTGGGGGGCTCTGCCCTCCCTAAGACCAGGGGCAGAAGCGCTGGGGAACACGAAAAGGTGGTGGTGACTCACCGCACCTGTCCCACCCCCACCCCAGAGCCAGCCTGGCACCAAGTCGGGGTTCTGCAGATGGCCCTGAGCCATAATGTCCTCCTGAGGCTGCAGCTTACAGAGTAGGTCCAGGGTGGGGACAGGATAGACGGGAGGGGAACACATCCAGCGGACCCAGATCCCTGACCACTAACGTCCAGGTCGGGGGCTCACTCCAGAGGGTCCCTCTTTCTCGGGGCTCCAGTCCGGGACCAAGTGGCAAGACTCGCAGGGCGGGGGAGCTGCCCGAGGTGCAGCGCCAAGTCGTGGGCACAGTGACACACGGGCAAGACCTGCAGCGCTCACACCCACTGGGGCCTGGGGAGGAGACACCCCACCGCGCTGGGGACCTGCGACGGGGCTCCAGGCCACTCACCACCTCCTCCAGCTTCCTCTGGCGCCACAGCCCACTCTGCTCCTTCGGCTAGCTGGCGGCCGAGTTGCCTGGGTCGCCCTCCCAGCGCTTTCCCAAGAAGGCGGGCGCAGCGGCCTGACGCGGCTGGCGGGACTGGGCACCGCCCTGCACACATCCCTTTAGGACTCATCTCCACAAACAAGAGAGCAAAGCCAGAGGCAGGCATGCACGCTGAAGGGCACGGCTTCCATGAGTGTTCCTTTCCTTTGCCTCCGTCACCTCCCGATGACAACAATCAACCTGCCTGGGGAAAGCAAGCTCTATAAGAAAAGTACTTTTTTATCCCCCTTAATTAGCACCTATTGTACACATGGCACTGAGTGCAGGGGTGCAGAGGAGACTTCTGTCCCCTAAAAGCTCATAGTCTAAGAGGAGGTGGGTAATAGGGGGCATGATTTAAGGGTCCTGAGAGAGGGCTGATTGGACTGCAGAAATCTCAGCTGGCTTCCTGGAGGAGGTGGTCTCTTAAAATAAGCAACATTTATTTTTAGATAGTGGTGAAGGATGCTTATTGGCTTGGAAAGATGTTCAGGTTACATGAAAGAAGCAGTTTACAGAACAGTTCACACAGTGTGATTGTTCTAAGTAAAAGACGCATGTGCACATAAATGCCCGGGGGAAGGGGGGATAGGAAGTACTTACTCCAAAATGCTAACCACTGTTACATATGGATTGCAGGATTAGAGGGGATTTTTCTTTTCCTCTATGTACTGTTATGCAGTAAATTTTCTACAGTGAATATACATTAATTCTGTACACAGAAAAGCACAATACAAGGAACTAAGCAGAAAAATTTTGTTAACATTTCATCAACCGTTTGGGATGAACAGAGGAGGAAGAAGCTGCAAAGCCCACATGTGCAGGACCTGAATGTTAGGAAACACTTCCACTCACTGGTCTCAGATCTCCACCAAGTCCAGGATAGCCAAGTGGGGGACAGAGCTGGGGACAATCCCAGATGCAGAAACTGAGGTTCAACGAAGCCATGTGGCTTGGCCAAGGTCACATGCTGGTCTGGGTTGAGCTGAGAGGAGGCCCTAGATGTCCTCGCCCCCTCCCCTCCTGCATGCCAATCTAACTGGTACTAATTCAGACCAATACCCTCTCCCCCTCCCCGCCCTGCTCTTTGGGAGTTTCCTTGACTGGACTCCCCAGCAGGGCAGCGCCCTCTTACCAGTGGGGAAGGAACACGGTTCTGAGGGGTGTAGTCCACAGGGAGGATGGAAAAGGGGAGCTGAGAGCTGGGGTGAGAGTGGGGAGGGCAAGAATGAAGAGAGCCAGGAGTAGGCTGGGAAGGGGGCTGGGGCGGGGTCTCCCGGGGAGGGAAGCCAGTGTGGCCAAGACTGGAGCTGAGGAAGCACAGCCTCCTGCAAGCCTCACAACCCTGATCCTCTGGCTCTGAAACAGCAGAGGAGATAGTCAGAATGAAGGTTAGGGTCAAAACAGACCTGGACTCCAATCCAGCCGAGCTGTTTAGCACCAACTTGACCCTGGGCAAGTGTTTAAGCAATCCAGCCCTCAGTTTTCTCATCAGTAAAACGGGAATCATTATAGAATACAGTGTGAAAGGAGCTCCTTAGAGCTGTGCATAAGGCATGTGTCCAAAGCACTCAGCATTAATGCCCGGCACAAAGGTAACAGCTGGCTTTCAACATGTTTTTCCATCTATGAAATGGACACAGGTTTGGCTCAGCCCTCCCCTCACCCCCAATTCCCAGGTGTCTGGAGGTTCCGCCAGTAGCCATAGAATGAAAGGCTCTGAGGGTGAATGGTGGGTGAGAATGGATTCAAACTGCTTCCACTGAGTTATCTGCTTCATGAAAACTCTTCCTGCCCCACTGGGTCTCTGGTTAATCATATTAGCTCTCCAGGGCTTCCCTGCATACCCAGCCAGGTATGTGCATCTCCCTTCAAGCTGCCTTTGAAGTCTGGGGTTCTTTGATGTGAATGGGGGATGCACCAGCCTGGGATCCCTCTAGCCCTGAGGTCAGTGGCTAACAGGGCACAGGGCTTGCGCGGGGGTGGGGGTGGGAGAGTTGGAAATACAAGTCCCCCGCGTGAGTTACCCCACGTGCAGGCTTTGGAGTCAGACTGCCTGGTCCCAAATCCCAGCACTGTTATTAATTAACTGCATGACCTTGGGCAAGTTGCCCAGCCTCTCCGAGCCTCAGACTCCTCAGCTGTAGAAAGAAGCCAGCAGAAGCATCTACCTTGTGTGTCTGCGGAAAGACAGAAGAGAGGGAAGAAAAGAGAAAGAGATGATGCTGTGTTTTCCATCTTACCTGATAAGGCTCTCTGGAAGGGCAGGGATTCCTGGGTCCCATTCCAGGCCTACTGAGCCCATAGACCTATGAGACTTTGGTGTCCTTAAAGTTTAGTGCATTCTTAAGCTGTAGTAGAAGTACAGAAGAATATACTATTTATTAGAATATACTTAATATTTAGTCGAATATACTTAATATTCTATTAAGTATAGTTCTATTTCAGAAGTATAAATGCTACAAACTTACAAAGAACACAAAGTTTATCTAAATTTCTTTTGTTAAACGGTAAGAAATTTGGGAAAATAAAAAAAATTAAAAATATGAATAATAAATAAATTTCTTTTGTTTATTTAGTTATATGAATTTTTAATAGTAATTCTTATATTTTAAAAGTTTATTGTATTTATGTTCATTTTTACAGCTTTAGTAAAGTATAACTGACACACAACAACTGCAAATAAAGTGTGCATTTTGGTAAGCTTTGACACATGTATACAACTGCCACTACAATCAAGATAATGAACATATTTATCACCCCCAAAACTCTCCTGCTGAATCCTCCCTCTCCCCTCTCCTCCCAGACAACCACTGATCCACATTCTGCAACAGATCTGCTTGTCTGCAAACATCAGTTTGCATTTTCTAGAATTTTATATGATTGGAATCATACAGTATATACTGTCTTTTGTCTGCTTGTTTAACTCAGCATCATTATTTAAGATTCATCCTTGTTACATGTATCAATAGTGCATTCCTTTTTATTGTCAGGTAGTACTCCAATGTACAGATATACGCCATTATTTGTTTATCCAATCATCCACTGTTTTGAATTTTGCATAATGAAATTTTAATTGTTTTTTAAAAATAGCAAATGTTTACTAAAACAAAAAATTTTAATTAAAAATGTATTATTAAAAATTCACAAAACTAGGGACTTCCCTGGTGGCGCAGTGGTTAAGAATCCTCCTGCCAATGCAGGGGACACAGGTTCGAGCCCTTGTCTGGAAAGATCCCACATGCCGCGGAGCAACTAAGCCCGTGCGCCACAACTACTGAACCTGCACTCTAGAGCCCATGAGCCACAACTACTGAAGCCTATGTGCCTAGAACCCATGCTCCGCAACAAGAGAAGCCACTGCGGTGAGAAGATTGCGCACCGCAATGAAGAGTAGCCCCCGCTGGCCGCAACTAAAGAAAGACTGCGCACAGCAATGAAGACCCAACGCAGCCAAAAATTAATTAATTAATTATTTTAAATTCACAAAACTAAACAGGTGTAAAAGGAATTTAAAAAATTAAACTATCAAAGGATGGTTTTTGTAAGTTTCTATCATTTATATTTTTGAGGCTATTAAAGCTTAAAAGAGCACTAAAAATAGTACACTATGACTTTTGGGACTCCCTTTACTTTTAATAAGTGCCCCAGGGGATTATTATGGTCAAGCAGTTTTGGGAGACACTGAGCTAATAGTGCACATAAACCTCTTAGCATAGTCAGCGCCTGGTCCACTGTAAGCGCTCCCCAGGCACTCCTTACCCCCACAGGAAGCACTCCCCTAAGGGTTTGTTCTTAGTAGTGATTCTTTTCCTTGCCCTCCACACACACACACACACACACACACACACGCGCGCACGCATGTGCACAGGCACAGAGCTTTCTCCCAGTCCCAGGCTCAGCTGGGTGATCAAACTCCAGCTCAACTCCAGGACCAGTGACTCTCTGTGGAAGGGAAATGGGGGGGGTGGGAAGGCGAAGGCAGGGGTGGCAGGCTGCGCTGCGGGAATCTCTGAGAAGCTTCTGGGGTGGGAAGAGAGGGACCCTCCTGGTGGTCTCTCTGTTTGTTTCCCAGGGCAGGCTGAGCCTTCACCTCCTGACCCTGTGGGAAGCACAAGTCGAGCCTCGGCTCCACCCAGGAGGGGCTGGGATGAGAGTCTGGCCACGGGAGCTGGAGGGAGCAAGAGATTTAGAATCAGACAGGCCTGGCCCTTACCAGTTCTACCATCTCGGGCCAGTCACTCTCTGGGAGGGAGAGACCAGCCCTGCTCAGGTCCCTCAGCTCCTGCAAGGATCAGGGGAGAGGATGGAGGCGAGAGGGCGGCATGAGCGATGCACGCAGAAGGTGCAATAACGTGAATCATGTTCACGAGGAGTCACAAGCGCCAGGAGGGCATTCTCTTGCTGGTGTCAAGACATCCGCAAGCCAAAGCAGGTGTACTGAGCACTTACTGAGCACCTACTATGTACCCCACATGTGCGCAGGAGAGTGAAGAACTTGAAACCAGAGGAAGCTGGTGACCTGCGGGGCTCATACCCTTTTGGTGGCCACTGGAGGAGAAGGGACTCCCCTATCCCCGCCTTCTTACCTCTGTGTCCCCCAGTCCAGGGACTGGGTTAAATGTATTCCTTCAACATATACGTACTGAGTCCTAGAATCGAGAACTGTGCTAAGCACTGGGGGTTCAGTGGTGAACTGAACAGACAGGAGTCTGGCTGACAGCCCAGTGCTGGGGAAGGGGAACAGACAAAAAATAAACAAACAGTACCAAAGTAAACAACTTAATTTCCAACCATGGAAGTGCTGTGGAGGAAATGAACAGGGTGATGTGATGGAGTGCAGGAGGTCCATTTAGACAGGGGAAAGGCCCCTCCTGTAAAGGAGGTAATAAACGACCATGTGGGGACATGGCAATATCCAGTCTGGCTTCCAGAGTCAGAATGACTAAGTATCCATCTCAGCCTTACCGTTTGCAAGCATTCCATCCTGGGCAAGGGGCTTAACTGCGCAGAGCCTCAGTTTTCACACCTGTAAAATGGAAGTAAATATCCAGTCTGCTTCATGGGAGTGATAGGAAGGGTAAATTAGATAATTCAAGCACATTATGGTAAGTACTTATTAATAAGTGACTTTTTAAATTTTATTTTTATTTATTTGTTTTTGACTGCGTTGGGTCTGCGCGCAGGCTTTCTTTAGTTGAGGCGAGCGGGGACTACTCTTCGTTGTGGTGCACGGGCTTCTCACTGTGGTGGCTTCTCTGCACAGCCTCTAGGCGCACGGGCTTCAGTAATTGTGGCGCACAGGCTTAGTTGCTCTGTGGCATGTGGGATCTTCCCGGACCAGGGCTGGCACCCATGTCCCCTGAATTGGCAGGCAGATTCTTAACCACTGCGCCACCAGGGAAGCCCAATAAGTGACTTTTTAAATATTTATTTATTTAGGCTGTGCTGGGTCTTAGTTGCAGCACGTGGGATCTTTATTTTAGTTGTGGCATGCAGACTCTTAGCTGCGGCATGCATACGGGATCTAGTTCCCTGACCAGGGATCGATCCTAGGCCCCCTGCATCGGGAGCGCAGAGTCTTACCCACTGGACCACCAGGGAAGTCCCATGGCAAGTTCTTATTAAATAATAGATTATTTCTATTTCATCCAGCCTGGGCCAGGTACCCACAATCCATGGGTTAGTTGGAGAAGGACAATGGGGTGGGCTAATCCCGAGCCTGCACTTCCAAACTGATTCCAGAGTGTCTTACTCTCAACCAATATACAGCAAGTGTCTCAAACTCATTTGTCTTTAGGGCCAGGCACATGGGTGCAGTAAGTTAAGGAGTGGAGGGGACTGTGCCTCTCCTTAGAGAACAGACCCTGCCTAAAGGAAGCAGATCCTATTCAGCTTAAGGGAAAGCTTGCTTTGTTAAAATGAGGGCCTAGCCCTTTCCATTTCTTAAATGATGAAAACAAACTATTTTCTGCAAAATCTTATGAACTTTCAGTATTGGTGATTTAAATAAAAACCTTTCAAAACACTGTTGGGAGCAGACAAAACACTGTGGATCAGCCAAGGTGGGCTGCAGGCAGATTTGCAAGCTCTACCTACCAAGGCTAGGCCCTTTGCTGAACACTGCAGAATACAGAGCCAGCCAGCAGCAGGCTCCTGGTGGAAAACTAGGGGATCCAGGGACTAGAGCCTGAAGGGGGAAGGAGGCCACGTGGAAGAGGAGACCCTTGAGCTGGATTCTGTGGGATAAATAGGTGTATTTTGTGTGAATGAAGAGGAGGTAAAAATCATTCTGGGCAGAGCAAGAACAGCTCTGAACTTTGGGGAAGGGTGGGTGTTTCCATGGGGCCAGAGTGCCTTTGGGGTACAAGGGGATTGTAGTGGAAGGCTGAGGTCTCTATCTCCAGATCACAGAGAGAGCCACGTGTGCCCAGTAGAGGCACCTAGATGGGCCCTCCAAGACCAGCAGTGAGGGGTACAGGAAGGGCACCAAGTACTGGAGGTGGAAGCCAGAAGCCTGTGCTTAGTCCCGCCTCTGCCATTTGCAGGACTGCATCAAGCTGAGGATCACAGCAAGCAATGGTCAGCTAGGAAGCAGGGGCTGGGGCTTCAGAGAAAGGAGTCGTCTGCACTTCCAGGGAGCTCACAGTCTGATGGCAGTTACTCCTGAGGGCTGGGACAACTGCTCCTCGGCGCTCTGCTTAGAAGAGGACTCTGCCAAATTGCTAGGGAGCTAGTGACAGGTTTGTAGAGGAAGCAGCAGTGTTTAAGCTGTGTCTTGATAGGTGAGAAGGAGTTTACCAGGGAGATTAAGTGGAAACAGCAGGAGGCTGCATGGAGAAGGAGCATGTGAAAGGCAGAGGTGTGCTGGGAACCTGTTCAGGAATATGGACCTCATTCAATCACCTGACAAATCCTTACTGAGTTCCTGTGTGCCAGGAGCTGTGCCAGGCATGGGAGGAGAGTGATAAAGCAGACGCCCTCCACCTTCAAAATAATGATGCTATTTAATTCCTCTGTACCTCAGTTTCCCCATCTCTAAAATGCCTTACATACCTTACAGAGCTTCAGGGAGGGGTGAACAGGATTACATAGGCTTCTATAGGCTAACATATATGCGAAGACAGCCAGTGTCACACTGGCATATAGGAAATGCTCATTAAATATGTGCGGAACTGAAATGCCTTCCTGCCCTGACTTCCTGAGAATCTAGCACTTGCCGGTAACCTGCCTTAGACTCCTAGATAAGCAGGTTTGTTCAATGAATGAATAAACAAATGACCAAGCACTACTTTACACACATTTACTGCTTACAGCATTCTTGTCAAGTAGATACTATTCTTTATCTCCATTTTACAGCTGAGGGAGCAAATGCTTCAAGATGGTAAGTGATCTAATATGCCCAGGTAGCGATAGAGAAGGATCCAGAGTCTGCCTTCTGGCAGCCTGGCCTCAGAGCCCCAGCACTTAACCCTGCATATCGTTGCTCACGTGGAGGAAGGGTCCAGAACGGCCCAATGGAAAGCATTCGAGAACTTCGAGGGACTTTGCTCCCCACTCTCCAGCCAGCTGGGTTGGCCCTGAAAGGTTATCTCCCAGGTCAGGTAATCTGTCGGTCAGTCTGTCTGGGGCAGGGGAAGCAAGAAGGTGTCATTCCCCTCCTGGGAAGAAGGCACTTCTGGTCCTTCTTGCAGGAAACAGATCCTGGATGAACAAGTACCTTTTAAAAATGAGAAGAATGACTGTTAGCCTCCATCCTGAAGAGTGCCCCAGCTGGAGAAAGTTCAGTGATGAATGGGCTTTGACAGAGTCCCTCTTGCTGGTCAGAAAGCAGGTCCCCACAGGGCTTTGGGCCAATACACATCAGAAATGAGTTGTGTCTGCTGCTCCTGGACCCTGGGAAAAGCAAGACTTCATTTGAGAGTTGTTGGTTTTTTTTTTAAGTCTTAGGACAAGGCCCATGTCCATCCTCTCATCTATGGGGAAGCCAGAAGGCTATAAGCATGGGTTTGGGTAACAAGCAGTACACTTCACATACTGGCTGTTTTCACTTGTAAATGTGTGGCCTTGAGCAAGTTACCAGGTTCCCTTTGAGCCTCTGTTTTCTCATCCCTGAAGTGGGGATGATAATAAAATCAATGCAGTGATTACCAGAATGCCTACTACATTAGGCACTCAATAAGCGTTAGCTATTGTTATTATCAGTCATTTTAATTGAAATATTTACTGAGCTCCTACTATATGCCACATAGTACGAGGGACACAGAATGAATAAAGCTTAATTTCAAGAAGCTTCTGGTCCAGTACGGGAAGGAGATCATCTGTTTTGTTCCTTCCCTAATCCTGGTGGATAAGACCACTACGTTCTGAATGCCCCTGTTTAAACAGGGACCCCCTGGATTCTAGGACATGTAGGTTTGGGGGAAGGCTGACACCTATACCTCCGTCTAACCACAATCTCTCATTGTTTTTTATTTATATATTCATAACCTGGGTGAGGGCACCTTCTGCCTCTGGGGAGGGGTCTGATGCAGAGGGCCGGGACTGACAAGCCCCAGGCTGCAGGCCCCCAGGCTGGGGAAGTTGAATGACAACCACGGAGTACCCATAATAATCTGTATGCTTAAGGCTTTACAAAAACACCAGGTTTTAAGCACTTGCAAAGCATTTTAGCATTTGTTTTATTTAATCTTCGTGGAAGGAAGTATCTCCAGTCATGGTTTACAGATGAGGAAACTGAACGCAGAGAGGTGGGCTCCAAGCTGCAACTAGACCCGAGCTCAACCAGGTTCTCAAAGTTGTCTGATAAGAATCACAGGGGTACTGGTTAAATATGTAGATTACCAAGGTCTCTCTCCAAATTCGAATGCTAAAGGCCTGGATTGAGACTCAGGAATCAGTAGTTTAACATACACCCCAGGTGATACTTATCTTCAAGCAAGTCCAGACACAGTGCCATTCATTGATTAATTTACTCAGCCAAGATACTTTGGGTCCCAACCATGATATGTACTGGAGGGAGAGCACGATGAACAAGACAGTCCCCAGCTTTAGAAGGAACTAACAGTCGTCTGGCTGAGCATATTGTCCCGGTCCCGTGGTCGGCACAGGTCTACAACCCACATCTCTCCTAGGCAAGGCCTCTTCTTGCTGGCTGGGCCGGCTTCCACCTGGACACGGGTTTGGAGCTCCTAGCTGAGCCTGCTGGGCCTCCTTCCACTAACACCTGCTCAGGGCTGAGCGTGTGGTTCTTTGGAGCTGGAGGCATCCTGTGAAAGAAGCCTAGGTGTGCCTGGCACGTAGTGCTTCAGTAAATGCTGGCCAGCTGCTAATGTGCACGTCAGGGCTAGGAAAGGACCGGGGGGCGAGGGCGGGGGCATAAAGAGCCCTCCAGTGTTGCAGAAAATAGCTGGGGCCTGAACAAGGGGCAGAGATTTACATTTCTTTAAAGGTAATTTCAGCTTCAACCTGACTTTGCACCTGAAGGGAGGCCAGACAAGGACCACTCTTGTGTAGGTGAGGAAAGCAGGGCCCAGAGAGAGGAAAGTGAGAGGTCCTGAGCTGAAACCCAGGTCTCCAGGGTAACTGCCAGGGGAGGCAGGGACCGCAGGACATGGATGACACAGGCAACACCTTTTTCCTGAAACCCTTGGGGTGATGTGAACCTGTGAAGGAAGACCCTGATACCACCACAGGCGCTCCACTCACCCCGTTAGCTATGCCCTCGGCTCCAGCTTCTGAGCACTTCCTTTTCCAGTGGAGAAGTCTGTCCTTCATCCTGGTCACTCCTGTCCTCTGTTTTCTCCAGGAGAGAGCTTCAATATTTGAAGCAGGTCCCCATGGACCTTCGTCTGGCACTCATCTTTTTTGTTCCAGCAATTCCCAGTACCCAGTATTTTTTCAGAGGCTAGCTCTCCAGACAGGCCCTGCCGTATAAGGCGGGGGGTGCTCCCAGAGGCCACCTGGACAGTGTCCTGGAAGGCTGCACGGTGCCAGGCTGGGCTGAAGCCTCCCAGGCCAGTGTGGGGCTGCACCCTGCCCGAGAGCCTCCAGGAGCCACAGCTTTCATTCTCTATCTGCTCCTGGTTGAGCCAGACATCTATTTGGAACCTGGAGGAAGAGGAAAGGGCAGGGACCCCAGGTGGGGGAGAGTAAGGAAGCCATCCTTCTGACCTGGGAGTTTGCCGGCGACAAGCCAGCTGTGTCTTGGAAAAAAAGCCTGGAGTAAGTAGCAGAGTGCCAGGGTGTCCAGACCGGGCAAACTAGACGGTCCCTGGACCTAACAGCTCCTCCAGTTTTTCAGGTCTCCTCCCTACCAGGCTCAGGTCTCACTCGCCCCCAGCAGGTGGTCCCTCTGGGGGCCACCCCCGGTGACGGGGGCTGGGCTGGGGGGTGTTATCCGACCTGAAAGCTTCCCCTAGGGAGGAAGGGCAGGGGCGGGGCGCCCGCGAAGGCGCAGGATATAAGGGACGGAGGCTGGCCTCGGGCCCCGCCACCCCACCATGCACGCCCACAGCCTGCCGTTGTTCCTCCTGCACGCCTGGTGGGCTGTCCTCCAGGCGGGCGCCACGATGGTAGCCCCGGTGCCCCTTCGAACGTGGGGGCAGCCCTCGTCGCCATCCCCTCTTGCTTATATGCTGAGCCTGTACCGCGAACCGCTGCTCCGGGCGGACATCATACGTAGCCTGCAGGCGCAAGGTAGGCTGCCCCGCCCCGCCCCGCCCCGCCCCGCCCCGCCCGGCTCGGCTGGACCCCCGGGGCGCCTTGGGCGCTCCCGCGCGGGACTCCGGGAGAGCGCTGGAGCGGCAGAGGCTGCGGCACTGTGCCGGGGACGTGCCATTGAAAACGTATCCGCACGCTTGAAGGGCACGTTCAGAGGTTGGGGCTGACGGTGTCTCGGCGTCTGCCTTGGCTCGGGAGACAGGGTTGGTGGCACCCGGGGTGTGTCCCGGACTGAGACCTCTGCGTTCTGGTCTTGTTTAGGGTGGGTAAAGCGCGGGACTATAGGGTGGAAGACTGATTGTGCCACTGCTTATCTGTGCCGTCTTAAACTACTGTAATCTCCGGGCGCCTCGGTTTGCACATCTGTAGCATAGGGATAATAGTGCCTCCCTTATTGGACTGGCGAGGGCTACGGACAACGCACATAGAACGCTTAGCACAAAACCAGGCATAGTAATACATGGTCGTTATTATTGCTACAATTATTTTGTCTTGTCAAATTTTTTTCTTTTCTTTTCGCGAGTGAGGGTGAACGGGCCCCGGGGTCTGGCGTTGGGAGTGTCTCAGGCTGAGACTGAGGTTCGAAATAGGGTATCAAGCATGTAACATCAGGGATTAGGTTTCAGAAATTCGGGATTAGAGATGAAATGCGGCAGGCTTGGGTCATCCAGCCCAGGCGGGGTAGGTGTCAGTGTCCCGGACGACACCGGGTTCGGGGCCTAGATTTGGAGCGGGCGAGGTCACTCCCATGGTGACCTTGGGAGTATCACCCGCGAGGATGAGGCAGCGTGCGTTCTGGGCACTGGGCGCAGGTAGACGTTGAGAAGAGGGAGCCCTTCCCGCGGGTCTCCTCTACTCCAGGCAATCCACATCCTAGAGCCCGGGGTGGCCCCTGCCTGCCTGCACCTCTCTCTGCCTGCCGGGCCAGACGGCCCTCCCCGGAGTTCGGGCGAAATCCACATCCGATAATCTGATTTGACGGCCACCCGCCGGCCCCTTGTGATCTGGGGGTGGGGGCTCCTAGCTCCCTGGCCAGCCGCGTCTGGGGTCAGACGGCCAGTGACCCTCTCCGGAAGGGTCATCTGGGGACTAGTCAGACTAGGGACACCCGGGGGGCGGAGCAATTTGAAAATTACTGGGCCCTGCCAGAAAGTTGGGGTTGGGGGGTAGGTGGATGAGCAAAGAGTGGGAGGCGCACTTTTCCAATTCACTCCCTCCTTCCAGAGAGTTCCGGAAGGTTTGTGGTGATTTGACAGTCTGGGAGTCTGGGAAACTGGGTTCTGGTCCCTCAAACCCTGCTTCCCAATTCCCCATGTGTCCCTGGCATATCAGCTGACTTTTCTAGTCTCCCCTTTTGTAAAAATAAAGTGCCCGGCTTTCTTTCTACCCCATTTGTGTGAGTGTGGTACCTTTCCATCTCGGGTTTATTTGTAAGCTGCACAGGATAAGGGGAAATGGGTGTTGGAATCTAACCAAATAAGGTTTGCATCCCTGTCTTGTGTCTTTCACTGTTTAACCATCTTCACCTTGGACCTTAGTTTCTTCATCTGCAAAATGGTGATAAAAGGTGGGGAGGATTTAAGGAGACAAGGCTTATAAAACACTTGGCATGAGGGAAGCAGTTAATGGTAATTACCCTCATAATTTATAATAATGTAGGGTGGGAACTCGGTGTCATACCCTCTTTTTCTACAGAGTCCCTGACTCTAACTCAACACCCTGTTTGAGGGGAAAGGAACCCAAGATCATGAGCCCAACCACTTCCTTCTTTAGAATTGGAAGTGGGTAGAGATTCCGCTGGGGCCCATGTGGCCAAGTCTGCATTCAGTCTGTGGATGGGTTTCAGGGTGTCTATGAACCCTTCTTATAACCACCCCCAAATCATATTTATTGTGTTAGTAGGAAATGCAGTTTTTCTGGGGAGAGCATTCTTGGCTTTTATCAGGCATTGGTGACCCTCAAAGATTAGACCCCCCCCCATTATTCTAAGATGAACCAGAGCCAGATCTAAGAGAACCTGTTAGCACTGTGACCTGGGGAGCCCTTGGCTGCAGGTAGAGTAGTGGGGTCTCAGACTCTTCCAGCAGGAAGGAGTATCCTCCTCCCTGCCCCTGCATCCACACTGCCATCCCAGCAGCAGATGACTTTGTTCCCCGGTCCAGGTCCCTCACTGCCTGGACATCTTCATTTCTAACTTGGACTTGGGTAATAATGAGGCGGCAGTTGATGATGGCCGTTTATTGCACTTTGGTGGTTGTGCTGGGCAAAGCACTTTACACACATTATCTCAGTAAATCTCAACACCCCTGTGAGGTGGATACATCTCCCTTTTACCCAGAGGGAAACTGAGGCCCAGAGAAAGCTGGTTGCCCAGTGTGGCAGCAAGTGGCAGAACTTGATCCATCATGGGAGACACCAGGCCCCTCCTCTTAAACACTGAGCTGTAATGCCTTCCTCTAAAAAGCCATTTGTGGATACTTGAGATAGTGTGTTTTAAGTCCTGGTATAGGCGGAGCTGTAGAGGAGTTGCTACATGTCACGGGGTGGTGCTGCGAAGGGCAGTGGGTGGTGTCAGCCTCCTCCCCACACCTCTGGAGAGTTGCTAGTCAGGGGCCGGTTATTGCCTCCTGCAGGTGCTAATGAGAAGGGAAGTGGAAATTAAGTGAAAAAGAACATCTAGGGATGGGCTGGGAGAAGCTTCAGGATGCTGAAGCTGGGAATTACCCCCTTCTAATGCAGGCTGGACTTCCCAGAGAAATCCACTTACTATCTGACCAAAGATGTTCTATGAGACAAAGAACCAAAAAAATAAAACTCTTATGTGGTCTGCCCAGAGTGGACCTAAGTCAGAGATCACTACCTTCGGGATTGATTCGCCAAAGGGTTACTGTTTTTATTTCTAATGAATAACCTCTGCCTTTTATTTAGCAATAGACCTTCAAACATCTTCATTTCCCTGGGTCCTCATGACAATGCAGGGAAGGGTAGGGCATTACTATTCCCACTGCAAAGATGAAACTGGGCTTGAAAAAAGTTAAAGATCACTTTTAGCTGACCTGAAAAATCCACCAATATGTGCTATTCCCAGACATCAGACCAAATTAGTCCAGGACTAAAATGAATGGAATGTGCTTCCCCATTCCTTTTCATTCAGTATGGGTTTCATTGTCTTGGGTGTGTGCTTGCTGTGTCTGCCCTGGTGTGTGGATGATCTAGAGTGGGAAAGGGTGAGCGCCCTGCAGGTAGGTAGGAGAGACCACTGGGTGGAAAAGTGCAAGGTCAGTGCACAGTCAAGCTTAGAATGTCTTTAGAAACCTATTTGTAAGGTTGCCAAGAACTCTTGAAGTGTCTGCCTCTGTCTTTAGGAATTGGTGGGGGAAGGGGTGACCAGTCTTTGGCTTCCGTTGCCTATGCCCCCCTGGGAGCTCCAACCCTTATGATCTGTGAATCGACCTCATTGTGCTGTAAAACAGGCCACCCTTTCCAATGAGAAGACAAAGCCTGGCAAGCGGGCCACAGGGTGGGTGGAAGCCCAGGATTTCTGTCAGAAAGCTCAGGGCTTGTCCTTAGATTGCATGTGTGAGGGGAGAAGGGAGAAGGAGACGAACTCATCCAATTTTTACCAATTGTTCTCTGGAGTGTCTTGAGGGGGAGCAGCAGAACAGTGATTTGGAGGTTGGGCTTTGCAGTTGGGCTTATTCTTGGCTTTGCCACCTTCCAAGAATGACACCTCACGCAGGTAATTTAACCTGAGACTCAATTTTCCTCATCTCTAAAATGGGTTCAATAACATGCCCAGCTCATAGGGTTAGGGTGACGATTCATATAAGGTAAGGGCTCAGTCATGAGCTATGGTTGTTGTTACACCAACTGAGGCTGCAGGAGGCCCCCACTCACCTGCTTCCTTCTGGCTTTTTCTCACCCAGATGTGGAGATGGATGGGCAGAACTGGACCTTTGCTTTTGACTTCTCCTTCCTGGGCCAAGAAGAGGATCTGGCATGGGCCGAGCTCCGGCTGCAGCTGTCCAGCCCTGTGGCCCTTCCTCCTGACGTCCCACTCTCAATTGAGATTTTCCATCAGCCAAAGCTGAATGAGGATAAGGACCCACCCAACTGCCTAGAACGTCTTCGAATGGACCTGTTCACTGTCACTCTGTCCCAGGTTACCTTTTCCTCGGGCAGCATGGTCCTAGAGGTGACCAGGCCACTCTCCAAGTGGCTGAAGCACCCTGGGGAGCTGAGGGAGCAGATGTCCAGTTTGGCTGGAGAGTGTTGGCGGCAGCCTCCCACACCACCTGTCACCAATGTGCTCCTCATGCTCTATTCCAACCTCTCCCCGGAGCGGAGGCGGCTGGGGGGCTCCACCCTATTGTGGGAAGCTGAGAGCTCCTGGCGGGTCCAGGAGGGACAGCTCTCCCGGGAGAGGGGCAGGAGGCACCGTCGATATCACTTGCAGGACAGAAACCAACTGTGTCGGAAGGTCAAGTTCCAGGTGGACTTCAACCTGATCGGATGGGGCTCCTGGATCATCTACCCCAAGCAGTACAATGCCTATCGCTGTGAGGGCGAGTGTCCTAACCCCGTGGGGGAAGAGTTCCATCCAACCAACCACGCATACATCCAGGTATGATGCCGAGGCCTGGGGAGGGGAGGCAGTAAGCTGTGGGGAAGAATTGTCCTTACTACCAGATCAGGACCCTGGCTTTGCTGTTAGGTTACTGTGTCCATTCATGCACAGTTATTCGAGCACCTACAATGTGCCAGGTTCTGTAACAGGTTTTAAGGATACAGAGATGACCAATGATAACATCCTCAGAGAGCCTACATGGAGTCATGCCTTGTCGGGTGACCCTGAACACACTGCTTTCCTGGGACTTTTTCCTTCTGTCATAAAATTAGGGGTGGGGCGTGTAGACTGGAGGGTCTCAGTTCCTCCCACTGCCCTGACATTCTAGGAAAGGAAGTTCAGAATTTGGAGTTTGGGAATAGACAGGCCTGGGTTTGAATCCTACTCATTAGCTATGTGATATTGATCAAGTTGCTTACTCTCTCTGAGCCTCAGTCTCCTCACCTGTAAAATGGGGATAGCAATGCCATACTCCTAGGGTTACATGAGATGATATGCATACCACATGTGTAGTATCAATAGTTAGCAGGTAACAGGTATAATGTTGTCTTACCATTACTAGAAGTCTGTAACTCATTGATGCAATGGGGGCCGCGTTTATGAGGCCAAGGTAGAGATAATACTGTTCCAGCCATTGTACTTTTGCTGCCTAAAAACAGGAGCTGGACACCCATTTTGCAGGAGTAATAAAGCCAGAGACTACCACCAGGTGCCACTAATCAGCCTATGGTCTAGAAGGTGGTGGAGGGAAAGGAATGGAAGGAAAATGAGCTGGAGAAAGCAGAGAACAGAGCTTATATGCGGTGGTCCTGACCTGCTCTCAAAGGTCACACGGGATCAAAGTGTTTTTATTTTCACTCTATGAAGCCTAGACTGAGAATCTCTTGGACCTGTAGTACATCCTCCAGGCAGGGTCCAGAGGCTCTGGGGAGAATGTGAGCTGAGCTCGTGAGAGGGAGGCAGTGGTGGGGGCTGGTACCCTAGAGGACCTGTCCTGGGCACAGGCCCTCCTGAGTCTCTCCCAGGCCCCACTTCTGTCCACCAGCCTACCTGCAGCACGATCAGAGGGAACCAGAGACCCAGACAGTCCCAGTCACCAAATCTAACACTGATCCGAAAAGCCACCACTGGACCACAGGGACAGGGCCCAGTTCCAGAATGCCAAGGGCTTGTTACCTTTTCTCCCGTTGACTCTTTTTGCCCTTCTCTGGGCAACAAAGAAAATCCCACAAGAATTTCCACATGACTCTCTTCTGCTTCATATTTCTGGAACTAAACCAGGAGTTTCTTGGAATATTTTTGAAGTTGGTATTCACTCTAGACTAGAACAATAGGAGAACATATGTTACCTACTGCTCTACCCAGATACAGCTTTTAGAATCTTCTGTTTAAAGGCTGTTTTAAAAAAGTTATTTTAGATATTAGAGTTGATGATGTATTGGCATTCTGATTCCTTTATGAAAAGAATTTTCTATTTTTGCCCCCAGAAACTGATTTTAACTCTCTGTAACTTTTTCACCCTTTACCCAGAAATGACACCATTCTGACCTCACCACTGGGATGTGAATTGACCCCCCTGTCCTCCCTTTCACAGAGTCTGCTGAAACGGTACCAACCCCACCGAGTCCCTTCCACCTGCTGTGCCCCAGTGAAGACCAAGCCCTTGAGTATGTTGTACGTGGACAATGGCCGAGTCCTTCTAGACCATCATAAAGACATGATTGTAGAAGAATGTGGGTGCCTTTGAGGAGCTCCTGCAGGTGTGTTGGATTTGCCTGTACCCTGGAAGGTTGGGAAGCTCCTAGAAGACATGATAACCATCTAATACAATGAGGAGAAACAAAGAGGGGGGAAAAGTCCCTCTGTCCAGCAGACCTAAGGAGGAAGGGCTGCCACCCTGTCCTTGAAGGCTCTGTGGGGTCTGGTTGAGCACAGAGGAGAGGGAGGAGGAAGCCTGTGAAGCAGGCTTGCTGGGTTTTCTCTTTGCTGAACAGACAGTAGCACGTGAAAGCACTAGTGCAAGAGTCCTTTAGCTGACTTTTTTCAACCCATGATCCCCTGGAAATTGTATGCAAGAGCTGGAGCATATGTGCATTTATTTTTGAGGTGGGACAAGGTTGTATTTAACTTTTGTGTATTCTCAAAAGTGGCCTTTGACATACACCCACCCACACCCTTGCCGCCTGAAGATTAAGTATCGCTATGTAAAATTAAAAACAGTCCACTGGCTTTGGTTGCCTCAGGCTGGGTCAGGGAGCCCCCGCAGAGTGGCTCTCTGCTAATGAGTTTTACATACAATAAAGCCATTGTATAGTTCTCCTAGGCCAGCTGGTGCCTTTGAAGGGCGAGGCAGGAACTCGTCCAAGAGAACTGGCCACGTTGGACTACAGAAGCTGGAGCCCTGGGGCGTCCCCAAGTCAGTCTGCTCTGGCGGTCACAATCCATCCAAGTCTATTAAAGCTCGTGACAGTTCACCTCAGTCTGTCAATGCGTGCTATTAATGAGGCCCCTGGGCTTCCTATCCATAGCGGTGAAGACACTGCCCTGGGTGGCAGACTTGGGTTATGGTCGCAGCTCAGCCACTGAGAAGCTGTGTGACCTCAGGTGAGTAATTCACTGCTCAGCCTCATCTTGTGGAAATTAAAGCAGGCGGATCCTAGTGCGTTTCTGTGATTCTACTTTTCTCTCGCCAGCTGGCCTCATTGAGCACTGCCAAAACAGGGGCTATATTTTTTTTTGTTTGGCAGGGCGAGGGGACCATTTTATTGGGAATGTCAGTCCACAGTAAACTTACCCTGCTTTCCTAAGAAGCCCATAGACTAATGCTCCAACCTTAGGAAAAATGATTCCAATCTTGTGGGAATACTTGAGTTTAGAGGGGACTCAAACTCGACTTGGTTGAGTCAAGGTAGTAATCCTGGCCCAGGAAGGGGCTGGCTAGGCTAGAGCCAGGCCTGGGCCTGAGAAACCTCAATGCCCTGATTCAGCCACAAAACTGAGCCAGTTGCTCATTCCCTGGAGTGGAAATAACCTGCCCTCCCCACAATTCAGAATCACAGTAGGATTCTGCATTTGACTCTACTTAGAAAACAGAGCAGGGGAGGCCTTGTGAGGTCAATTTTTGTACCATCCTCTTTCCTAAATGAGACTCCAGTGAGGCCTAGTGGCCCGATGCTACAGCTAGGAGTGGCAGGGCCAAGAGCTGAGCTCTGGTCTCTGGAGCCCCAGGGGCACCGTCCTTCATACCATCTAGGGGTCTTTGCTCTCTTAGCTTTGGGTCAAGGCCTTAGCCGTTGGAACCAGACATTTGAAACCCCACTTCCACTACCAAACTTAAGTTCTTGGGAGTAAAAATCTTATCCCAGGGCTTTAGAGCATCCTCTGTACTAAATGGGTGCCCAACTGTTCTTCTATGGCTGGGGCCAGGAAAGCGAAAAGGTCAAGCTATTTGTGGCTATAGCTTGTGGGAGCGTTTACAGTTAGCAGCTCTACCAACTCACAGAACAAACCCCACTGACAGGACACCGCCTCATATCAAGCAGAAGACGCAGGCACAAAGGAGTGAAAGGACGTTTTGCTGACCCCTGCTAAAAGCTTACTGGGCGGTGTGTCAGCGGCAGAGGGCTTCTGCTGCCTGGCCAGAGGTATTTGGGGCTGAGCCTACAACACAGCTCCATGCTCTGGACCCTACCTGCTAGTGCAGGCTTTGTTAAGTCTGAGGAAATGCTGCCTATGGAAACTGAGTCCTGCCCTACCCTGAGGGCCAGGAAGGGGCTTTCAGAGAAGTCAGTCGTATTTTAACTTGCTCTCAAGGCAAAGGTCTCCTTCCGCTGTTCCTGTAGCAGTGCCAAGTCAGTAGCCGACTGGGGGAAACTGGATGCATTACTCTCCTTGGCTGGGGAAGTGGGCGGGCCTGGTACAGGGAGGAGTGGAGAAAAGATAAAAAGCAGAAGCTGGGAAGCGGCTGTGACTCTCACACAGCAACACAGTCAGGTTAATCTCCATCATGTAGTCTCCCCTTTTACTAGCAGTAAAAGCCTTATCCCTCTATCCTAAATTGCCTTTGAAGTTGATACCCTATTTGCCTTTGGGGCAAAGTAAAGGATGTATGAAATGGCTTTCAAGATTATCTTCCCTTGAAGAGATTATTTCGTCCTTCTAGGGGTCACACAAGCCTGCTCCACTCCCAAACTTGCACATTCTGGGGAAAAGCAGACCCAGCTGACCCACCTCTACTTGTCACACTGAGCTGTAACTGAGCTCTTGACATACCAGCCACTGGGCTAAGTGCTTTCCATGATCCCACCTGAGCCCACAGCCACCCAGGTAAGACCTACTTCTTAACTTAACCCTATTTTAGAGGACACCAAAGCTTAGAGAGACTGGAAATCCTGTCAGAATGTGGCTGCTACTAAGTGGTACAGCAGGAATTCAAGCCTGTCTTACTCCAAAGCCTGTGCCCTAAACCTCTACGCTGTTTTGTTCTGTGGACCTGTTTACACGGTCCACAGGATTCTTGAAAGGACAGGATTCTTGCTCTCAATACTAATATGTGAGCCTCACTGGATTAATAATAGCAAGGAATGTGATGCTCACGCAGCAGAGTCTAGTTTATTTTCAGACATCAGATATGATGGATTTCTAACAAGTGCTCCTGAGGGGCAGAGGCAGCCCTCGTAAGGAAAGCTGTTGTCTGGGCTTCCTCCAGGCTGGTACCTAAAGAAGGGCCTTCTTGGGTGCATCCAGCCCCAGCATGTACGTGTTCACCTCCAAGCTCCTTCGGGAAGGGACACATCACCTCCTGGCACATACAGGGCCAGATGGACAAAGTGCTCCGTAAATGTTGAGAGGAACTGACACATGAAGTGGCCAACTGCCTTTGCCCATCTTCCTCACCAGGCAAGATGCCCAAAATGTGTCAACAGGATTTCACCTGAAATTTAAAAAAAAAAAAAATTAAAACACCAAGTTGATACTCAAGATCTTTATTGATTCAAGTGTAACAGCAACCGTTGGTGAGAATTTAACTTTTCCCCTAATTTCCAAACACTTGCTGGTTTGGAAGGACAGTTAGAAAAACAAGACACAAAAACCTGATCACGGAGTCACACAGGACTGCCTCAGGACTGCGTGGTGCCCTCTGTTCTCCATCCACGACAGTGCAATGGACAGGCCGGGTAAGGGGATACCCACATTAAGGGAGACGAAGGGAAGACCAAGGAAAGTACTGGCAGTCTCCGTTTTTCCATTCAGAATGGATGGAACTGGGCCACTGGTTGCACAAAGACAGGGAAGAACATTTTTTTTTTTTAATATATAAAACATTTTAAAGATGCTTAAAATGGACACCCGAAAAATGTGAGTGTCCTCTGGGCTCTCCAAGACACCCTCTTTAAGGTTCACCCCGGGTAGCAGAGGGTCTCCTCACCCAGGTAGAAAGAGATGGGCTCCATCTCCAGGCGAAGGAAAGGCACTGGCTCACAGTCCTCAGTGATTGGAACAGACACCAGGAGCAGGATGCCTCACCACACAGCTTGCCCCTCATCTCTCGTGTTACTCCCCCACTCTCCTGGTTTCAAGTAAAAACGACCCTTGGCCTGGGCTTGGGTTTTTTGTTTTGTTTTGTTTTAAAGATTAAGATGGAGAGGAAGGGGGTACATTGGGGCAAGAATGGATATTCTGTGCTAGATTCATGCAATCTCAGGTGTTCAGGAATTTTGGGTTTAAGCACCGGCAAGAGCTCCCTTTGGAAATTTCAATGTGGCCAAATGATTATCAAGCACTGCAGCATCTCTCTGCCAGCCTCCAACTCTTAGAAAGGTGGCAGAGTGAGAGTTTAAATACCCCAGGAATGTGTTTCATCTCAGTACTATTTTCCATTCGGGATCCAGACAGTATGGTCTGCCAGGGCTGTAGGCAGAGGAAGCAAAGAGAAACCACAGATCATCTAAACAGGGACTTGAAAGACTTCTCCTAAATCTAAGCTTTGCCAAAAGGTGTCAACTTCCAGGACCAGCCCAGAGAAAGAAATGTAAATTCCAGAGGGTGGGAAAGGTGACATGAATGATTGTATCAACCATCCTTAATCTTCAATCAGAAATGTCTGTGAGCAAGCCTCAGGGAAACGCCAATACTCAACTGGAAAAACATGACTAGAACAGGAAATGCCCCTGGGGTATAAGCATTCTAAAGAATTGTGACCCAACTGCCTCAAGATCTGATGTCATCTTTTATTAAAAGCTGGGACAGAGGTAAAGAACGTGGTGGTGGTGGGGATAGTTATGTGTGGTAACTATGCCCCCTTCAAAGTCCAGACAGAAATTGCCCTCCCAAGGAAACAACGCTTCTTTAAAACAAATACTACCCCCTCCTAGATGTCATGGGCAGGTAAGAGATTGGGTTTCGCAGATTAATAAATAGCTCCCCTTATCATGTAGTCCAGAAACATGATAAGGGAAAGTTTTGACCCAGAGAGAAAAGCACTGGGCCTCCCGTCTGGAGGGGAATGTAAAGGGCTGCGGGCCCAGGCTTCAAGCAGCCAAGATATGTGATACGCCTAAGGTCTGACAGACCCAAAGAGCTGGTAACCCAAACAGCAAAAATAAAAGACCACCTATTTTGACTCCACCTCAAAATCAGATGGAAAAAAATTCATTTGAAGGTGCTTTAAAGATGAGTTCCTTAATTCTGGAAGAAGTACCTTTTTTTTTTTTTATAGCTGCCTCCGCAGCAATGCTTTTTTATTCAAGTATACTCTAAAGCAAGCAGGTCTATAGATAAGAAAATGCTGGGAAGAGTTGGAGCATAAATCCAAACAAGAATTTGCATCCTTAAGATGTCTGAAATCTCTAAAAACTTGGCACGGGTGCCAGAAACACATAGCAGACATTCACTAAACACGTGTTGAACTGACAAGCTTCATCTAAGTTTTTCTTCAGGGTGAAGACAGCATTGGTTCTCTTTAAGAACCCGTTTCCATCAGGAAGCCCAGGATGAGGTGGGCACGCAGTTAACCTGCAGTGGATTTAAAGAACAATAAAGCACAGACAGACATTTTAAATTCCCAGATGTTCCCTACTTATTGAGAAGTGGCTTCTTGAGTGAGAGACCTGGCCCAAGTTTGCTTCAGCTGGTGTGGTTTGTGAGAGCAGGTGCCAAGCATCGACTCTGGTGGGGACCTGGCTTCTGGATGCTCTCAGCTATGTCACCCTGAATCGGAACGGTTAGCTTTCCTCAGCCCCGTAACCCAAAATGTAATTCAAGTTTGCTCCCTTTGCTTAACAACCCTGACTCCAATTAAGTCCATTTGAGTGGCTCAACTAGAAGGATCCAATTCCCTTTGTCAATTCCTGGCTAAAGGAGAGAGCGAGCAAGCAGTATTGAGTCTTAGATACCAAGCCAAGGACTTACAAAGAAGCAACCTTGGGCTGCTGGTAGTATACACCAGGCAAATGTATAGATACATTCTCCTGGGAATTGCCATTTCTTGCCTCCCCTCTTAAAACTGGCAGTAGCCATGGGGAGAGAATCCGTTTTTCATCTGTTTGTCGATGCACGTCTTAAGAGAACTGTTTTCAGTAACGACACCTCTCTCAGTATATCATCTACTTTAAACCTACCCCCTCTTGTTGACCTGGTTTCATCCTCTATTGGGGGTGAGGTGGTTTTAAAGTATACCCAAAATTCTTTGATACCGCTCCATGCAGTAGGTGGGGTGTAACTCCCCTCCCCTTGAGCGTAGGCTGGCTTAGTGGCTTGCTTCTAAGGAACGGAATACGAAGGCGTGATGACGTGTGCTTTCGGAGACTGTCATAAAAGGCACTGCAGATTCCTCCTTGCCCTCTTTCTCTGGGATCACTTGCTCAGGGGGAGCCAGCTGCCATGCTGTGAGGACACTCATGCTGCCCTAAAAAGAGATCCACACAGGAAGACACTGAGGCATTTTGCCAACAGCCACAAAGAAAGCTCAGAAGTGGATTCTCAAGCCCCAGGTGACTGCAGACCCCGCTGACATCTTGACTGCAACTTCCTATGACCCTGTGCCAGACCCATCATGTGAAGCTGCTTCCCAGGTCCTAATCACAGAAACTGACAGATAATGTTCGCTCTTTTAAGATGTTAAGTTTGGGGGTAATGTGTTAAACAGCAATAGATAACTAACGCAGATGGAAGGACAAAACTCTTGGCTTGGAAGCCTAATAGCTAGAAGCCAGCTTCTCTACACTGTGGTCTTGAGAACACAATAGCTATTTCAACAGAATATGAGGAAGTGGTGAACTCAATGCACCACACTACGAAGGAGGTAGAATCATGACAATGCATGTCTCCTGCTGGAATTTGGACAAGGTCATTTCTCACCGACATGGATTGTCCCCAGAAGTACAGAAACATGGTTTTCTCCTAAGAAGAAAAGTACAAATAATCAATAAGATTTTAAGAACCGCCTCACTCAAATGCTACCCTAAGGGGGTTCCCTTTCCAGGAAAAAGCCCAGAGAGATTATTCATTTAGGGCTTCAACTGTGAGATTCCTTCCAAACATACAGGAGTAAACCACCTACTGGATTCTGGCTTGCCCTGAAAATGATTCTATGAGGCATGGCACAAAGGTGTCATCTGTTGGAAGTTCATCTATTGCCTTGTGAAATTATCTTTGAAATGCCGATTTATGGAGGCCACAGTATCTCTAGTAGCAGTGGCCTCCAGGAAGGAATTGCACCAAGCAGTATGGAGGTCGTTATAGAGACGGCTAAAGGATTGGGCAGCTGCTATATTATACAGCTGACACTCCCAAGAAATACTAGAAATATGGCCTCTGATTAGGGGCCCACATGCAGCAGTTCCTCAAGATAGCAAAAAAGGGGAACATGGCATCTTAAGACTACTCAAGCTGGCATGTTTTAAATCCATTCCTCGTCTCTCAGTGAGGAAGCCGAGTTTTCATGTGCAGCAGTAAAGAGCAAACAAGGGCGCGTGCTTCTGCTGACAGCCCGACTACTCGCTGTAGTGGAGTCAGACTCCAGAGGATGCCCAGGCCGGGCCCTGAGGAGGATGAAAGCGCCACTCCCAAAGAATCAAGCTCCCAGGGGACAATGAGGTCCTGAGCAAGCTTCTCATGCAAATTACCAATGCACCTTAAGTTGTTCCAAGAGTATGTAAAGTGAAATTTGGAGTTTAATTAAAATCAGAACAGAGATACATTAAAAAGCAAACAAAAAATACTTTTCCATTCATCAATTGTTGAGACTGAAAGCATCTCCAAAACTCTGGAGATCCAGCTTATTCCTGAGAGACATCAACCATCACAAAAGGTTTCACTTTTTGAACTCTTCACATTTTGTAGCAGAAAACAGAACAAAGTTCCTCAGACATCCTTCCTTCTTTCTGTCTAAAATGTATTCGCAAACAGGGTCTTTTCATAGTTCAAAAGAAAAACAGCTTTCTATCTTAGCCAACTGGCCTGTTACTCTCACCCTGGGATCTGATCTCTTAATAAGAGGGTTCAGGGCACCAAATCCAACCAGAAATTCCCAGGACACCAGTGGCTATTTTACTTGTCTTTCTATGAGGGGAGTCACTCTCCCAGGATTACTGTGCCAGTCAACAGTCAGGACCACGGGATGGGGAATGAAGCAGCAAAGGGTAAGGGAAAAAAGAATGAGGTTTCCATGAACAACCCAGGGAAGGCAGAATGGTCCAGTTTCACAATCCACCCACTACAAACTCCAAACATGCACACCCAAAACTAGAGCGAGAAGGAAAGAGCTCGTAAGGGACTAGGGAAGACGAGGGATGGTGACATGGAACAGCAGACTCGCCTACGGACAATTCTCACCTTCCTAACACCGGAAGATGTGTAATTAAAAAGTTGCTGTTCAAAACTGTACTGAAAACATCTAAAAATAGGTCTGTACTCATCTTAAAAATAAAAGGTCACTCCTCAGTTAAGAGGAGTGACAGATATTATCAGATACCAACACTTGAGGTATCCTGGATGTACATTTGAAAAATGGCCTGGCAGAGATAAGGGAGGGAAGGAAGGAAGGCGGGAGGGAGGGAGGGAAAGATAGGGAAATTCAGAGTACCATGGGAAAGGTAAGAAAAGTGGAAGGAACGCATTTTTAAGCCCATGCTTCTCTACCTCAGCAGCCAAACAAAGCAGGTCCACAAAGGAAAAAAGTTTAGTTCTTTTCTAAGAGCATTCTGAAAGTCAACTTCAAACTCAAAAATCACAGACAACAAATATCACAATGCTCACTGGACTGAAAAACAATGACTACTGAGCCTGGGTACTCAAACAGTTCAATGTCTTCCGAGGTCATTCCTGGGTATCAACCTGCAGAGGACTATTGGGTTGGCCAAAAAGTTCGTTCTGGTTTTTCTGTAACATCTTACGGAAAAACCAGAACGAACTTTTTGGTCAACCCAATACATCGGGCCTTATCCAAAGAGCCTCTGTCCTGTCGTAGGGACCTGCTCCGGGAGCAGGAGAAATCACGTGGATAGCTCAGAGTACAAAAGGACTGCAAGCAACAAGATGCAAGCAGGGAGGGATGGGAGAAGGGGAGGAAAGAACAACTGGTGACCAAAGACCCCCTTCTGATGTAGAGTTAAGAAATGTTTGCACAATTGTGATAAGTAAACGAACGGGAAGATGAACTGTAATACTAAAGACAGAAGACATTCCTCCCAGAGGAAGGAGGGGAAGTGGACCTCAAAACAGTGCCCCAGGGTAATGCTACCAGAGATGTACAAACAGCGTTCTGTCCCCAAGGACAAACACCTCAAGGTAAAAGAGAAAGCAGCTCTCTTCCTGTTTACCATTTCCCTCCAATGGTTTTCAAGACCCCAAACCCAGACTTTTGCAGCAGTGAAACATGAGCAAGACAGGGAGGAGAGACAGAGGGTAAGAACAGGAATGATGCTGAACCTATCAAACCTCCATATCACTTCCCCAGACTTCCCAGCCAGCCAATTATTGGTAGGCTGGTATTTGATTTGGGATTAAAAAAAAAAATGGGGGGAAGGGGGAACCAGAGGTTAACTGTTTTCCTCTGTGGGCTGCTTAGTTCTACAGAAATATGCCAAGGGCCTTCAATCTAACTGTCTAACTGGGAAGGGGAACAGGAAATAGGGAGAAGAAATGGTCAGATGCAGCTCATCTTTGCATCCTTTGGCACCCGGAGAAGGAGCAGGGGAGCAGGAGTAGGAGACTGCAACAGGGATTGCTGGTACTGCCTCTTCTGTCTTTGCATTGTTGATCCTATTGGCCAAATCAGGTACACACGTGTATCAGTGTTGCTGCTTTTCTTCTGATCCTCGCAGGACAGTCAGATGTCCATCTCAAACTGAGCATCATCTCCTGGTTAGAATGAAGAACAGAAAACATTAAGCACGAAGAGAAAAAGCAAAACAGTTTTAACTATCATTCCCTTTGCACAAAGGTCAAAAAGGAATTCAAACTGTCCCATTCTCTGCAGCCTTGAAACAACTATTCTGCTTTGCTTTGGCTAGTCTTTTTAATCTGGGGGAAAAACAAGAATGGCAGTCAAATCACCCACAGGGAGGAGCAATTGGGGGAAAGGATACAAGTGAAAACTTTCTGAGTGTCCCTTTGTCCAGAGGTTGACCAAACGGGAGCTCCTGGGGAGCACCTGGCCATCTATCAAGTCAGCACATTCTTCTGGAGGCTCTGAACTTTGGCCCTGCTCTGAATCGACACTTTGTCCATTAAAAACTCATTTGGAATTTGAGGAGGCAGAATGCTGGCTCGTGTAAAAGGGTCATGGGGTGCAATCCAAGGTGTACTTCAGGAGCTGGCCATTTCCACAGACACAGAGAGGACTCATTAATAAACGTGTGTGTGTGAGTATGGGGGAGTATTTACTGAAATATTACAGGCAGTCCTGGAAAACGGGGTGAAAAACCATACTGCTTTTCCCTACACCAGGGGTCCCCAACCCCCACGGCCACGGACTGGTACTGTGGGCGAGTGAGAGAAGCTTCATCTCTATTTACAGCTGCTCCCCATCGCTTGCATTACCTCCTGAGCTCCACCTCCTGTCAGATCAGCTGCAGCATTAGATTCTCACGCGAACCCTACTGTGAACTGCGCATGTGAGGGATTCTAGGTTGCGAGCTCCTTATGAGAATCTAATGTCTGATGATCTGAGGTGGAGCTGAGGCGGTGATGCTAGCACTGGGGAGTGGCTGCAAATACAGATTATCATTAGCAGGGAGGTCTGACTGCACAGAGACCATAATAAATCAACTGCCTGCAGACGCATATCAAAACCCTATCAGCGAGTGCCAAGTGAAAACACGCTCAGGGCTCCCACTGATTCTGCATTATGATTGAGTTGTATAATTATTTCATTACATATTATAGTGTAATAATAATAGAAATAAAGTGCACAATAAATGTAATGCACTTGAATCATCCCAAACCATCCCCCCATCCCCCTAGTCCATGGAAAAATCGTCTTCCACAAAACTGGTCCCTGGTGCCAAAAAGGTTGGGGACTGCTGCCCTACACCACAAAAATGACGTTCTTCTTGTAAGAAGCAAGGTCTGTTTCCTGAGGGTGATGGAAATGGGAGCTATTAAATTGTTTTGTTTCTCTGTGTGTGTGTTATCCCTAGTCCAAACAAAGCCCAGTTCAAGGAGTCCTCTTTGGGATTTACCAGTCCCTGATTTTGGATTCTTCCTCACCCCCCAACCCCCACCTAGATTAGATTTGGTTATGGTTTAGAACTCAGGGTTTTCAGAACAATTCAATAATTCAATAAGCCTTGGTGAGGGGAGTGGGGGGAACCTTAGAGACATATGACTGAATATCAGTTATAACTGAAGCATCAACTTTTCAACCCACAGCAGACTGACATTCGAATCCCAGGGCTACCCTCTTGGTCCCTAATACCAGCATTCTCTTACCAACTGCATGCTTCCTGTCATGATTGTTCAAGTTGTTCAAATTGTTTACTTCTATTTTGGAGTCTTCAATTAAGGTGCTGGGGCTGGTGACTCCTGGGATATTGGGCAGATGGCAGGGCGGGGTCTGAGCCATGGGAGAGTTGCGACGATCCAACAGAAACTTTCGATCATAAATGATTCGAGTTCCTGGAAAACAGGGTTTAAAGAAGACAGAAGTTTTGTATCCTGTTTCAAATATAATTTTAGGACAAGGAAAGTAGAAATTTACCTTCACTTTCCTTGCTTTGAAAAATAAGAACTTAGTTAACAATTCAAAAAGGCAGGACTTCCCTGGTGGCGCACTGGTTAAGAATCCGCCTGCCAATGCAGGGGACACAGGTTAGAGCCCTGGTCCAGGAAGATCCCACATGCCGCGGAGCAACTAAGCCCGTGCGCCACAACTACTGAGCCTGCGCTCTAGAGCCTGCGAGCCACAACTGCTGAGCCTACGCGCTGCTACTGAAGCCTGCTTACTCTAGGACCCGTGTGCCGCAACTACTGAGCCCACGTGCCACTACTGAAGCCCGCACACCTAGAGCCCGCACTCTGCAACAAGAGAAGCCACCGCAAATGAGAAGCGCAAGCACCACAACGAAGAGTAGCCCCCGCTCGCCACAACTAGAGAAAAGCCCGCATGCAGCAACGAAGACCCAATGCAGCCGAAGAAAACAAACAAACAAACAAAAACAAACAAAAAGGTAGCTGAAATTATGAGGAATGAATCATTCTGGAGAGCAGAAACTTAGTTCAATTTTCGAAAAATGAATAATTTGAACTATTTTGGATGGAAATTTTTCTAATACAGATTTTAAAACTTTTTACCACCTTAAACAGAAAACCAACCCTTTCTTGATGAATCCGGTTGATTATTATGAAACTCATTTATTACACTATGTTGTGACCTAGGAAGTCTCAGGGCCTATTCAGTTGGTGCTCTGTATTTTCCTTATACTGAATAGGATTCAGATAGCCAGGTTGTGCTTATGGCCCTCCCCACCATGGTTTCCTTGTCTCCTCCCTCACTGTTTGGCTAAGAACCATCTTTTTTCCATGTCTTAGTTTGGTTGCCCTAACCAAATACCACATTTTGGGTGCCTTACACAGAAATGTATTTCCTTACAGTTCTTTCTCATTGTGTCCTCCCATGGGGGAGAGGGGAGCAAGCTCTCTGGTGTCTCTTTTGGGACACTAATCCTATTTTGAGAGCCCTACCCTCAGGACTTCATCTAAACCTAATTACCTCCCAAGGCCCTATCTCTATATATCATCACATTGTGGGGGTCAGTGCTTCAATATATGAATGGGGGGGAGCACAATTCAGTCTACAGTACACCCTTTACACCCATTCTAACTTGATACATCTAATCTGTTGGGTTTAGAAATTGGTGATCTGCTTATTTTAACACTATGTAAAATAAGAGGAAGTAGGCTGGGAAGGAGCCTGATGGTTTTCCAATGAACAAAGGGAAGCAGCTTTAGTGGATGGATTTTGTTGTGTCACCCCCCACTTTTGTCCATGGCTAGGTTTCAGAAGGGTGAGATTTCACTGTGAGATGTTCTTACTAATATTCACATTGCAAGTCAGAACAAGATTATTCTCACTTCTGTAGTACACTAAGCTTGGAAACTCTGAGGTGAGGTGGTGAAAAAAAGCACAGGATAAAAGCAAGCTTTCTATTTCTAAATTATATATTAGCAACACATAAACATTAAAGAATTATAATTGAACCAAGTAGGAAATAAGTAGTAGAAATTCTACCTAAATGTGTCAGATATAGAAGAAACTTTGAAGAACTCCTGTGACTTTGCAGAGGCAATAAAATACATTTTTTACTTCTTTGGGATATAATTCATGTACAATTCATTCAAAGTGTGTAATTCAATAGTTTTTAGTATATTCATAGAATTATGCAATCATCACCACAATCTTTTTTTTTTTTTGGCTGTGCCATGAGGCTTTCAGGATCTTAGTTCCCCGACCAGGAATTGAACCTGGGCCACAGCAGTGAAAGCGCCGGGTCCTAACCACTGGACCCCCAGGGAATTCCCACCACAAACTATTTTAGAACACTGTCATCATCCCCAAGATAACCCATATACATTTAGCAGTCTCTCCCCACGTTCTGTCAACCTCTCCAGCCTAGGCAACCACTGATCTCTTTTCTGTCTCTATAGATTTGCCTATTCTAGACATTTCATAAAATACAATCATGCAATATGTGTCCATTTATGACTATTTCTTTCACTTGCAGGTTTTTAAAATTCATTCATGTTTAGCATTTATCAGTACAGTTGACCCTTGAACAATGCAAGTTAGAACTGTTTTTCAACAGGAAGTACTGCAGTACTATACGGTCAGTGTTGGCTGAATCCATGGAGGCAGAGGGCCAACTACAGGTTACACTTGGATTAACCCCCACGTTGTTCAAGGATCAACTGTACTTAATTTCTTTGTATTGCCAAATAATATTCCATTGTATGTATAAATCACATTTTATCAATTAACCAG
Organism: Eubalaena glacialis; assembly: GCF_028564815.1. NCBI lineage: Eukaryota > Metazoa > Chordata > Mammalia > Artiodactyla > Balaenidae > Eubalaena > Eubalaena glacialis. Next base: position 64,430,445 of record NC_083716.1, read on the forward strand.
TTGACGGACATCTGGCTTGTTTCCACTTTGAATAATGCTGCTATAAACATTCACGTAGGGAGTTCCCTGGTGGTGCAGTGGTTAAGAATCCGCCTGCCAATGCAGGGGACACGGGTTCAAGCCCTGGTCGGGGAAGACCCCACATGCCGCGAAGCAATTAAGCCCGTGCGCCACAACTACTGACCCACGCACCTAGAGCCCGTGCTCCACAACGAGAAGCCACCACAACGAGAAGCACCGCAATGCACCGCAACGAAGAGTAGCCCCCGCTCGCCGCAACTAGAGAAAGCCCGCGCGCAGCAATGAAGACCCAATGCAGCCAATAATTAATTAATTAATTAATTTTAAAAAAATCAATTGGCCGTAATTGTGAGGGTTTATTTCTGGACTTCCACTGATCTATGTGTATCCTTATGGCAGTAATACACTGTCTTGATTTGTAACAACTTTTGAAATCAGGAAGTGTGAGTCTTCTAACTTTGTTTTTCTTTTTCAAGATTGCTTGGGGTATTTTAGGTCTCTTAAAGTTCCATATATGAATTTTAGAGTCAGCCTGTCAACTTCTGCAAAGAAGCCAGCTGGGATTTTGATGGGGATTGTGCTGAATATATAGATAAATTTTGGGAGTAGTGCCATCTTAACAATATTAAGTCTTCCGATCCATGAACATGGAATGTCTATTTATATAGGTCTTCTTTCTTTCAACAATATTATCTAGTTTCCACAGTAAATGTTTTGTGCTTTTTTTGTTAAATTTATACCTATGTATTTTATTATTTTTATGCTATTGTAAATGGAATTATTTTCTTTATTTCATTTTTGGATTGTTTATTGAAAGTATATAGAAACACAATTGGTTTTTGTATACCAATCTTGTTTCTTTCAGCCTTACTAAACTCACTCGTTAGTTTTAATAGTTTAGTGGATTTTTAAGATACATTTGGTTTCAAATGCACACAAAGTAAACAATTCAGAAGAGAAGACACCTGAAGAACTAGGATCTTAACTGATGCTGTTAATGTTCTTAAATATGGCCAGGGAAAATATGGGTACAAAACCACAGTATTTTAAGTGTTTGAATTTTAGATCACTGCAAGCTGAAAAAATTAACTGTAGCAGATATATAGCAAAAAAAGGGAATCAACATGTGACTAAGGATTCTGTGGTGTAATTGAAAAGCATTTGACATACAAAAAAACAAAACTATTAAAAGAAAAACATTAAGACCTGACTATGAATAAAATGCCAGGGGAAAAAACCCTTTATATTTCCTTTTTTGGATATTGTGTTTACTGTGAAATTATATGAATTCCAAGACAATTAAAAACCTAATATTCAGGGTCTCTTATACATGTGCACAGACACATTTTCTGAAGCAAGAACTTCCAATAATTCAAATTTCAACTGCCGGCCACATTTATGTCAGCCCAATTCAACGTCAACCAATGCATCCACAACTAACTAGAGAAAAGTTAACCATAAATTCTTAAAGAAGGTTAAAAAAATCCATAGCTTGCGTATAAGACAATATTAAAATGGAGCATGATTTTAATAAATTGATGGAGTGTTAAAAAAAAGAATCTATTTGACATTGACAGTGGAAACTTTTTCTTTCCAGTGAGTGTTCCATTTTCTTTTCTATGAAAATCATCATACTCCTTGGTTTTATATTGAAAAGTTACAAAATTCATAGTATCATATATGCTATTTATTGATTTTCAATGTTTACAATTAAACCATAATAAAAGTGAATTATCATAGTTAAGGAAGAGTATGTAAATATTATAGACCTTGATATTGTAGAAAATAATGGAAAGGCAGACATACCAGGAAAGTAGAGGCAGGACAGGTAGATAGTATAATCTCACATGGTGGAGAGTTAAAACTATCAGATTGAAACACAAGAGGTTTAACTATAGTATTTAGAGTTTTAAAGGTAACTACCCAGAAGAACCAAAAACGATAAAACAATCTACAAAAATTGGTAAATGGAGAGAGGGAAAATGAGAGGTATAGAAAGTAATGAAAGCATATAGTGTCCTATATGCCTCATTTTCATAATAGGGAGTCAACAGTATCATCCAATGTTAAGAAATCAAGAAATTGTGGTATACATATATTATTTACAGTAACAGTAGTGTAACCAATAAAATCACTATAAACAGAAACTGTTAAAAGCAGTAGTCTCTTGGCATTTTTGCATTTTATGTGCTTCTGTTCAATTTTTCTTTTTCTATTTTGTTTTTAAAACTTGCATATATTACTATAGTCTTCATGTTTGGATTTCAAAATAAATAGGAATCTTTAGATCTAGGTTAACATTAGATATCTATAAACGTTCTTCATCCCTTGGTGACGACTTTTTCAGATAAATCTAATACCCTGACCCAGCACTTTCTAAATGCTGACATTACTAGGAAAACATGAGAGTAAAACTCAGTCCCTTTGATGGAGAACAGAGAGGAGGAAAAAAAGCTTCTATCTTTTGATCAAAAAACTAGTGATTTTCAAATGGCAGGGAACACAAGAGGGTGAATGAATAAGGCCCAAAATTATGCTTGTGAAGATGGTTAGTTAGTACAGAAACAAGGTCATTCAAGCCTAAGGGCCTCTTTCAAGACCAAGTAGCTTAGTTTAAATGATAATTAATCCATATATTAAGCTATATACACCCAAGAAATTGTATAACCTGAAATAAAACCACCTAGACAAAGTCCACTGTAACATGGTTAACTGACAGGGTAGTAGTTACTATACTTTTGCAGGGTCCTGACCATAAAACTGTTTAACTAAGGCTGCTTCCAGAATTAGAATTAAGCATCCACTCATGCAAATAGACAGTTCAGAAAAAAGAAACAATAAGTAACTTGCCCAAATTGAATACCTTGAATAGCTGGTCACAAAACCCTCCAAGAAGGCTGAGATGAACCTACACCCTCCTAACAATATCCTAGGCAAGAAGGGAGAGTGTAGGGTCAAATACGGCTTCCCTCAGAGGACTTTAGCCATCAAAGAGGAAAATCTTTCTCACAAAAGCGTCAGTGGACTTCCTGCTTACAATCCTTAGGCCAGAACTGAGTCAGATGCCTGCCAGCCCAGATACTGGGGAAGCCATAGAGTAGTCAGGGTGCATCTTCTGGGGCTTGGCACACTACCACTTTAAAAAAATGAGGGAATCTGGGGTAGCATGGAAAAAGAGTGAACGGCTGTTGGGCTGGAAACCAATAGAGTCAGTCACGTCACGTCTGTATTTAATATTTACCTAAATTTAAATCCTCATCTTCCATAGTAGGAAACTGTTAATATCTAAAACTGAGAAATAGCATTAAATCATGTTATTCAGAAATCCAGAGGTAAGTGGGAAGCAGCCGCATAGCACAGGGAGATCAGCTCGGTGCTTTGTGACCACCTAGAGGGGTGGGATAGGGAGGGTGGGAGGGAGGGAGATGCAAGAGGGAAGAGATATGGCAACATATGTATATGTGTAACTGATTCACTTTGTTGTAAAGCAGAAGCTAGCACACCATTGTAAAGCAATTATACTTCAATAAAGATGTTTAAAAAAAAAAAAAAAAAGAAATCCAGAGGTAAACGCTAGAAGAAATGGCTGAAAGAGTTTAAAATGGTTTCTCTGGGGAGTGGAACTGGAGATGAGATGGGGCATGAGAATGTTGCTTTTTGTTATTAGCCTAATACTATATGACTTTTAAACTTTACTTTCATAGTTATAAAAAATAAATGCAAAAGAAAAATAAAAGGGTGATTGCATGAATACTTAAGGCATTTTGCTAAGTCAAACAAGTCAGTCACAAAAGACAAATATTTTATGACCCCACAAATATGAGGTACCTGGACTAGTCAAATTCATAGAGACAGAATGTACGATGGCTGCCAGTGGCTGGAGGTGGGCAGGTAATGGGGAGTTATTGTTTAATGGGTATGAAGTTTCAGTTTGGGAAGATGAAAAAAGTCCTAGAGATAGATGGTGGTGATGGCTGCGCAACAATGTGAATGTACTTAATGCCATGGAACAGTACCTTAAAAATGGTTGAAATGGTCAATTTTATGTTATGTATATTTTACAATAAGACATATATATGATTTCAGACTTCTAGCTTCCAGAAATGTAACAGAATAAATTTGTTGTTTAAAGAAGCCCCCACCACCAATTTTTTTTTTAAGACCAAGAGAAAGTGTTAAAAAAAAAAAGCAAAGCCCATTATAAGGAATCGGGGAAAAAAATGACTCAAAAAGTATTTCCAAATATAAATACATATGTAACAGACCGACACTAAAGCCACGAGGAAGAAGGTATCCTTCAAATCTAGAAATTAAAACAACAACAACAACAAAGCACTTGGCAAGTAACTTTAGTATTCCATTAGAAATTCCTGACATTCTCCATCTATGCCTCATATAAGGGCCCACCAAGATATCAGAAACAGATACAAGATGAACAAGCAGCAAGTGTTTCCAATACACTCAGAAAGGTAGTTTGCCACTTTCCCTCTTTCCTCCCAAGCCCCCGTCTCCCCCAGTAATAAAAAGGGAAAATAAGAAGTTAAAATACACAAAGGACTTACAAAAACAGTGGTTTTCTTTGCTTTTTATTATTCCAGCTTAAGAGGGGTGATTAACAAGGTCTGTGTTTGATTGACTGTGTTAGAGAACATTCTTGAATGAACTACAGTTTTAAACATCTGTTCTTCATGGAGGCTCTGGATGAAACGACAGACTCCTAAAAGCTCTATGCCAGATAACCCAGAGGAGGCTACAAGCTGCCTAACCCAGTATCCTCCAGGGAAGTTGATGGTGGCCAAACCACATTTACTGTGTACAACCATCAAATCCCTGAAGTGCTAATAAAACCAAGAGAGGGACTATTTTTACATCAAAAAAAGGCACAATTGGAGCCGGAGGATATTATAACTTAGTATGGCTAAATAATTATGGCAAACGGAAGACATCCAAGGTTTGTGAAAAGCCAATCCTTATTGTCCTTTGATTAACTCCAATAAAGATTAACTCCAATAAAGACTTCCAAGATATTAATGTCAAAGGATGGGCTCCCTGCCCAATCATGCAGGACACTGCCATAGTAGAACACACACCTAGGCTGAAAGGGAAGTTGATAATGACTATCTTCCTATGCAGAAGGTCCAGTGCTAGAAGAGGCTTTAGACAGCATCTGGCGGAAGCCTGTCATTTTACAGATGGAGAAACTAGCATCCAAAGAAAGATCACACAGTGACACAGGAGCCGGGAGACAAACACAAATAAGCAAGGTACTCTAAGCAAATCTAGCTCTCTTGAGTCTTGGTTGCAAAGTGATCTGAAACAAATGACCTTTTTAGTTAGTACCAGGTCCAAAGTGGTATACAAAACACAAACTAATCTCAAATAAATGCTAACTGATTTTAAGTCTATCAAAATGAAGTACATCAAATATGTCCACGTCTGTTTGGGCTTGAACATTCATCTTGAAATAAATTTTCTCAAGAAATGCCTGGCTCTGATTCCAGGAAAAAGCTGGTTGGATCTGACAGACTGTTGACTGCATCCTGGATCAATTCTTTGGATTAGATTTCACAGATGTTGTGGTTCAGCCTCTGTAATGTTAATAATTAATGAAGGCTCGCTCACTGCTTTGGTATGGGGAAAGCACTCAGATTCAAGCCTGGCTTTCATTCCCACTTCTTGTTTTCCTCAAGTTCACTCCTCTTGGGCACTTCAAAAAAAAATAAAAACAATGTATACATACATATCAATGTCTTCTACTTTTACGCATAGTGAGGAACTCATCAATAAAGTTCATAAGAGGCAAAGAAGCCTACTGGAGATCACTGGTCTAGGTCACTTTTTTTCAGTGCTGCTTCTTCATAATGGTTCTAGGAACTTATCAGACCAGAGAGTGGTTTCATTTCAATGTAAAAGCAGCCCAGCTCTAACATAAACATTCTCTGGTAATGAGATGAGCACCTTTCTCAAGCTCAAAGGATTAATTATGACATCTTAAAATGAACCACAAGCCTCTCAACTTTCTGATAGGTACCTCTTAGAACCTAGAGAGCAATGGTCTATCTTCACCAGTCCTCACTTCTGCTATAAACAGCAGGCCATTTCTAAAAAAATTAAAATTGAATGAGGTATTACACTGACACTAAAACCAGACAAAGATACCACAAGAAAAACACAGACTAATATCCCTTATGAATATAGATGCAAAAATTCTCAACCATTAGCAAACTGAATTCAGCAACATATATAAAAAGGATTATATTCCATGACCAAATGGCACTTATCCCATGAATGCAAGGCTGGTTCAACATCTAAAAATAATTAACATAATACATCATAACAATAGAATAAAAAACAAAAATCACATGATCATCCCAATAGATGCAATATATATATGCATTTGATAAAACCCAACACCCTTTCATAATAAAAACATTCAACAGACTAGGAATAAAAGGGAACTTCCTGAACCTGATAAAGAGCATCTATGAAAAACCACAGCTACCATCTTACCTAATGATGAAAGACTGGAGGTTTTCCCCTAATATTGAGAACAAGTCAAGGGAATCTGTTGTCACTCTCTTGTCATTTTTGTTCAACACTGTAGTAAAGGTTCCAGTTCTAGCCAGGGCAATTAGGCCAGAAAAACAAAACAAAATGGGGCACCTAGATTGATAAGAAAGAAGTAAAACTATCTCTATGCACAGATGACTGTGATCTTGTATATAGATAATCCCAAGGAATCTACAAGAATTGAATTGTATTTTCCAGTTAATTGATCCTTGCTTGTTAAGGATTTTACTTTTAAAAACTACTCAATGAAATGAACAGCTTCAGTTGCCGGGGCATTTGTCCTAAGGATCTGAAAGATCATTTATTCAGATATAAACACTCATAGATTTCTGAGCTTCTGGGTTCAAACTGTGGCCTGAGTATCAGGTGAAGAGGTCCTTTAAAAACGAGCCACACATCAGATAGATAGCTGCTGGGTGTTATAACACAGGTTTTAAGGGATCTTTGCCAAACAAAGCTCTGTGATGAACAAATTTGAAAATGGTAGCCTAAGCCTTACCTATTCAATAAGTTGAATGAGAGCAAGTTTCAACTGACTTCTGTTCTATTATAAATAGATTAGCAAAAATCTTTTAAACATTAATTTGTTCATCGAAAGACTTGGAAGCCAAGAAAAAGTTCTATCCTTCACCAACCAACTACTGTCCTGCTCAGGCTCTCTTCCTCTCCAACCAGATGAACTAGCTTTCCCACATTAACTTTACCTTGTCTGATCTGCAAATCTTTTTTTCCTCATCACAGCCTTTACTGCTGATTGGCAGCGAAGCATCTCCTACAACATTATTTACTACTGTAGCTATTTGAGTTCCAAAAATTATTTTGGCTGATTCCATATAAAAATAAAAAACCTGACATTCCTTAGTCATTTGTTATGACATGTCCACACACCAAAATATTTTTTTGTCCATACAAATCCATGAAGCCTATTCAAGACAATATCGAAAAATTGAAAGGACATGATCTGCATATCTTTACACTGTCTCCAAACAATGCAAGACCCCTCCCATAAAATCATCTTTAAGACTCCAGTCCTCACAAGGTCTTTGCGGAACAACCCTGGTAGTGCCAATTTACAGACTCGTCACGTTTCACCCTTCCCGTTTTACACACAGGCCTCCGGAGAGCAGAAGGGAGTTGTGCACTATCAGCCTGGACGAGCTCTGTCTTCCCTCATCAGGCTGTGACTGACATGGAGCAGGCAGAGGCACTCCCTTCCACACATCGCACTGCTATATGCCTTGCGGCTGAGGGCTGCTGCCTTCCCAGGCTCAGAATTCAGTCCCTCATCAGCAAACATGCACCCAACACAAAACTAAGCTACATCTTCTAGTACATGCTTTGGCAGCTGATGAATATGAGACTACAGCCAAATCTGCTCCGGAATAACACATGTTAATTTTTGTTACTCTGAGATAAGTAAATGCCATCTTCCTGAAACACAAGGCAAAGTGATTGGACAACTTTCAACATGTTTTTCACACACTTCTCACATGTAATCATGAAGTCCTTTGGTTAATAACTGAAACGAGAGAGCCAAATAAGTACACTTGCTGGTTCAGAAGTTTTTGGCCTAGAATAAACTCAGCCCAAGGTCACTGAACTAGAAATTTTGTAACAGTGAGAAACTGGCCTTCCTTCCCCATATCTACACAGAGCTCTATTCATTTCTCCCAAGAAAGGAATCAGATTAACACTCAGGACTCCCCCCAAATACTCTTACTTTATTATGGCTCACTCCAAGTGGATTCTTTTCCCTTCTTCCTGTCTTCTCCTTTATCCCCAGACCCTTCCAATGGCCTTCAGTGAACCAATCAATCACAGCAACTCTCCAGCTGGCAGAGAGGAAGCACAGAGTATGAACAAGATTTCAGACCATCATAGTTAGTTCCCCTCTGGTGCTCTTGTTATGGCAACAGCATACTTTTCCACAGCTGATGAGGATGTTATGCAGGAAAAGAAAGGCAAAAAGAAAGGCTCAAAGAGGTCTCTATGTTTCTGCTCATTCCCCAGAGCACAACCCTCCCACAGGGAGACAGTTCAGAACTTAAAAAAAATAAGATAACAAAAAGCATCGCCATTAGCTAGCATTCCAGAGGTCGAAGAGTCTTTTTAAATGTTTGTAAACTCCCTTTCCTAGGAAAATACGCATCGTAAGACAACAGAGGAAAAAACTGGACTAGGTATCAGGACACTAAATTTGCAACTACCCACTGACATTAATTAGCTGTATGACACTAACAAGTTACTTAATTTCTCTCAGTTACAGAATGAAAGCATTAGGTTCCTTCCTAATGTCACAAAAGTGAAGGAGACTGCAGTAACTTTACCTTTCACTGAGGCCAGAAGCAGCTTCTCAAAGTTAGAACCGAACATCATTCATCCCCATTCCTCCAGGCAGATAAAACAAAACAAAATAAAATCCAAGGGCATTTTGAATTTACTCAAAAATTTTACTCTTCCTTAATAATGAGAAAATGTACACTTCTAAAAATATGAGAAACAGAAGAGGTTACAGCAAGTGTGTTTTCACCCAACTCTCATTTTCCAAACCACAGGAAGGCAATTTTGAGAAACCTTTTCAAGGGTGAACTGTATCCTCTGTGGGGAGAGGTGTTAAGTTCACTGTGTTGTGAATGTCCTTGCCCAGTCTGATCATTTAGGGCATTCAGCACATCAACTGTTATCCTGGAATGCTCTGACATGTGTATGACACTCCAGAAAGTTTCCAGAAGTTTGAGACAGGAAACTCTAATCCCCTTCCTTCCTACTACATAGATTTTTCACTACAAGCCTTCTATCGCTTTTCTAAATGTTTTCAAGTCTGAAATATACGTTAGCACTCGACTCTTTACAAGTTTTTTTTTTTAGAACTAAAAAGCTTTTCCACCCTTAACCCCCACCAAGATTTTAAGACCATTCAGAGCAAAGACTGCATTTCCTACTTTTGTCTGTAGTCCCCTTTTGTGCAAAGCACTGCACTAGACCCACAAAACTCACTTAAGGTACCTAATCGGATTAATTCAGGTGCCTAGAGGTGACCAAATAACAACCCTGGTTCAGGGAAGGAAAATTACATGAGAGGAGAGAGGGAAATGTAACAAAAGAGATGAACAAACCATCAGAAAATTGGAAATTTTCCAAAGTGGGGGGAAACTACATCAGTAAGTACTGAAAATCTAGGCGGCACTGAGTTAATTGCTATAAAAGTGATTAAATCCAATCACAACAGTGCTATATCTTATAAACACATTACGTAAGTCTTTGTGTTAAAAATTTAAAGATGACAATGTGCTCTACCAATAAATATTGGCTCAATATAATAGATGAGCTAAGATGACAAGTTTTAAATCAGAAATTAAAAAGTGTAGAAAACTGGGACTTCCCTGGTGGCGCAGTGGTTAAGAATCCGCCTGCCAATGCAGGGGACACGGGTTCGAGCCCTGGTCCAGGAAGATCCCATATGCTGTGGAGCAACTAAGCCCGTGTCACAACTACTGAGCCTGCGCTCTAGAGCCCACAGGCCACAACTACTGAAGCCCGCGTGCCTAGAGCCTGTGCTCCGCAGCAAGAGAAGCCAGCGCAATGAGAAGCCCGCGCACCGCAACGAAAAGTAGCCCCCGCTCACTGCAACTAGAGAAAGCCTGGCCGCAGCAGCAAAGACCCAACACAGCCAATAAATAAATTAATTAATTTTTTAAAAAAAGTGTCGAAACTATCTGGAGACAGGGTCAGTGATATTTGAGAAAGCAGTAGTGGCTATGTACACAGGGAGGAAGGATAAATGAATCAGTATTTCTGGCAGAATCTTTCCAAGCACTGTAGGAACTAATCCAGACTATGAGATAGGCGTCTATCTTTAAAGTACACTTAAAGACTATGCCCTTACTTTAAAAGCATGGTAGCTTGGCTGTCTGAAATATGCCAAAAAGGGTGTCCCTGTGACTCTTCCCTCAGGGGAATAATGATTAATATACAGCTAAAAGTTTAGTTCCTTCCTCAAAGAAATAATATCTGAGTGCAGTTGCTACTATGACATAAGTTCTGAACTGCTGGAAGCACAGGCATTACGGAATTCACAAAGAATTCTGGAAGAAGTTATAAATCTCTTTCCATCACCTTGGAAAACAGTATCCATTTCTTAAAAGCTGTCAGTTCAAGTTCAAGACAACCCTATCTGGAGCAGATTCTGATCTGCCAAAATCTTTCACAATTAAAAGGCAAGAAGATTTCAGCATGCTCAGGGTCTGGCCTTGAACAGATCAGGTCAGGAGGGAGGTTTCTCCAATGAGGTAAGCCACCTCACTAGAAACTCCACTGCTCTGCAAAGTTATAACTTCCTTAAGCCCAGTTCTCCACACTTATTGATGAACTTCTCCTGCCTGGGTTATTTAAAAGTCTTACAAGGCAGTCACCCCACCCCTAGAGTGGCCTGGCTGGATTCCTCTGTAGAGCTCTCTCCTAGATTTTTATCCCCTGTTGGCAAGGTCTTCTTACTCTACCGCCTTGCTATTGTGCAACCGATTAAAGGATCGCCCAGGCCTAACTGCAGGGGATTGGTTGTAGTACAACTGGTGAGCCCAGCCCACAAGAACGAAGCTAGCAATCTTGCAGACTGCAGGGGTTGCCAGCCAAGTCCCAACCCTCTAGCCAGAGGCCGTCACCAAAAGGCAAAGTTACAAAGTTAAAAATGAAGCACCATTCCCTTCATAATGTCCCTCAAGATCGTCCAGTCTCCTCCCTCTGGAGAAAAGCCCAGTGAGGGGAAAGACAACCTTTGAGCTCCCTTTTCCCGTGAACAATTAATTCAACGTTCTTCACCTCTACCCCAGTGTTCTTCCTTGTAAACAGTTTCTGGTCGTACTTTGAAAAGCAGTGTTCAGAAACCCCGCTCTGCACTGCCCCTTCCCCAGGATCAAGCGAGCCCCCCAGCAAGGGTGCCCTGCTTGACAACGCCCTCTTCAATCTACCTCCCAAGGCGGCGCCGCCAAAACTCTACCCTCAAGGCTGCCAGCGCTCCTTTCCCTAGCCTATTACTTGAGCATTATTTTATCACTCCTCCTCCAGCCTGGGGACTCCCCCAACCCGCGGGGCCTGGTCCAGCAAAGTAAACAATGCTGTCAAAGCGGGATAACACTGGGCGAGGCTTCCAAACTCCGCATTCCAGCCTCCTCCTGGTGTTCTAAAAGCAGCAAAACAAGTCATCGCAGCGTCCCAGGAGCGACTTACTCTCCCCACTTCCTTTCTACAAAGGCCCGGGAGACAGCTCCAAAATCAAGCGTCAGTGTGCACAACTACACAATATGTAAGAGGCAGAGGTAATGCGGAGTGAGTGCAAGGCCAAATGTAGACGATTTGCCCCAGAGCAGGAGGAGAGGAGGCAGAAAACTGGGTAGAGTGCGTAAACCTGCCACGAAGCGGGAACAAGGGCTTTTTTTCGCTACAGGAGAGCCACTTTCCAGAGTGGGCACGCACTGAATCGAGCTGCAGGCGAGAGAACGCGAAGTTAAGGTTCCCGAAAGCTGTCTCACGGGGGCTTTAGTGGGGCTGCGGCGGAGGGGCTGTGGCGGAGCCGGGGTGGCCGGAGCGGCCAGCGTGGACACGCCCTGAGTTAAAGGACCTTGGCGGGAAACTGAGGGGACACCGCGGAGGCTGGCGCGGACGCGCTCGGGAGCCGGCTGCAGCCGCTGCAGGCTCGGGTGAGGGCCGCGCGGGCGGACGGCGCTCACCTCCCGGCGTGGTGGAAAAGAGCGTCCCCCCGGGCGTGGTGCAATAGTCATGAGGTAGCTGCGCGGCGTCGCTGATGGGCACGGTGCGGGTGGGGATGGCGCGGCTCTGGCTGGGCTGGTGGCCGCTGCCGGCGGACGAGGACATGGCTCTGGGCGCGGGCTCTCGGGCTTTGTCCGGCGGGCGGGCAGGCGGGCAGGCGGGCGGGCGGCGGCGGCGGCTGGGGGCCCGGGCTGCTCCTGCTGCTCCGGCGGGCGGAAGGGCGGGCGGGGCTCGGCGCGCTCCGCTCGCTCCTCGCTCGCTTCCTCTCGCTCCCTCGTCCCGCTCCGCTCCCGCCGCCGCCCTCTCAGCCGCCGCCGCCGCCGCCGCCGCCCGTTCCTCCGGCCTCCGCCAGCAGCCTCAGCAGCAGCAGTAGCAGCAGCAGCAGCAGCTGCAGCAGCGGCGACGACGACGACGACGACGACCGGAAGCGGGCGAAGGCGGGACGCAGAAGAAGCTCGGGGTAGCTGGTCGGCCGGATGTGACGTTACGAGGGGCGGGTGCCGTGCGACGAGGCGGGGCTGCTGACGGGGCGGGGCTTAAGCCCTGAGGGCTGGACGCGAGTCGGGCAGAACCTATGCCAAGTGTTTGTGAGCTGCGTGTCGGTGGACACGGAAAACTTGCGTGTTTTTTTGTTTTTTGTTTTGGAAACAATTATTTTTTTTTAAAACATCTTTATTGAAGTATAATTGCTTTACAATGGTGTGTTAGTTTCTGCTTTATAACAAAGTGAATCAGTTATACATATATATATGTTCCCATATCTCTTCCCTCTTGCATCTCCCTCCCTCCCACCGTCCCCATCCCACCCCTCTAGGTGGTCACAAAGCACCGACCTGATCTCCCTGTGCTATGCGGCTGCTTCCCACTAGCTATCTATTGTACATCTGGTAGTGTATATATGTCCATGACACTCTCTCACCCTGTCACATCTCACCCTTCCCCCTCCCCATATCCTCAAGTCCATTCTCTAGTAGGTCTGTGTCTTTATTGCCGTCTTGCCACTAGGTTCTTCATGGCCTTTTTTTTTTTTTCCTTAGATTCCATATATATGTGTTAGCATACTGTATTTGTTTTTCTCTTTCTGACTTACTTCACTCTGTATGACAGACTCTAACTCCATCCACCTCATTACAAATACCTCCATTTCATTTCTTTTTATGGCTGAGTAATATTCCATTGTATATATGTGCCACATCTTCTTTATCCATTCATCCGATGATGGACACTTAGGTTGCTTCCAGGTCCTGGCTATTGTAAATAGAGCTGCAATGAACATTTTGGTACATGACTCTTTTTGAACTATGGTTTTCTCAAGGTATATGCCCAGTAGTGGGATTGCTGGGTCGTATGGTAGTTCTATTTGTAGTTTTTTAAGGAACCTCCATACTGTTCTCCATAGTGGCTGTATCAATTTACATTCCCACCAACAGTGCAAGAGTGTTCCCTTTTCTCCACACCCTCTCCAGCATTTATTGTTTCTAGATTTTTTGATGATGGCCAATCTGACTGGTGTGAGATGATATCTCATTGTAGTTTTGATTTGCATTTCTCTAATGATTAATGATGTTGAGCATTCTTTCATGTGTCTGTTGGCAATCTGTATATCTTCTTTGGAGAAATGTCTATTTAGGTCTTCTGCCCATTTTTGGATTGGGTTGTTCGTTTTTTTGTTATTGAGCTGCATGAGCTGCTTGTAAATCTTGGAGATTAATCCTTTGTCAGTTGCTTCATTTGCAAATATTTTCTCCCATTCTGAGGGTTGTCTTTTGGTCTTGTTTATGGTTTCCTTTGCTGTGCAAAAGCTTTTAAGTTTCATTAGGTCCCATTTGTTTATTTGTGTTTTTATTTCCATTTCTCTAGGAGCTGGGTCAAAAAGAATCTTGCTGTGATTTATGTCATAGAGTGTTCTGCCTATGTTTTCCTCTAAGAGTTTGATAGTGTCTGGCCTTACACTTAGGTCTTTAATCCATTTTGAGTTTATTTTTGTGTATGGTGTTAGGGAGTGTTCTAATTTCATACTTTTACATGTATCTGTCCAATTTTCCCAGCACCACTTATTGAAGAGGCTGTCTTTTCTCCACTGTATATGCTTGCCTCCTTTATCAAAGATAAGGTGACCATATGTGCGTGGGTTTATCTCTGGGCTTTCTATCCTGTTCCATTGAGCTATATTTCTGTTTTTGTGCCAGTACCAAACTGTCTTGATTACTGTAGCTTTGTAATATAGTCTGAAGTCAGGGAGCCTGATTCCTCCAGCTCCATTTTTCGTTCTCAAGATTGCTTTGGCTATTCGGGGTCTTTTGTGTTTCCATACAAATTGTGATTTTTTTTTTTTTAAATTGTCAATCAACACTACTTTCCTTGAGCCGACTTCTGTTTCCTATCCATCTAAACAAAAGTGTTATTTTACTTTTAATTGCTCAATATTAAAAATAAGCAATGCATGCATTTATTAAAAAACACAGCAGAAAGGTTTACGATGCCACCTCTCCCAGTTTCCCAATTCCCCTTTCGAGGGTGAACCACTGGGACCAGTTTATTGTGTATTCTTCCAGAGACAGTCCTTATATACAGACATAGTGCAACATATAAACATTAAGAAAATAAAGAAATTAATAGCTGCCCATGTCACATGAGTGAGTATTGTGTTAGAGATAAAAGAAACTGAAGTACAGGGGAAGGTTAAGACCACGAGGTACCTGGAAAGTTCAAATCTGTAACACTTTCTTTCCTCTAGGGATTCTCAAACTTTTTGATGTTAAAATTTACATTCTTGAAAAATTATTGAGGATCCCAAAGAGCTTTTGTTTGTGTGGATTATAGCTGTTGATAATTACTCTATTAGAAATTAAAACAGAATTTTTAAATGTTTATCAATTCATAAAATAATGTCATCCCATGTAAACATAATATTTTATTTTTAAAATTATATTTCCCCAAAAAGTTAGTGAAAACTGGGTTTTTTTACATTTTGGCAAACATTTTAATGTATATGTAATAGGAAAGAGCTGCAATCTCACATCTGTTTCTTTTTTTTTTAAGATTTTTAATATATTTATTTATTTTTGGCTGTGTTGGGTCTTCGTTGCTGGTTATGGCGAGCGGGGGCTACTCTTCATTGTGGTGCGCAGGCCTCTCGTTGTGGTGGCTTTTCTTGTTGCAGAGCACGGGCTCTAGGTGCGCGGGTTTCAGTAGTTGCAGCATGCGGGGTCAGTAGTTGTGGCTCGCAGGCTCTAGAGAGCAGGCTCAGTAGTTGTGACGCACGGGCTTAGTTGCTCTGTGGCATGTGGAATCTTCCTGCTTCAGGGCTCGAACCCGTGTCCCCTGAATTGGCAGGCGGATTCTTAACCACTGTGCCACCAGGGAAACCCTCACATCTGTTTCTGCATTCAATCTGTTGTGTTGATTCAAGTATAAGAAGAAAACTGAGATTCACTCAGGTATGTAGTTGAAAAAATGGGAAACTAACAGGTCCCTGGAAGGGGTCTCAGGGACCCCCAGGGATCTCCAGACCACGCTTTGAGAACTGATGCTCTAGTCAACATTGCCTCTGTCCACAACATTCCCAAAATGGAATTGAAAAGAAAATCATGGATACCACAAACATAGCTATCATCGTTCCTATTTGACGAATGAGGAAATTGAGACTAAGAAATACCCAGTGCTCAGCCCAGGTAAAACAGCTACTACTTCTTAACAAAAATACAGACAAAAGAATTTATACAGCAAAGCAAATATTGTGGTTGGTGGTCAGGTTGGACCAGGGCATGAGATGGAAGGGATTTTATGGTGAATGTCCAGGAATCTAGGAAGAGCTCCCTGCCTACCCTGCAGTCTGGAGGTTCCCAGAGTTGGAAAGGACTGAGCTCAATCTTGAAAGATCCTAAAGCTTTGCATATGTCAAGAGAAGAAGGCACTTCCTAGAGGAAGGAAAAGGTGAAATGCTAGTTTACATCTGTGTAGAGCTTACGAAGTACACTGATTACAACATGTACCCCTCCTTGATCTGTCTTTTGGTAACAGATTTTGGGACATTCAGGGAGAACAGGGAGATATTTCTGGCCAGAGCAAAGTGTGAAGGAGGTAGGAAAAGTTGGACATAGAGATTGGGTTGGAGTATAGAATGAAAAGAAGTAAACGAAGTTGACACCAGGGTACAGTTTTGAAGTTTCAGAGATGGGGAGTATCAACTGTTTTTTTTAATTCATTTTGATAGGTAGCCTGGAGTAGAGAAAGGAGCTCTCCCGTTAACATGCTGTGTAACCCCAGGCAAGGTACTTACACTCTCTGAGCCTCATTTGTAATATGGAGATAATGATGCTACCTCACTGAATAGTCCCGTGAGTTAAGCGTATAAAGTGTTGGGCAAATAATTGCCTCCTAGCAAAGTCGTATTGAAATTAATGGTGATATGGGACTTCCCTGGCAGTCCAGCAGTTATGGCTCACGCTTCCACTGCAGGGGGCGTGGGTTCAATCCCTGGTCAGGGAACGAAGATCCCGCAGTACATGTGGCCAAAAAAAAAAAAATGATGGTTTAGGATTTTCTTCTTGGGACCTCTGGTGTCTTCCTTTCCCAGTTAGAAGGTGTCAGGGAGTTCCCTGGTGGTCCAGTGGTTAGGCGTCGGTGCTTTCACTGCCTGGGTTGGATCCCTGGTCTGGGAACTGGGATCCCGCAAGCCTGGAGGCAAGGCCAAAAAAAAAAAAAAAAAAAAAAAAAAAAGGTGTCATAGTCACCTGTTCTGTTTTCAAAAGTACCACAAAATTGCTTCTGTGGTCTTTTGAAATTAATGTGTGTGTGCGTGCATGTGCGCGTGAATGCATTTGGTTGTCTATGTACATGGATTTGTGTATGTATATGGTATGGATTTCATCACCTCTAGAAAACCCAAAAAAAACTCACTCAGCTAATTTTTCACGCCCTTTCTAAAAACTTGCTCCATTTTTGGATAACAGCTTTATTGAGATTAAAATAATCTACCATGGGTCTAAGATTGTGACTCTCGGTAGGATTAACCAAGATGGCGGAGTAGAAGGACGTGCTCTCACTCCCTCTTGCGAGAGCACCAGAATCACAACTGGCTGCTGGACAATCATCGACAGGAAGACACTGGACTTCACCAAGGAGGATACCCCACGTTCAAGGACAGAGGAGAAGCCACAGTGAGACGGTAGGAGGGGCGCAATCAGAGTAAAATCAAATCCCATAACTGCTGGGTGGGTGACTCACAGACTGGCGAACACTTATACCACAGAAGTCCACCCACTGGAGTGAAAGTTCTGAGCCCCACGTCAGGCTTCCCAACCTGGGGGTCCGGCAACGGGAGGAGGAATTCATAGAGAATCAGACTTTGAAGCCTAGTGGGAATTGATTGCAGGACTTCGACAGGACTGGGGGAAACAGAGAACCCATTCTTGGAGGGCGTACACAAAATAGTGTGTGCATCGGGACCCAGGGGAAGGAGCAGTGACCCTGGGGGAGACTGAACCAGACATAACTGCTGGTGTTGGGGGGTCTCCTGCAGAGGCGGGGGCTGGCTCTGTTTCACCGTGGGGACAAGGACACTGGCAGCGGAGGTTCTGGGAAGTACTCCTTGGCGTGAGCCCTCCCAGAGTCTGCCATTAGCCCCACCAAAGAGCCCGGGTAGGCTCCAGTGTTGGGTTGCCTCAGGCAAAACAACCAACAGGGAGGGAACCCAGCCCCACCCAGCCCCACCCAGCAACAGTCAAGTGGATTAAAGTTTTACAGAGCTCTGACCGCCACAGCAACAGTCAGCTCTACCCACCTCCAGAGCCTCCCATCAAGCCTCTTAGATAGCCTCAACCACCAGAGGGCAGACAGCAGAAGCAAGAAAAACTACAGTCCTGCAGCCTGTGGAACAGAAACCACATTTACAGAAAGATAGACAAGATGAAAAGGCAGAGGGCTATATACCAGATGAAGGAACAAGAAAAAACCCCAGAAAAACAACTAAATGAAGTGGAGATAGGCAACCTTCCAGAAAAAGAATTCAGAATAATGATAGTGAAGATGATCCAGGACCTCGGAATAAGAATGGAGGCAAAGATTGAGAAGATGCAAGAAATGATTAACAAAGACCTAGAAGAATTAAAGAACAAACAAACAGAGATGACCAATACAATAACTGAAATGAAAACTACACTAGAAGGAATCAATAGTAGAATAACTGAGGCAGAAGAACGGATAAGTGACCTGGAAGACAGAATGGTGGAATTCACTGCTGCGGAACAGAATAAAGAAAAAAGAATGAAAAGAAATGAAGACAGCCTAAGAGACCTCTGGGACAACATTAAACGCAACAACATTCGCATTATAGGGGTCCCAGAAGGAGAAGAGAGAGAGAAAGGACCAGAGAAAATATTTGAAGAGATTATAGTCAAAAACTTCCCTAACATGGGAAAGGAAATAGCCACCCAAGTCCAGGAAGTGCAGAGAGTCCCATACAGGATAAACCCAAGGAGAAGCACGCCGAGACACATAGTAATCAAAGTGGCAAAAATTAAAGACAAAGAAAAATTATTGAAAGCAGCAAGGGAAAAACGACAAATAACATACAAGGGAACTCCCATAAGGTTAACAGCTGATTTGTCAGCAGAAACTCTACAAGCCAGAAGGGAGTGGCATGATATACTTCAAGTGATGAAAAGGAAGAACCTACAACCAAGATTACTCTACCCGGCAAGGATCTCATTTAGATTTGATGGAGAAATCAAAAGCTTTACAGACAAGCAAAAGCTAAGAGAATTCAGCACCACCAAACCAGCTCTACAACAAATGTTAAAGGAACTTCTCTAAGTAGGAAACACAAGAGAAGAAAAGGACCTACAAAAACAAACCCAAAACAATTAAGAAAATGGTCATAGGAACATACATATCGATAATTACCTTAAACGTGAATGGATTAAATGCTCCAGCCAAAAGACACAGGCTTGCTGAATGGATACAAAAACAAGACCCATATATATGCTGTCTACAAGAGACCCACTTTAGACCTAGGGACACATACAGACTGAAAGTGAGGGGATGGAAAAAGATATTCCATGCAAATGGAAATCAAAAGAAAGCTGGAGTAGCTATACTCATATCAGATAAAATAGACTTTAAAATAAAGAATGTTACAAGAGACAAGGAAGGACACTACATAATGATCAAGGGATCAATCCAAGAAGAAGATATAACAATTATAAATATATATGCACCCAACATAGGAGCACCTCATTACATAAGGCAATTGCTAACAGCTATAAAAGAGGAAATTGATAGTAACACAATAATAGTGGGGGACTTTAACACCTCACTTACACCAATGGACAGATCATCCAAAATGAAAATAAATAAGGAAACAGAAGCTTTAAAAATGACACAATAGACCAGATAGATTTAATTGATATTTATAGGACATTCCATCCAAAAACGGCAGATTACACGTTCTTCTCAAGTGCGCACGGAACATTCTCCAGGATAGATCACATCTTGCGTCACAAATCAAGCCTCAGTAAATTTAAGAAAATTGAAATCATATCAAGCATCTTTTCTGACCACAACGCTATGAGATTAGAAATGAATTACAGGGGAAAAAGCATAAAAAAGACAAACACATGGAGGCTAAACAATACGTTACTAAATAACCAAGAGATTACTGAAGAAATCAAAGAGGAAATCAAAAAATACCTAGAGACAAATGACAATGAAAACACGACAACCCAAAACCTATGGGATGCTGCAAAAGCAGTTCTAAGAGGGAAGTTTATAGCTATACAAGCCTACCTAAAGAAACAAGAAAAATCTCAAGTAAACAATCTAACCTTACACCTAAAGAAACTAGAGAAAGAAGAACAAACAAAACCCAAAGTTAGCAGAAGGAAAGAAATCATAAAGATCAGAGCAGAAATAAATGAAATAGAAACAAAGAAAACAATAGCAAAGATCAATAAAACTAAAAGCTGGTTCTTTGAGAAGATAAACAAAATTGATAAGCCATTAGCCAGACTCATCAAGAAAAAGAGGGAGAGGACTCAAATCAATAAAATCAGAAATGAAAAAGGAGAAGTTACAACAGACACCGCAGAAATACAAAGCATCCTAAGAGACTACTACAAGCAACTTTATGCCAATAAAATGGACAACCTGGAAGAAATGGACAGATTCTTAGAAAGGTATAACCTTCCAAGACTGAACCAGGAAGAAGCAGAAAATATGAACAGACCAATCACAAGTAATGAAATTGAAACTGTGATTAAAAATCTTCCAACAAACAAAAGTCCAGGACCAGATGGCTTCACAGGTGAATTCTATCAAACATTTAGAGAAGAGCTAACACCTATCCTTCTCAAACTCTTCCAAAAAATTGCAGAGGAAGGAACACTCCCAAACTCATTCTATGAGGCCACCATCACCCTGATACCAAAACCAGACAAAGACACTACAAAAAAAGAAAATTACAGACCAATATCACTGATGAATATAGATGCAAAAATCCTCAACAAAATACTAGCAAACAGAATCCAACAACACATTAAAAGGATCATACACCACGATCAAGTGGGATTTATCCCAGGGATGCAAGGATTCTTCAATATACGCAAATCAATCAATGTGATACACCATATTAACAAATTGAAGAATAAAAACCATATGATCATCTCAATAGATGCAGAAAAAGCTTTTGACAAAATTCAACACCCATTTATGATAAAAACTCTCCAGAAAGTAGGCATAGAGGGAACCTACCTCAACATAATAAAGGCCATATATGACAAACCCACAGCAAACATCATTCTCAACGGTGAAAAACTGAAAGCATTTCCTCTAAGATCAGGAACGAGACAAGGATGTCCACTCTCACCACTATTATTCAACATAGTTCTGGAAGTCCTAGCCACGGCAATCAGAGAAGAAAAAGAAATAAAAGGAATACAAATTGGAAAAGAAGAAGTAAAACTGTCACTGTTTGCAGATGACATGATACTATACATAGAGAATCCTAAAACTGCCACCAGAAAACTGCTAGAGCTAATTAATGAATATGGTAACGTTGCAGGATACAAAATTAATGCACAGAAATCTCTTGCATTCCTATACACTAATGATGAAAAATCTGAAAGAGAAATTATGGAAACACTCCCATTTACCATTGCAACAAAAAGAATAAAATACCTAGGAATAAACCTACCTAGGGAGACAAAAGACCTGTATGCAGAAAACTATAAGACACTGATGAAAGAAATTAAAGATGATACCAACAGATGGAGAGATATACCATGTTCTTGGATTGGAAGAATCAACATTGTGAAAATGACTATACTACCCAAAGCAATCTACAGATTCAATGCAATCCCTATCAAATTACCAATGCCATTTTTTACGGAGCTAGAAAAAATCATCTTAAAATTTGTATGGAGACACAAAAGACCCCGAATAGCCAAAGCAGTCTTGAGGGAAAAAAACGGAGCTGGAGGAATCAGACTCCCTGACTTCAGACTATACTACAAAGCTACAGTAATCAAGACAATATGGTACTGGCACAAAAACAGAAACATAGATCAATGGAACAAGATAGAAAGCCCAGAGATAAACCCACGCACCTATGGTCAACTAATCTATGACAAAGGAGGCAAAGATATACGATGGAGAAAAGACAGTCTCTTCAATAAGTGGTGCTGGGAAAACTGGACAGCTACATGTAAAAGAATGAAATTAGAATACTCCCTAACACCATACACAAAAATAAACTCAAAATGGATTACAGACCTAAATGTAAGACTGGACACTATAAAACTCTTAGAGGAAAACATAGGAAGAACACTCTTTGACATAAATCACAGCAAGATCTTTTTTGATCCACCTCCTAGAGTAATGGAAATAAAAACAAAAATAAACAAATGGGACCTAATGAAACTTCAAAGCTTTTGCACAGCAAAGGAAACCATAAACAAGACGAAAAGACAACCCTCAGAATGGGAGAAAATATTTGCAAACGAAGCAACGGACAAAGGATTAATCTCCAAAATATATAAACAGCTCATTCAGGTCAATATTAAAGAAACAAACACCCCAATCCAAAAATGGGCAGAAGACCTAAATAGACATTTCTCCAAAGAAGACATACAGACGGCCACGAAGCACATGAAAAGATGCTCAACATCACTAATTATTAGAGAAATGCAAATCAAAACTACAATGAGGTATCACCTCACACCAGTTAGAATGGGCATCATCAGAAAATCTACAAACAACAAATGCTGGAGAGGGTGTGGAGAAAAGGGAACCCTCTTGCACTGTTGGTGGGAATGTAAATTGATACAGCCACTATGGAGAACAATATGGAGGTTCCTTAAAAAACTAAAAATAGAATTACCATATGACCCAGCAATCCCACTCCTGGGCATATACCCAGAGAAAACCGTAATTCAAAAAGACACATGCACCCGAATGTTCATTGCAGCACTATTTACAATAGCCAGGTCATGGAAGCAACCTAAATGCCCATCAACAGACGAATGGATAAAGAAGATGTGGTACATATATACAATGGAATATTACTCAGCCATAAAAAGGAACGAAATTGAGTCATTTGTTGAGACGTGGATGAATCTAGAGACTGTCATACAGAGTGAAGTAAGTCAGAAAGAGAAAAACAAATATTGTATATTAACGCATGTATGTGGAATCTAGAAAAATGGTACAGATGAGCCGGTTTGCATGGCAGAAGTTGAGACACAGATGTAGAGAACAGACATATGGACACCAAGGGGGGAAAACTGCGGTGGGGTGGGGATAGTGGTGTGCTGAATTGGGCGATTGGGATTGACATGTATACACTGATGTGTATAAAATTGATGACTAATAAGAACCTGCAGTATAAACAAACAAACAAAACAACTAATACTAAACTTTCATTGGGTTATTTGTATGGAAATATGTTAATATAAATGTTTCAGACATTACATGAAATTTCTAAAAATCTTATATGTTCTGGTATAATGTTATAAGTCATAATCCTAGTTATTACTTTAAAATGTATATCTCAGAAATAACTAATTTTCTTGTCAACTGCATTATTATGAACTTTCATCAAATCTTTAACCGTGGTCATTTTTAAGTCTTTTGTCATTTACAGACAGTTCTGGGTGTACTCTGATGCTTTTGTAAATATGTTCCTATAAAAGGGTTTCATCTTCAGGAAATTCATGGAAAAGACTCTGACAAGTACAGGTTTCTGGTACCTGACTGTACTGCTGAACTGAATGAATAAGCATTTTCAGAACTCTAATGAAAAACTGATGAGCTCATAAAAGTGCTAACAAAAGATCAAGATGAAAAAAAAAAATTAATTACATGGGACTGAGTGAACTGATGAGGATGAGTATAATTTTTGTGACTTTCTGGTTGAATTTAAAAAAAGAAAAAATCCCACAAGAACTCAGAGGCAAAGAATATACAAATCAATTTTCACTGCAAAGTAAAGGAGCTGTTGCAGTGGAGGATTACTGGACTGAATGTCAATATTATGACATAGTATGAGTGTGTTTCATGTTTGGTAATTGCAATCATTGTTGCTTTTGTTGTGGTCATCCATGTACAATGCTTGGTGTCAGTCTATTTATCTCTTGTAAAAATAAAATACAGTGTGTGTGAAAAAAAAAAAAATCTACCATGAAATTCAACTTTTTAAGGTATACTATTCAGTGGGTTTTAGTAGTATATTCACAAAGTTGTGCGACCATCTCCACTGTCTAGTTCTGGAACATTTTATCACCCAAAAAAAGACACCCAGTATGTATTAGCAGTCACCCACCATTTATTCCCAAACTCCTCAGCCCAGGCAACAATTAATCTACTTTCTGTTTGTATAGATTTCCCTATTTGGGATATTTCATATAAATTAAATCATATAACCTGTGGTCTTTTGTGACTGGTTTCTTCCACTTACTATGTTTTCAAGATTCAACCGGGGCTTCCCTGATGGCTCAGTGGTTAGGAATCCGCCTGCTAGTGCACGGGACACGGGGTCAAGCCCTGGTCCGGGAAGATCCCACATGTCACAGAGCAACTAGGCCCATACACCACAACTACTGAGCCTGGGCTCTGGAGCCCGTGAGCCACAGCTACTGAAGCCTGTGAGCCACAACTGCTGAAGCCCGCAGGCCTAGAGCCCGTGATCCACAACCAGAGAAGACACCACAGTGAGGAGCCCGCTCACCGAAACGAAGAGCAGACCCCGCTCGCCGCGACTAGAGAAAGCCCGCGCGCAGCAACGAAGACCCAATGCAGCCAAAAATAAAATAAGTAAGATTAAAAAAAAGAAAGAAAAAAAAAAGATTCAACCGTATGTAGCATGTATATAGTACTTGGATCATTTTATGGCTGAATAATATTCCACATTTTGTTTATCCATTTATCAGTTGATGGAAATTTAGGGTGTTTCCGCTTTTTGGCTATTATGAATAATGCTGCTATGAACATTTGTGTACAAGTTCTTGTGTGAACGTGTTTTCAGTTCTCTTGGGTATATACCTAGGAATGGAATTGCTGGATTGTTTTGTAACTCTGGGTTCAACCATTTGGGGAAATGCCAGTCTGTTTTTTGGAGTGGCTGCACCATTTTACATTCCCACCAGCAGTGTATGAGGGTTCCAATTTCTCCACATCCTTGCCAATACTTGTTATAATCTGTCTTTTTGATTGTAGCCAACCTAGTGGGTGTGAAGTGTTATCTCATTGTGGCTTTCATCTGCATTTCCCTGATGGCTAATGACATTGAGCATCTTTTCATGTGCCTATTGACTATTACAAAGTATATTTTCTTTGGAGGAATGTCTATTCAAATCATTTGACCATTTTTTAGTTAGGTTATTTGTCTTTTTATTGAGTTTTAAATGTTCTTTGTACATTCTGAAAACTGGAGCCTCGTCAGATACATGATTTGCAAATAATTTATCCCATTCTATGGGTTGTCTTTTCACTTTTTTGTGTGTGTGTGTGGGATTTTTTTTTTTTAATTCAAACAGAAAGTCACAAAAATTATACTCATCCTCATCAGTTCACTCAGTCCCATGTAATTAATTTTTTTTTTTCATCTTGATCTTTTGTTAGCACTTTTACAAGTTCATCAGTTTTTCATTAGAGTTCTGAAAATGCTTATTCATTCAGTTCAGCAGTACAGTCAGGTACCAGAAACCTGTACTTGTCAGAGTCTTTTCCATGAATTTCTTGAAGATGAAACCCTTTTATAGGAACATATTTGCAAAAGCATCAGAGTACACCCAGAACTGTCTGTAAATGACAAAAGACTTAAAAATGACCACGGTTAAAGATTTGATGAAAGTTCATAATAATGCAGTTGACAAGAAAATTAGTTATTTCTGAGATATACATTTTAAAGTAATAACTAGGATTATGACTTATAACATTACACCAGAACATATAAGATTTTTAGAAATTTCATGTAATGTCTGAAACATTTATATTAACATATTTCCATACAAATAACCCAATGAAAGTTTAGTATTTGTTGTTTTGTTTGTTTGTTGTTTTATACTGCAGGTTCTTATTAGTCATCAATTTTATACACATCAGTGTATACATGTCAATCCCAATCGCCCAATTCAGCACACCACCATCCCCACCCCACCGCAGTTTTCCCCCCTTGGTGTCCATATGTCTGTTCTCTACATCTGTGTCTCAACTTCTGCCCTGCAAACCGGCTCATCTGTACCATTTTTCTAGGTTCCACATACATGCGTTAATATACGATATTTGTTTTTCTCTTTCTGACTTACTTCACTCTGTATGACAGTCTCTAGATCCATCCACGTCTCAACAAATGACTCAATTTCGTTCCTTTTTATGGCTGAGTAATATTCCATTGTATATATGTACCACATCTTCTTTATCCATTCGTCTGTTGATGGGCATTTAGGTTGCTTCCATGACCTGGCTATTGTAAATAGTGCTGCAATGAACATTCGGGTGCATGTGTCTTTTTGAATTACGGTTTTCTCTGGGTATATGCCCAGGAGTGGGATTGCTGGGTCATATGGTAATTCTATTTTTAGTTTTTTAAGGAACCTCCATATTGTTCTCCATAGTGGCTGTATCAATTTACATTCCCACCAACAGTGCAAGAGGGTTCCCTTTTCTCCACACCCTCTCCAGCATTTGTTGTTTGTAGATTTTCTGATGATGCCCATTCTAACTGGTGTGAGGTGATACCTCATTGTAGTTTTGATTTGCATTTCTCTAATAATTAGTGATGTTGAGCATCTTTTCATGTGCTTCGTGGCCGTCTGTATGTCTTCTTTGGAGAAATGTCTATTTAGGTCTTCTGCCCATTTTTGGATTGGGGTGTTTGTTTCTTTAATATTGACCTGAATGAGCTGTTTATATATTTTGGAGATTAATCCTTTGTCCGTTGCTTCGTTTGCAAATATTTTCTCCCATTCTGAGGGTTGTCTTTTCGTCTTGTTTATGGTTTCCTTTGCTGTGCAAAAGCTTTGAAGTTTCATTAGGTCCCATTTGTTTATTTTTGTTTTTATTTCCATTACTCTAGGAGGTGGATCAAAAAAGATCTTGCTGTGATTTATGTCAAAGAGTGTTCTTCCTATGTTTTCCTCTAAGAGTTTTATAGTGTCCAGTCTTACATTTAGGTCTGTAATCCATTTTGAGTTTATTTTTGTGTATGGTGTTAGGGAGTATTCTAATTTCACTCTTTTACATGTAGCTGTCCAGTTTTCCCAGCACCACTTATTGAAGAGACTGTCTTTTCTCCATTGTATATCCTTGCCTCCTTTGTCATAGATTAGTTGACCATAGGTGTGTGGGTTTATCTCTGGGCTTTCTGTCTTGTTCCATTGATCTATGTTTCTGTTTTTGTGCCAGTACCATATTGTCTTGATTACTGTAGCTTTGTAGTATAGTCTGAAGTCAGGGAGTCTGATTCCTCCAGCTCCGTTTTTTTCCCTCAAGACTGCTTTGGCTATTCGGGGTCTTTTGTGTCTCCATACAAATTTTAGGATGATTTGTTCTAGCTCCGTAAAAAATGGCATTGGTAATTTGATAGGGATTGCATTGAATCTGTAGATTGCTTTGGGTAGTATAGTCATTTTCACAATGTTGATTCTTCCAATCCAAGAACATGGTATATCTCTCCATCTGCTGGTATCATCTTTAATTTCTTTCATCAGTGTCTTATAGTTTTCTGCATACAGGTCTTTTGTCTCCCTAGGTAGGTTTATTCCTAGGTATTTTATTCTTTTTGTTGCAATGGTAAATGGGAGTGTTTCCATAATTTCTCTTTCAGATTTTTCATCATTAGTGTATAGGAATGCAAGAGATTTCTGTGCATTAATTTTGTATCCTGCAACGTTACCATATTCATTAATTAGCTCTAGCAGTTTTCTGGTGGCAGTTTTAGGATTCTCTATGTATAGTATCATGTCATCTGCAAACAGTGACAGTTTTACTTCTTCTTTTCCAATTTGTATTCCTTTTATTTCTTTTTCTTCTCTGATTGCCGTGGCTAGGACTTCCAGAACTATGTTGAATAATAGTGGTGAGAGTGGACATTCTTGTCTTGTTCCTGATCTTAGAGGAAATGCTTTCAGTTTTTCACCGTTGAGAATGATGTTTGCTGTGGGTTTGTCATATATGGCCTTTATTATGTTGAGGTAGGTTCCCTCTATGCCCACTTTCTGGAGAGTTTTTATCATAAATGGGTGTTGAATTTTGTCAAAAGCTTTTTCTGCATCTATTGAGATGATCATATGGTTTTTATTCTTCAATTTGTTAATATGGTGTATCACATTGATTGATTTGCATAAATTGAAGAATCCTTGCATCCCTGGGATAAATCCCACTTGATCGTGGTGTATGATCCTTTTAATGTGTTGTTGGATTCTGTTTGCTAGTATTTTGTTAAGGAGTTTTGCATCTATGTTCATCAGTGATACTGGTCTGTAATTTTCTTTTTTTGTAGTGTCTTTGTCTGGTTTTGGTATCAGGGTGATGGTGGCTTCATAGAATGAGTTTGGGAGTGTTCCTTCCTCTGCAATTTTTTGGAAGAGTTTGAGAAGGATAGGTGTTAGCTCTTCTCTAAATGTTTGATAGAATTCACCTGTGAAGCCATCTGGTCCTGGACTTTTGTTTGTTGGAAGATTTTTAATCACAGTTTGAATTTCATTACTTGTGATTGGTCTGTTCGTATTTTCTATTTCTTCCTGGTTCAGTCTCGGAAGGTTATACCTCTCTAAGAATTTGTCCATTTCTTCCAGATTGTCCATTTTATTGGCATAGAGTTGCTTGTAGTAGTCTCTTAGGATGCTTTGTATTTCTGCGGTGTCTGTTGTAACTTCTCCTTTTTCATTTCTAATTTTATTGATTTGAGTACTCTCCCTCTTTTTCTTGATGAGTCTGGCTAATGGTTTATCAATTTTGTTTATCTTCTCAAAGAACTAGCTTTTAGTTTTATTGATCTTTGCTATTGTTTTCTTTGTTTCTATTTCATTTATTTCTGCTCTGATCTTTATGATTTCTTTCCTTCTGCTAACTTTGGGTTTTGTTTGTTCTTCTTTCTCTAGTTCCTTTAGGTATGAGGTTAGATTGTTTATTTGAGATTTTTCTTGTTTCTTGAGGTAGGCTTGTATTGCTATAAACGTCCCTCTTAGAACTGCTTTTGCTGCATCCCATAGGTTTTGGATCGTCGTGTTTTCATTGTCATTTGCCTCTAGGTATTTTTTGATTTCCTCTGATTTCTTCAGTGATCTCTTGGTTATTTAGTAACGTATTGTTTAGCCTCCATGTGTTTGTGTTTTTTACATTTTTTCCCCTGTAATTGATTTCTAATCTCATAGCGTTGTGGTCAGAAAAGATGCTTGATATGATTTCAATTTTCTTAAATTTACTGAGGCTTGATTTGTGACGCAAGATGTGATCTATCCTGGAGAATGTTCCGTGTGCCCTTGTGAAGAACGTGTAATCTGCTGTTTTTGGATGGAATGTCCTATAAATATCAATTAAATCTATCTGGTCTATTGTGTCATTTAAAGCTTCTGTTTCCTTATTTATTTTCATTTTGGATGATCTGTCCATTGGTGTAAGTGAGGTGTTAAAGTCCCCTGCTATTATTGTGTTACTGTCAATTTCCTCTTTTATAGCTGTTAACAGTTGCCTTATGTATTGAGGTGCTCCTATGTTGGGTGCATATATATTTATAATTGTTATATCTTCTTCTTGGATTGATCCCTTGATCATTATGTAGTGTCCTTCCTTGTCTCTTGTAACATTCTTTATTTTAAAGTCTATTTTATCTGATATGAGTATAGCTACTCCAGCTTTCTTTTGATTTCCATTTGCATGGAATATCTTTTTCCATCCCCTCACTTTCAGTCTGTATGTGTCCCTAGGTCTAAAGTGGGTCTCTTGTAGACAACATATAGATGGGTCTTGTTTTTGTATCCATTCAGCAAGCCTGTGTCTTTTAGTTGGAGCATTTAATCCATTCACGTTTAAGGTAATTATCGATATGTATGTTCCTATGACCATTTTCTTAATTGTTTTGGGTTTGTTTTTGTAGGTCCTTTTCTTCTCTTGTGTTTCCCACTTAGAGAAGTTCCTTTAGCATTTGTTGTAGAGCTGGTTTGGTAGTGCTGAATTCTCTTAGCTTTTGTTTGTCTGTAAAGCTTTTGATTTCTCCATCAAATCTAAATGAGATCCTTGCCGGGTAGAGTAATCTTGGTTGTAGGTTCTTCCCTTTCATCACTTTAAGTATACCATGCCACTCCCTTCTGGCTTGTAGAGTTTCTGCTGAGAAACCAGCTGTTAACCTTATGGGAGTTCCCTTGTATGTTATTTGTCATTTTTCCCTTGCTGCTTTCAATAATTTTTCTTTGTGTTTAATTTTTGCCAATTTGTTTACTATGTGTCTCGGTGTGTTTCTCCTTGGGTTTATCCTGTATGGGACTCTCTGCACTTCCTGGACTTGGGTGGCTATTTCCTTTCCCATGTTAGGGAAGTTTTTGACTATAATCTCTTCAAATATTTTCTCTGGTCCTTTCTCTCTCTCTTCTCCTTCTGGGACCCCTATAATGCGAATGTTGTTGCGTTTAATGTTGTCCCAGAGGTCTCTTAGGCTGTCTTCATTTCTTTTCATTCTTTATTCTTTATTCTGTTCCGCAGCAGTGAATTCCACCATTCTGTCTTCCAGGTCACTTATCCATTCTTCTGCCTCAGTTATTCTGCTATTGATTCCTTCTAGTGTAGTTTTCATTTCAGTTATTGTATTGGTCATCTCTGTTTGTTTGTTCTTTAATTCTTCTAGGTCTTTGTTAATCATTTCTTGCATCTTCTCAATCTTTGCCTCCATTCTTATTCCGAGGTCCTGGATCATCTTCACTATCATTATTCTGAATTCTTTTTCTGGAAGGTTGCCTATCTCCACTTCATTTAGTTGTTTTTCTGGGGTTTTTTCTTGTTCCTTCATCTGGTATATAGCCCTCTGCCTTTTCCTCTTGTCTATCTTTCTGTGAATGTGGTTTTTGTTCCACAGGCTGAAGGATTGTGGTTTTTCTTGCTTCTGCTGTCTGCCCTCTGGTGGTTGAGGCTATCTAAGAGGCTTGATGGGAGGCTCTGGTGGTGGGTAGAGCTGACTGTTGCTGTGGCGGTCAGAGCTCCGTAAAACTTTAATCCACTTGACTGTTGATGGGTGGGGCTGGGTTCCCTCCCTGTTGGTTGTTTTGCCTGAGGCAACCCAACACTGGAGCCTACCTGGGCTCTTTGGTGGGGCTAATGGCAGACTCTGGGAGGGCTCACGCCAAGGAGTACTTCCCAGAACCTCCGCTGCCAGTGTCCTTGTCCCCACGGTGAAACAGAGCCAGCCCCCGCCTCTGCAGGAGACCCTCCAACACTAGCAGGTAGGTCTGGTTCAGTCTCCCCCAGGGTCACTGCTCCTTCCCCCGGGTCCCGATGCGCACACTATTCCATGTGCATCCTCCAAGAGTGGGGTCTCTGTTTCCCCCAGTCCTGTCAAAGTCCTGCAATCAATTCCCACTAGCCTTCAAAGTCTGATTCTCTATGAATTCCTCCTCCCGTTGCCAGACCCCCAGGTTGGGAAGCCTGACGTGGGGCTCAGAACCTTCACTCCAGTGAGTGGACTTCTGTGGTATAAGTGTTCGCCAGTCTGTGAGTCACCCACCCAGCAGTTATGGGATTTGATTTTACTCTGATTGCGCCCCTCCTACCGTCTCACTGTGGCTTCTCCTCTGTTCTTGGACGTGGGGTATCCTCCTTGGTGAAGTCCAGTGTCTTCCTGTCGATGATTGTCCAGCAGCCAGTTGTGATTCTGGTGCTCTCGCAAGAGGGAGTGAGAGCACGTCCTTCTACTCCGCCATCTTGGTTAATCTCTGATAGTATTGAAGGGTCTCCTTCAGAGGCAGGGGACAGCTGTGGCTCACTGCAGGGACAAAGACTCTTTGTCTTTTCACTTTTTTGATGGCATCCTTTGAAGCACAGAAGTTTTTACTTTCAGTGAAGTCCAATTTATTTTTTTCCTTTGATTGCTTATGCATTTGGTGTCATATCAAAGAAACTGTTGCTTAATCGAGTGTCACAAAAATTTATGCCTATGTTTCTTTCTAAGAGTTCTATAGTTTTGGCTCTTATTAAGGTCTTTGCTCCATTTTGAGTAAATTTTTGTATATGGTATGAGGTAGGGGTCCAAGTTCATTCTTTTGCATGTGGTTATCCAGTTGACCTGGCACCATTTGTTGAAAGGGTTATTCTTTCCCCTTTGAATTGTCTTGGCAAAAACTTCCTTCTTAAACTGACATTCTCTGGGGAAATGTACTCCCAGATGAAGAACTCAAGGAAGTGGGAGCATTGTAGATTAGCAAAGCACATTTTAGATTCAACTGAGTGATAACAACCACAGCAACCAACGTCCAAGAGTGACTACAATACCCCACTCTTCTAAGCACTTTACATACACCACTGCTTTGTATGTTTCTGACAGCAACCCTGTGCAGTAGTCTCCATTATTATATCCATTTTACTGAGGCTCAAAAAAGTTGAATAACTTGATGTATTAGTTATGTATTGCTGCATAACAAATTACTGCCCCAAAACTTGTGGCTTAAAACAACAAATGTTTGTTAACTCTTAGGGTTTGAGGGTCAGGAAAGCCACCCTCTCATGAGGTTGGAGTGAAGATGGTTTCCTGGTCTGTAATTACCTGAAGGCTGGTTTGACTGGGACCAGAGGATTTGCTTCCTAGCTCTTTCACATGGCTGGGGGCAGGTGGTCTCAGTTCCTCAGCACATGGACCTCTCCATAAGGTTGCTTGCGTCTCCTCATGACATGGCAGCTGGCTTCTCCCAGAGTGATTGAACCAAGAGAGGGAACAAGGGGTAAGCTACAGTGAATCTTATGACCTAGCCTTGGAATGTAGCTTCTGCCACATTCTAATCATTAGAATTGAGTCACTAAGTACTGCCAACATTTTTTGGGAGGGGAATTAGGCTCCTTTTGAAGGACAGCATATCAGATAATTTGTGGACATGTTTTAAAACCACCACACTTGCCCAAAGTCAAAAAGGTTGTAAGCGTTTTAGCAGGAGAAGGCCGGTGTGCAAGCACTCCTAAACCCTGGCTTGCACCACACTCGTTAATGTCCCACTGGCCAAAGCAAGTCACATGGCCAAGCCCAGAATCAACGTGGCAGAGGATAAGAGCCTACATACCAGGAGTTATAGTTCATTGGGAAACACCAATATAAGTCTACCACAATGCAGTATCTTTTATCTCCCTGAGATATTAGACTCTTTGAAGTTCTCTTTTGCAACCTGCATTGTCTCTATTTCCTTTGGGTTTACCTTCTCTACCTGCTTTTAAGGGCCTGTTTTTCAGATTAGAAGCGTTCCTCACATGCCTGATGATTTTTGGCTGTCCTTCCATAGTCAGCCTCTAGTGAGGGGCTAAAATACTTAGAGGAGGCTCTGAGTGAGGGGAGTGGGTGGGAGGGCTTGTCTCTGGATGAGGTTCTCTCTGAGATAATCAGATCCAGACCAGCCATTTCACTGGGGGACCCCCAAATGTCAGTGTCTATAGATGTTTTGTCTTTTGCTGGTCAATATTCCCCAAGAAGGGTCCTCTATTTTCCTGCCTGGGGAGTAGAAGTCTGGGTGCTGGGTTCTGAGACCCAGGCTGGGGCAGGGCAGGGAGTGGGAGTCGCCATTCAGAATGCAGACTTTCATTGACTCCATTGCTTTCAGTATACCTTCCCCAGGCCACACCTGGGGGGTGTCTCCAGGGACCCAGGCGTCCCCAGATACCTGCTGTATCTATTGTTCAGCCTCGTTAGAAGGTGACACTCCCATCACCTGCAGGCGCTGGGGAGGAAGGTGACGCTCCCATCATCTTAGCTGGGCAGGATGGTGGAGCAGATTTGGGAGGATTCCAGCTGCTCCTTTTAAAGATTTTGAACTAGTTTTTTTTATCTCTTCAGCCCCACTTTGCATCTCTGACTACAGAGGTACCTGGAGCCTCTGATTCATCAGCCCTCCTGGAGTGCTGTGCTATGAACTGGACTTTTTCTTTTCTTTTTTTTTTTAATTGAAGTATAGTTGATGCATAATGTATGTTACAGATGTACAGCATAGTGATTCACAATTTTAAAGGTTATTTTCCATTTATAGTTATTATAAAATATTAGCTATCTTCCCTGTGCTGTACAATATATCTCCTTCCTTGTAGCTTATATATTTTCTACGTAGTAGTTTGTACCTCTTAACCCCTATCCCTATCTTGTCCCTCCCCCCTTCTTTCTCCCCACTGGTAACCACTAGTTTGTTCTCTATGTACGTGAGCCTGTTTCTTTCTTTTTTTTAAAAAATTAATTAATTTATTTTATTTATTTTTGGCTGCGTGGGGTCTTCATTGCTGCACGCGGGCTTTCTCTAGTTGAGGCGAGTAGGGGCTACTCTTCGTTGCAGTGCGCGGGCTTCTCATTGCGGTGGCTTCTCTCGTTGCGGAGCACGGACTCTAGAGCGCGGGCATCAGCAGTTGTGGCGCACGGGCTTAGTTGCTCCGCAGCATGTGGGATTTCCCGGACCAGGGCTCAAACCTGTGTCCCCTGCATTGGCAGGCGGATTCTTAACCACTGCACCACCAGGGAAGTCCCTGTTTGTTTTTTGTTTTATTCACTAGTTTGCCGTATTTTTTAGATTCCACATGTGAGTGATATCATATTGTATTTGTCTTTCTCCATCTGACTTATTTCATCTCCAAGTCCATCTGTGTTGCTGCAAATGGCAAAATTTCATTCTTTTTTATGGCTGAGTAGTATTCCATTGTGTGGTGTGTGTGTGTATACACATCTGGTGATTATACATATATCACATTTTCTTTATCCATTCATCTGTTGATGGAGACATAGGTTGCTTCCATATCCTGGCAATTGTAAATTAGTGCTGGTATAAATATCGGGGTGCATGTATCTTTTCAAATTAGTGTTTTTGGGTTTTTTGGATACATACCCAGGAATGGAATTGCTGGGTCATATGGCGAACTGGCCTTTTTCTTGTTAGCTGTTCCACCTTCACTTTTCCCACTCTGCTAAGTCACTTACCACTTCCCTCTCTGCTTTCCAGCTTCCAAAATGTTGTTGCCATTATTCTTCCACTGCTATATCCTTTCCTGACTTCTTAGTCCTTATGGGTTTATACTTTAAAAAAAAAATTCCTCTGCTCTTACTTTAGCGGGGGGTCTAATGGGAAAGAAGAGCTAAACACATATGTTTATTAATCTACCTGGTTTCATTTAAAGAGCACAGCACAAATGTTTAAATAGTATATCCATCAGGAGTCAGTTGCAGTAACAGAAAAGGTTGATTCAGAGAAGTAGGTGCTTGAAACACACTGGATAAACTAGAAGAATGGGCTCCAGGCTAGGCCTCCAGGAATGATTGTCAGAACCCTGCAGAACTGATCCTCCAAGAGAGCTGCAACCTGTATGAGAGTCAGGGACCTGTGAAATAATAAACAACTGCCAGTCCCATCTTAGCCACATTCAGAGATCAGGTTGCTGCTGCCGCACTTTCAGCTTCAAAGCCACACAGTCTGCTAGACCAATATCTGCTAAGTGGAGGCCTGGAGCAACACTGCCTCTCTCCCTTCTACACTCAGGTAAGCACTCAAGTCTTGTGTGAAGGTGTCTGATTTTTTTTTTTTTTTTTTTGCCGTGCCATGCGGCATGCGGGATCTTAGTTCCCCAACCAGGGATCAAACCCATGCCCCCTGCATTGGGAGCATGGTGTCTTAACCACTGGACTGCCAGGGAAGTCCCTGAAGGCATCTGACTGGTGTAACCCCAACCCCTGAAATGCATCTGGGGGGTTTTGCTGCAAGGGAACATAAGAAATACTGTTTTTCAGACTTCCAGCCTCTGCAGTGTAAGAAGGCAGACCAAAAGGAAGTTAGATCAGGTGTCAAGGGCATTAATCTATGTATCCACCAGAAAAGGTAAGTCAATGTGTACACACATTTTGTAACTGGACAATGAAGGATCCATTCGCATTGTTTTTCTCACCTTACCTAATTTCCTTCCGCTTAGCCTTTGGGATTAACTCTAAAAGCTTCGCCTCCTTGCCTTTGCTCAGGGGTTAGCAAACTTTTTCAATAAAAGATTGGAGAGTAAATATTTTAGGCGTTACAGGCCATATGGTCTCTGTCACAAGTTTTCAACTTTTATTGTTGTAGTGAGAAAACAGCCTGAGACAACATGTAAACAAATGAGCATGGATCCAGTTAAGACTTCATTTACAAAAACAAGTGGCCAGCTGGATTTGGATTTGGCCTGTGGGCCATAGTTTGCAGACCCTGTCTTTGCTTTTTTTTTTTTTTTTTTTCTTTTGGCCGTGCTGTGTGGCTTGTGGGATCTTAGTTCCCCGGCCACAGACTGAACCTGGGCCCCCGCAGTGAAAGCGCCGAGTCCTAACCATTGGACCGCCAGGGAATTCCCCTGTCTTTGCTTATATTGTCCATTAACTCAACAAATCCTTAATGAGCACCTGTTGAGTGTCAGGCACTTTCTAGGGGAGGAGATATAGCAGTAAACAAGACAGAGGCCCCCCAGCTCAGTGGAGCGAACATTCTGCCTGCGGTGATACTCTCCTCCCCACCTCCCCTTCCCTGCCTAACCCAGACTCCTATTTAATACTCTGTGTGGGTTGACCTGCCTTGACTTTCCTCCTCCCGGCCAGAGCTGGTTCCCTCCCCCAGAGCTCCCATAGTGCCCTGTGTACCCTGAGGTCACTTGTACCAACCTTGTGCATGAATGTTGCCTGCTTATGCATCTGGTTCCCTGCAAGACCGTGAACTCTTCAAAGGCGAGAACTGGGCCCCTCCTCACCTTGCATCGTCTGGGGCCTGGCTCAGAACCAGCCTGTGGTCCGTGGTGTTGAACTGACTTTAAGGAGTCTTTGTGGAAGCTGAGATACAAACATTAGACACAGTTGCATGCAGTTCTGCAGTGGGTGGCCCTATTCAGGTGAGAATTTGTGTTTATCAACTGGGTTATGGTGTAATTTATGTGCACCTCTTTCAAGTGTGCATGTCGATGAATTTTGACAAATGTTTACATCTTTGTAAATACCACCACAATCAAGATCTAGAACATTTCCTCACACCCCAAAGTTCCCTTGTCCCTCTTTGTAGTCGTCACCTCACACCCCAAGCCCCAGCCTTAGATAATCACTGATCTGCTGCCTATCACTACAGCTTAGCTTTGCCTGTTCTAAAACTTTATATAAATGGAAGCACACTGTGTATATTGTTTTATATACAGCACAATGTGTTGCTATATCAGTAATCCATTCCTTCTTATGGCTGAGTGGTATTTCATTTATGGATATACCACAGTCTGTTGATCAGATGAGAATTTAAAGGAAAAAGATATCTCTGCTCCCTCTCCCAGAACCTACCATGGGGAACTAGGAGGGTCTTGTCTGGCCTCAAATGTACAGGCTGTGTATTAGCTCTTGTAATATTGTGATTTATATTAGGAAATACGTATTTGTTCTCAGTCCCTGTTCCTAGCACAGAGTTCCTAAGACCCTTGGCATTTCCTAAGTGAAGAGAGTGATCAAGGTGTCTTTTGTGATGTTGAGGTGACTTTTGAAATGCCCTTAGGTCACCTAAGAAGGAGGGCTGGTCACCAGTGGAACCAAGCAAGTAATTGGAGAGCTGGAACTTTCATTTCCACCCCTCTGACCTCTGGGGAGGAAAAAGGGACAGGAGATTGAGTTCAGTCACCAATGGCCAATGATCTAACCAATCATGCCTATGTAATGAAGCTTCCATAAAAACCCAAAAAGATTGGGGATGGGGGAAGGGGGGAGGTTCAAAGAACTTCCAGGTTGGTGAACATGTGGAGATCTGAGGAGAGTGGTACACCCAGAAAAAGCAGGAAGCTCCACACCCTTTCCCCATACCTTGCCCTATGCATCTTTCCTATCTGGCTGTTCTGAGTTATATCCTTTAATAGTAAACCAGTAAGTAGTCTAGTAAGTAGAATGTTTCTCTGAGTTCTGTGAGCCACTCTAGCAAATTAATCAAACCTGAGGGGGGCGGTAATTGGAATCACCTACCTATAGCCAGTTGGTCAGAAGCACAGGTGACAACCTGAACTTGAGATTGGCATCTGAAGTTGGGGGGGAGCAGTCCTGTAGGACTGAGCCCTTAGCCTGTGGCATCTGACACTATCTCCAGGTAGTTAGTGTCAGAATTATAGGGCACCCAGCTGGTCTTGGAGAATTGCTTGGTAGTGAGGAAAAAATGCACATGTTGGAATTGGGAGCAGAATCTTATCTCTGAATGAGGTTATCTAGATAGTTGGTGATTTGAAAGCTGCTGATGCAATTGTGACCCCCTGGATCCATACCCGATGTGCTGCCAGGATTGAACATGCAATATATACCACATTTGGGCAGCCCTTCCTTGGAACTTTTAATGTTTATTAGTATAACTTGAGTTTCAAAAAATGGAAGTGGCCTGGGTGTCCCCGACCCAGGGATGCTCCTTCTGTAACTTATTATTCCAGTGTTTAGCCAGCAGGGCCTCCCCAAACTCATTCCTTCTGACTCCCCTGTACGTAACTGCTACCTCTGTTCTCTCTGGTTCTGTCTTTCCCAGGGGCAGAGGGAGGCTCTTTCTGCCCTCTGTAATGAGGCTACCCACTCTCCATCTGTATCATCATAGGGATAATAGCCCCTTATCTTGAGATAACACTTTTCCACTTTAACAAGCACTTTCAGACCATTATCTCACTTAAGCTGAGCCACAGCCCTGTGATGGAGGCAGCCTGCTTATTATTTTCATTATTATTATCAATATTATTATTCTTACACTTCACAGATAAAGAAACTGAGACTCAAAGAGGTTATGACTTCTTGAGCTTCTGGCTGGCCATCCTATGTGTTTCCTCCTGTGCCCACTGGCTTCCTGCATTGTAAAGAGGGCAAGGTGCCCCTTGGGGACCCATCCTTTATCGTCACATCTGCTGAACTCATGCAGGGATGAGCAGCAGCCATTTCTTGAGCTCCTGACACATAAAAGGCAGAATGTGTTCAGAAGGTGATAATAATCATCGATAACTTTTATAGACAGCGAGGCTGAATCAAGGGCTGTTCTAGGCCTTCTAGAGATCTTATCTCAAATACTCCCAACTTCCATACAAGGTGGGTATTATTATGCCTGTTTTACAGATAAGGATGCAGCCTCAGAGAGGCTAACTTGCCCGAGGTCCCCTGACGTGTCTCTGGAAATTCTCTACCCTCTCACTGCGGTTGGGAACCGTCCACTGCGCACAGGCTATGACCTCACACGTGCTTTGGTTCAAAAGCTGGCTCTCCCACCTGCTTGCTGTGTGACCATGAGCCTGAACGTGTTCTCTCACGTGAAAAAAAGGAGTCCCTCATTCACAGAGCGCTCTTCTGAGGATTGTGTCAGGCCCAGCCAAGGTTTGGCAGATGGGAATGATGATTAGGCACCAATCCGGGTCCTAGAAGATGCCAGGGGCTGCATGTCTGACTGAAGCAGAGGCCATGCCTCAGTCTTGGTATTTCCTCCTTCAGAGGCCTTGTCAGGTGACACCAACAAAAGTCTGTAGTTGTAGGAACTTCCCTGGGGTCCAGTGGTTAGGACTCCATGCTTCACTGCAGGGGGTAGGGGTTCAATCCCTGGTCGGGGAACTAAGATCCTGCAAGCCTCGCATGGTGCAGTGTGGCAAAAAAAAAAAAAAAAAAAAAAAGTCTGTAGTTGCCGACTTCAGAAAATGAGGTACAGTTTGTTCAAAGTTACTTAGGTAACATAAAGTCCTCTGTTGAAGCCCGTTTATTGTCTGCCTGTTTACTACAAGTCAGCACCTGCAGTTCCTGTCTTTCTCTCTCCATCTCAGTATTTAGTAGAAGATTCTTCATGGGTATAACGCTTCCTCTGTCACCCCTGGCCTGCAGGGTGAAAGTGGGCTGTTCACTTAATTCCATACCATATCCAGTGGCATGTGCTGGTTTAGATAGCTTGAGCTCCAACCAGAGAGAGCAATTTTTTTTTTTTTTTTATGAGAGCACTTTTAAAACTGTCATCCACAATGAATGGTGTGCCACGCCCTGTGCCAGCCACAGCCCAAAGGCAAGGCACACAGCATACAGAGCCTGGCAGCCCAGATTGGGTGCTCGCCACGTTGAGTCAAGAGGCGCTTTTGCCCCGGGAGCTTCTGCCCTCTCTTAGGTGAAGCCCAGGGTTTTCAGTGGGAATCCTTTAGTGGTGATTGGGTGGTGCTGTCGAGTTCAGGGTGGAAGACTTGATTAGGGGATCTGATTCTCCATGAAGGCTCTGGACAAGCTACCTGGCTTCCATGTCTCCATTAACTAATTCATTCAGAAATATCTACTGAGCTCCTGGTATGGCCACGGCTCTGGGTTCAGGGGTGAACAAGGGCAAACCTCATGGAGCGTCCATGGGATGCATTCAGCTCCTTGCATCCAGGTCTTCTGGCTGGATTTAGATGGGGTCATTCATCTTTCCACATTGAGTTAGGCTCAGAAGCCCTGGGGTAGCAATGGCTGTCAGTGTGTACTGTATTGTACCACCACCTTCTTCCATGACTTCCCATACCTCTTGGGATCCTGAATAAGGCCCTCCATGGTCTGGCTTCATCCCCCTCTCCCTTTCTGTGCTCCTGTTCCTCCATGCTCCCTCCCATAACAGGGCCTTTGCACATGCTGTTCCCTTTGGTTGTTCTCTGTGATGTACAGACTTTAAGGTGACCCCCCCCATGACCCCTAACTCCTGGTGTTCACACCCTTGAGTGAAGGTGGGACTTGTGACTTGCTTGTAGCCAATAGAATATGGCAAAAGTGACAGAATGTCACTTTTGTGATTATGTTGTGTAAGACTCCATCTTGCTAGAGCCTCTGAACCTTCCCTAGTCAGGCCTCCATGTGAGCCCTGCCTCATACCTTGATTGCAGCCTTGCAGAGGACACAGCTAAGCCATGCTAGGACTCCTGACACAAAGAAACTGTGAGATAGCAAAGGTATTCTTTTTTTTTTTTTTTTTTTTTGGCTGCACCATGTGGCTTGCAGGATCTTAATTCCCCAACCAGGGATTGAACCTGGGCCCTTGGCAGTGAGAGTGCCAAGTCCTAACCATTGGGCCTCCAGGGAATTCCCACAAAGGTATTCTTTTAAGTTGCTAAGTTTGTTGTTTAAAAAAGAAAAAGCTGCGTAAATGTGTTACTATTTTCTATATGTAGCATAGAAAACCAACCTATTCTCTAACATTCACCTAGCTTACTCCTACTCATCCCTTACCATTCTCGTCCCACTGAGATGAGTTTTCTCATCAGCCAAGATGCCAAGGCCTGATCTCCTTGTTAGAGGCTCTCGTGCCATTGTGTGCCTCACCTCCACATGACTTATACATTTATAACTGTGTGATTATTTAATTAATAACTGCCCCCCCTCCCCCCCAGATTGTAAGCGCCATGAAAGCAGCTTGTCATTGTCTCTTCATTTCCCCAGGGACTAGCACAGTGCCTGGCACATGTAGGTGTTCAGTAAATATGTGTTGAATAAATAAATGATTTATAGGACATTAAGGGTCAAAAGGAGTG
This sequence comes from Eubalaena glacialis, assembly GCF_028564815.1. NCBI lineage: Eukaryota > Metazoa > Chordata > Mammalia > Artiodactyla > Balaenidae > Eubalaena > Eubalaena glacialis. The sequence continues at coordinate 64,471,986 of NC_083716.1, forward strand.
AAGGGATAGACAGGGACTGGATTGTTCAATGGTTACAGGCTAAAATGACTTGGGTGGAAAGTGGATATTGTAGTCCTAAAAACTCACTTTTATTGTGACCTAGCTGGACAACTGAAGCTACAGGTGTATTTGGGGGCATCCTTGGTGGGAATGATATGTGTCCATACAACAGTCACATGAGCCACCCCATGGCTTGGCATGAGGGTGTTTCTCTTGGAAGCTCCAGACTCCTTCCTCCTTCCAGAAGAACATCTTGTATTTTGACCATCAGGCAATTCTCTTAACAATGTCCTTCCTATGAGTCAGAGAAGGGAAGACACAGGGGGAGAAGGGGAGGGTGTGGTCAGGTGGAGGGAGCTCCAGCTTGGCAGTTTCAGTGAGGCCCACGAAATGTCAAATAGCTCGCTCCAGAAATAGACAGAAAGGTGAGTACATGGCGTGCTGGGCACTAAATTATATTCCCTCCAAATTCATTTATTGAAGGCTTAACCCGCATGTGATCACATGTGGAGATGGGCCTATAAGGAGGCAATTAGGGTTAAAAGAGCTCACAAGAGTTGTGTCCTAATCCTGTAGGGCTGGTGCCTTGATAAAAAGGGGAAGAGATGCCAGAGCTCTGTCTCCACCATGTGAGGATACAGGGAGAAGGTAGCCATCTACCAGTCAGGGAGAGAGACCTCACCAGAAACCAAATGGACTGTTCCCTTTACCTTGAACTTCCCAGCCTCTAGAACTGTGAGAAAATAAATTCATATTGTTTAAGCCACCCAGCATATGGTGTTTTGTTATGGCTGCCTGAGCCAATTAAGACATGGGGTTATCTAGAAGGCTCTATCTTATGCTATAAAAATAAGGTTGAGGGGCTCCAGAGTTCAGGTCAGTGTTTTCCTGTCTCTCCAACTGGACTTTCTGTGCCTCCCCTGATTTTTTGGCATCAGAGTTTATATATGCCCAAGTTTACCCTCCCTAGGCCTTAAGGCCCTTCCTAGTTTCTTGAGGCCATGTTTTCCTCCTTTCCTTCCAGCCAAGCTTTTAGAAGGAGTTGTCGGCACTTGCCGATCGCGCTTCCATTTCCAGGCGTCCACTCTTCGGTCACTTCAGTTGAGCCTCCATCCTGCCATTGCACAGAAGCTGCTTCCGTGCCACATCCAGTGGATACTTTTGGTCCTTATCTGACTGTTCTCTTTTTCTTAACACTTTCTCCTCCCTTGCATTTCAGGGATTTCTCGTCGCCCCTTCCTGGCATCACCATTTTGGTCTTCATCTACTATCTGCCACCTACTGCCCTTCATGTAAATGTTGATGTTCCCCGGGTTTTGCCCTTGGTCCTCTTGCCTTTTCACTCCACATCTCCCTAAGGTGAGCTCGCCCACTCCTGCTGCTTCAGCTTCTGCCGATGGCTCCCAAATCTGTAGCTTCAGCCCAGAATCCCTTGCTGAGCTCCCGTCTCAGATTTTAACTGCCTTCAAGCACATCTAACTGTACATCCTCTAAATCAGGGGTCCCCAACCCCCGGTCCGAGGCCTGTTAGGAACCGGGCCGCACAGCAGGAGGTGAGCGGCGGGCGAGCGAGCGAAGCTTCATCTGTCGCTCCCCATCGCTCCCCATCACTTGCATTACTGCCTGAACCATCCCCCTCACCCCTTGCATGGCAAAATTTGTCTTCCACGAAACCAGTCCCTGGTACCAAAAAGGTTGGGGACCGCTGCTCTAAATCGACCCTGCTGCTCCCCCTCTGCTCCAAATCCTCTCCCACCTCCTGCGTGCCCTTTCTTGGGACATGGCACCATCAACCTCGGCTCCCTCCAGCCAGAGACTAAAGGTCAACCTCAATTTATCTTTTGCTCACCCCTCATATCTAATCAGTCACAGTGACCTATATTTTCTGACTTATATATTTACGTGCATCCACCTGTTTCTATCTTTTCTGCCTTAGTCCCATATGGAGAGCCTGAAAGATTCTGATGTATCTGTTGTCTCTGTATGGCACTTTTTTTTTTTTTTAACCAGGCAAAGAGAAAAGGGTATTGGATGCATGGAGTACGCGGTCTTATGCTTTTTTTTACGCTGCAATAGAGATGTGGGTTGATGTCTGGAATTGTAGGATTTGGTGGATTTTTAATGAACTCTTGTGTCACTGGAGGCATTCAAGGTGAGGTTTGGGGAGCCCTTGTGCAGGATACTGTAGTGGGGTCTACTGCTTTCAGTATGAGGTAGGGCTGGACCAGAGGTGGCACTCTGGTTGACCACATCTAGCTCACAGATGTATTTTATTTGGCTCACATATGGTTCAAAACCACCTAATGAGTTTTCCACATTAAAAACCTAGAGATTTCAACATAAAAAGTGGATCTCTAGCTTTTCTTGAAAAATCAGATTTAATAAATCTTGGCCCAGAGCAGAGCATCAAGACTGGATGCTGATTTACCGCTGCCCCATCTGGTGGACCACCTTCCAGTCTTCACCTGCCTACTTCACTCACTCATGCTACTGCCTGAACCCCAGAAGCATCTGAGTTTGCTATACCTAAACTAGATATTCTCAAGTTTTCATGCAGCCTGTGATTTTACATTATTGTATTTAGGCAATGGAGGAAATTCCCTTGGGACTTCCTCTAGGTTCTCCCCTCTGACCAATCCTAGTAAATCCACCCTCCCTAGTCTCCTCAGTAGGAAGCATTACTAAACCCATCTGCTTTTTGCCTCTTTTCTCACTTCCCTTTCTCATTCACCCCAATCACCATGCTGTTTCTAATACCCCTCCGGCTCAGCCTTTAGCTATGAGGCCCACTGCATTCCAATAGCGTGTCTCTTCAAAGCCCAGCCTTCTCAGGCATTTCAGTAAAGACTATGTGTGCCTGTGTCTTGCCGTTGCTCTGGAAGTTATATGAACTTTAGAATAAGACATCAGAAGATAGATGAGTGGGATGTTCTTATATAAGAGTCTGAAGGTCCCCTAACAAGTGCAGATGAGCTAAAGACAGTCCAGGGAGATGGTGGACCAGTTAAGAATGCATTCAGCTGCAGGTAATAAAAAACTCTCCTCAAAAGCCTGAATAAAAGCCACATAATAAGATGCCCAGAGCTCTGAGGTTGCTGGAGTTGATTCAGGGTCCCTCTGTCATGGTCAGAAGATGGCACCCAAGGCTGCAGCTATTACATTTACATTCAAGGCAGGAAGAAAGTTGTCTCACTGTATCAGGAAAGTAAACACTTGCCCAAATACCCCCAGCTGACTTCTGTTTTTATTTCATTAGTGTTATGAGTGGAATTGTGTCCTCCCAAGGAAAGATATGTTGGAGTCCTAACTCCCAGTACCTCAGAATGTGACCTCATTTGAAGATTGTATCTTTTTTTTTTCTTGGCCGCACTGCACTGGTATGTGGGATCTTCGTTCACCGACCAGGGATCGAACCCGAGCCCTCAGCAATGAAAGCGCAGAGTCCTAACCACTGGACTGCCAGGGAATTCCCTGAAGATTGTATCTTTAAAGAGGCAAGCAAATTAAAATGAGGTCATTAGGGTGGGTTCTAATCCAGTAGGGTGTCCTTGTAAAAAGGGGAAACTTGGACACAGAGGGAAGGCACAAAGGGAAGGCGATGTAAAGATACATTGGGAGAAGATGGCCATCTACAGGCCAAGGAGAGAGACTGGAGTAGATCCTTCCCTCCCGGCCCTCAGAAGGAACCAGATTTCCTTCTGGAAATCAGACAACTTGATTTCAGACTTGTAGTCTCCAGAACTGTGAGACAATCAATTTCCATTGTTTAAGCTACCCAGGCCATGGTACCCCGTTATGGCAGCTCTAGGAAACTGATACAGTTGACCAGACCATGACACAAGGTTTCCCCTAGTTTCAAGAGAGGCACAGAAAGCGAGTGTGTAGTTGGCATATTGCTGCCCCAAACAAAAGTGGATTCTATTGATGAGAAAAAAGAAGGGGGTGGATGTTGGAATAGCAACCCATAGCATCAAACAACATGCTGGGGAGTCAGAGGCAAGACAAGCTGATCTACAAGAAAGTATGAAGAGAATGGATGAATTAATGATTTCCTGGCCTGCTGATAAATGAATGATTGATCAATAAACACTTCCTAAGCAGGTAGGGTCTGCAGCCCTGTGCCATGTAGAGGATACTTCCACAGTCAGTCTCAACCCTTCATAATTAGACTCTGGACACAAAATCTTTATTTATAAATCATATTTTCCTGGACCCCAGTAGTTTGAGCATGAAAAACAAGATTTATTTCTTCGGCTTAGTCTCCACCTGTTAAAATGTAGGAACCCCTACCCCAAATCCCTCCCTTGGGCAGAGATCACTAATCGTTCCCCAGTGTCCATTTTCCCCTTCTTTTTAGCAATAAAATTCACAAGCTTTAGCTGGGCCCATGAACACTCAGACATGGACTACATTTTCCAGCCTCCCTTGTAGTTAGGTGTGACCAGGAGCAAGTCCTGGCCACGGGATGCAAAAGAGAGTGCTACGTGTAACATCTGGGTCATGTCCTTAAAGGCAAAGTGGTTTGCTCTAGACACTTTCTTTTCCTCTTCCTGCCAGTTCAGAAATAGTATAACTGCAATAGTAGCCTTGGACCCAGAGAGGGAAGGAACGTTTTGAAGATGACAGAGTAACTGGCCATCTTGATTTCTAGATGACCTTTTGGAGCAGAGCTTCTCTAGATCACCTGTTTCATAGGAGAGAAACAAACTATTTTATTTAAGCTGAAGTATTTGAGGTCTTTTTTACAGCAGCCTGGATGTACCCTAACTGATATACTCCCTGAGAATAAAGTAGGGGTGTCCCATGTGTATTTTCAGATATACTTGTCCTTCAACACTGTTAGGGGGAATACTCTCCACTCTGATGTAGCCTACATATGCTTCGTTTCCAAGTCAATCCTGTCTCTGGTTTTCAGTTTCTCACTGGGACCCAGAGCTAGGGGTGGGGCTCGGGTGGGGCAAGACCTAAAGAGGCACTTTCAGGCTGTGCCTGTGTAGGATTGGCAGCAGAGAGTATGAAACTGAGTCCCCCTGAAACCGAGTCCCCTTCCCGAGTTTATGATTAATCTCTCTATCCAAAACTTGATTCCCTTGCTTGTCTCCTCTGAACTCAATCCCTTTCTTGTCCCCTCTAACCTCAATCCTGTGCTAACTGAACACCCATTAACCAGAGTCAGATGACTAAGATTGCTGCTGCCGATAACATCGTTAATGTACTAAAATTGCTGTTGTAGAAATCATTGACGTATAAACTCAGGCTGTTTCTCCAAGGCAAGATGAGCTCACAGACCCCTGAGCCATGGACCACCTGGCCAAGAACTGTAAACCAGAGACATCCAGACTCCCGAAACCATGATTAAGAAATGTCACAAGACGATGATTAATCCCAGCCTCTTTGTTCTTCCCCCTTAAACCATCCCTAACTCAGAGACGGAGCTGGAGTGGATCTGAGACTTGTCTCCCACTCCCTTGCTGGGCATCCTGCAAATAAACCCTTACTTTGCTGCAAATACCTGCTGTCAGAGTTTGGCTTTCTGCGGCTGTGGGCACATGAGCCCTCCTTAAATTTTGTATCTTGGGAACCTTTGGTACCTTTGCCTAGTCTCAGCTCTGCCAGGAGTCATAGCATTTTCATTAAAAAACTTAAATATATGCTTGTTCTTTGTCCTAACTGCTAGGAATTCACTGCTAGGAATTCTTCCTATGGAAATAAACGAGCAGGGCTGTAAACCATGTGTACAAAATGATCATATATGTAAATATAAGACTGGAAGGACGTGCATCCAAATGATAACAGAGGTTATCTCTCTTTGAGAGATAGGGTTATAGGTGATTTTTTTCCATTGTGTTTTGTGTATGTGTGTGTGTGTTTTGCAAATTTTCTGCACTCGGCAAGTAATATTTTTGTAGTTAGGGGAAAAAAAACATTATTTAAAATGTTTTTAAACTGTCCCTCTTTTCTGAGTGACCCATCGTGCTTGGGCTAAGCATGTTGCTGTACTCTTCCCTTCTGGGCAGCACTTTCCCACGAGGCTCTCTTATCCCTTATGCCAATAGCCCCACAGAGTCTCAGCCCACAAAGCTCTCAGACAGACAGGCCCAGACATATCTGAATCTACAGACAGGTTGGGACAAGCCTGCCAGGGGTGCTGTCTTCTCTGAGGGCACTGTGGGAGGGGATATGAGAATAAAGTAGGGGTGTAGGCCTTAAAGGCCCCTCCCCAACTTCTACCTCCTCCCCCAACTCATTCCCAGGGGTAGCTCGGGGAATTGACACCCTTGTGGATGGAGTCTGGCGGACAGGGTTTGAATCCCTGACTCTGCCAGGTACAAGCCATGTGACTCCAGGCAAGTCATTTCATCTCTGTGCTCAATTTTCACATCCTTAAAATGGAGATAACACTGGAAGTTACTGCACAGTGGTCTTTTCTGGAGCCAGTAAGAAGATGCATGTGAAGTGTGGCTCCCAGTCTGGCACGAGGTGACCCAACAGAGGCAGGTGTTGACATTGTTATTGACACCCCGGTGGATGTGTCTCCCACGTCTCAAACACAGCATTGGACATGCTGAACTCTTGATCGTCCCCCTCCCCCCAACCGGTTCCTCTTCAGGCCATGGCACCATCTAGTAAAGGCTCAAGCCAGAAGCCAGGGTGTCATCCTTGATACCTCTCTTTCAGTCTCCAAATTCAATCCATCTCCAAGTGCTGGGGGTTCTATCTTCTAACTATCTTACATCCTCCTCTCTCCTGTCACCATCATCTCTCCCCTGGAAGACTGAGTGAGCCTCCTGATTATTCTTCCCATGCGCACTCTTGGCCCCCTTCTCCACATTGCAGGCAGAGGGATCTTAAAATACAAATCAGGTCTTGTCACTCCCCTGTTCAAAACCCTTTATGACTTCCAGGTGCATTTAGACCGTATCAGGTTACCAAGCCCGGCCTGGTCTGCCCCTGCTCACTCTACCACCCTCACCCTTTGCCCACTCTCCCACTGCATGCCAGCCTCACAGACCTTCTCTTGGTTCCTGAAATCACCAGCTCTTTGCACCTTCAGTGGCTTGGCATGTCCTCTGCCCGGGACACACTTCTCCCCTTCTTGTCCTGGCTCTGCTCACCCACACTCTTTTTTCAAGGCCCAGCCTAAATGTACTTTCCCCAAAGAGGCTCCTCCTAACACCCAGTCTAAATCAGGCCCTCCTGCTACTCTCTTTCCCTGTACTTTCCTTCAAGGCCCTTTTCACAAACTATCCTGATCAAAATATATTTGTATGCTCTGTTTTTTTTAATATATAAATTTATTTATTTATTTATTTTTGGCCACATCGGGTCTTTGTTGCTGTGCACGGGCTTTCTCTGGTTGCGAGAGTGGGGGCTACTCTTCGTTGCGGTGCGCGGGCTTCTCATTGTCGTGGCTTCTCTTTGTTGCGGAGCACAGGCTCTAGGCGTGTGGGCTTCAGTAGTTGTGGCTCCCAGGCTCAGTAGTTGTGGCTCGTGGGCTCTAGAGCGCAGGCTCAGTAGTTTTGGCGCACAGGCTTAGTTGCTCCGTGGCATGTGGGATCTTCCCAGACCAGGGCTCAAACCTGTGTCCCCTGCATTGGCAGGCGAATTCTTAACCACTGCGCCACCAGGGAAGTCCCTGTATGTTCTTTTAGTGTCTGTCTCTAATACCAAATTAAACACTCCAGGAAAGCAGGGACCATGTTTCTTTTGCTAAATACTGTATCCACAACACCTAGTACAGTACTTGGGGCAAAGTGTACATGAAATACAATATTTGTTAGAAGAATTAGTTAAATATCAGAATAAAACATCTCTGAATGTTAGTATATGTGCTATATAAACTTGCAGTAGGGACTTCCTGGTGGTCCAGTGGTTAAGACTCCGTGCTCCCAGTGCAGGGAGCCTGGGTTCAATCCCTGCTCAGGGAACTAGATCCTGCATGCCACAACTAAGAACCCACATGCCACAACTAAAAAGAGCCTGCATGCTGCAACGAAGATCCCATATGCCCGTGCCGCAACTAAGACCTTGCGCGGCCAAATAAATAAATAAATATTAAAATATTTTTAAATAATTAAAAAAATATAGCCCCCTTAGGAACATTAAAATAAGTAAATAAACAAACAAACTTGCAGTAAATGGTATAGGAATTTGGATCAGTGAGAATTTATTCTGGGCTAGTTTGACCTAATAAATCACCTTGGAAGAGCAGTAAACATCCATCTATCTATCCATCTACCCATATAGCAATCCACCCATCGATCCATTTATTCACTCATCCATCCACCCACTTGCCCAACTGTCCATCCATCATTTCATCTAATGTTCACTGAACATTTATGCACATTGACTCAAAACATTGAAAGGTGGGGATCTAATGTAAAAGATGGTGATTTTAGTTGATAATACTGTATTGTAAAATTAAAACTTGTTAAGAGAATTGAACTTAAATGTTCTCACACATAAAAAAGAAGAGGATAAATATGTGAGGTAATGGATGTGTTAATTAACTAGATGGGGGAAATATTTCACAATGTATATCTATACCAAGTCACTACAATGTATGCTTTAAATATCTTACAATTTTATATATCATATATAATTCTATAAAGCTGAAATTTAAAAAATGCTGAAGGAGGGAAGGGATAAATTTGGAGTTTAGGATTAACAGATACACCCTACTATACATAAAATAGATAAACAACAAGGACCTACTTTATAGCACAGGGAACTATATTCGATATCTATAACACATATATATATATATTACCTATAATGGAAAAGAATCTGAAAAAGAATATATATATGTATAACTGAATCACTTTACTGTACATCTGAAACTAACACAACATTGTAAATCAACTATATTTCAATTTATTTATTCATTTATTTATTTTTAAAAATTTTATTGGGGCATAGTATTTTATATATAGCAGTGTGTATATGTCAATCCCAATCTTCCAATTTATCCCTACCCACACCCCCTCACTCCCTAGTAACCATAAGTTTGTTTTCTATATCTGTAATTCTATTTCCATACTTCAATTAAAAAAAATGCTGAAAGAACTGAGCCATCACCTAGTACAGTGGCTCATAAGCATTTTTGACATTGATTTACAGTTTAAAAATCCCACACTTATATCATGACTCAGTACGTTCATACATATGTATAAAACTGAAACAAAAGTTTTGTTAAATAATACCCTTACCACATGTGAATCTCCCTGTTGTATTCTATTCTATTCTATTCATAAGAAATGTTGGTATTACCCACTGTGGTTGGCAGTTTCTGAAGTGGCTCGCAATGTTTCGAACCTCCTGATATTCATACCCTATGTAATCCCCTCCCTTTGAGTGTGGGCTGGACCAACTGACCTGCATCTAATGAACAGAAAACAGCAAACATGATGAGACGTCACTTCCAGGATTAGGTTAAGAAAGACTGTGACTTCTGTCTTGCTAGCACTCTCTCTTGCTGACACTCCCTCTTGCCCTCTTACTGGCTTGCTTAGATAAAGCAAGCTGCTATGTTGAGGGATGTGCTATGGAAAGGCCACATAGCAAAGAACGGAGGGAGGGTCTTGCCAACAACTTCTGAGGATTTGAGGTCTTAGTCCAACAGGATTAAGAGGATTCTGGGACTTCCCTGGTGGTCTAGTGGGTAAGACTCTGTGCTCCCAATGCAGGGAACCCGGGTTCAATCCCTGGTCGGGGAAATAGATCCTGCAGGCCGCAACAAAGATCCTGCATACCGCAACTAAGACCCGGCACAGCAAAAATTAACTAATTAATTAATTAATTTTAAAAAAGAGGATTCTTCCCAGTCAAGCCTCCAGAGACAGTGAGAGACAGTGAGAGAATCAGAGCCGAGGGACCCAGCTAAGCCACGCCCAGATTCTTGACCCATAGAAACTGCGATACGATAAATGTTGTTTTAGCCACTAAATTTTGGGTAATTTGTTATGCATCAATAGATAACTAATACAGTTACTAAATTGGCTTCTCAACCTGCTGATGAGTATTGACCTATAAATTTGAAAACACTGATTTAGTTCTAGATGCAAGTACTGTACTGGGCATCAAAGAGAGATTCGAGGCGGAATAAGTCCCAGTCACTGCCTTTAAAGAGCTTTTAGTGTTTTTTGAGGATCTGAAAATTTAATAGGATGCATGTATTTCTGGGGCAGAGTTCAAAGACAGTAGAAGTAAATGAGAGGTTCACCCAGGCTGAGATAGTCCACTGTGATGAGCACAGAGATATCCTGGTTGGGGGGTCCTTACAGGGGAAAACACTGCCTTCACAGGAGGATCCAAAGGGATTTCTGTACCCAGAAAGGCATGGAAGAGAGAGGATGTGCTCACGAAGAATTCTGCTCAGGGGAAGGATCAAAGCAGCCATATCTTATTTCCACTGTGGTTAGAGTCTGAGGATTACTCAGGAGGCTGGGAGTAGGGGAGGGGGGAGGATGACAAGGGCTATTGTAAGGAGTAAATGAGTAAATATGTGTAAAATGCTTAGAATGGTGCCTGATGCATACTAAGTGCTATGTGTTGTTATTCCTGTTGTTTTGTTATAGTTGTCTGGTCCTGCCCCTAGCAGTGTTCATCAACAACTTTCAAATTATCAAAGCCAATGGTTTTCCTCAGTTCTTCCCCTCCTCACCTCCCTGCAGCACCTGGCTCTGCTGCCCAAGTCTCCATGGAAGCTCTCCTGACCCACACCCTTTGGGAACCCACTCTGCCCTCTCTAGCCGGCTGACTTCTCTTCTCTCACCCTCAGCGTCCACCTTCAGATGTTCCTCTAGTCTTCCTCCTCAGACCTTGCCACTTCTCACTGTGCCCTCCCCTCCCTGCTCTCTGAGGATCCTTCTCTCACATGCTTTCAACCAGGGCCTCTGACCTATGAAACTGCAGCCTTGACCTCCAGCCCTCTGGATCTCCTGACCTCTACTTCCAAGACTTTGTTGGACGGCTCCAAATGGACATCCCCTTAACATCCTTCTCAACAGCCCCTAAATCCTCCTCCTCTTTATTCACCCTAGACCGGCAAGTCCTCCTGGTACCTTTTTCTTTTTTTTTTGGCCGCGCCACGGGGCATGCAGGATCTTAGTTCCCCAACCAGGGATCGAACCTGTGCCCCCTGAAGTGGAAGTGTAAAGTCTTAACCACTGGACCGCCAGGTAAGCCCGCCTCCTGGTACTTTAATCCTGTGCAGGGCACAGCCTAGTCCCCCACACCTGACACCTCTCCCATATACTTTCCTCCTTCATCCCTGCATCAATTTCCAAGTGCTGCAGAGTCTATCTCAGAAGCATCTCTTGAATCTGTCCTTGTTTCATCCTCTTTACAACTACCCTAAATTTGGCTCTGTCTTCCTCACACAGACCACCAAAAGGGCTTTCTCATGGGTTCTTCCATGGTTTTGAGAACGAAAATATTGCCTGCCATATCAGTAAACAAAGGATGTTGCAGCCATCAAGCCATTACAATACAGCCGCCCTGAGAGAACTCAGGATGGAGACAAAGAGGCTGCCCACTGCCAAGCCCATCTAGCAGTCAGCTGCTGCAGCCACCGCAACGGTGCACAGAAGGAAACTCAGGGTGAGAAAACACAGGCTACCGGCCCCAGATAGGTGAGGTGCATATCAAAGGAATGATTTCAGTGAGCCCACACTCTTGCATCTTTCCATACATAGGAAAGTGCTAAATTCCTTAACTTGAGATATCTGGTTTTCTTTTATTAACAGTAATCTTTAATGTTCTGACTACCTGGTTTTGTTGCAAAAACTTCCATATGTTCTGGCATCCCCGCTTCCTCTTCAGAGCAGTCTCTCAGCATTATTTGAGATGCTGCCTCCTGGGTTTGAAGTCCTAAGAATGTCCACCGAATAAAACATAACTCTCAACTTTTAGGTACTGCATTTTTTTCAGTCGACAGTTCAGTGTTTATACATGCAGGATATGGAGTTAAGCTACCTGAAATTGAATCCTAATTCTACCACTTAGTAGCTGCATGACCTTTGACAAGCTCTTTAACTTCTCCATGGCTTGGTTTACTCATCTTTAAAATGGGGCTACAAACAGGTGTGTGTGTGTGTGTGTGTGTGTGTTTGTGTATGTATGTATGTATGTAAAGACTGAATAGATAAAATAGGGTGCTGGGTGGAAAAAGTGACATTTTAGGTATAAACCATCATTGTTATTGTTATCATTATTTCAAATCATCCCATGCTCTGTTCCTTCCTCCCATGATGCTTCCATAATCACACCACTCCCTTGCTCAAAGGCTTTCAAAGCTCTTCCATTATCTACTGTGGGAGACTGATGCAGCTATGGTCCCAATATGTTTACTCCTCCCTGTATCCACACCCTTGGTGCCCTTGGTGTCCGTATTGACTCCAGGCTTGGCCATGTTTTGGTTAATCGGATAATAGAAAATCTGTGCCACTAGCAGAGGCTTAAAAAGTGCTTTCGGGGCTTCCCTGGTGGCGCAGCGGTTAAGAATCTGCCTGCCAACGCAAGGGACACAGGTTCGAGCCCTGGCCCAGGAAGATCCCACACGCCGCGGAGCAACTAAGCCCGTGCACCACAACTACTGAGCCTGAGCTCTAGAGCCCGCAAGCCACAACTACTGAGCCCACGTGCCACAACTACTGAAGCCTATGCGTCTAGAGTCCGTGCTCCGCAGCAAGAGAAGCCACGACAATGAGAAGCCCGCGCACCGCAACAAAGAGTAGCCCCTGCTCACCCCAACTAGAGAAAACCCGCACACAGCGACGAAGACCCAACGCAGCCAAAAAATAAATAAATGAATTAAAAAAAAAAAAAAAAGTGCTTTCGCTGTGTGTTTGCTTTTTAGCCTGGGCTGGCCCCCTGGGAGATAAGAGACCATGTGGAGCAGAGGCCCCTCAACCCACAGCCTGCCTACTGCCAGACACAGGAGTGAAGCTGTCCTAGACCAGCCAGCCCCAGCCAGGTGCCAGCTGACTGCAGAGACCAGCCAAGCCAGTTCAGATGGAACTGCCCAGCTGACCTACAGAATTGAGAGAAATAATACACATTTGTGGTTGTAAGCCACTAACTCTCAGGGAGGTTTGTTGCAAAGCAGGAGCTAACTGAAACACCCAGTAAATCGAAATCAAGTACCCCCTCATCATTCTGGCAGCGAAGGCTCTCATGGACAGCTCAGTGCTCCCTTTCCTACTATTGCCACTGCTTCCTTACCCCCACCCCAAGCCTCAGGAATGCTCTCTGTGCTCCCTGACTTCTAAGCCTTTGCTCAAGCTGAGCCCTCCTCCGGGAATTGTCTTCTCTTCGCTACTCCTTTCCCACTCTCACCCCCTTCTTGCTCCTCTCTGCCTATTGAAATCCAGTCCATCCTTTAAGATTTATTCAAGTATCATTTTTTTGCTGCAGTTGGTGGGCACACTGGGAGCAGCCTGTCCTTGAAACTCTTTACTTGGTACTGCGGAACTCAAATTTCTCTTTGTTTCAATACAACAGTCTTTCCCAAGGAGCTGATTCTTGGAGCTCCAGGAGCACTGAGTGAGAGTTATTGCCTTTTCAAATCTTGTTCAATCATTTTGAATTAACCAAGGCACTGGTATGCTTTACAATCTCCCTAACGCTTGCTAGACTCCTTTTATAACAAAGAGAACAGCCCCAGAAGCAGGCCTTTAGCAGGCAACAATAATTTGCTATAATTTAATAACAGTGATTCATTTTAATTATATTTTTTAATGTTTTCCACTTTTATTGAGATATAATTGACTTACTGTTTATTTTTAAGGTTGCTTTCTATCTATGGCAAATGATACTGGTTTCTATTTGCAGTAATGATACAAAGTTTCCTTTTAAAATAAACATTTAAAAAAATTGAAGTATAGTTGATTTACAATGTTGTGCTAGTTTCAGGTGTACAGCAAAGTGATTCATATATATATATATTCTTTTTCAGATTCTTTTCCATTATAGGTTATTATAAGGTATTGAATATAGTTCCTGTGCTATACAGTAGGTCCTTGTTGTTTACCTATTTTATTTTATTTTCATTAATTTTTATTGGAGTATAGTTGCTTTACAATGTTGTGTTAGTTTCTGCTGTACAGCAAAGTGAATCAGTAACACATATACATATATATACTCTTTCTTAGATTCCCTTCTCATTTAGGTCACCACAGAGCATTGAGTAGAGTTCCCTGTGCTATACAGTAGGTTCTCATTAGTTATCTATTTTATATATAGTAGTGTGTATATGTCAATCCCAATCTCCTAATTCATCCCACCCTCCACTTTCCCCTCTTGGTAACCATAAGTTTGTTTTCTACATCTGTGACTCTATTTCTGCTTTGCAAATAAGTTCATCTGTACCATTTTTCTAGATTCCACATATATGCGTTAATATACTATATTTGTTTTTCTCTTTCTGACTTACTTCACTCTGTATGACAGTCTCTAGGTCCATCCATGTTTGTACAAATGACCCAGTTTCATTCCTTTTTATGGCTGAGTAATATTCCATTGTATATATGTACCACATCTTCTTTATCCATTCCTCTGTTGATGGACATTTATGTTGCTTCCATGTCCTGGCTTTTTAAATAGTGCTGCAATGAACATCGGGGTGCATGCATCCTTTCGAATTATGGTTTTCTCCGGAAGTATGCCCAGCAGTGGGATTGCTGGATCATATGGTAGCTCTATCTATTTTATATATAATAGTGTGTATCTGTTAATCCCAAACTCCTAATTTATCCCTCCCTCCCCCCTCTTCCCCTTTGGTAACCATAATTTGTTTTCTAAGTCTGTGAGTCTATTTCTGTTTTGTAAATAAGTTAATTTGTATCATTCTTTTAGATTCCACATATAAGTGATATCATATGATATTTGTCTTTCTCTGTCTGACTTACTTCACTTAGTATGGTAATCTCTAGGTCCATCCATGTTGCTGCAAATGGCAGTATTTCATTCTTTTTATGGCTGAGTAGTATTCCATATGTATATACCATATCTTCTTTATCCGTTCATCTGTCAATGGACATTTAGGTTGCTTCCATGTCATGGCTATAAAATAAACATTTTTAAGTTAAAAAGTGAGTCAATTTAAAGGAAAAAGTAAGTAAGCTGTATCTCTCCCCCCCCCCAACAAAAGTCCTGATTTGTAGTGTGTGCTGGTTTCCATGCTGTAAATTCTCTCACCATGCCTGTTTCCAATAACCTACAGGATGCCACTAAATGCAGAGTTGGAAAAAGATGTGCAGGACTTACATGGACACTCCGAGTCCATACAAGTGACTCAAGCTCACTGCTGGGTGGGGCTCAGATATAGCGAATATCCAGAAAGTGGTATGGCAATGGCTGAAGCTTGAGAAACACTTTATTATAGTTACTTTTTATGCGAATCTTATTCCCCATGGCAAACTGCAAGCATCTTGAGGGAACTGACTGCTTCTTGATCATCTTTGCAAACCCTGCAGTATCTAGAGGAGGGCTCCAGGCTGAACTTTCTGGAAGAAGGACTGGGGTGAACTACTCTTCTGTTTAGGATGGCAGTAACTTGGAGTGACCTTGAGCTCCTGGCTATTGGTAGCTTAGCTCCAGGCAGAAGTGTGGCCCCAGGTGGAGGACTCAGGGAGGCAAAGAATGATACATGGGGTCTGGTTCATCCATGTCCCTGAGACTTCATGTTTTATTTCTACCTAAATGTACTTTCCCCTCAAGGGGTGTATGATAAGGGTAAATACGAGGAGAACAGAATGGAAAAGGAGAGATTGAAGGCCTTGTATTAGTTTTGTAAGAGTACCACAAACTGGGTGGCTTAGCAACAGTAGTTTACTATCACCCAGTTCTGGAGACTCGAAGTCTGAAACCAGGTGTTAGCAGGGTTGGCAAATCAAGGTGAGAGCCGTGAGGGAAGGATCTGTCCCAGCTCTCAACCCTTGGCTTGTAGATGGCCCTCTTCTCCCTGTGCCCCTTCACATTGTCTTCCCTTTATGCGTGTCTGTCTGTGACCAAATTTACCCCTTTTACAAGGATATCAGTCATATTGGATTAGGGTCTACCCTGTTGACCTCATTTTAATTTGATTATCTCTATAAGGTCGCAATCTGAGGCACTGGGGTTAAGATTCCAACATATCTTTTTGGGAGGACACAATTCAAACCACAGCAGGCCTGGAGATTGATTCTAGTAATTCTCTGATGGGAAGCGTTCCCCATCAGGGCTCTCAGTCATAGGAATTGAGCTGCGGGCTCTGTCCACAAGATATGTCCCTTCCACAGGTGCCCTGAGAATTTATCCTGCTCAGTGGAGGGACAGACCCTCCAGGAAACAGCCAGATAACAATTTTATCATCACACAAAATTGCTTCCTATCTGGCAGGCAGCTTGCAAGGCAATCAGGCTTAACAGGGGCTGTGTTCAAGCCCTGACTAACATCTAAGTCTCTCTCTGTTCACAGGTAAAGATGTATGGCTTCCAACCACGTGACCATGTTTGGACCAGGTCCCTAGGGGACCCAGTTCTCTAAAGATGCTCTGGATCCCTTCAGAGGAGGCTGTTTGGGGCCAGCTGACCTTCTTCCCAGGGGAGCCTCAGTGGGATTTCCCCTCGCACAGGCCTGTATTCCTGACCTCCTCATTTGCTATTCTGAAACTGAAGGTAGTAATGGATAGCTTATGAGTGAGGGCTAAAATTTTGCCAATTAATTGCATTGCATGAAGTCTGTAAACATTGTGATTGAAAATCTTAGCACTGTCAATAAATACTTACAGAGTACCCACTATGTGGTAGATATTGTGGGCATATTTTTGAGTACTGCAGTAGATTGCAAAACTAGCCCCAATTCTCTATCCATCCCTGTATCTGTGTTCCTTTCAACGTGACTTTGCTGCTCCTGCCATCAGGAGATGGAGTCTATTTCCCCACCCTTGAATCTGGGTGCTGTTGTGACATGGTTTAGTCAGTACAACTATGGAAGTGACACAGTGCCAGTTTTGAGCCTAGGCCTTGAGAAACCTGCGTCATTCCAGTCTTGCTCTTGGAAACCTGCAGCTCCATGTGAACCAGCCTGGGATAGACTGCTGGTGCATGAGTAACATGTGGCCCAGTTACCTCAGTTGACAGCCACCCCCAAGAAGTAGAGCCTCTGGCTTCCTAGCAACTACCCCAGCAGCATGAGAGGGTCCAGCTGAGACCAGAAGAACTGCCCAGCTAAGCCAAACCTAAAATACTGACCCACAAAATCATGAACTAAATAAATATTTTTTAAAGCCATTTCTAAGTTTTGGGGTATTCTATTATGCAGAAAAAAAAAAAAAGTACTGACTGATACAAGCACTTACCACATGCCAAGCTCTGGCTCTGGTCTATTTGAAATCAGGCAGAGTCTTGGGAGCAAAGACCTGTGCAGATGTGCCATATTAATGGGTGTGATGCAGAAAGTGCTCTGGAGAGCAAACACACCAGGAATAGAAGAGGTGGCATTTGAGCTGGGGAGGAGTCATGTCCATGTGGAGTAGGCGGTCCCAGGATGAAATTCCTGAGAGAGGAAGAGAGGTGAGGCATGAACATGGAAATCCCAGGCTGGGGCCATCAGTGGTATTTATTGAGTGCTTACCTTGTGCAATGCACTACACACGCTATCCCAGGTCTGCATAAGGCCTAGCAGGGGAGAGAAGACATCCATATTGCTGTAGCAGAAACTAGTTGAGGCACCCCCATTATGTTAGCCCTTATTCAGCCCTTGTTCTTTCTGCCCGTTCAACCGGTCTCCTATAGATGTTTTATCCCCCCTCTCTTTCTTGCTTAATTGCACTCTGAAAATGATTGCCCTCTAGCTAAAGTTGTACTATGTACCTGATGTTTACTTCTCTAAGACAACACTCCCTAACACTCCTTTCCTCTGTGAGCATTCTTCATTCCAGAAAGAAGGTCACATAACGATAACCTCAATTCCAGAGCACCAGAACCTGCTCTGGAACCGCCTGACGCCAGCCCTGATGATCTCAGTGTCTCCAGGAGGAAAGAAGAATGCAAGACGACATCAGTCCCGATCCTTATCTACAGCCCTATCTTCCACTCTGAAACTATAAGACGTCTTCCTATTTCCCAGGAACGGGGGCACAGCCTTGAGGGTGTTAGCCTGCTGTGGCCCCCTTTGCCTGGCAAAGTAATAAAGCTACTCTTTTCTAGTCCTCCAAAGCTTTGTCTCTGCATTTCTGTTCAGCACTGGTGAACAGAGGCCGAGTTTTCAGCAACAATGTGTAGAAGTTGGCCAGAAACGTCAGGCTGGTTTTAAATGAAACAGAAGTAGCAGGGTCTGATTTGTCCAGAGCAGTGAGGATCTTGGCTTGGGCAGAATGCGACTTGATTGATTTGTTATTTATATCTGGTACCTGGTATGTGTGTGGCAGGGATGGGGTGATGATGAGGTTGGGGAGAGGCCTTCGTAATCTTCCCGGGAAGGCACGAGGAGTCAGAAAACATGGCTGCTTGCCGCCCACATCCTCCCCCCACCCACACCCGCCATGAGTGGTAATCTCTTGAGGGCAGAGTCTGTGTCCTATTCACTTTGGTACACCCCATGACACAAGGCCTTGCATACACTAGGCATTCAGGGTTATTGTTTGTTTGTTTGTTTTTTGCCTTAGGCATGGTCTTTATTCACTTGGACACTGTACAAATATTACAATTTCCTTTTGTTGCAAAAAGTATAAAAATAATCTTTATATAGGAATCCATTCGTTACTGCAAATCTTTCTAAATCTCTGCAAATGGCTCTAAATGAGGATAAATGAATAAACAAGAGGGGTGCTGGAGATTGGTTCAAGATGGTGGAGTAGAAGGACGGGCTCTCACTCTCTCTTGCGAGAGCACCGGAATCACAACCAACTGCTGAACAATCATTGACAGGAAGACACTGGAACTCACCAAAAAAGATACCCCACATCCAAAGACAAAGGAGAAGCCACAATGAGATGGTAGGAGGGGCGCAATCACAATAAAATCAAATCCCATAACTGCTGGGTGGGTGACTCACAAACTGGAGAACACCTATACCACAGAAGTCCAACCACTGCAGTGAAGGTTCTGAGCCCCACATCAGGCTTCCCAACCTGGGGGTCCGGCAACGGGAGGAGGAATTCCTAGAGAGTCAGACTTTGAAGGCTAGTGGGACATGATTGCAGGACTTTGACAGGACTGGGGGAAACAGAGACTCCGCTCTTGGAGGGCACACACAAAGTAGTGTGCACACTGGGACCCAGGGGAAGGAGCAGTGACCCCATAGGAGACTGAACCAGACCTACCTGCTAGTGTTGGAGGGTCTCCTGCAGAGGCGGGAGGTGGCTGTTTCTCATTGTGAGGAGAAGGACACTGGCAGCAGAAGTTCTGGGAAGTACTCCTTGGCGTGAGCCCTCCCAGAGTCCGCCATTAGCCCCACCAAAGAGCCCGGGTAGGCTCCAGTGTTGGGTCGCCTCAGGCCAAATGACCAACAGGGAGGGAACCCAGCCCCACCCAACAACAGACAAGCGGATTAAAGTTTTACTGAGCTCTGCCCACCAGAGCCATAGCCAGCTCTACCCACCACCAGTCCCTCCCATCAGGAAACTTGCACAAGCCTCTCAGATAGCCTCATCCACCAGACGGCAGACAGCAGAAGCAAGAAGAACTACAATCCTGCAGCCTGTGGAACAAAAACCACATTCACAGAAAGATAGACAAGAGGAAAAGGCAGAGGGCTATGTACCAGATGAAGGAACAAGATAAAACCTCAGAAAAACAACTAAATGAAGTGGAGATAGGCAACCTTCCAGAAAAAGAATTCAGAATAATGATAGTGAAGATAATCCAGGACCTCGGAAAAAGAATGGAGGCAAAGATCGAGATGATGCAAGAAATGTTTAACAGACCTAGAAGAATTAAAGAACAAACACCTAGAAGAATTAAAGAACAAACAAACAGAGATGAATACAATAACTGAAATGAAAAATACACAAGAAGGAATCAATAGCAGAATAACTGAGGCAGAAGAACGGATAAGTGACCTGGAAGACAGAATGGTGGAATTCACTGCTGCGGAACAGAATAAAGAAAAAAGAATGAAAAGAAATGAAGACAGCCTAAGAGACCTCTGGGACAACATTAAACGCAACAACATTATAAGGGTCCCAGAAGGAGAAGAGAGAGAGAGGACCTGACAAAAAATTTGAAGAGATTATAGTCAAAAACTTCCCTAACATGGGAAAGGAAATAGCCACCCAAGTCCAGGAAGTGCAGAGAGTCCAATACAGGATAAAACCAAGGAGAAACACGCTGAGACACATAGTAATCAAATTGGCAAAAATTAAAGACAAAGAAAAATTATTGAAAGGAGCAAAGGAAAAAAGACAAATAACATACAAGGGCACTCCCATAAGGTTAACAGCTGATTTCTCAGCAGAAACTCTACAAGCCAGAAGGGAGTGGCATGACACATTTAAAGTGATGAAAGGGAAGAACCTACAACTAAGATTACTTTACCAGGCAAGGATCTCATTCAGATTCAATGGAGAAATCAAAAGCTTTACAGACAAGCAAAAGCTAAGAGAATTCAGCACTACCAAACCAGCTCTACAACAAAAGCTAAAGGAACTTCTCTAAGTGGGAAACACAGAGAAGAAAAGGACCTACAAAAACAAACCCAAAACAATTAAGAAAATGGTCATAGGAACATACATATCGATAATTACCTTAAATATGAATAGATTAAATGCTCCAACCAAAAAACACAGGCTCGCTGAATGGATACAAAAACAAGACCCATATATATGCTGTCTACAAGAGACCCACTTCAGACCTAGGGACACATACAGACTGAAAGTGAGGGGATGGAAAAAGATATTCCATGCAAATGGAAATCAAAAGAAAGCTGGAGTAGCAATACTCATATCAGATAAAATAGACTTTGAAATAAAGAATGTTACAAGAGACAAGGAAGGATACTACATAATGATCAAGGGATCAATCCAAGAAGAAGATATAACAATTATAAATATATATGCACCCAACATAGGAGCACCTCAATACATAAGGCAAATGCTAACAACTATAAAAGAGGAAATCGACAGTAACACAATAATAGCAGGGGACTTTAACACCTCACTTACACCAATGGACAGATCATCCAAACAGAAAATTAAAAAGGAAACACAAGCTTTAAATGACACAACAGACCAGATAGATTTAATTGATATTTATAGGACATTCCATCCAAAAACAGCAGATTACACTTTCTTCTCAAGGGCACACGGAACATTCTCCAGGATAGATCACATCTTGCGTCACAAATCAAGCCTCAGTAAATTTAAGAAAATTGAAATCATATCAAGCATCTTTTCTGACCACAACGCTATGAGATTAGAAATCAATTACAGGGGAAAAAATGTAAAAAACACAAACACATGGAGGCTAAACAATACGTTACTAAATAACCAAGAGATCACTGAAGAAATCAGAGGAAATCAAAAAATACCTAGAGGCAAATGACAATGAAAACACGACGATCCAAAACCTATGGGATGCAGCAAAAGCAGTTCTAAGAGGGAAGTTTATAGCAATACAAGCCTACCTCAAGAAACAAGAAAAATCTCAAAAAAACAATCTAGCCTCATACCTAAAGGAACTAGAGAAAGAAGAACAAACAAAACCCAAAGTTAGCAGAAGGAAAGAAATCATAAAGATCAGAGCAAAAATAAATGAAATAGAAACAAAGAAAACAATAGCAAAGATCAATAAAACTAAAAGCTAGTTCTTTGAGAAGATAAACAAAATTGATAAACCATTAGCCAGACTCATCAAGAAAAAGAGGGAGAGGACTCAAATCAATAAAATTAGAAATGAAAAAGGAGAAGTTACAACAGACACTGCAGAAATACAAAGCATCCTAAGAGACTACTACAAGCAACTCTATGCCAATAAAATGGACAATCTGGAAGAAATGGACAAATTCTTAGAGAGGTATAACCTTCCGAGACTGAACCAGGAAGAAATAGAAAATACGAACAGACCAATCACAAGTAATGAAATTGAAACTGTGATTAAAAATCTTCCAGGAGGGGGAGGGGCAAGATGGCGGAAGAGTAAGACGCGGAGATCACCTTCCTCCCCACAGATACATGAGAAATACATCTACACGTGGAACTGCTCCTACAGAACACCCACTGAACGCTGGCAGAAGACGTCAGACCTCCCAAAAGGCAAGAAAATCCCCACGTACTTGGGTAGGGCAAAAGAAAAAAGAAATAACAGAGACAAAAGAATAGGGACGGGACCTGTACCAGTGGGAGGGAGCTGTGAAGGAGGAAAGGTTTCCACACACTAGGAAGCCCCTTCGTGGGCAGAGACTGCGGGTAGCAGAGGGGGGAAGCTTCGGAGCCACGGAGGAGAGCGCACCCACATTGGTGCGGAGGGCAAAGCGGAGATTCCCGCACAGAGGAGCGGTGCCGACCAGCACTCACCAGCCCGAGAGACTTGTCTGCTCAGCTGCCGGGGCGGGCGGGGCCTGGGAGCTGGGGCTCGGGCTTCGGAGCTAGCCGGGAGGGAGTCCGGGAAAAAGACTGCAGCTGCCAAAGAGGCAAGAGAATTTTTCTTGCCTCTTTGTTTCGCGGCGCGCAAGGAGAGGGGATTCAGAGCGCCGCCTAAACGAGCTCCAGAGACGGGCGCGAGCCGCGGCTATCAGCGCGGATCCCACAGCAACAGGGACGCAGAGGGAAAAACGGAGAGATTCCCGCACAGAGGCTCGGCGCCAAGCGGCACTCACCAGCCGGAGAGGCTTGTCTGCTCACCTGCCGGGGTGGGCGGGGGCTGGGAGCTGAGGCGCGGGCTTCGGTCGGATCCCAGGGAGAGGACTGGGGTTGGCTGCGTGAACACAGCCTGAAGGGTCTAGCGCACCACAACTAGCCGGGAGGGTGCACGAGAAAAAGTCTGCAGCTGCCGAAGAGGCAGGAGACTTTTTCTTGCCTCTGTTTCGCGGCGTGCAAGGAGAGGGGATTCAGAGCGCCACTTAAACGAACTCCAGAGACGGGCGCGAGCCGCGGCTATCAGCGCGGACCCCAGAGACGGGCATGAGACGCTAAGGCTGCTGCTGCCGCCACCAAACAGCCTGTGGGCGAGCACAGGTCATTCTCCACACCGCCCCTCCCGGGAGCCAGTGCAGTCCGCCACGGCCAGGCTCCCGTAATCCGGGGACAACTTCCCCGGGAGAGCGCACGGCGCGCCTCAGGCTGCTGCAACGTCACGCCGGCTTCTGCCGCCGCAGGCTCGCCCCGCCTCCTCCGTACCGCTCCCTCCCCCCGGCCTGACTGAGCCAGAGCCCCCGAAGCAGCTGCTCCTTTAACCCCGTTCTGTCTGGGCGGGGAACAGACGCCCTCAGGGGACCTACATGCAGAGGCGGGTCCAAATCCAAAGCTGAACCCCGGGAGCTGTAGGAACAAAGAAGAGAAAGGGAAATCTCTCCCAGCAGCCTCAGAAGCAGCGGATTAAAGCTCCACAAACAACTTGATGTGCCTGCATCTGTTGAATACCTGAATAGACAACGAATCATCCCAAATTTAGGAGATGGACTTTGGGAGCAGGATATATTAACTTTTCCCCTTTTCCTTTTTTTTGTGAGTGTAGATGTGTATGCTTCTGGGTGAGATTTTGTATGTATAGCTTTGCTCTCACCGTTAGACCTAGGGTTAGGTCCGTCCGTTTTTTTTTTTTTTTTTTGGCTTAAAAAATTTTTTTTTCCCTAATAAATGTTTTCTTAATAATTTTTTTCTTATTTTCTATTTTTAAAAAAATTTTTAATAAGTTTTTTCATATTTTTTATTTTAAAAAATTAAAAAATTTTTTTTCTTAATAAATTTTTTCTAAATAATTTTTTTCTTATTTTTAGTATAAAAAATTAATAAATCTATTTTTAAAAATTAAAAAAATTTTTTTTTCTTAATAAATTTACTCTTAATAATTTTTTTTCTTATTTTTTATTATAATTGCTTTATTTTATTTTATTTTATCCTCTTTTTTTCTTTCTTTCCATTTTTTCTCCCTTTTATTCTGAGCCGTGTGGATGAAAGGCTCTTGGTGCTCCAGCCAGGCATCAGGGCTGTGCCTCTGAGGTGGGAGAGCCAACTTCAGGACACTGGTCCACAAGAGACCTCCCAGCTCCACGTAATACCAAACGGCGAAAATCTCTCACAGATCTCCATCTCAACATCAAGACCCAGCTTCACTCAACGACCAGCAAGCTACAGTGCTGGACACCCTATGCCAAACAACTAGCAAGAGAGGAACACAGCCCCATCCATTAACAGAGAGGCTGCCTAAAATCATAATAAGGCCACAGACACCCCAAAACACACCACCAGACGTGGACGAACCCACCAGAAAGACAACATCCAGCCTCATCCACCAGAACACAGGCACTAGTTCCCTCCACCAGGAAACCTACACAACCCACTGAACCAACCTTAGCCACTGGGGACAGATACCAAAAACAACGGGAACTACGAACCTGCAGCCTGTGAAAAGGAGACCCCAAACACAGTAAGATAAGCAAAACGAGAAGACAGAAAAACACACAGCAGATGAAGGAGCAGGGTCAAAACACACCAGACCTAACAAATGAAGAGGAAAGAGGTAGTCTACCTGAAAAAGAATTCAGAATAATGATAGTAAGGATGATCCAAAGTCTTGGAAATAGAATAGACAAAATGCAAGAAACATTTAACAAGGACGTAGAAGAACTAAAGAGGAATCAAGAAACGATGACAAGCACAATAAATGAAATTAAAAATACTCTAGATGGGATCAATAGCAGAATAACTGAGGCAGAAGAACGGATAAGTGACCTGGAAGATAAAATGGTGGAAATAACTACTGCAGACCAGAATAAAGAAAAAAGAATGAAAAGAACTGAGGACAGTCTCAGAGACCTCTGGGACAACATTAAACGCACCAACATTCGAATTATAGGGGTCCCAGAAGAAGAAGAGAAAAAGAAAGGGACTGAGAAAATATTTGAAGAGATTATAGTTGAAAACTTCCCTAATATGGGAAAGGAAATAGTTAATCAAGTCCTGGAAGCACAGAGAGTCCCATACAGGATAAATCCAAGGAGAAACACACCAAGACACATATTAATCAAACTATCAAAAATTAAATATAAAGAAAACATATTAAAAGCAGCAAGGGAAAAACAACAGATAACACACAAGGGCATCCCCATAAGGTTAACAGCTGATCTTTCAGCAGAAACGCTGCAAGCCAGAAGGGAGTGGCAGGATATACTTAAAGTGATGAAGGAGAAAAACCTACAACCAAGATTACTCTACCCAGCAAGGATCTCATTCAGATTTGATGGAGAAATTAAAACCTTTACAGACAAGCAAAAGCTGAGAGAGTTCAGCACCACCAAACCAGCTTTACAACAAATGCTAAAGGAACTTCTCTAGGCAA
Source organism: Eubalaena glacialis (assembly GCF_028564815.1). NCBI lineage: Eukaryota > Metazoa > Chordata > Mammalia > Artiodactyla > Balaenidae > Eubalaena > Eubalaena glacialis. The sequence goes on from NC_083716.1 coordinate 64,497,464, forward strand.
GAAACACAAGAGAAGGAAAACACCTACAATAACAAACCCAAAACATTTAAGAAAATGGGAATAGGAACATACATATCGATAATTACCTTAAATGTAAATGGATTAAATGCTCCCACCAAAAGACACAGACTGGCTGAATGGATACAAAAACAAGACCCATATATATGCTGTCTACAAGAGACCCACTTCAGACCTAGAGACACATACAGACTGAAAGTGAGGGGATGGAAAAAGATATTCCATGCAAATGGAAATCAAAAGAAAGCTGGAGTAGCAATTCTCATATCAGACAAAATAGACTTTAAAATAAAGACAATTACAAGAGACAAAGACGGACACTATATAATGATCAAGGGATCGATCCAAGAGGAAGGTATAACAATTGTAAATATTTATGCACCCAACATAGGAGCACCTCAATACATAAGGCAAATACTAACAGCCATAAAAGGGGAAATCGACAGTAACACAATCATAGTAGGGGACTTTAACACCCCACTTTCACCAATGGACAGATCATCCAAAATGAAAATAAATAAGGAAACACAAGCTTTAAATGATACATTAAACAAGATGGACTTAATTGATATTTATAGGACATTCCACCCAAAAACAACAGAATACACATTTTTCTCAAGTGCTCATGGAACATTCTCCAGGATAGATCATATCTTGGGTCACAAATCAAGCCTTGGTAAATTTAAAAAAATTGAAATCGTATCAAGTATCTTTTCCGACCACAACGCTATGAGACTAGATATTAATTACAGGAAAAGATCTGTAAAAAATACAAACACATGGAGGCTACACAATACACTACTTAATAACGAAGTGATCACTGAAGAAATCAAAGGGGAAATCAAAAAATACCTAGAAACAAATGACAATGGAGACACGACGATCCAAAACCTATGGGATGCAGCAAAAGCAGTTCTAAGAGGGAAGTTTATAGCAATACAAGCCTACATCAAGAAACAGGAAACATCTCGAATAAACAACCTAACCTTGCACCTAAAGCAATTAGAGAAAGAAGAACAAAAAAACCCCAAAGCTAGCAGAAGGAAAGAAATCATAAAGATCAGATCAGAAATAAATGAAAAAGAAATGAAGGAAACAATAGCAAAAATCAATGAAACTAAAAGCTGGTTCTTTGAGAAGATAAACAAAATTGATAAACCATTAGCCAGACTCATCAAGAGAAAAAAGGAGAAGACTCAAATTAATAGAATTAGAAATGAAAAAGGAGAAGTAACCACTGACACTGCAGAAATACAAACGATCATAAGAGATTACTACAAGCAACTCTATGCTAATAAAATGGACAACCTGGAAGAAATGGACAGATTCTTAGAAATGCACAACCTGCCGAGACTGAACCAGGAAGAAATAGAAAATATGAACAGACCAATCACAAGCACTGAAATTGAAACTGTGATTAAAAATCTTCCAACACACAAAAGCCCAGGACCAGATGGCTTCACAGGCGAATTCTATCAAACATTTAGAGAAGAGCTAACACCTATCCTTCTCAAACTCTTCCAAAATATTGCAGAGGGAGGAACACTCCCCAACTCATTCTACGAGGCCACCATCACCCTGATACCAAAACCAGGCAAAGATGTCACAAAGAAAGAAAACTACAGGCCAATATCACTGATGAACATAGATGCAAAAATCCTCAACAAAATACTAGCAAACAGAATCCAACAGCACATTAAAAGGATCATACACCATGATCAAGTGGGGTTTATTCCAGGAATGCAAGGATTCTTCAATATACGCAAAACAATCAACGTGATACATCATATTAACAAATTGAAGGAGAAAAACCATATGATCATCTCAATAGATGCAGAGAAAGCTTTCGACAAAATTCAACACCCATTTATGATAAAAGTCCTGCAGAAAGTAGGCATAGAGGGAACTTTCCTCAACATAATAAAGGCCGTATATGACAAACCCACAGCCAACATTGTCCTCAATGGTGAAAAACTGAAACCATTTCCACTAAGATCAGGAACAAGACAAGGTTGCCCACTCTCACCACTATTATTCAACATAGTTTTGGAAGTGTTAGCCACAGCAATCAGAGACGAAAAAGAAATAAAAGGAATCCAAATAGGAAAAGAAGAAGTAAAGCTGTCACTGTTTGCAGATGACATGATACTATACATAGAGAATCCAAAAGATGCTACCAGAAAACTACTAGAGCTAATCAATGAATTTGGTAAAGTAGCAGGATACAAAATTAATGCACAGAAATCTCTTGCATTCCTGTATTCTAATGATGAAAAATCTGAAAGTGAAATTAAGAAAACACTCCCGTTTACCATTACAACAAAAAGAATAAAATACCTAGGAATAAACCTACCTAAGGAGACAAAAGACCTGTATGCAGAAAATTATAGGACACTGATGAAAGAAATTAAAGATGATACAAATAGATGGAGAGATATACCATGTTCTTGGATTGGAAGAATAAACATTGTGAAAATGACTCTGCTACCCAAAGCAATCTACAGATTCAATGCAATCCCTATCAAACTACCACTGGCATTTTTCACAGAACTAGAACAAAAAATTTCACAATTTGTATGGAAACACAAAAGACCCCGAATAGCCAAAGCAATCTTGAGAACGAAAAATGGAGCTGGAGGAATCAGGCTCCCTGACTTCAGACTATATTACAAAGCTACAGTAATCAAGACAGTTTGGTACTGGCACAAAAACAGAAATATAGATCAATGGAACAGGATAGAAGGCCAGAGATAAGCCCACGCACATATGCTCACCTTATCTTTGATAAAGGAGGCAAGCATATACAGTGGAGAAAAGACAGCCTCTTCAATAAGTGGTGCTGGGAAAATTGGACAGGTACATGTAAAAGTATGAAATTAGAACACTCCCTAACACCATACACAAAAGTAAACTCAAAATGGATTAAAGACCTAAGTGTAAGGCCAGACACTATCAAACTCTTAGAGGAAAACATAGGCAGAACACTGTATGACATAAGTCACAGCAAGATCCTTTTTGACCCAGGTCCTAGAGAAATGGAAATAAAAACACAAATAAACAAATGGGACCTAATGAAACTTAAAAGCTTTTGCACAGCAAAGGAAACCATAAACAAGACCAAAAGACAACCCTCAGAATGGGAGAAAATATTTGCAAATGAAGCAACGGACAAAGGATTAATCTCCAAGATTTACAAGCAGCTCATGCAGCTCAATAACAAAAAAACAAACAACCCAATCCAAAAATGGGCAGAAGACCTAAATAGACATTTCTCCAAAGAAGAGATACAGATTGCCAACAGACACATGAAAGAATGCTCAACATCATTAATCATTAGAGAAATGCAAATCAAAACTACAATGAGGTATCATCTCACACCGGTCAGAATGGCCATCATCAAAAAATCTAGAAACAATAAATGCTGGAGAGGGTGTGGAGAAAAGGGAACACTCTTGCACTGTTGGTGGGAATGTAAATTGATACAGCCACTATGGAGAACAGTATGGAGGTTCCTTAAAAAACTAAAAATAGAACTACCATATGACCCAGCAATCCCACTACTGGGCATATACCCTGAGAAAACCATAATTCAGAAAGAGTCATGTACCAAAATATTCATTGCAGCTCTGTTTACAATAGCCAGGACATGGAAGCAACCTAGGTGTCCATCATCGGATGAATGGATAAAGAAGATGTGGCACATATATACAATGGAATATTACTCAGCCATAAAAAGAAATGAAATGGAGGTGTTTGTAATGAGGTGGATGGAGTTAGAGTCTGTCATACAGAGTGAAGTAAGTCAGAAAGAGAAAAACAAATACAGTATGCTAACACATATATATGGAATCTAAGGAAAAAAAAAAATGAGGTCATGAAGAACCTAGTGGCAAGATGGGAATAAAGACACAGACCTACTAGAGAATGGACTTGAGGATATGGGGAGGGGGAGGGGTGAGATGTGACAGGGTGAGAGAGTGTCATGGACATATATACACTACCAAATGTAAAATAGATAACTAGTGGGAAGCAGCCGCATAGCACAGGGAGATCAGCTCGGTGCTTTGTGACCACCTAGAGGGGTGGGATAGGGAGGGTGGGAGGGAGGGAGATGCAAGAGGGAAGAGATATGGCAACATATGTATATGTGTAACTGATTCACTTTGTTGTAAAGCAGAAGCTAGCACACCATTGTAAAGCAATTATACTTCAATAAAGATGTTTAAAAAAAAAAAAAAAATCTTCCAACAAACAAAAGTCCAGGACCAGATGGCTTCACAGATGATATTCTATCAAACATTTAGAGAAGAGCTAACACCCATCCTTCTCAAACTCTTCCAAAAAATTGCAGAGAAAGGAACACTCCCAAACCCATTCTATGAGGCCACCATCACCCTGATACCAAAACCAGACAAAGATACTACAAAAAAAGAAAATTACAGACCAATATCACTAATGAATATAGATGCAAAACTCCTCAACAAGATACTAGCAAACAGAATCCAACAACACATTAAAAGGATCACACACCATTATCAAGAGGGATTTATCCCAGGGATGCAAAGATTCTTCAATATACGCAAATCAATCAATGTGATACACTATATTAACAAATTGAAGAACAAAAGCCATATGATCATCTCAGTAGATGCAGAAAAAGCTTTTGACAAAATTCAACACCTATTTATGATAAAAACTCCCCAGAAAGTGGGCATAGAGGGAAACTACCTCAACATAATAAAGGCCATATACAACAAACCCACAGTAAACACCATTCTCAATGGTGAAAAACTGAAAGCATTTCCACTAAGATCAGGAACAAGACAAGGATGTCCACTCTCACCACTATTATTCAACATAGTTTTGGAAGTCCTAGCCACAGCAATCAGAGAAGAAAAAGAAATAAAAGGAATACAAATAGGAAAAGAAGAAGTAAAACAGTCACTGTTTGCAGATGACATGATACTATACATAGCGAATCCTAAAGATGCCACCAGAAAACTACTAGAGCTAATCAATGAATTTAGTAAAGTTGCAGGATACAAAATTAATGCAGAGAAATCTCTTGCATTCCTATACACTAATGATGAAAAATCTAAAAGAGAAATTAAGGAAACACTCCCATTTACCATTGCAACAAAAAGAATAAAATACCTAGGAATAAACCCACCTAGGGAGACAAAAGACCTGTATGCAGAAAACTATAAGACACTGATGAAAGAAATTAAAGATGATACAAACAGTTGGAGAGATATACCATGTTCTTGGATTGGAAGAATCAGTACTGTGAAAATGACTATACTACCCAAAGCAATCTACAGATTCAATGCAATCCCTATCAAATTACCAATGGCGTTTTTTACAGAACTAGAACAAAAAATCTTAAAATTTGTATGGAGACACAAAAGACCCCAAATAGCCAAAGCAGTCTTGAGGGAAAAAAACGGAGCTGGAGGAATCAGACTCCCTGACTTCAGACTATATTACAAAGCTACAGTAATCAAGACAATATGGTACTGGCACAAAAACAGAAATATAACTCAATGGAACAGGATAGAAAGCCCAGAGGTAAACCCACAGACCTATGGTCAACTAATCTATGACAAAGGAGGCAAGGATATACAATGGAGAAAAGACAGTCTCTTCAATAAGTGGTGCTGGGAAAACTGGACAGCTACATGTAAAAGAGTGAAATTAGAATACTCCCTAACACCATACACAAAAATAAAGTCAAAATGGATTAGAGACCTAAATGTAAGACTGGACACTATAAAACTCTTAGAGGAGAACATAGGAAGAACACCCTTTGACATAAATCACAGCAAGATCTTTTTTGATCCACCATGTAGAGTAATGGAAATAAAAACAAAAATAAACAAATGGGACCTAATGAAACTTAAAAGCTTTTGCAAGCAAAGGAAACTACAAACAAGACGAAAAGATAACCCTCAGTATGGGAGAAAATATTTGCAAATGAATCAACGGACAAAGGATTAATCTCCAAAATATATAAAGGGCTCATGCAGCTCAATATTAAAAAAACAAACAACCCAATCTAAAAATGGGCAGAAGACCCAAATAGACATTTCTCCAAAGAAGACATACAGATGGCCAATAAGCACACAAAAAGCTGCTCAGCATCATTAATTATTAGAGAAATACAAATCAAAATTACGAGGTATCACCTCACACCAGTTAGAATGGGCATCATCAGAAAATCTACAAACAACAAATGCTGGAGAGGGTGTGGAGAAAAGGGAACCCTCTTGCACTGTTGGTGGGAATGTAAATTGATACAGCCACTATGGAGAACAGTGTGGAGGTTCCTTAAAAAACTAAAAATAGAATTACCATATGACCCAGCAATCCCACTACTGGGCATATACCCAGAGAAAACCGTAATTCAAAAAGACACATGCACCCGAATGTTCATTGCACCACTATTTACATAGCCAGGTCATGGAAGCAACCTAAATGCCCATCAACAGACGAATGGATAAAGAAGATGTGGTACATATATACAATGGAATATTACTCAGGTATAAAAAGGAATGAAATTGGGTCATTTGTAGAGATGTAGATGAATCTAGAGACTGTCATACAGAGTGAAGTAAGTCAGAAAGAGAAAAACAAATATCGTCTATTAATGCATATATGTGGAACCTAGAAAAATGGTACAGATGAACCGGTTTGCAGGGCAGAAGTTGAGACACAGATGTAGGGAACAGACATATGGACACCAAGTGGGGAAAGCGGCGGAGGGGGGTGGTGGTGGTGTGATTAATTGGGAGACTGGGATTGACATGTATACACTAATATGTCTAAAATGGATAACTAATAAGAACCTGCTGTATAAAAAAATAAATAAAATAAAATTCAAAAATTCAAAAAAACCCCGCAAGAAACGAGAGGGGAGCTGCGGGTCAGACGGAGGCTGGGCCAATCCTCAGGGACTCTCCCACCCAGATTCCTAGCTAGAGATCTCCACTCCTCCTGTTAGCAACCTGCTCCCCGCCCCGCCCCCAGCAGGTTCTCAGGGCCAAGGGTCCAGCAGAAAGGGGGCACGTGAGTGGTACAGAGGAGCTGTGTGATCCGCGTGGGGAGAAGTGAAGGAGGCTAGGCGAGGTGCTGGCAAGTGCCCAGCCCCACCCCATGCTTCCTCCTGGAGGGGGAGGGGCTGGCAGGTACAGGGCGGTGGGGCTGGACGAGCTGCCCTAGGAAGGTGACGGAGGGTCCTTGGATCTGTGCCACTGGGTGGCAGCTGAAACTGAACTCTGGGAGGGCGGGGGGGGGAGGCTACCAGATAGGGGAAGTCCCCAAAAAAGGAGCGGCAAACACTTTGGCTCCACGGTGGAGCGGGCTAAGCCCCTTTCCCCTGCTCTCCCAGCACAGAACAGGCGTTGGTGCAGGAGTGGGACTTGTGGCCAGAACTGCGCAGTGAGGGAAGGCTGGGGAAGCCAGGAGTCTGCGGCTCTCAAGCTGTGTAGGGGTGGGGTGGGGGGAGGTCCCCAGGCAGCCCCCAGGTTAGACGGTCTGTGTCCCAGCCACAAAGGGCATGCCCCTGTCAGTCAGAGGCTGGGAATAGGCACATCAAAGAGGTCACAGACACCTTCACTCTCATCCAGGTTGTAGATGCAATCGTGGTCTCCAGGGGATGGAGAAAGGCGGAGGAGGGGTGCAAACACTTCTGAGGACATCAGCTCCTCCAGGACCTCTGAGCTCATGCACTCTCGAGTGGGATCACAGATTTCTGACAGCTCTTTGGGGAGCTCCAGAACACCTGTGGGGTCTGCCTTGATGGGCTCAAAGGAGGTAGAAGGGTTGGGTCTGGATGAACTGCTATTGCTGCTGCTGCTGTCCAACAGGGCAGAGGACTGCAGCGGCCGGGTGTCCAGTGCTGTCAGGCCCAGCGGGAGGGAGCTGAGCCCACCACTGTCCTTGCTATCGGTTCCAGGGCCACCACTCACTGTGATCTCAGCTGCTGGACCAGCCACCCCCTGGGCTTCGGTGCTGCCGGGAACAGGGTTGGGGGTGATCACCTGGGGACTGCTTGGGCGTGAGGCATTCTGGGGCTGGGCCAGAGCAGGCTTGGGCAGAGGCGGAGGGGGAGAGACAGCAGATGGGCTCTGGAGCAGATCTTTGGGTGGCGGCATAGGCACCGCCACTGGTGGTGAGCTCCATGCCTCCTTGTTCACCAGCAGCACCTCGATGGGGCCACTTACACTCTTCAGGTGAATCTGATACTTCTTCTGCCCATTGAGGCCCTCTGGGATGGGCACCTCCAGGCTGGTGCCCGACGGGGCCTGGATGGCATCTCCAGCAAAGCATCTGCAGATGTCCTCATGAGTCACGTAGGCCAAGCAGCTGTTCTGCATGTCCTCTGTGATGTTCCGGATGCTCTGCTGCCCCCACACCTTGTGCTGGTCTAGTTCTTGCTCTCGCTGCTGCAGCTCCTCGATCTCTGCCTTGAGCTCAATCAACTTGTCCGCAATCTCCCGGGTACTGCAGCCAGGCCCCACGCCCTTCTACTGGATGCTATTCTTGGATTTTTTCTCCATCAGCCTGATACCTTCCAGCACATTAGTAATGTCATAAATCCGCCGCTTCCGGCGAACAGCTAGGGTGTCAGCTGCCAGCTTGAGGTCAAGCATGCCGTCCTTTGCCTCCTGCAGAAGCGACACGAACTTGGTAGTGAGAAGTTCCAAACTCTTCTCGTGCCGGCTTGGGGTGCCCGGGGGCGGCGGCGCCTGTGGCCCGGCCTCCGCCATAGCGCCCTCCCGCCATCTCCCCTCAGCCAGGCTAGGCCAGGCCGGCGCAGCCCAGGCATTCAGTTTTGAAAGACTTTCTTGGAGGTGTTTCTCCTCCCCTTCCCTTTATTCCGACTCACCTACTGTAGCAGTTTCCCAGGGCTGTTGTAACAAATTGCCACAAACTAGGTAGCTGAAAACAAGAGAAACTTATTCTCACAGTTCTGGAGGCTAGAAGTCTGAAATCAAGGTGTCAGCGGAATTGGTACCTTTTCGGAGGCTCTGAGGGAGAATCCGTTCCTTGCCTCTTCTTAATTTCTGATCCTTGCCCACAATCCTTGGGATTCCTTGGCTTGTGGACACATCACTCTACTCCGCCTCCATCTTCACGTGGCCTTCTCCCTTTGTGTCGATGTGTCTCTTCTCTTCTTATAAGAACACCAGTCACAGCCTATGCCAGTATGACCTCATCTTAACTAATTATACCTGCAATGACCATATTTCCAAATAAGGCCACATTCTGAGGTACTGGGGATTAAGACTTCAACATATCTTTTTTGGGGGGGAGACACAATTTAACCCATAATATCCATCAAGACCCAAGTGAATGTGTGTTCCTTATCTAACTACCCCAATCCCCAGGGGCAGAATTAAATGTTCTTTCTTCAGGACTCCCACATATTTAACACATGCTTCTGTTTATTAGAGCATTTGACTCATTGACTACCATCGCTGGTTGAGTTAGGGGCCTCATCTCTTTGGTCCTCCCCACAGTGCCTAGTAAAGAGTCTATGGGGAATCCTCTGTAAACGCAGGCCTGCGAAGCAGCTGCCCTTCCCTGAGCCATCATGCCGGGCACTGCACTAAACTTTTCAGGTATTAATCCTCACAATGACCCTGTGAAGTAGGTATTTATACATTTTAATTCTTATTTGATAGAGAAGAACACTGGGATTTAGAGAGGTTAAGTAACTTAGCGTAGCCAGAATTATTGCCTCTAAAAACCTGAATGGGCGCCTTGAAGGCACCACGGGAAAAGCTTCCTAGTCCCCATCTTCACCTTTCTCAAAGTACCCCTGATCTGGCTAATTCAACTCTGCTCCCTCGAGAAAAACAAATCTGGAGACTCAGTCCTATTAATCCTGGGATCTGTTGCACGTTCCGGTCTACACTCCCGCCGTCCAAAGCGTTTTTCCTCCAGAAGCCGAACACAAAGCGGATCCACCCTGCGGACGAGAGCGCACAGGCCGCTTTTCCGGGGGCGCCGCGTGAGGACCCGCGCACTAATTGGTTGCGAGCGGCTGCCTACTCCCGCCCCGGGGCGGCTCCTGGCGCGGCGATTGGCCGGGCGACCGTGCGCTCAGAGGCCGCAGCTCCTCTGCCCCCTCCCGGCCAGTTCCAGCTCGCCGCTGCTGCATGGGGCGCCGCCGGCGGCCGAGGGAGCGTGACTGCGCTGCGCAGGGCGCTAGGAGGCATTGTCGCCGTAAGTGGAGCAGAGAGCGGCCGGAACGGGGCCCCACCTTCGTGCCGCGCAAAGTAAACGTAGTCTGAGGCTAAGCGCTGGAGGGGCTGGGGGAGAGAGGGAGAGAAATGTCCCCGTTTCCGTAGTGTACCCTCCCCTCCCCCAAGTCACCCCGTGGAAGGAGCAGCGGTGCACCAGCTGCGGCTTCTGCAGTGCCAAGGGGCCCGGCGCCGCGCCGGCTCTGGCTTGCAGACTGCGGCTGGACCCCGGCTGGCTCGGGGGAGCGGGCGCCGAGGTACCAGGGAATAGGGAGCCTGGGGAAGCCGTCCCGAGGGGGCCTCCGTTCCCCGCGGGAGGCGCCCCTGCTGGGAGAGGCTGCTGTAGATTTCGTCCCTGAAGCCACACTTTTCGGGGTTTGCTTCCCCTCTGGGGAGCTGCAGACGCCTGTCCCAGAGCGTTCCTCTCGGCCTCCGGGTAGCGCGGGAGTCCCCGGCCCTCAGCGATCACCAGCGTTCTCCTCTCTGCCTGCTTTATTCTCCCCAGTCCCCGCCTGCCTGGCTAGCGGAGGGCCGGCGACGAGGAGCCATTGGCTGCGGGCGCCGGGGGGTGGGGAAGACGGTGAGGCGGTCCCCTAGCGCGAGGCGTGGGGACCCTGGCCTGGCCACCGTGCTCAGTCCTGGGAGGCGCAGCCCGAGGATGCTTAGATGCCCATACAGAAGCGCGCACGCGGCTCTGGGAACCTCATGGCTCAAAAACAAGGGGCCAGTCCGTGCCGCTCTCGCCCCAGCGGGTTTCTTTCTCTTGGGTGGAAAAGTGGGTCAACTCTGTCTGGGCTCGAGTGGGCCTTCGGGGCTACTTGGGTCCGATCCAGCCGACTGCTTCGCACTTCCCCAGTGGCTCCTTAGCTTGCGCGGTCCAGAGGACCCGCTGCAGCCAGTGGGGGTGGGAGTGGGGGGAGCTCGCACACATGGAGCAAGAGGCTCGAGTTGCCCTTCAGAGCGGCTGCCAGGCTCTAAAGTTCCCAAGTGCCCACACCAGTAACTAAATATAGGAGCAGCTGGTGCGGACGGGGTGTCACAGCAGCTCCTTTGCACAGATGTTGGGGCTTCAGATAAGGTAGAGTTCTCACTGATGAGGGCTGGAGCCCTGGCAGAGGGTTAGGGTCAGTGTTTAAGCAAAAATCATCCCCCCCAAACCTGTGTCCAGGTGAAACCAGGTTATAGATACAGGAGGACTCTGTTGCCAGCTCTCACAAAGCAGGACAACTTCTTTTCTGACATTCCATTTATTATATCCTAACTTACCATCTGTAGCGGTTTAATCACATATCAGTAATGCGTTGGTGTGGGAAATGCTTAACAGTTTGCAAAGATTTCTCAAAAGTTATATGTCATTTACTTCTCAGAACAACCCAGTGAGGAGGGTGGTATTTCCATCTGACAATGGGACTGCTCACAACAGTGATAATTTTCCAAAACTCTGGTTGGATTAGGCTGCTCTCCTCAAAAAACCTTTCATAGTTCCCTGAAGAGAAACAGAGGACAGACTTACAGGGTGGCCTCCAGCCCCTCCCCCAGTAATCTGGGGACAGACTGGCTTCCTGTCTCCCTCTTTCTCTCATCATTTGGATACTTGTGCTCAGCCCCTGCCTCTGTTCCCCCTTCCCAGCCATGCCATGTGCCTTCATGGCAGAAGGCACACATGGTCCTTGGGCCTGGCATTGTGGCCTCCAGCATCTGGCTCATTCTGCCTTTTGTCACTGAGTCTCTCTTACCTGATGGGAAGCTTATTCTGGCCCAAGCCCTGTCTCTGTACCTTTACTCTTCCAGTGAGGGCCTTATAGAAGGGCCCAGGACACGTTTGTTGGATTTAAACATTTCCTAGGACTATGATGCACACTCTGAAGAAAGAGGAGTTGGGGAGGGATGTGGAGAGGGATGTATTGCTGAGACAGCAGCAGTGTATGAGTTTGGACCCTGTGTTGAAGGGTCTCCAGGATTTGGAGCACTTTGGAGCAGTTTTCTAGGGCTGACCTCTGATGACTGGGACCCCAAACCCAGAACAGACCCTTATGGGCTGGTGGTTCCTGTTTCCCCGCTTTGGGACACTCTCTGATTTTCTGCTACTACTACCCCTGCCTGTGGGGTTGACCAGATGCCTCAAGGAACCTGTCTGTAGGGTTGGGTTGTCTTGGGGCCCTGTGGTTGTGGTCTGGTTCCAAGAGGGCTGCCTTGCGTGCTGATTGCTCCCACTGGCCGGCAAGGTCTTTCTTTCATGGAACTGCATGAGACTGGGCAGCCAGAATGGTGCTGACACGCTGATTTTGGTTGACTCAAATTGTTTGCATAGATAGGGGCCCCTCATGTCCTAGGGTGGCCCTGCGTAGGAGGCTTCTCACTCAGTGAGGAGTGGGTCCATAGTTCTCTCCATCACTCATATGTGACTCAGACAATTCTCTATTTTTCTTAAAAACAGTTTAAAACCAAAGAAAGGAAGAGCAGCTTGCCTTATTTCCCCCCCGCCCCCTGTCTCTGAGGGCTCCTGTTACATGCTCAATAAATTCTTGCTACTTTTTGGTCAGAGAGGTCCAGTGTTGGGTTGGGGCTGGAAGGAGCAGTCAGGAAAGTTGGACAACCTTGTAGGACCTCTTTTGGGGACCCACTCCAGACTCTCGTCATCTCAAGTTTGTTCTCCCCTCAGTTCTGGGGCCCTCCTACCCCATCTTGGGCCTTATACCACATATGGCCCTGCCACCCTCCCATTTCAGCCCTGCCTATGCCAAAAAGTGACAGGCCTTGGTCACCTGACCTGGGAGAGGGACTGTCAGCTGGAATTTATAAGAAATTCTCCCTTGGGGAATGGGTAGTTTTAGGTGAAGGGAGAGTGGTTTCCTAGCCAGTTAGTGGGGTTGGTGATTTTAGGTAGCCGGAACCTCTTGGGGGCCTAGGGCACATCTGTGCTGTATCCAGAGCATCCTCTGGGGCCTGTAAGGGGCCTGTCCTCCTAGTGACTTACTCTGACACCTAGACTTTACAGGCTGTTCCTGCTTCAATGTCCAATCTCTGACCCACACTATAGGGTGTCTGAGCTTACCACCAGGGGTAAGGTTTTTAATTTGACTAGTTTTCTTCAATGGGCTCTTTAGCTTAAGGCACCACTGCTCCCACCTGGTGGCAGCTAGTAGAATTGCAGGCATAGTGCCTGATTGAAAGTAGCCTATGCAATCTCACCAGGGTTAGCACAGACCCTGGGTAGCTTGGAGATTTACCTTCCCTTTCCTCTCTGTTGTGAGGCCAGGATTGCCTCAGTGATGTTCCTTAGAAAGGTCTTCCTCATCAGAAGCTCATAAGTCAGAGCTATTTCCTATATTTCCTTCCTCCCTCTTCATTCTTATGCCCTGTTCCTAGTAGATGCTCAATACATGTTTGTGGTTACTGATGATGAATACTGGAGATAGGAGAAGGAGGGAGCATGGTATGTAGGAAGAATCCTGGGCTGGGAGTTAGGAGACCTAGGTTTTTCGTTTCTGTTTGGCTGATTTACTTCCCTTCTTGGGTCCTCAGTGTTCTCATTCATAAAGGCATTAGACTGAGTCACCAAGATTCCAGCAACATTGCTGTGACTCAGGCTTAGGGGGTTGGTCTTAAAGGTAGCATGATGAAGGTGTTGGGTCCAGTTTTCCATAGTCCTCAGTATTCCCTGCTGTTCTACCCAGGACCACCTTCTGCAAGTTATCCACCTGGCATTGTTAGGACTTATGACCCTTCTCATTTAGATGGTATCTTTGTTGTAAGAGTCAGTTGACTTGTATTTAGATTTGAAACCCAAATGATGGCTGTTGATCATCATCACCATTGGGGGAAACTAACTGAACATCTGTTTCAGTATGTGGTATGAAGTGCAGGGGGAAAGCATAGTATATATCTGCTCCCTGCCTTAAGCTGTCTGCAGGCCAGCTGGGGGGGATAAGTATGTATATTTTTAAAAGCTCATAAATAACCCAAGTGGCTTGAGCTAAGGCATTGCGTGCTACTGAAACTTAGGGAGGAGAGAACGCTGAGGGCTGGGGCAATCTGGGAAGACTTCCTGGAGGGGGAGAGATGGAAGTTCTACTCATTCCTTAAAGATGAGTTCCACTGACTTGTTTGTTTGAGTCATATGAGTATGTAACTGGGATTAAGTGCTGGCATCATATCTGCACGTGTACTGTTTCATCATTTCAGCTAGCATTTATTAAGTAACTTACGTGTCCTGAGCCCTGGTCTAGAAAGGTATGTATTTTTTGTTCAATCCTCATTTGAACCCACTGCAGCAGGTGTTACTAGATCTCCTACTCAGATGAAGAAACTGGGGCTCAGAGTAGTTCGGAATCTTTCCCAAGGCTTCTCAACTAATAAATGTCAGAGTTGGGCATTAGGCCTGTCTTCTTCCTTGGCAAGATGCAGGCACATACTGAACTCATCACTAACTCTCCCTGAGCACCTGAGTGGGCTTGACTCGGCCTTCTTGTCCAGTTGAGCACATGTGGACTTTTTCTTGGTATCTGTTTGTACCCTCACCCCCTTCTCTCTGCCCTTCACATTCTTCTGCCTTTGACCCTCAGATGTGTTCATTAGAGCTCCTTGAGCTGTCTGTGGATCTCGGATTGGGATCCAGGAGCAAGAAAGAGCACTGATGTTGGCCTCAAATTCATTATCTGCATGGGGTGCTGCCGCTAGTGATGGGGGTGACTTTTGTAAAGAAGTGAGCACTGGATGTAGAGTTGGGCCAGGTTAGTGCCATTTACTTACTTTGACCTTGGCCAGGTCATTGAGTCCCTCTCTCTGCCTCAGTTTCCTTCTCTAATAAAAAGGAGTTGGAGACATTTCCCGAGTCCCTTATGTCTTCTACACCTGATCGTTTTGATTGTGTCCTCACCCTTCTTTAAGCCTTTTCTCCCCAGTGATCCTGCCCCCCTTCCTTTTTCCTTGGGGTCTCGCCAATAAACTCAGCATCAGGCTAACAATCAGATCTGTGGCTAAAACTGTAACTTTCCCTCCGTATTGCTGCATGGAAAGGGAATTCTTAGAAACCACCCACCAGCCAGACAGTGAGCTCTGACCAAGCAGGGCTGTGTTTCATTTGCCTTTGTGTCCCCACTTCCCGCCTGCGGGAGGAACCTGGCAGAGGTGGCTGAGAACTGGGAGCTGGAGCAGTTGTCCTGTGGACTGGGCTCCGAGCCTGTGGGATGGAGGGACAAGTGTCTCTCCTTGCACTTGGCTGTACCCCGCTTTCTCCCCACTGCTCTGCCTGTTAAGGCCACAGGCCAGCACACACCTAAATCCTCACACCCGCCTGGCCACTGGTTCAAGCCCTGGCGAGGTCATATGTGTCAATCCTCCCAGGAAACTGGTAGGGCCGGGCTGATGGGCAGATCAGCCACTCTGAAGGCTGAGCCGGATGTGGCCTGGGCTCTGGGCCCCTCAGGAGGAGGTGAGTGGCCTGGGCCCCTCACTGCGTGCTTCCTGCAGCCTGCGTCCCCGGGGATGGGTCCCTGGCTGGTGGTGGGCAGGCACTTCATGGCCCTTTGTCTTCCCCAAGCACAGGTCCCTTTATGAGCAGCAGACCAGCCTGGTGGCTGGCGGCAGGACACCTGAGTCTGCATGCTGAGGAAGATGGGTGAGGCCGTGGCCAGAGTTGCGAGGAAGGTCAACGAGACAGTGGAGAGCGGCTCCGACACCCTGGGTGAGTGAGGGCACGGCTTTTCCAGCTGTAGGGCACCCTGTACGTGGTTTATTGAATCAGTTTGGAAATGAGATAGAAAGAGAAGGTGAAAGGCACAGTATCAGCATGCACGCCTCGGCATGAGGAGCTGTGTTCCATGGACTTTTGTTTTTTTTGAATATATTTTTGGCTGTATTGGGTCTTCGTTGCTGCGCACAGGCTTTCTCTAGTTGCGGCGAGCGGGGACTACTCTTCGTTGTGGTGCGCGGGCTTCTTATTGCGGTGGCTTCTCTTGTTGCAGAGCATGGGCTCTAGGAGCGCGGGCTTCAGTATTTGCAGCATGCAGGCTCAGTAATTGTGGCACGCAGGCTCCAGAGCGCAGGCTCAGTAGTTGTGGCGTATGGGCTTAGTTGCTCTGCGGCATGTGGGATCTTCCCGGACCAGGGATCGAACCCGTGTCCCCTGCATTGGCAGGTGGATTCTTAACCACTGCACCACCATGGAAGTCCCTCCATGGACTTTTTATTGCAGTTGTGTTTAGTTTGTGTGTACGGGGTCCCAGCGTAAGATGTATTTCTTACTATGGGTCATAGTTCAAAGAGGTTTGAAAAGCACTGAGTAGGGCTTCCATCTGCCGGGAGCGTGTCTGCCTGCACTCAGACTGCCGATGACTCCAAGTGTGTATGTGCCCTTGGACCAGGTGGCAGTAGCTGGCATTGCTGGGTAGCCCCATGAACCAGGCCCTGTGCAGGTGCCTCCCGAGTGTTGCCTTATTGAATCTTCACAACTTCCCTGTGATGGATGATACCCACCAGGCATGACTAGCCTCGGATTTCAGATGAGGAGATGAAGGGTCGAAGGCAGGATGGGCTTTTTTCAGGTCACACAGTCAGGCGGCCCCTTTTCATTCCACTGTTTTAATTGAATTGTGTCATATATTGTTGAATTGGTTATCGCGTTTTAGCCCATGCAGCTACCCTAAGGCTGTAAGCACTTAAGCAAACTATCCCATTTAATTGAATTCAGCAGATATTTGTTGACTATCCACCACGTGCAAGAGTTAGCAGGGGATCGTGTGTGTGTGTGTGTGTGTGTATGTGTGTGTCCCGCTGGAATGTAAGTGCCATCTTAGAGCCACAGATGTGTTGCAGGAACACAGAGGAGGTGAACGCAGGCCTGCCTGGGGGATGATTGACAGGGTGGGATTTGAGTTGGGTCTTTGGCACACAGAGGAATTTCACCGGCAGGTTAGGGATGTGTGTGCCTGTGTGTGTCTGTGTCTGTCTGTCTGTTTCATGAAGGAGCATTTGCATGGAGGTTACTGCCTGGTAATGGTCCAGAGACTGGAAAGGTGGAGCGTTTCTGTGAGCAGCCATTGGTCAGGCGTGTCTGAGGGTCCTGGGGCAGGGGGTGGTGGCCCAGAAAGTGGAGGGACACTCAGCCTTCAAGATGCACTTGGTCACCACCTCTTCCAGGAAGCCCTTGGCCCTGCCCTATCCACCCCTTGCTCCCTTCCTCCTCTGTAGGACTCATTCAGTGTCCCTGGAAGGGAGGGATCCTGTGGTCTTTTGTCCCCCACCTGCCAAGAGCCAGAGCAGTGTCTGGCACTTTGTAAAGCATGTAGCGGTGTTTACTGAACTGAGCGATAGTGAGAGAAGCATCTCCTCTGTCAGCAAACAGACTTGAAGATTGCTGTTGGTTTTGGAGGGAAGTCTGGCAGGGGGTGGTGCCAGGGGGAGCCTTTGGCTGGTGAACTGAGGGCTGTGGGCCCTCAGGAAAGGAATTCTGGAATCCTGTGCTGGTCACTCATATGGTTGCACTTACCCGAGTGCTCAAGACTCTCCACCACTGATATGGCCTGGATTTGAATCCCCACTCTGCCACCTACTAGCCTGCTTCCTTAGATTGCTTTACCTCTTGGAGCCTTGATTTCTTCATCTATAAAATGGGATGGTAATTGTGCCTCCCTCATCAAGGGAGCAATTGTAATGTCTTAAGGTGCTTGGCGTGAGTAGCTCAATAAATGGCAGCTATTATTTTTAATTTTTCTCATCTCCAAGGGCTGGAGGTGGGGCCTAAGTCCCTCCCCTCTCCCACCACAAACGCACCTCCTCCAGGTGTCAGCCAGTCACCTGGCTGGGTGTCCCCACTTGCCTTGGGATGGGGAGTTCAGTGCAAATCGACGGATCTCTGTGGTGAATAACCTACCCCTACCTTAAAATGGTGCACGGGAGAGGGACACATGTGCGGCTCATTCTCATCCAGATGTGTGAAGGGGGCAGGGTGGAGGAGCAGCAGAGGGGGAAGAGTGGAATTCTGACCTCCCGGGGGACGTGCTGTTTGAGGGAGGATTTCAGGAGGCAGCAGTGAGGAAGCGGGTGCCCCAGGCACCGGGAGGGCTGCACCTGAGTGGGGGCGAGGCTGCTGCAGAGTTGCCGCTGGGGAGGGGGGAGATGAGGGATGCCACTGGCAGGCGGAGAGCCTGCAAGGCTGTGTTGAGTCTAGACTTCAATGTCTGAGGACCAGAGATTGCAAATTCAGTTGCCTCCGCAGGCCAGGTGGGGATTTCTGTGAACAGAGTGGACGCCCTGCCTGGAGTGAAGTGCGCAGGGCGTCTAGGGCAGGGCGCTCTGCAACCAGCTTCTCTCTCTGCCCGGGTCATGCCCACTGAAAAACTCAAGCCAGGCCTCTGGCAGCCCTGCCTGGCCACTGCAGTGCCTGGGATTGGAACCCTAACTGGCTGGCACCAGCGCCTGGGCCCTCTCTGTTCTGGGGTGGGGGGCAGATGGTTGCTGATCGCCGGTCAACTTGGGAGAGGAGTTAAATGCTTGAGGCTTGGTGGTCTTGGCTGAAGCTCGAGACTTTCACATGGAGGTGGCTGGATCTTTAAACTCAGGGCTGAATGAGAGGGGGCCTTTTTACTTCTTCAGTGCCCAGCAAAGAAGCAGAATGTCAGAGCAGGCCACTGTGGGCGCCTGCAATCCTGACCCTTTGGCAGGTGGAGCTCATCAGGCTCATACAATGTGAGGGGTCAGCAGTCAGCACGTGTTGAGCACCTGCTGTGTGCACGGTGCTGGGGGGCTCCCAGGGATATGTGCAGTGGAGTTCTGGACCTGAGACTGGCCCGCCACTGGGACAGCAGTGACTGACGCACGGGCTCCGTGCTGAGCCGTGTCAGATGGACTACAGGTGGTGGTAATTCAGAGGTGAGAGATATTGCTGGGTGTTGAAGGAGTCTGGGAATGCTTTCTGGACGAGGTGGGAATTGATGTGGGTCTTGAAAGATAGGTGAAGTAACCCAATATGGTTCTCATGTAAAAGAGCGAACAATCTGAAGCAACTAAAAAGCCAGTACTGGAAAATTGCTTAAAGAACTTTTGTTACAGCTATGTAATGCAATTTACGTAGCTATTAACCATGGTGTGTAAAATTTCATTACGTGCTTGAATGAGGACTGGCAAATTCTCATGTATAATGTGAATTGGAAAAGAACAAGGATCCCAAACTGTATAGACAGTAAGATGCCAATTATGTTAAACGTGTATATACAGAGATAAAAATTGGAAAGAAATAAGATACAAATGGATGTTAGAAAATACTGTTCTTCATTTTCTGAATGTTCTATGATGAACATATTACTCTCACAAGCAGAGAAGAATAGATTTTAGGGAAAGGACCACCTGCCACTCTAGAAAGTGAAAGTAAAACCCACTTCCCAACAGCAGACAAGAGGTACAGGAGTTAAGGGAGTAGCTCCTGCTCTAAGCCCCTGCCCCTGGGTGTGGAATGAGCTTCCCTGGCTTCTGCCCTTCTTCTGGGTTCCCCAGCTTGCCTCCCTGTGCACAGGCTGGGGGCACAGGCCCGGTGGGATGTCTGCTCCAATGCTGCAGAGTGGGAGATCCCTGCAGAGGCTGGGCTGGGGAGAGCTCGGTTACAGGCTCTCACCTTACTCAGGTAGGTAACCCTGGGAAGCATCACTCGCGCTGCCCCGGCCGCTCACAGGTGCACTCCAGAGCCAGGCTTGCTCCTCCTGTAACCTGAGCTTTGGTTCACAGCCCTTGTTGCCTCACTCCAGGCCTCTTGACCCCCAAGAAGTGGGCTTCTTTCCACCTGGCCCCTGGTCTGCCCCTAGGTTTGAGTTGAAGCCACTTTCTTCCAGCCCCTCACCCTTCCTCAGCATCATCTTCTAGACTTTTCGGATGAGCTTGCAAAGAGATGGGAACTCTGCACTGTACTCAGACTCCCCCCCCCACCGCACAAGGCACTCCTCTCTATCCCCCCCTTGTCTCCCCAAGTTAGTTTTTCCTCTTTTTAAAGGCCTCATGCCCACCTGGACTTCCCTGGGTCCTTGCACCCCTGAGGGGCTTCTGACCTCACCCTTCCCTCCCTGGCATCAGATGGCAGCACGTCCAGCCAGTAGATCATCAGGCCAGGCTACTCTGCACCCACTCCTTTCCAGGGGGAGGCTCCCAGGTTTGGAGGGATGACTTTAAAAAATTGATCATTACTGCAGAAGAGCAGGATTTGGAAAGGCTTGGGAGAGTGTGGGAAGGGAGGGCTTGGCTGGCTGAGATCGAGGCACTGGCAAAGATGGGAAGAAGGAAAAAACAAGGTGAGCTGGGAAGGAAAGGAGCTAGCATTTATCTGGGGCCTGCTGTGTGTCAGGCTGCCATACTGGGCATTTAAGATGCCTCAGGTGGACCCACGTGCCTAGAGTCCGTGCTCCACAACAAGAGAAGCCACCGCAATGAGAAGCCCGCGCACTGCAACGAACAGTAGCCCCCGCTCGCCGCAACTAGAGAAAGCCTGCATGCAGCAATGAAGACCCAATGTAGCCAAAATTAAAAATGATAATAAATAAAAATAAATATTAAAAAAAAAGAAAAAGATGCCTCAGGTGGTAAGGAGAAGGGGGCAGCCCCCGTGGGCTGCTCCTGCTTACGTGCAGATCGTGGACCCCACTCTAGAGCTTTCACAGTGGAATCTCAGAGGTTGGGCATGGTGACCTGCATGTTAATGGGAACCCTGTATGATTCTTCCCTGCCTCGAATTTTGGGAGCCACTGGCTTACTATTTACAATCTGGAACTTCCTTCTCCTGGCGGGTTCTGGAGGGCTGGGTGGCAGGGGTGGGGTGGGGTGAGGGGGTGTGGTGTTGTCTGGGCAGGCCTCTGGATTTCTGTGTGTGTGTGTGTGTGTGTGTGACAGAGAGAGAGAGAGGGAATGAATATGAACATGGACTTGATCCATCCTCAGGGAACTGAGCGGCTAGGCTGGGCGCTGTGAGATAACCAAGTGAGGAGACCAAGGCTAGTGAGAGAAGGGATATGTTGTTCCCTACTCTCCCCCTTCCCCTCCTTTCCCCCTTCGCCTCCTGCCCTCCCTCCCTCCTCTCAGGCTCACTCATGCTTTGGCCACGTTTCTCCTGTCTCACCAGCAGATGGCACCCTGTCACCAGCCGACCTGGTGACAGGCAGCTGAGTCAGGGACTTGGCCAGGGTGTGAGGGCCGGTCCCGACAAGGGCTTCCACGCCCTGGCCGGCTCACATCCTGTGTCTACATTCCTAGCTGACTCCACAGTGATTTGATTTTGCAGCCCCTTTCTTGAGCAAGGGTGCTGAGTAAGTGCAGTATCAGGAAGCACTCGATATATACTCACTGGACCAAAATAACATCTTCCCTTGGGTCAGACACTGCCACCGGCTCCTTTGTCAACAAACACACATTGAACACCTACTGTGTGTACCTTCCCTGGAGGACCCAAGTGTCCCAGAAGTGCCCAGTCTGGAGGGGGAGACAGACACACACACATACTCACACACACGTCCCGAGGGAGGGGGGCAGCTAGGGTTTGTGGTGGGAGCAGTCTTTTTTGGCCCCAGGAGGGGCTTGTGGGTCTACAGTTCCTGGCCCAGAGCCCAGGAGGCTGGTGCTGGTAGTAGGGGAGGGGTGTGTGTTTTGCTGCCATGTCTCCTGGCTTGGGGAGTCCTGAGGATCAGCCAGGTACAGGTCAGCTCTGAAGACATGGAGGAGGGAACAGGCTGTCTGTCACAGGGCAGCCCTCAGCCTGGCCGGGGCCACCTGTCTCTTTACCGAGAGGGCTGGAAGCCTCAAATCTGCCGATCGGCCACCTTTCAGTTCCTTGAATTGCTAAACCCTTTCCAGCCTCAGGGCCTTTGCACATACTGTTCCCTTTGTCTGGGATGCTCTTCCTTGTTCTTCATGGCTGGGCCCTTCTCATACGTTAAGGTTCAGCCTAAATGTTTCGTCTATAGAGAGACCTCCCTGACTTTCCTTTCTAAGTGGCCTTCACCCAGTCATTTTTCTTTAAAAAAAAAAAAAGAAGAAGCAGCAGCTATGAAAAGGTATACACAGGTAGCAAAGTCCATAAAATCATATATACTTAGTTCAGCAGATATTTGTAAAACAAATACTCATGTAACTACCATCCAGGTCTAGACATGGAACATTGCCAGAATCTCCAGAAGCCGCTCTCACCCCCAGAGGTAGCCAACATCCCAACTGTTGTGATGAGCTTCTCCTTCCTTTCTTTAGTTTGATCTCGCTTTCCTTTCATTTTCCTGGCCCTTGGGTATTGGAGAGAGCAGACTGTGGGCATTGGTGGTGGGGGATCAGGAGGTCTTGCTTGGCAGGATGTGCCAGTGCAGAGAAAGGGGTGGAGGTGAGACCCTGGCAGGGGCTAGTGTGTGAGGGTATCATTCAGAGGCAAATAACCAGTATACAAAGGGAAACCAGTAGAGCTTTCAGAGAGCCCAAGGGTTTCACTGGTACAGTGCAGTAGCCTGTGGTGCAGAAATGCAGGGCCTGCACCTGGCGTGCCCTTCTCATTTCAGAGGCGAGTGATTGGTGTCAGCCCAGCCCAGTGTGCCTGTGGAGTCCTGGCTGCTTCTGAACTGGCCCCAGAGAGGTGGACACATATGGCCGTGTCCAGGCAGGTAGCACTGAGCCCATTGTTCAGGCAGGTGAGGAGGGGCCCTGGTGGGCATTTCTGGAAATCCTTTTCTTTCTCTCTCTTTTTTTTTTTTTGGCTGCACTGCACGGCTTGTGGGATCTTAGTTCCCCGACCAGGGATCGAACCCGCGCCCCCTGCGTTGGAAACGTGGAGTCTTAACCACTGGACCGCCAGGGAAGTCCCTGGAAATCCTTTTACACCATGCTGTGGTCTGGCATTGCCTCTTTGTGCCCAGGTCGGTATGGGCTCGTTGGGGTCCTGTATGGACCCCCAGCCTCAGGTGTAGTAGGAGCCGTGGAGGGAAAGAGAACAGCTCAGTATTGGAAGGCAGCTCTTGGGATGGAGAGAGAGAAAATTTGTTCTGTGGCTCCAGCCTGGGCATTTGCACTCTGTGGAATACTTTTAAAACTATATGTGTTTAACTTAAAAAACAGGGCTTCCTTGGTGGCACAGTGGTTAAGAATCCGTCTGCCAATGCAGGGGACATGGGTTCGAGCCCTGGTCCGGGAAGATCCCATATACCGCGGAGCAACTAAGCCCGTGCGCCACAACTACTGAGCCTGCGTGCTACAACTACTGAAGCCCGCGTGCCTAGAGCCTGTGCTCCGCAACAAGAGAAGACACCGCAATGAGAAGCCCGCCACCGTAACGAAGAGTAGCCTCCGCTCGCCACAACTAGAGAAAGCCCGCACGCAGCAACGAAGACCCAGTGCAGCCAAAAATAAATAAAAATAAATAAATAAATTTATACTAAAAAAACCCAGTATGTATCACCTGTGCCTAGTGCACAAAGCACAAGGCCCAAAGGGTAAACGAGAGGCCAGGCTTCCTCCCACCCTGTCTTCTGGTCCGCTGGTCCCTTCCCCCTGGCACAGTGTCTTGTGGGTCTAGAGGAACAGTTGCGAGGTTACGCTGGCTAACTCTAGAGTTGTTAAAGGATGAGGATGGTGAGCTGTGTCCTGAAGTTGTTTCTGTAGCAGTGATGGGACAGAACCCCAAAGCCCTTTGGTTGGGGCTCAGGTCTCTCTGTTGGTGGTGGTGGGAGTCCCTGAGTCCCCTTCTAGAGCTTTGGAATCTCCAATGGCCACGAGCCGCACCCGTCTCCATCCCAGCCCCACTGTGGGCCTCAGTCTTCTGGAAGGAGGGAGGATAAGAGTGGGGGGTCTGTGGTGGGCATTCTCAAGCACAGCACACCTGTTCCTTGGGTCCCTGTTTGCTGTGATGCTGCCCCGACACAGCATTGGTGCTCAGAAGTCATGTGTCGGATGGATGGAGGAATTCCCTCATCCCACAGGTACAAATTGCTCAGTCTTCTTTCCTTAGTTTTCTCTCCTGTTCATTGTTCGGTCTGCAGAAATCACCCCAGCCATGAGAGCTGGTCCAGCCCTGACGGGCCTCCAGGGAAGCCCAGTGGGAGGTGGAGGTCTCATCACAGCAGGGAGACTGGGCCCTAGATGGTGCGGTGACTTGTGGAAATGCCACAAGCCCTGGAGACAGGCCGCCAGGTGGCCAGCTGATTGCATGGTGTGTGGAATGCTTGCAGAACCTAAAGTGAACTAAGTGAGCATGAGTTCCCCTTCTACTGTCTTGAGTTGTGTACACACCGGGTGTTGGTTTAGCATCCGTGTTAAGGGGGTTGCACAGAAGAGGTGGCATTTCAGCTGAACCTTAAAGGACGGAGCAGGTTTAGGGGTGTAGGTGTGGGACAGGAGTGAGGGGAAGGCGTTCTAGGTGAGGGTGTCTGAGCAAAGGTGGGGCAACGTGCAGGCAGGTGCTTGTGACGGGAATAGCAACACAGGAGAGCAAAGGGAGCTGAGGCAGGAGGGGAGGTAGGGGCTGGCCCAGATCTCAGAGGGCCTTGAGTGTCACCTTAAGTAGTTCCTACAGTAAAGTCCCAGCTTACACAGAGGTTAGGTTCTAAAGAGAGCGTGAAAAGTGAAGATAACCTAGAGTCAAATGACCCATGAAAAAAAACAACCCGGTGATTTAATCATCCCTCAGCCTTAGCAGGTAGCTGCTGTTATTGTCCCCATTTCACAGAGGCGGAAACTGAGGCACAGAAAGACTAAGCAACTTCCCCAAGCCGGGGGATTTGCACCCAGGCGCTCCGACTGCAGAGCCCACGTTCTTAGCCCTGTGTTAACCCGCAGCCTGGGACAGACCGTTTTGATGGTTGGGGACCAGGTGAGGTTGCCGGCTCGCAGATAGCACACCTGGGCTGTAGGGAACCATGTACCTTCAAAAACACTAGAGTCACACTCAGCATCTGAGTTCAGCAAGTTAAATGGGGGCCCAAGCTGCCTCTGCTGTACCTGATCTGGGCAGCAGTGGGGGGCCCCTGGAAGGTTCTGAGCAGGGAGTGACGTGATCCGGGCCAGGTTTCGGAGGAGCACCGCCGGGCACGGGATGGATGCGAGACCATGGAAGGGATAGCAGGGAAGAGGCACCTTCCATGCGCCGGGCCTGTGCTGGTGTGGCCTTTTCCCGAGTCAGACCAGTGGGAGGAGGACGTGAGGAAGGAGAGGCTGCAGGAGGGGCTGGGCAGCGGATTGGCTGTGGGCGGCGTACAGTTTGAAACCTGATCATCATGTAAACTAGGGAGGCCTGGGCCGTTTGGGTGGATAAGGGGACTCTGATGATTTGGGGTCCCCAAGGGACACCCCTGAAGAAGCACATAGCAGGGCAATATGGGCATAGCCAGCTAGAAATGAAGATGTCTGCAGAAGTGCTGCTGCCCCAGAGGGGCCCTAATTCTGGGGTCCCTGACAGCCCCAGTGCATCCTTCACGCCTCCCACCAGCACAGACCAGCAGACACCCCAAGAAGCAGGTGGTTAAATAGGCTGCCAGGCTGCCCTGTGTCACTGGCACTGAAGAAGCATTTTTTTGAAGGCAAAGAGAAATCTTCTTTGAAACCACATGGATAATTATTCAGCTTTAAAAAATGTATGTTGGTGGAAGAACAAAAATGTTCTGCTTCAGAGAGATAACCGAATAGATAATTTGGTGGCATCAAAAGCTTGTGTCGCCCAAGTATGAGGGTGTTAGCCTTGAGGAGGTGATTTAGCAAGGCTGAGGAGGTTATTAAAATCAAATGCTTCCAGAAATGCAAACATGGCTCTGGCTGACAAGGCAGCTGGGGATGGAGGGAGGTGATGCAGGGGCCTGGCAAAGCCAGTCATTCTGGAATGGAGCCCCGACACACCCCGAGCTGTAAGTGTGGTGACCCAGGCTGAAATGAGTGATCTGTGCTTACCTTTAGACGTTAGGAAATTGTAGTTTATTCAGAGACAGGTGCTGCCAAAGGTCATTATCATTAAAGATGAGGTTGAATTAAGAGCTGCTTAATTGGCATCTGCCTCATCGTGGTTGACTGTGTTTTGCTAAGACGCATATTTTTGTCGTGCTCCAGTGTATCGCTGGGATTCCTTATTCTGTCAAGTTCACGTCAGGAAACGTGTATTCACTGTGTGCCGTGTCTGTCTGTATCACGCTCTGCAGAGGATGGGGAGGTGAGAGGAGGAGGAGGGAGCTGATTACTGAGCTCCGGCAGGTGTCCCATTAGGCCGTGCACTTGCTGGTATTGCTGCCTGGATCGTCCTTTGCCCAGATCTTTGCATGCCCTGCTCCTTCTTTTTTATTC
The DNA here is from genome assembly GCF_028564815.1 of Eubalaena glacialis. NCBI lineage: Eukaryota > Metazoa > Chordata > Mammalia > Artiodactyla > Balaenidae > Eubalaena > Eubalaena glacialis. The sequence continues at coordinate 64,524,007 of NC_083716.1, forward strand.
TTGTCTCAGCTAAATGCCACTTCCTCCAAGAAGCCCTAGTGAGGGTTGCTGCCCTTGCCCCTGCCTCAGTTACCCGCTCCCCATTACACCGTTTTATTTTTTGGAGAGCAGTGTCGTTGCCTGACATTCTTTCAGGTATTTGCCTCTGTATTTACCACTCTTCTCCCCAGGCTGGCGTGTAAGCTCCTCGAGGCCAGGGACTCTGTCTTGCTCATCACTGTACCTTTGGACTGTGCTTCCATGTACTGGATACTCAGGAAATCTTTGTCATATGAATGACTGCATCTGATTTTCTCAACTGCTCTGGACGGGTGGTGTTTTCATGTCACTTACAGAAGGGGAAACCGAGGCTCCGAGAGCTGTAGTGGTTTACCCGGATTCTCACAGCCAGCAAATCTTGTGCTGGAATTTAAACTCGAGTCTCTTGGCCTCCCTCGCCCTCTGCAACAGGCCACCTGCCTCACTGGGACCTAATCCTTGCCCTCAAGGAGCTCTCCGCCCTGCTGGGAAGAGTGAGACAAACACATTAGTCATTCTCATGGAAGACAAACGGGCGAGGGGCCCTGACAGAGGCGGCAAACACACACCGGGAGCTTAAGGGCGGGAGCAGTTCCATCAGTTGAGGACTTGAGCAAAGGCTTCTTGGAGAGGTGGCCTTTAGACAAGACCTTGTAACATGGTGTTGCCGGGAGAGGATGTTGAGGATAAGGGGCACATTCTACGTAATGGGAACAGCACCAGCAAAAATACAGAGGTGGGAAAATAAAGGGAATTTGCAGGCAACAATGAGTAGTCTGGCTCGGCCGGAAGGTGGGAGCAGTCGCAAGCAAGATACCTAAAAAGGGAGGTCGGACCCAGATCCCTCGGCGGGATCGCTGGGCTGCAGAGAGTGGGTTCATTCCGTGTGGCATGGGGAGTCCATTCTTGAATGGAGAGAGGTATTCAGGTGATGGGTATGGAAGGGTGGGGGCAGGATGTGGAGGGATTCCTCAGTGAAGCAACGGCCATGGTCATTGTCAAGGTGGATTTCAGGGTTGTTAAGCTGATTTCTTTTAGGTAACAGTAAAACCATATTAGAATAATGACATCTTTGCCACAGACAGCACGGTTCTTGCCATGAGTTCAAACCCTAAACAGATATTAGCTCATTCTTTTCTTCATTCCCCGAAAGGGCATTTGAACCCCCATTTTATAGAGGGGGATCCCAAAACAAAGCTTCCCAGGGGTGAGGGGTGTGGTTACGTTCAGAAGTGTTCGCCCAGCTCTGAGCTGGGCCTGAGGGGTAGTCAGCAGGAGGGCACGTGCTCCTCCAGTCAGGTTCATTGCTCACGGATCCTGTAGGCAAGTCTGCGGATATTTACCAGTTGGGGGAAGATGGTCCAGCACAAGCACGAAGGCAGGCGTCCTGAGGTTGAAGGTGAGGTGGTTGGGACACCCTTCCTGGGGGAGGTGGGGCTGGGCTGGCAGGAGGAGCTATAGGGGCAGAGCGGAGAGGGAAGGGCATTCTAGACTGTGGGAATGGCATGAGCCAAGTCTGGGTGATGAGTGAGCTCGAGGACTGGCAGGTGGGTGGCTGCGGTGAGGTGTGCAGCCGGCAGCCAGGCCCTGGTGTTTGGCTGGGTCAGCTGCTGAGCCCACGGTTCTGCTTGGAGGCGTTTGCTGCCACTTCCTGGGTCCATTCAGTTGTTCAGCTGTGACCTCAGGAAGCCCACTTACTCCTCTGAGAAAGCATGCCTTACAGGGCAGGATTCCTTATTATTTCAAGCCTGAGTGATTGTTTGAGGAGGAGAAGAGGCATTGTAAAAATCCAGTCAGTAACTGCAGCTCTTTTGTGCCCGGGCGCTGCCTTTGTTCGGTAAGTACAGTCTCCCCAGCTGTCAGCTGCAGCCCCCTTGCCCTCTGCCCTGCTCAGAAGCCAGCTCCAGGCTAACTGAGTCATCTGGCATCTCGTCGCCCCTGGAGAAGCCCACATGCACACGTGGGCTTCTGCTATGGCAAGAGTACTGTCAGGTCTCCTCTGCCCAGCAAGTTAGACCGGGGAAATATATTCTGGGACATGCATTGGCTCCTCCTGTGGGCCAGGCATTGTGCCGGGCACTGGGGGCGTTGGGGAGGATGAGAGGTGAAAGGACACTGTCCCTGCCTGCAAGGAACAAGTGTTTGCCTCCCTTTAACCATGTGCATGTGATGTTCACAGTTTTGGCCGTGTCAGAGGGCCAGATGTACTCTCAGTTACAGGTGGAGTAACGTGATTGACTCTCAAGTCAGGCTGCCCTGGTTTGAAGCCTGGCTCAGCCACCCATTAGCTTTGTGACCTTGGGCAAGTTACTTGATCTCTCTGATCAAGTTAAGTCTGATCTGAGTTAAATCTCCGTTTTCTCATGTCTAAAATGTCCTTACTTTCTAGAGTTGTGAGGATGAAAATTGGATAATGCCCATAAATGTTTAGAATGGTGGCCAGCATATGCTCAGTGCTATGAGTATTAACTATGATTATTATTAACATTTTTCTTTAAATAAATTTAGCATAGATACAATTTAAAAAGAGCTTTATATCATTACTGTAAATGGAAAATCAACATAATTTTTCATTAATAGTTGATAACCATAAAAACAAAGATGAAAACAGAACACCGTTATGAAATCTTAGGTTAGGCTTGAATCTGCTTCCCCATTAAAGAGGGGGTAAAGCAAGGACTAGAGGACTGAGAATTTGAAATGGGACTTTCTCACCATGTGGCTGATTGTTAGTTGTACAGTGATCACCATCTAAGTCCTTCTCAAAGTGTGGTCCGAGGACCAGCAGCATCAGCATCCCTGGGGGGCTTGTTAGAAATGCAGATCCTTAGACCCCATCCCAGATCTGCTGAATCAGAACCTGCATCCTGGGACTTCCTTGGTGGTCCAGTGGTTAAGACTCCGCGCTCCCAATGCAGGGGGCCCGGGTTTGATCCCTGGTCCAGGAACTAGATCCCGCGTGCATGCCGCAACTGAGTCCACATGCTGCAACTAAGAAGTCCGCATGCCACAACTAAAGATCCCGCATGCCACAACAAAGATCCCCCCTGCCACAACTAAGACCTGGTGCAGCCAAAATAAATAAATAAATATTTAAAAAAACAACAAAAAAACCTGCATCCTAACAAAATCTCCATGTAATTCATGGGCACATTACAATTTGAGAAATCTGGTCTTTTGTCGCCAGATTTGTGAGTTACGCACTTGGAGAGAGATGGGCTCAGTTCAGTCTCTGTGTTTTATGCATGAGGAGGTTAAGGTCCAAGCGTGACCTGCCCAAGGTCACTTGATGAGTTAAGAGCAGCAGCAGATCAGAATCCAGGTCTCCAGACTGGCTCTGCAGGGCAACATCCTTGAGAGAATGGGAAGCCAAGCCAAGCTTGGCTCCTTCCCATCTTTACTTACTGTGTGACCTTGAGCACATTCTTTACCTCTCTGGGCCTTAGTTTCCTTATCTGCAAAAGGGGACTGACACTACTGCCCTTCCTCAGAGGTTGTTGTCAGGATTAAACTGAAGCCAGAAGCTCAGCTTTGTTTGCGGAGGCAGGCACTCTGCAGTTCCATCATTTCCCAGAGAGGCTGGGACTTCTGCAGTAGGTCACGGAGAAAGCACCTCTGAGTTCCAGAGTCTCACGTGTGCAGCATTTGTTGTTGGGCTGTCCGCTGTGCTCTGCAGTAGCCCCTCTGAGCTTGGCCCTGGTGGGATTTTACCCCATTCCCCATGTAACCATCAGGATGGATCTCCACTGACCCAGCCTCCTTAGCCTGTTCCCCATGGATAGCTGGATGTTAGGGATGTTACTTTCTTTAAACTGAGGATATTTGTAAGAAGTAGTAAGTGCTTGTTGTAAAAATGTCACACAATACAGAGATCTATAAAGTAGGTAGTAGAAGAAATAACACCCCCAAAAGCATGGCCATGTTCAGTGGTCTCGCCATGTTCCCAGAAGATGCCATGCACATTTCCCCTTTCCTGGGCACCTTTCTGCCCTTCTCTAACTCCCTGCCAGGGCCCAGTATAACTGCTGTTGTGGTGGAACTTTCTGGACTTCTGCAGTGCTCGGTGAGCTCCTCCTGTGACCTTTCCTCTCCAGGTGGCATGAGACAGATGGGGAAAGGCCAGGAAAAGGCTGCTCTAGAAACTGGGCGTTAAACACCAGCAAAATCCCCGAAAATCCCCAAAGCAGTTTTGTCTGGGGAAGGGGATTTTCCAGGAGGCGGGCCAGGGCTCTTTTTCCTCTTAAACCTTCTAGAGCTAGTTAGCTCTATAAACACTGTGCGCAGATAACAGAATCCAGCCTAATTGTGTGCACTGGTGCGTTGATACCAGTCCTTGATGACTTGTTTCGCTTGCTCTCTGCACCCCGCACCTCCCAGCTTTGGAGATCAAACAGCATTTCAGAGACCGGCAGCCCTTTGGCTTCTTATGCCAGGATGCCAGCTCCCAGCCCCTAGCCCTTGAATATACATGGAGGTGCTGGGAGTTTGATCTTCTGGAAGGGGTGCTGGCTCTTCCCAGCAGACCCACGCCTAAGTTTTCATTTTCATGTTCCAGAAGAATCTATCTTCTCTATACCAGGCTCCTGAAGGAGAGTCTCATCCCACCCAGGGCCTCTGATCTGAGGCCCTCACACAATCCCACATGTTGTTTTGCCAAACTGAGCTCTCTCAGGGTAGACCGCCTGGGTTCAAATCACAGTTCTTCTATTTACCTACTAAGCCTGTGTTTCTACAATGATAAGATGGGAATGAACGTAATACTACCTACTTCATGGGGTTGTTGTGAAGATTCAATTAGATAAAGTGTGTCAAATATTTAAAAAAGTCTCAGGCACATAGGAAGTGCCATAAAAGGGTAAGCTATTATTATATCACCTTTTTTTAGGACTATCTTCTGACGGTAGTAGGAGGAGGGAGCATAGCGTGGTATAGACTGATGCAGGGTCATAGAAAGACGATGGGCATCGGAGTTGGGTTACTCTTGGTTCAAATCCCAGCTCTCTACTCATGGGCCTGGGTGACCAACTTCCCTGAGCCTCAGATCCCCCCATTATACTGCATGTTCCAGCGTGTTCTAAGGCACAGACAATTCTAGAACCCTTGGTGGCAGCTTGCAGCCTCTCCTCTTTGACAGGAGCACTGGCCAGAGCTCTTTGCTCTGTAGAATCACGGAGTCACAGAATGTCCAGCCTGGTTGAGACCCCCCAAATACCATGGTGTAAACCCTCATTTACAGAAGAGGAGCCAAGGCCCCCGGAGAAGTTGTCTCCCTGAGACCCCACAGCTAATAGCAGAGGGACCGGGACGAGAACATGGGCCTCCTGAGCCCAGCCCAGCTGCTTCCACACTGACGGTCACCTGTGCCTCTTTCAGAGCCAGAAACATGCACAAGCAAGAGAGAAGAATGAAGAGACAGTGGCTCTGTCTTGAAATAGCCCAGTCTGAGGGGAATCGGGAGGCACCCAGGGCAAAATAACTTTCCACGAGTGAGCAAACTTAAGGCCCCTGCACAGGCATGGACCAGCCAGCACTTAATTAACGTGAATTGCTGTCATTTTTGTCACCATTATCACCATCAGTCAGGGCCAAGAAACCACAGCTGGTGGAGGCCCAGTCTCTCTAAGCCAGTAATTCTCAAACTCAAGTTGGAGGGCTTGTTAAAACACAGATGGCATCTAAGGGAAAAAAAAAAAAAAAAAAAAGAGGTCATGAAGAACCTAGTGGCAAGATGGGAATAAAGACACAGACCTACTAGAGAATGGACTTGAGGATATGGGGAGGGGGAGGGGTGAGATGTGACAGGGTGAGAGAGTGTCATGGACATATATACACTACCAAATGTAAAATAGATAACTAGTGGGAAGCAGCCGCATAGCACAGGGAGATCAGCTCGGTGCTTTGTGACCACCTAGAGGGGTGGGATAGGGAGGGTGGGAGGGAGGGAGATGCAAGAGGGAAGAGATATGGCAACATATGTATATGTGTAACTGATTCACTTTGTTGTAAAGCAGAAGCTAGCACACCATTGTAAAGCAATTATACTTCAATAAAGATGTTTAAAAAAAAAAAAAAAAAAAAAACACAGATGGCTGGGCCCCGCCCCCAGAGCTTCTGATTCTGTAGGTCTGGGGTGGGGCCTGAGAATGTGCATTTCCAACAGGTTCTGGGGAGATGCTGACGCCCCAGACCCCCCTTGCCACTGAGAGTGGTCCTTGGACCTGCCTGGTAGAAATGCAGGATCTCAGGTCCCGCCCGAGACCTGTAGCATCAGAAGCCTCATCTTAGCAGGATCCCCAGATAATCTGTTGGCACATTATAGTTTGAGAGGTGATGGCGTAGTGCAGAGTTCTCTACCCTGGCTGCATGTTAGGATCACCAGGAGAGCTTGGGAACCCCTGATTCCCAAACCCCAGCTCACACTAATTAAGTCAGAATCTCTGCGAACGAGACTCAGGTATCAAGAGTCTGTAAAGCTCCCCGGGTGACTGGCCCAGTGTGTCGCCAAGTCTGAGAACCACCAGCTAGAATTCAGAGTGGCAGCCAGGAGGGGTCTCAGAGATGATCAGCTCCAACCTTGGCATTTACCAGAGATGCACACCAAGGGCTTAAGACCCGAAGGGTCCTGCCTGAGGTCCCACAGCCAATTAAGTGACACATCCAGGCTCTGGATAATTCTTTCACCAGCTCTTTCAACTCTAAGCCTCCTTAATGTAGCTCCATGGTAACTGCAATATACCAGTGTCCACAGGAATTCATTGTAAATCTTGGAAGGCCTGTCTGCTCATTGGAACTCAAGATCTCTTGTTTCAGAGCAGCTGACCATCCCAAGTGACAGTTACATATTGTAGGGAGGCTGTGTACATAGTGGTTAGGAGCACGAGCTCAGGGCCAGCTATGCCCTTTACTAACAAGCCCGCAGGTCTGTGTCTCAGATTCTTCCTCTAAAAGCAAAGATGGTGATAATAGTTCCCATCTCATGAGGCTGTTGTGAGGATTAAGAGTTAATATGATACTGCTGAGCCATAAAAAAGGATGAAATTTTGCCATCTGCAACAACATGGATGGTCTTGGGGGGTATTATGCTTTGTGAAATAAGTCAGAGAAAGACAAATACTTATGATATTGCTTAATCTGAAAAATAAAACAATCTAATGTATATAACAACAACAGAAAAACAGACTCACAGATATAGAAAACAAACTAATGGTTACCAGTGGGGAGAGGGGAGGGGGAGGGGCAAGATAGGGGTAGGGAATTAAGAGGTACAAACTACTATGTGTAAAATACATAAGCACAGGGAATATAGCCAATATGTTATAACTACAAATGGAATATAACCTTTAAAAATTGTGAATCACTATGTTGTACACTTGAAACATAAAATATTGTATATCAGCTATACCTCAATAAAAAAAATTAAAATTAAAAATAAATTTAAAAAATTTTAAAGTTAATATGACAATGCTGAGATCACTGACTTGCACATAGGAAGCACTCTATAAATGTTGATTATTATTTCATTAACTGAGTGACCTTGAGCAAATCATATGACCTTGAGCAATCCAATCTTTTAACTTCTCTATGATTCAGTTTCCTCCTTTGTTAAATGGGGGTAAGTATAGAACTGACCTTACAGAGTAGTTGTGAGGAGCAGATGAGATTGTAGGTCTGAGGCCCTGAGCAGTTTTGGACCCAATGGTGGCTGCGGTCATATGTCACAGAAAGAAAAACTTACAGTAGTAAGTTCTGGCTGGGGCAGGGTCTGAGCTGGGCTGTTCCAGACTCTCTGAAGGGAGCATCTAAAACCATGGGGATTGAGGTTTCTGAGATGTTTTGCCTGGAGTAAAGCTTATCATGTCCTTCATCCTCATATATGTAAAGCATTGTCACGTGGGAGCAGATATCTATGTGTGATCCAATAGGGCAGAAGGACCACTAGGTAGTGGCAGGGTAGCAGTTATCATATGGTTCATGAAAGAACTCTCTAACAGTTCAAACCATTCTGTGGAGGGGAGGGGAGCTCCCCATCATCAGAGGTGTTCAAGAAGAACTCTGTGCTCTCCGGTGGAGACATTGAGAGAATTTCAGGTCTGAGATTGGAGGCTGCATTACTCAGTATTTCCCAAGTTTGCTTATTGGTAAGAATCACCTGGGAATACTTGTTAAAAAACGCAAATTCCCTGGCGCCATTCCAGACCCACTGAGGCAGAATCTCAGGAGTAGGGGCCTAGGACCCACCTCTCCAGATGCTTCTTACTGGGAAATTTGGAAAACATGGGCTAAATGGCCTTCAGCCTCCTTCTAATCCTGAAAAAAAGAGTCCATGAAAAAAGACGTTTGTGAAAAGAGATATTTTGTGAAAACAAGACATTCTGGGTGGGACTGGGTCACACTGGTGGCAGATATCCTCCTGCAGCCTGGGGAGTCTTGCATCTTGGTCAGGCCACAGAGCCCACGCACCCGCCAGCCTGAGTCCGCGACACTTTCTCCTCGGGTCCTGTGGCTTGGTTGCCAGGGGCTCCATGATCCTCTGCGCTCCCTGCACAGGGCCCTGTCACCAGGTCCACCTCTCAGCAGGAACTGAGCAGGGGTCAGAGTTCTGTTTCTAAGGAACAACACAAGCTTGACTCAGCCCTCCTGACTTCCCACAGAATGTTCTGTTTACTGCTTGGATTTTGCTTTTTCTGCCCTGTTTTCGCCCACCAGTTACTTTTCATTAGGCATTTGTTAGAATTTACGAGATAACCTTTAATGAAGGACCCATGCATTTTGAATTAAAGAGCTTCTTTATTAACATGAAGTACTATTCTAATTAGAGGTTTGGGGACATGCAGTTTGGCCTTGTGATAGTAATTATGATTATGAGGATAATTATGCCATGTGTTTATTACAGTGCCTTCCCCCAAGGGTCTCTGTTCTCTACTATAGCTCAAGTGTCGGTGCCGGGGGCACTGAGGAAAGGCACACTTGAATCCAGCTGCCATCCAGATGTTGACAGAGGACCCTGTGTTAGTAACCCCAGCCCTTGATGGGGTCTGTGGGCGTGCATGCACCACCAAGTAGCATGAAATGATTCCTTCCTCTCTGGCGAGGCTCCAGAAAATTGCAGGAGGAGCCAAAGCTCAAAGGTGGAGCCCCAGAGGAAATGAAGGTTCTCTGGGCTTTTGCTCATGCCATGGCCCATGCCTGGGTTGCCGTCCCTCTCTCCTCTCTGATTCTAGTAACCTCTCATCCATCAGTGTGCAGCCTGAACCTAGGCGACCAATTGCCCTGAGTTGTCTGGGGCTAAGGAGGGGTCCCCCAGGATGCAGGGCTTTTGGTACTAAAATTGGGAATGTCCCAGGCAAACCAAAACAAGTTGGTCACCCTACTGGAATCTTTGCATTCCGATTCTTTGCACTCTATCATCTCCCCCAAATGACCTTGGACAATTTACCTATCAACACGGGCCTCATTTTCCACCTGTGAGGGTAACTCATGATTAATACATACACAGTGCCTGCTACTGTGCCTGGCACGTAGTCAGTACTCGTGATGCTAGCTATGCCTGTTTTTTTGAGTTGAATGAGAACTTTGAGATCACCCAGCCTCCGTCTGGTTCAGGAATCCTCTCAGTGGTGACCCTGCCTGATCACCCCATGACGCTGCACTTACTTCCTCACATGGAACCTTTTCCTTATGACTGCTGAACTAGCCCCCGTCCTGTCAGCTCTGAGGACCCATAAAGAATGGGACTCTCGGTGACATCCCATGGCTCCTGGAGGATGACTTGCCTGTCTCCAGCCTGGGTCTTCTCTTCCCTGGGTAGGGTCCCCCTCTCCCTTAGTGGGACCTGGCCCCCAGCTACATCCTGGCTGTGTCTTCTGGAAGTCGTGCTGTCTGCCCTTGTGAGCATTGGACTTGGCTCAACCCTGGGGGCTTTTCTCTACTACACACAGGCATAGTGGGTATAGAAGGTGCCCATCCTTTGAATCAGACCTGGAGAAGAAGTTCCTGAGGACAAAGGCTCATGAAGAAGGCTACGGGGCCTCTGTCCCCAGATCGCAGGTGCTGAACTGGAAAGGCCTACAGGAGTTTGTAGCCAAGGCCCTGGTGTCCCATTGAGCTACTCAGCAGAGACTCCACTTTCTCTGGCCTAGAGACAACTGGGCACGTTCTTGACTCAGTGGGGCAGGATAGGAAAATGGTTAGTACCCCTGGCTGCCTGATCAGCCTAACCTGTATCCAAATCTTACTCCCCTACATTTAGCTGAATGACCTTGGGCAAGTCACTTACTTGCAGTTTCCTCATGAGTACAGAGAGGATAGTTCTGACAGCCTAGCTCACATGAAGAAGCGAGTGGTGCTATTTGTGGTTATTATTATCCCCACCCCACCCAGGGAATGGACATGAAGTGTTTTGCTCCATCTGTACAGATGGGAAGGTGACTGGGCAAGGTCTGGGTACCTGGATCTCCATATTCTTGACCCAGGGACCATGGAGAGCTGTGCTGGAGATCACGGGCCTGTCCTCCCAGTTGGGATGGGAGTTCACAGGCAGTGTTAGTGGCTGGTGACGTGACCTGGATGGGGGTGTTTGCATCACATCCCAGCAGGGCACTTTGTAGGAATCCTTGGGGGCCTTTGCCATCAGAGGCAGCCAGACTGTTCTGAGCAGGAGCTCCATGGTGCACACTCCTACCCGAACACCAGTCAAAGGATGGAGAGAACAGACGGAGTCCCCAAGAACAAAAAAATCATAGGGAAGCCACAGGGCACAATGCGGAACAGTGCCTGGCACACAGTAGGACCTCAGTAGCTATTTGTGGAAGGTAAATGAAAGCAGCAGGTGTGGATGCATTTCGGGCACTCAGCCCCCCCCCACCCCAGATGCCGGGCCTTATGCTTCTGTGACTGTGTCGGTGGGCAAGTGAGGCTGCAGAGGCCATGTGTTGCTTGCACTGGGGACTGGGAGAGTGGGGTGGTGTACAGTTGGGATGGCGTGTGGGCAGCCCAGGTGGGAGGAACAAGGCTGTGGGCTGGGCGTTTCTGAGCTGATCGCCTCTGGAAGACAGCTGCTTTGAGGATCCTTGGAAATAACCTGAGTGGCCTTATGTCTCTTCGGCCTTCATTTTGAGCACTTTCTGTCCCCACTTTGGGGAGCAGGGTGCATTATATGATTCTTCAGTAGTGCCTGAATGCTGAAAGTGCCAACTCATAACTTCTACTTCAGTCCAGTACAGAGAGCTACTGTCTTTCTTTCATGGGTCTGCCTTCTCTGTTTCTCAGATTGATGAGGAGCTGGCTGGCTTCAGTTTATCCTTGAATATGCCAGGTTATTTTTTCCAATAAAAGCTATTTTTATGATACGTTTATTTTTCTATTTTAAAAGTAAAGTATCACCATATATACTTAAAATATTTTTATGCAGATAAATAGTGGTACTTATTTTGTACAAAATAAACAAACAGCAGGACTATAAATAGTAATAAATTGCTCAAATCCTTTGTAATAACCATTTAACATTCTGGTTATTTTCCTTTTGGTCTTCTTTCCCAGGCATGTATACTTTTGTACATAGTTGGAATTACTGTGTGCATATAATTTTTATATTCTGCTTAAAGAAAACACCTAAATGCTATAACTTGAACTATTAAACAAGAAAAACAATGAACAGACATAGATTGATAATATTATTTAGGGAGCTCTACCAACACCTAGGGGGGTGATGGAGTGGGTGGAATGCCAGAACTCCAAATAGAAAAATAGCAAGAGACCTGAACAAGATTTTCCACCAGGGAAGTAAAAATGGTTAATTAACCATGAAAGATAATCAGTCTCATGAAAGCAAGGGATACCATTTTCCCTGATCATATTAGCAAGGATTTTTTTAATGATCCTCTTACTTGTTGGCTAGAATATATGTAAATTGGTATAAATATCCTGGAAAGCAGTTTGGCCACACATATCAGTGGCTGTGTATTTATTTACTAATTATATTTTCTCCCTGGTTAATATCTATATCATCTGGTGGCCTTTTTTTTTTTTTTTTTTTTTTTAATTTTTATATTTTACTTTTGACTGTGTTGGGTCTTCGTCTCTGTGCGAGGGCTTTCTCTAGTTGTGGCAAGCGGGGGCCACTCTTCATCGCGATGCGCGGGCCTCTCACTATCGCGGCCTCTCTTGTTGCGGAGCACAGGCTCCAGACGCGCAGGCTCAGTAGTTGTGGCTCACGGGCCTAGTTGCCCCGCGGCATGTGGGATCCTCCCAGACCAGGGCTCGAACCCGCATCCCCTGCATTAGCAGGCAGATCCTCAACCACTGCGCCACCAGGGAAGCCCGGCCTTTTTTAAATTGAGTTATATTGAGCATTTAAAATAATCAAGATAACAACTTATGTATCCTATTTATAGATCCTTTTTCACAATCTGTTACTTGCCTTATTTTCTTCTAAGCATCCAGGTGTTTCATATTTTTTTATAGTTAGGTTTGTTGATCTGTTCCTTTGTGATTCTTCATGGCTCCTAGGTTGAGTAAGTCTTCCTCACTTAAGAGGTTGTATAAGTCTGTTTACTTCTGATTTTTTGATTTGCTTTCAAAAAATATTTAAAGTGTAATTTTATCTAGAGTTTTTTTTTTGATTCTTAGGTTAATTGAGAGTCTCTTTCTCTTATTTTCCCAAAATTGTTAATTGGTTATTCTGACATCAGTTATTAATCCTTCCCTTCCCTAATTTATTTGTGAGGCCTCCATTTTAGTATTTATTAAACTATGACATATTATTTACTGTATTTTCTGGACTATAGATCTGTATTTTCTTTCTATGTAGTTACTGTATTTTCTTTCTATGATCTATTTTTCCTATTACCCTCTGTTTTAATCAGTGCAGCCTTATAAAATTGGTTATCACTCCACCTTCTTCTCTTCTAGAGAGTCTTGCTTGCTTATTCCCCAGTTGAAATTTAAAACCATTTCATCAAGTTTAAAAAAAAAACTTTTTTGGCTTGGAGTAGGAATTGCATTAAACAATCTTTAAATTAACTTCTTTTAAAAATCACCGTTATTTCAATATTTTAACCTGTTGTCAACGAATGCTATATATCTCCATGTACAAACCCATTTTTATTTGTTTATTTTTTATTTATTTATTTATTTTTACTTATTTTTTTGGCTGCATTGTGTCTTCGTTGCTGTGCGCAGGCTTTCTCTAGTTGCGGTGAGCGGGGGCTACTCTTTGTTGCGGTGCACGGGCTCTAGGTGCACGGGCTTCAGTAGTTGCAGCATGTGGGCTCAGTAGTTGCAGCGTGCAGGCTCAGTAGTTGTGGCTCGCGGGCTCTAGAGCGCAGGCTGAGTAGTTGTGGCACACGGGCTTAGTTGCTCTGCGGCATGTGGGATCTTCCCAGACCAGGGATCAAATCTATGTCCCCTGCATTGCCACGCGGAGTCTCAACCACTACGCCACCAGGGAAGTCCTCCCATTTATAAAAATATCTTTGTGAACTTTTCTACTTTTCTTTTTTTTTTAATCTTTTTTTAAAATAGATCTTTATTGGAGTATAATTGCTTCACAGTACCGTGTTAGTTTCTGTCACACAACAAAGTGAATCAGCCATATGCATACACATGTCCCCATATTCCCTCCCTCTTGAGCCTCCCTCCCATCCTTCCTATCCCACCCCTCTAGGTCATTGCAAAGCAGCGAGCCGATCTCCCTGTGCTATGCTGCTGCTTCCCACCAGCCAACTATTTTACATTCGGTAGTGTATGTATGTCGATGCTACTCTCACTTCGCCTCAGCTTCGCCCTCCCACCCCATGTCATCAAGTCCATTCTCTATGTCTACCTCTTTATTCCTACCCTACAACTAGGTTCATCAGTACCGTTTTTTTTCTTTTTTTTTTTAGATTCCATATACATGCGTTAGCATACGGTATTTGTTTTTCTCTTTCTGACTTACTTCACTCTGTATGACAGACTGTAGGTCCATCCACCTCACTACCTATTAGAGAAATGCAAATCAAAACTACAATGAGGTATCACCTCACACCGGTCAGAATGGCCATTATCAAAAAAGCTAGAAACAATAATTGCTGGAGAGGGTGTAGAGAAAAGGGAACCCTCCTACACTGTTGGTGGGAATGTGAATTGATACAGCCACTATGGAGAACAGTATGCAGGTTCCTTAAAAAACTAAAAATAGAACTACTTTTCTTAATATTGGTCAGATATATTTTCCATTATGATTATCTCTATATTTTATATTATATTGCTGTTTGGAATAGGCTCCTAAAAGCTATATTTATTGCTGGCATATAGGCAATTCAATATTATTGAATTTTGCACTTTTAATTAGCCACTTTGCTGAGATCTTTTTAATTTGTGTACTTTGTCAGATGACTGCTTTGTTGAGGATATGCAGTCATCTCACATGCACATAATAATCATTTTATCTGTTTCTAATGTTTATGCTTTCTATTTCTTTGGCCAGAACTTCTAAGACCATATTCAGGGACACCGATGATGGAAGGCATCCTTATTTTGCTCTTTGTTTTAAAGGGAAAGCTTCTGACATTTTCCTTGATGTTGTTCCTAGCAAGTCTGAGATCTGTTGCTTTTAGCCAAAGGGGCTGTTGTGATTCACAACCACAACAAGATTCCTTTCTAGACCTTTGTGCATCTGGCACAAAGCACTAGGGGGCTCATTGTTTGGAAGTGTTTGCTCTTTCAAGAATCCTCAGCTTGCCCCAAACTTCGAGCCTACAGAGATGGTCTGGTTCCAGCCCTTGATCTATTTTTACTGAAAGTCTGACCTCTGGGCATTCGTTCTTCCCGGCAGGACCTTGCACTCTCTTCTGCAAACCCCACTTGCTGATATAAGAGCAGGTACCTGACGTTGGACTGGTACGCAGGGCTGGGGTCACCTAACATAGCCCTGGACCAGAGGAAACAGTAAAGACACTTCTTTTCTTTTCTTTTTGGCCATGCCACGCGGCTTGTGGCATCTTAGTTCCCCGACCAGGGGTCGAACTCAAGCCCCCTGCAGTGGAAGCTCGGTGTCCTAACCATTGGGCCAACAGGGAATTCCCTAAAGACACTTCTTAACAGGATGTCCTACCCCTCTGGTTCCTCATTCTTTTGGACTTTTGCCCTTACCCCCACCTGTCCCCTTTCTTTCCTTAAACCAGCTTAATGAGGTCACCAGTAACCCTGCCCTGCCCTCCAAGCCTGGTGGACCTCTGCTGACACTGTGCTCTGGGGGTCTTCCCAGTCCAGTGGGAAAGCAGACACAAAAGGAGGTTAATACAATACAGGATGAAGAGGTCTCATTTATACCATATGAGACTCAGAGGCTGGAGCTTAGGGCTGTCAGGGAAGGCTTCGTGGAGGAGGTGACATTTGAGCTGGTATTAGAGCCAGAGTAGAAATTCTGTGAAGCAGATAAGGGAGAAGGGCTTCAATTTTGATTATTTCTATAGACTTTGCATTATTGTTGCTGTTCAGAATAGTATCTTTAAAAACTGTATTTTATTGCTGGCATATAGGAATATTATTGAATTCTGTATATTAATATTGGAACAATCTTCAAAGGCTTAGAGGTGCCTGGGGAAGCCCGGCCTCTTTGAGGAAAAGACACTGCCAGGCACTTGGTTATTACATTGAGTACTTTTTATTATATTTACTTTTCCTGACAGCCTTGCTAGGTAGAAAACAATACCCCCATTTTACAGATGAGAAAACTGAGGCTCAGGAAACTTAAGTGACTTAGATGAGCTGGACAGCCTAATTTCTGAGCCTCCATGCTTTCAGTGTCTCTCTGCTGCCATATATATGAAACAGGTTTATTGAGATATAATTCACAAACCATACAGTTTAGGGTGTACAGTTCAGTGGTTTGAGTATATTCACAGAGCTGTGCAACTATTACCACATCCAATTTTAGAACATTTGCATTACTCCAACAAAGAAGCCCCTCACCCCTTAGTTGCCATCCCTCAATACCCCCAGCCCTAGGTAACCACTAATCTACTTCCTGTCTCTGTACATTTGCCTGTTCTGGACATTTCATATAAATGGCCTCATACAATGTATTGTCCTTGGTGACTGGCTTCTTTCACTTACCATAATGTTTTCAAGGCCTGTCTATGTTGTAGTATATATTGATACTTCATTTCTTTTTATTGCCAAGCAATATTCCTTTTTAGGGATATAAACATTTTGCTTATCCATTCGTCTGTGGGTGGACACATGGGTTGTTTCCACTTTTTGGCTATTACGAATAATGCTGCTGTCAACATTCATGTGTACTGTTTTGTGTGGACACATGGTTTCATTTTTCCCAGGTATATACCCAGGAGTGGAATTGCTGGGTCATACAATAACTAGGTTTAACCATTCGAGGAACTGCCAGACTGTTCTCCACAGAGGCTTCCCTGCTACCTCTTAGACAGACCTGTCTTCAGAGTGACAGGATGGGGAAGAAGGTCAAACCACAAAGTCTGTGTGAATTGCCTG